>NW_024466389.1:1012500-1637500 GCF_017591425.1 Ochotona curzoniae
AAATGTGCCAGGGGCAGAGGGAGCCCCCAGGCTGGGCGGGCATGGCCAAGTCTGGCTGGGTCTGGTGCACCGGAGCAGAGCTGCGGGCCGGGACTCCTCCCTTGGGATGGAGCAGGAAGTGCACTAACACCGGGACTGGACCCAGACAAGGGGCTGATCCCAGGCAGGGCAGGGAGAGCCCAGGAGGAGGGCAGGGTAGAGTTGCACTTGGGTGCCAGTGGAAGGGCCCAGGGAGTCCCAGGGGATGGGTGGTGCTTGCTGCCTGGTGTCAGGCTCATCCTGGGGAGGAGGGAAGGTGGCCAGAGGAACTGCCCCCAGGCCTGGGGCCTTCTGTAGCCACAGCCTAGACGAGGGTCCTTCCAGGGTGGCAGGAGAGGAGCCCTGGGGGAAGGGCGCTGGGTGTGGTGTGCGGGCACCCACTAAGGGTTCTGGGGCCTCACCCTCTGTGAACCCCTCCTGCCAAGTCCGCTCTGCTGCGGGGGGTGTGGGACAACCTCGCTGTCTTGGCCCATGGCCCCTTGCGGCTGGCAGCTAGGGCAGCGGTGGCATTCCAGGCACCTCTCTGCTGACTGCTGCTCCGCGTGGAATGCGCCACCCCCGAGGTGCCGGCGTGCTGCTCGGCCGGTGGTGAGAAATTAATAAAAGTGGGATTTTCTGCCACGGTGGCCTCTGACATCTTAATCTTTATTAAAGACATGTCACCGAGAACCAAGGTGGCCGGCCCAGCTGCCACAGCCAGGTGCCTGGGACGCCCACAGCTGTGGTCAAGGGCAGTCCGCGCATGCTGGCGCCTCCTCCCGGCATACGTCTTTCATGCCCACCTGGCCCAGCGAGGCCAGCAGGGCTGCTCATGGTGGTGTAGGAGTTGCCCTGGGTCTGCCCCCCAGGCAGGGTCTCTGCCCGGCTCTCCTCGCAGCATAGCGGTCAGCCCGAGTGTCCTTTGGCCAGGCTGCCTCTGCACCTGTCTTGTTCTAGAACATCCTATTGGTCTGGAAGGAGGCTGTGGACCCGTCTTCCTCTGCCCATAGCCCCACCAGCCCGATGCTGTCCACCCCTTTGGGTGTGCCTGTCCACGGCTTGCTGGTGGCCTTTGTATCATCTCAGTCATCTGTCCATGGTGTCCCTGCTCTTGACACCATGTCACCTGAGGAGACGCCCGGGGTGCCTCCCCAGACCAGTCAAGATGTTGAGCATGTCCGCAGGCCAGGGCCCTGTCCTCCTGACTCCTGAGTGGGACCCCTTGGCGGTTCCGTGGGGTTCCGTGGGGTTCCGTGGGGGCTCATGTTTCTGAGTCACTCACAAGCAAGAAGGGGCTGGGCAGCAGGTGACCTCTGGCCCCAGCCTGGTCCCCTCGCTCAGGACAGCTACAGCAGCCCCACCCGCCCCTGTGTGCCCCCAGAGGCTTGGAGGTGGGGGTCCCCGGGAGAGACCCGGCTATGGCTGGTCAGGGGACCCGGGGTGTGGCACCTGCGCCCAGCCCAGCTCATGGTCGGACCCGTGTGTGAGCATGCGACACTGAGGCTGCCCCGCGGCGCGCAGGCCCGAGATAGTGCGCGTGGAAGTGTGTTTGTCATCCGCTAAGCCACTGGGGAAGGGCACAGTCTGTCACTCTCCAGGCAATTAGGATAATTAAAAAAGAAAGCGTAGTGGGTAAACACACTCCAGGATTGTGACCCCTTAATTAATGGACTACGGGGAGAAATTACCACGGTGGCAAGATAATTAACACACAGACTTAGCAGAGGAGGCCAGGCCAGGCTGCGGGAGGGCCCGGCCTGCTAGGACACGCAGCGTGGACGGGGTGGGAAGCCCGGGTAGGGGACAGACCTGCCGGCCCTGGGCCCCTGCCTCCCTGGATGGTCCCATGGCGGCCCCCGTTCCCTCTGTGGGAGCAGTCTCCTTGTGAGGGGGGAGGTACAGCACTCCAGGCATGTTGGGCACACCAGTCCTCCTGGGAGCCCCAGAAGGAAGAGACTGAACCAGGCCCCGTCCCAGAACCTCTCAGCCTGGAGACACCCCCAGACGGCTGCCTGACTGCCCGGGAGCCAATGTCTGTTGCTGGTAGAATCCTGGGCCTCACAGCCGCTTGGGGCAGTCAGTCATGGGTGGCATGGATTGGCTAATAAGTCGCTTCCAGCCTGTGAGCAAGCAATGGACCCAAGGCCCCAGCGGGCAGGTGGGGGGACCCCGGGCTGTCCGGAACCAAGCGCCCATTTCAGTCCAGAGGACAAAGCCAGGCTGGCCTTGGAGGAAGAGGGGACAAGCCGCCCCCGCCACAGGCACAGGCCTCTCAGGGGTGACCTTGGGTCTCAGACGGTAGCCATCCAGGCCTCAGACCCAAGCACAGACCGCCCCACCCCCCTCATACTTTCTCTAGAGCCAGCCCACTTCCGCCACCCAAGTCATGTCCGGGATCTGAACCGTGTCCATGCCCGCAGGTCACCTGGGACCAGGTCCAGCCACAAGACACACGCTCCCAGCCCCAAAGGCACTTGTCGGCTGCCAGCCCAGGCCAGAGCAGGTGTCTTCACGGGTGGCAGCTTCCAGCAATTTCCAGATAGCCTGTGGACAGGAAATGCTGGGCTCTGAGGTCTGCAGGGCAGGGCCAGCCCTTGCTCTGGGCCAGGCCAGGGACCGGCTGCTCACTGCCCTCCCAGGGCAGGGCCGCACCCAGCCTGGTCTCCGCGTATAGAGTCCTACATGGGGACAGCGGCCCAGCAGAGCCCATGGGTGCTGAAGGCATTGGGGGTCCCAACAAGGGGGTGCAGGGGCGGCCTGGAGGGGGAGGCGTGGTGAGCAGGACCCTGTGGCAGAGCAGAGAGGCCTCCATCCGGCCCCAAGGAGGGGCAGTTCGCACAGAACAGAGAGCCTGTGTCAGGCCTGGGGCCATGAAGCTCCAGGGGGTGCCAGGGCTGGGGTGGGCTGCACAGCGGGAGACTGTCAGGGGTCCCCAAGGACACACAGGCGGGCTGGTGCTGAAGGATCATGGTGACTCAGCCAAGGGCTGGGGACCCTCTCAAGTCGGACCCTCAGACCCATGTGGGAAGCCCGCCAGCTCTGTGAGAAAGACCGTGGGCACAAGCAGCGAGGATCGTGTCACTTTGACACTCTGACAAGCCCCAAGCCCCCAAAGCAAGCCCACTGGACTCCAGTCAACCCTGGGGAAAGCCCCTGTGCCGCCACTGACCCCTCCTGGGGGACAGAGCCCGTGTGCCGCCGCTGACCCCTCCTGCAGCCCTGGACCCCTCTCTTCCCCTGGGAGCGGCGAGGGGCCCCAAAGGTGTGTGGTCGTCAGAGGGGCTCGCCTGCGCTGCAAGTTCCGATGGCGCAGAAGCCCCCTTCCAGGGCAGCGAGAACCCCAGGGGGGGCAGGTGGGGACCAAGGCCTCCCCTGGCACTGGCTCCTATCTCAGGTTGGGGGTTGGAAGAGCCAGCACTGCTCGAAGGATCTCTCGGGGCGCAGCGGGGGACCCCACCCACGTGCACCGTGGCCCGGCACAGGCGAGCTGCCCTGGGCTGTGGGGCGGGACCACACGTGTGTGTGCATGCGCTGCCGTGTGAGCGCTGCCACTATGGACATGCGTGTGCATCATGAACACGGGTGAGCGTGTGTGGATGACACGTGAGTAAACGTGTATGCACCCCTGCACACGCGTGTGTCCGTCCCGGGCGCCCCCTCCCCGTACGCTCCGTGCGGAGGCAGCGAAGCTTCGAGAGCCCCGAAAGTGAAACAGCTACATCCATCTTGGATTAATGAATCGGGATGGAGATTTTTAACTAATTGCGTACATTAAATGCAGAGTCGCCCGGGAGGGAAGGGGGCCGGGGACTCACGAGACACTTTTCAAAGCTCCCCTCTCAGGAAGTACCTTCCCGATTGACCGTAATGGCCACCCTCGCTTGCCAAAACGCGCCGCCCTAGCAGGTACCTCTCATCACGCGTGTCTGAAATGGTACCTAAATGAGTTAGCAATAAAACGGACTCAGGCCGAGCAGTGGGGGCCCCCATTAATCTCGGGTTAATCACTAAAGAGGTGCCATTCACTTCTCTTAAGAAGTCACATTTTTCTCCCTTTGCTGGCGACCAGATTTCATAAAGTAACATATTTCTAATGAAAGGTCTCTGCTTGAATTAAACCCCGAAGGTTTATGCAGATTTCACGTCTGATTACTGCTGGCATGGGCTCTTAGCCGGCTGCGGAAGGAAGGGCCCGTGTGAAAGGGCCTCAGCGTGTAGTTCATAATATTCTTTGAAGTAAAATAGTGCACTTGCGCTTAGTGGCTTTAATCAGCCCTGACTTTTGATAGTCAAACAATAGCTAATTACAGTAGCACCTGCCTCGCGGGCCCTGTCACGGGGGCTCCTGCTGGAGCGCGCCCTTGTGCTCCAACCTGCATGCTTATTACAGGCTGCACCGAGGACCAGAGCTGACACTCAGCGAGTTGGGTCGCCATTAGCAAGGGCTTATTTGGCCGCCGCATGGCTGGCTTTCCCATCCATCCTTCCCCCCTTTCGTGTTTTTGGGGGCCGGCACCCTTTTCCTTTGCAGATGTGCCGTTCAGCCACGCCGGCCTGAAGGTTGAAAAGTTCTGTGGTGGTCGCCCGGCAGCCACCTGGGCAGCAGCCGGGCAGAGGGCCATGGGCTCCCGGCGCCCGCGAGAGACAAGCGTGTTTTCAAAGAAACAGAGCCGGGCCGGGCGCAGACAGCTGGCTTGCCCCCCGAGGCTCTTGGGTTGCCGTGTCTGCTGCCTTGAAATGAACCGCAGTCTCAGCTCATGGCCGCCGGGCCGATCCAGCTGTTGGCTGTCACCGGGCAGGCGCTGGCTTCCTGCTGATGGAGGCGGTGGGCACCATGGTCCAGGCACAGGAGGAGTGGCCCTCTCCCCTCTGCCCATCCCGGAGGACGCTGAGCGGGAGGCGGGCAGTCCAGCTCTAGCGCCAAGCACGAGGCTGTCCCCAACCCCCTGCTGCAGGCGTATGCTGCCTATGTTTTGTGGGTCAGATGCCCTTTGACCTGCATGCAGGGCAGTGGCCAGGCTGGGCGGGTGGGAGGCCGTGGCCCCTGGGTGGTGGCTGGCCACTTCCCGGCAGCCTGCCTCTGTCTCTGGAGCGCGCCCCATGTTAACACTCCCTGCGGCCAGGCCTGGTTTGCACAGGCCTCGAAGGGGGGTAGGGGCAGGTGGCTTCTCCCCAAGCTCCATCTCATTGATCCTGTCTGTGGGCGTCTAGGCTGGGATATGGCCTCTCCTGGACAGAGAGCAGTGGGGGCCAGCCAGCCCCCCATTTATGTGCACAGAAAACCTGACACCATCCCCTACGCCCAGTCCCTGGAGGTCGCCCCAGCCAGGGGCACGTGGGGCTCAGCCCCAGCGAGGCTGCAGGCACCCTGGCCTGGGGGGCTGTGAGCAGAGGGGAGCCTAATGGTCTCTTCTTCCCACTCGGAAAGCAGCTCAGGCCCTGCCGACCCCTCTGCCTGCTGACAAGTGCTTTCCGTTTCTGCAGCTGCACCCCCCGCCAGCCCGCACTCCCCAGGTCAGCTCTGACAATGCAGATAAGACTGGACCTAAGTCAAGTTCAGCATTCCAGACCAGGCCCCAGGAGGCCCTGCCCTCCCCACGGACCCTGCCCCTCCCCTAGCCAGCATCTGCCCCCTGTCTCTCACCGCCTCCACCTTCTCTGCTGCCTTTGATTGGTCGTGCCTGCAGCCACTGGCTGGTGACAGCTCTGTTTGCAGAGCCCCCTGGCCCCTGGGCCCCACTGGCAGGCCAGGAGTTGACACTGGCCATTTGTCACCTGCTGCCGATGGCCGCCATGCGCAGCGACCAGCAGACAGACAAGAACCAGGTCGACAGCAGCCCCGGGAGGGGCAGCCCTGGGAAGGCAGCCCCAGGAAGGGAGCCCCGGAAAGGCGGCCCCGGGAATGCAGCCCCGGGAAGGTGGCCCCGGGAGAGGCAGCCCCAGGAAGGGAGCCCCGGGAAGGCAGCCTCCCCGGGAAGGCGGCCCTGGGAAGGCAGCCGGGAAGGCGGCCCCGGAAGGTGGCCCCAGGGGCTCTGGCCCCAGGCCAGGGGTTGATCCCTGGAGGACATTGCAGTGAACCAAATGCCTGCTGTCCCCGTGACACTGGCCCTGTCCACCTGGAAATCAGCAAGGAGCTGGCAGGGGCCAGCAGGGGGCTGCAGGGACCCCAGCACAGCCTCGTGTCAGCCCTGCCACAGACACCCAGCACCCCACATACACACCCGCGTTAAGAGGGTTCCGCAGGGAGGCTGCAGAGGGGCGGAGCTTCCAAAACGCCGGCGGCGGGGGGGGGGGGGGGGGGAAGGGGACGAGAGCAGAGGGCTGGGTCCTGCTGCACAACACAGCACACACACAGCACACACCACATAACCCATGCTACACCGACACACTGCATACACACTGCCTGGGCACACACAGCAAACACTGCACAGAGCGCCACGCCAGCTCCAAGTGCACCCCACGCTGTCCTCCCTGGCTTGGGGGTTGCAGCCAGGGGCCTGGCAAGAGTCTGGGCTTGCCAGGAGAAGCTGCCCCTGGCCAAGCACAGATGGCTACCAACAGGGACCAAGGAGCATCACCCTCTCGGCTGGACACACCTGCCCCTCCCACCACACCAGTACCCTGCTTGGGATGTCAGCAGGGCAGCCTGGAGACACGTGTGCTGTGTGAGACACACAGAACTGGCACACAGGAATGTCTGAGTAGAGACCAGAATTATCCATGTTTCCTCAGCTGGGGTCCAAATCAGGTTCAGGAAGAGAACTTCACAAGCAACAGCGAGAAGTGCGGGTCTGTAGCTGGCCTGTGTGTGCACAGGCACACATGCGTGTGCTCAGCCGTGTCCGTGTGTGCAGGGGGCAGTGCTGTGTGTGCAGGTGTGTGTGCTCAGCCGTGTCTATGTGTGTCCATGTGTGCAGGGTGCAGTGCTGTGTGTACAGGGGTGTGTGCTCAGCCATGTCCATGCGTGTCCGTGTGTGCAGGGTACAGTGCTGTGTACAGGTGTGTGCTCAGCCGTGTCTGTGTGTACAGAGGGCAGTGCTGTGTGTGCAGGTGTGTGTGTGCTCAGCCATGTGCGTGTGTGTCTGTGTGTGCAGAGGGCAGTGCTGTGTGTACAGGTGTGTGTGCTCAGCCGTGTCTATGTGTGTCCATGTGTGCAGGGTGCAGTGCTGTGTGTGCAGGTGTGTGTGCTCAGCCGTGTCCGTGTGTGTCCATGTGTGCAGGGTGCAGTGCTGTGTACAGGTGTGTGTGCTCAGCCGTGTCCGTGTGTGTCCATGTGTGCAGGGTGCAGTGCTGTGTGTACAGGTGTGTGTGCTCAGCCGTGTCCATGTGTGTCCGTGTGTGCAGGGTGCAGTGCTGTGTGTGCAGGTGTGTGTGCTCAGCCGTGTCTGTGTGTGCAGAGGGCAGTGCTGTGTGTACAGGTGTGTGTGCTCAGCCATGTCCATGTGTGCAGGGTGCAGTGCTGTGTGTGCAGGTGTGTGTGTGCTCAGCCGTGTCTGTGTGTGCAGAGGGCAGTGCTGTGTACAGGTATGTGTGTGCTCAGCCGTGTCCGTGTGTGTCCATGTGTGCAGGGTGCAGTGCTGTGTACAGGTGTGTGTGCTCAGCCGTGTCCGTGTGTGTCCATGTGTGCAGGGTGCAGTGCTGTGTGTGCAGGTGTGTGTGCTCAGCCGTGTCTGTGTGTGCAGAGGGCAGTGCTGTGTGTACAGGTGTGTGTGCTCAGCCATGTCCATGTGTGCAGGGTGCAGTGCTGTGTGTGCAGGTGTGTGTGTGCTCAGCCGTGTCTGTGTGTGCAGAGGGCAGTGCTGTGTACAGGTATGTGTGTGTTCAGCCGTGTCCGTGTGCTGAGGGCAGTGCTGTGCGTGTGTGCTTGTCATGTCTGTATTGTATGCATGCGTGTATTTCTTTTGGCTGCTCCAGGCTGTGCCCCTGTCTCTTCCTGGAGGGGCTCAGTTCTCTGCTCTGGGGGTGCAGGAGGTGGTGACAGCTGTCCACCACTGTGAGAGCAGGCCACTCCATCTCCAGGAAGCCCGGCTCTGCAGATAGGGCAGCTTCTCACTGTGGCCAGGGCCCGAGGTGTCCGTGCTGAGCACTGGAGCTCCTTCTATGCTGCTCTGCTCTGGGCCTTGGCGGCTGAAACTGCCTGGCCACTGCCCCAAGCCTGCCTGGCTCCAGGACGCCGTCGACACAGACCAAGGGGGAGCCTCGAGGAGGACGCAGTGAGCAGGGAACACATGTGGGTCTCCGCTGTCAGAGGTCAAGGGCAGGGAGTCAGGCTGCGCTCAGGTCGCATGGGACAACGGGGCATACAGGTGCACCACCACCACGTCTCACTGTCCCCTTCCGTGGACATGAGGCTGGGTCTTGCCTCCCAGGTGGTATCCCTGCCCGGCACTAGGGCGACATCTGTGAGGGCGGGTGATGCTGTTGGCACAGGTGAGAAGACTGGCCCTGCAGCATCGGACCCCAGAGAACAGTGCTCCCTGCTCGGTGCTCCCTGCTCGGTGCTCCCTGCTCGGTGCTCCCTGCTCGGTGCCCCTTGCTCGGTGCCCCCTGCTCGGTGCTCCCTGCTCGGTGCCCCTTGCTCGGTGCTCCCACGTCCTCCTTACTCGGAGTTGTGCCTCTGCCCTCTGCCTCGGCAGGCCTTGTCTCCCACCCTCGGAGCCTGCACAGAGCCACAGCAGGCGGGCCCAGGGCCCCCCGCCACCCGGGCCCCGCCTCTCAGATGCTCTCATGCACAGGCAAGGAGCCGCTGTCCCCTGGAAGGAAAGACTCAACCCCAGTGGCCCTAATTGATCACTCACTGGTGATCTGGGGTCAAGTTCATTGATCGGTTTGGTCAGATTCACTAGCGCGCTGTGATCGGGTCGACGAGCTATGGGCAGGCTCGTTGATTCCCTGCGATCAGTCCCTTTGACTAGCTGTGCCTCTATTGATTAGGCATGTCCGGAGTCATGGATGAGCAAAGCTCAAGTTGATTGATGAGCTGTGACCAGGTTGGTAATCTACGGCTGAACTCGTGCTGGGCCACACTCAGGGCCATGCCAGGGCTGTGATGGCACTGAGCTGCAGGGAGAGGTGGGCGACGGGAGGCGGAGCCCTCACCTCGCCCAGCTTGCAGCCCACTGCTCGGGCTGTGGACCTCGGGCTGACCACAGACCTGAGCTGCATCCTGGAGACCCCAAGCTCACAGCCACTGCTCGGCCGTGGCTGGACCGTGGCTGGACCGTGGCTGGACGGCTGAGCTCCGAGCAGTCGTTGATGAACTCTGACAGGGATGAGCTGTGATCGGCCATTGATTGGCTGTAGCTGAATTAACCGTGTTATGATTGGAGTCATTGATTAGCTGTGGTTGGATGGTTGAGCTGTGATCAGTCATTGATTAGCCATGACTGCAGTAGCAGGGACCCTCCGCCCGGCTCCCTGAGACTCCCCTTTCAAGAACAATCTCCCAGCCCCCAGACCTCAGCCCCATGTGGGATGAGGTTCCCTCGGGACCACCTGCCCTGCAGCACCCCCACCTGGGACTTCCTGGGTGTGCTTCGCCCCCTTGGGCTTGAAAACAGAAAGCTTCTGGCATCCGGCTTGGCTCTGCTCTCTACCTATAAACAGATTCTGTGATTCCCAGAATGTTCTAGAAGAGGAATGTGCTTGGGGCTGGTGTGGCCGAGCTTTGGCACGACATGTTTCCACAGAGAAGTCAGCAAGTGCCAGGCACTGGCTCCCACCCTGGAACCGCTGGCTGGCCCTGTTGGGCCATCATGCTCTGGGCTGCTGGCCTGGCCCCATGGTCCCCAGGGCCCCAGCTGTGTCCCCTGCGCTGCCCACTGGCTGCCTGGGCTCCCAGGCCTCCTTTGGCCCCAGGGTGGGTGTGGCAGTGGTGCCGACACCCAGAGCCTCCTCTGGGTCAGGGAGATGCCTGGTCCGAGGCCCCCTGACCCTGCTCATCTGAGAACCCAACTGTGGGCCCTCCACTCCTGGGCTCCAGGGCCAGGGGAACCCGGCCCTTCTTGACCCTACAATTTGTCCAGGAAACACAGGCAGCTCTGGACCCAGGACGGGAATCAGGCAGCAGGACACACAGGGAGTGGGCGGCAGGTCAGTGGGCAGTGCCCGGGATCACGGGGAGCAGTGCATGCTTTCCCTCGGCGGCTTAAACAGAACACCAGGTCCCTGCAGGGCAGAGAGGTCAGACGCTCCTGCCATCTTTGCACATGTGTGGGACCAGCCCTGCCCTCTACCACTTCCCAGGGGCACCGCTGCCTGCAGAGGAGCAGTGGCTGTCCCTGCCAGCAGGGGCCCAGACAGGCTGCCTGGTTTAGGCAGGTTAAAGGCTGGTGAGACTGTGGGCTGGTGGAGACGACGCGCCTCCAGGCCAGCCCCTGGAGTCCCGCCCTCCCTCCTGCCCTCGTCCTGGGGCAGAATTCCTGGGCCCCCATGCAGACCCCCCCACCCTGCTTGAGGCAAGAGGAAGCCGAGGGTAAGTTCTCACACCCCATTTCTCCCAAAACTTTCTGGCCAAAGATAAAGGGGCCATGCCAGCCTCTGGCCCCATCTAAGCTGGCAATGCCAGGCAGTGGCAGTCTCTGTGGGACCAAAGCCTGGCAGAGGGAGCAGCTCATGCCCACGGGGCGGCAGGGCTGGGAGCAGCCTTGTCTGGGGGCGGGGGTGGTGAGGCACAGGCTGTCCTGGGGCCTGCCCTGCAGTGTTAGGTAGGCGCCAGCAGCCTGGAGGGGGCCTGGGGCGGGGGTTGCCACCATCACCCGCCCAAGAAACTGGGGCAAAGGCGCCCTCTGTCGCCCACGCAGGGACGGCGGGTGGGCTGTGTTGGCGGGCGGGAAGCCCCTGGGCTTGCACCTGACTTGGGCAGCAGCGTGGCATCTTGTGAGCAGCTCGCCTGGGCCGTCAGGAGGGGTGGGGGTTGGGGCCGAGGACGCGCTGCGGAGCTGAGCCACAGGCAGGGCTGGGGAGAGGGCAGGCTGGTGGCTGGGGAGGGCCACTCAGCTCTGGAGCGTCGGCCCCTGCCCATGGGCCTTCTGGGGGCACATTCTGGGTTTGGCTCCGAGGGGACGTGGGCTTTGGGCTCAGTGACCACCTGGGGTTCTGCCCCACTCCCCGGGGATATTCCAGCTTAGGCTGGCAGCATCCCTGGCGCCGTGTTGCCAGGGCCCGCGGGCTGCTCCTGGTGCTGGTGTCAGAGTGCTCCTCCCACCTGGGCCATGCTGAGGTCGGGGTCTTGGCCTGTCTCCTGCAGGCACCCTGGTGCTTCCCCGCCCCCCGGCGGTCTTTCCTGTGGGTGCTAGGGGGAGGAGTCTCTAGGGGTCTATTCCTCAGGCACCGCACGCTCCTTGGGCAAACAGCAGGGTGTGACTGCATCATGCCAACCCAGTACTTCCCCAAGACAGGAAAGCCTGTGTCCTGGTGGGAGAAATTTCCAGCAGCCGAGGGGCCTGAACCGGGGCCGCGCAGCGTCGACCCCTGCACACTCCATCCAGGCCACAGACGTCATGACCGCTTCCAAGCCAACAGGCTGGCACTGCGAGCTATGGTTTTACAATCCCCACACTCGGGAATTCATTAAGGGGGCAGAAGCTGAAGCTGGTGGGGGACAGGGCGCCTGGTGTGGGCTAGGGAGACCCTGGGCTTCACCCCGGAGTGGCCTCTTGCCAGTGGTTCATGTCCAAGTGATCCGTGTGAGAGGGACCAGCCACTGTGACAGCTGCCGTGGGAGACCGCGCCAGGAGAAGGGCATATGCCACGCTGGCCTTCAGAGTCGGGGGTCTCCCTGGTGGCAGGGTAGGGCCCGCCTGGCAGCTGGGGGTGGCCTCTGCCCCCGAGTGCCTCAGTCAGCCCGTGTGGGTGTCAGCTAGTGGTCCCTCAAGAGCGTGGGGGCCAGAGCCCTAGCCTGGGACATGCAGGGAACAGCTGTCCCCACCCGTGCCGAGGTCCTGTATGGAGTCCACCACCAGGATGCAGCCCTGCGCATTGCCCCAGCCAGCAGACCCCCAGAGGAGAGCTCTGGGCCAGGGCCACACCCCTTGGCCCCAAGTTCAGGGCCAGCCCAGAATGTGCCCTGCAGGGAGCCTCGTGGCCCTGACCAGGGGTCTCCCAGGAACCCTGGGCATTGGAGGGCAGCTTGGGTTGGGGCATGTTGAGTGTAACCCAGCCACAACCAAGTCCAGCTCAGTGGAGGAGAGTCCCTCCCCATGTCAGGGGCTCCAGGCGCCACCATCCCACAAACACCCAGGTCAGGTGTGTCCTTTGCCACTGCCAAGGGGGTCTACCTGCGATGCAGTCACAGCTAGCCTGAGCCCGGGGCCCTCAGAATAGCGACTGGAGCTCCTCTCCTGGAGCGGGGCGGGGTCCCCCATGCCCCTTCCTAAGGACCCTTGTGTGAGTGGCATGAGTAGGGGCAGTGTGCGTGTCTCTGCCCTCGGGGCCCCTCTGGGGTGGGAGGTCTGTGGTCTGTCCCATACTGACATCCAAGCATGGAGAAGGCCTAGCAGCTGCTGGCGGGGCACAAAGGGGGACGCAGGGGGACACAGGAGGGGTGGGAGGTAGCTCTGTGGTCTGTCCCATACTGACATCCAAGCATGGAGAAGGCCCAGCAGCCGCTGGCGGGGCGCAAAGGGGGACGCAGGGGGACACAGGAAGGGCGCGGTGGGACGCAGGGGGACACAGGTCGGACACAGGCGGGATGCAGGAAGAGGAGACTGGGACACGGGTGGGGGGGCGGGATGCAGGGGGACGCAGGAGGGGCACGGGTGGGACACGGGGATGGGGTGCGGGCGGGATGCAGGGGGCGCAGGTCCAGGGAAGGCTGAGTAGTCCCCGCAGGAGTCTCCTCCAGGACCTGCACCCCCCCCCCGGACTGGCGCCATTTAAATGCTAATGCCGGCCTGAAAAGTCAGTTTCGGAGTTTGCAGGAGCCGAGTCAGCAGGGGCAGGGTCGCCTCTCCCCGCGGGCTGCAGCGCTGGCCCCGGCCACAGCCCCTCACAGCCCGTGAGCACCTGCCTGCCACCCCAACCCAGGACCCTGTCTGTCCTCGCCACACACACGTCACACATTCGTGTCACAAACACACACACATTATCTTTGCTACTTCCCAAGCTCACCTGCCTTTGCTACACACCTGTGCCTGCGCCCAGCTGGGGCCAGCAGACCTGCAGCCAGCCCTCGGAGCAGGGCGGAGGGCAGCGCAGGGGGTCCAGGGGCCCTTAGGAAGCCAGGCCGGCTGTGTTCCGATTGTTGGGTCGAGGCTGAGGTGTCCCCTGGCACCGGGGAAAGGCAGGTGGAGTACCAGGCCTGCAGCCCATGCTGGGCTCGGAAGGCTGCTACGGGGCTGCTTGCTGCTGGGAGTCTCGTATTCTGTGGCTCTGTATGGCCACCTGACGTGGCACGGGCTCAGCTGTGGCGGATGTGGAGGGTCCTGGTGGAGCTGATGGAATGGCGTGCTCAACATTCCCATTTCATGGATGCAACAACTGAGGCAGAGGAAGGCAGAGCCTCGCCAGCCCCCCACGGGACACGGCTGAGCCCCAGTGTTCCCCATCGGCCTTGCCCCATGGCTGGGCCCGGCCCAGCCTGAGCGTAGAGCAGTGCCCAGGCAGCCGACAGCAGGAAGGACATGGGGATGTGCCTTCCCCGCTTCCGGGGAGGAGGGTCGGGCAGAGAGAGAAGCTGGAGCCGAGCCATGGGTGGCGAAGCCTGCGGATGCTGCATGGCTGCCCCGCCAGGGCTGAAACAGGACCTGGTACGGACGGGAGATAATGCCGCTCTGTCTTGCCCAGAGTGGCAGTCTCGGAAGTCAGCCGTGCGGAAACCCCCGGCCGTCACTCGGCAGGGCCTCATTAGCTGTCGGAGTGGTGTGGCCTCCTGGCTACAGGGGTCTGGGAGAGGCTGGCTCATGGCACGCGGTGTGGCTGAGAGGGGCAGCCCGGGACATGGGTCCTTCCCCAGGTCCATTCCTGAGAATGCCCCCCACTGGCCTGCCCCCAGTACTGGGCTGACCTTCGGGATCCTACAGCTGCTGAGAGACCATGGACAGGCTTGGATGAAGGACAGAACGGGAGGCTGTGCAGGGGACAGGTGAGGCCCCTGTGGCTGGGCATGGGGCATAGCGCACTGACCAGAGGGAAGGATGCTGGGGGAGGGGCGCTGGAGGGAGGGGCGCTGGAGGGAGGGATGCTGGGGGAGGGGCGCTGGGGGAGGGGCGCTGGAGGGAGGGACGCTGGGGGAGGGACGCTGGGGGAGGGATGCTGTGGGGAGGGATGCTGGGGGAGGGGCTCTGGAGGGAGGGATGCTGGGGGAGGGGCGCTGGAGGGAGGGATGCTGGGGGAGGGGCTCTGGGGGAGGGGCGCTGGAGGGAGGGACGCTGGGGGAGGGATGCTGGGGGGAGGGATGCTGTGGGAGGGATGCTGGGGGAGGGATGCTGGAGGGAGGGATGCTGGGGGAGGGGCTCTGGGGGAGGGGCTCTGGGGGAGGGGCGCTGGAGGGAGGGACGCTGGGGGAGGGATGCTGGGGGGAGGGATGCTGGGGGAGGGATGCTGGGGGGAGGGATGCTGGGGGAGGGATGCTGGGGGGAGGGATGCTGGGGGAGGGGCGCTGGAGGGAGGGATGCTGGGGGAGGGGCGCTGGAGGGAGGGACGCTGGGGGAGGGACATGCAACCACAGGGCCCACAAGACCTGTGCCCCTGAGGAGACCCATAGCTACTAGCCAGAGCCAAGGAACCCTGTCACGTGCACACACCCACGGCCCCAGCACACGCATCCACAGCCCTGTCACGTGCACACGCGTCCACTGCCCCGTGAGACGCCCTGGACTGGGCAGAGAGGATGACCAGCTCGTGCCCAGGGAAAGGCAGCAGAGAGGTGTCCTCGCCCCATGTGACCGTGAGGGTTGAACACCTGTGGGAGCTGGGCCCCGGCAGGACGTGGGGGCCCTGGCAGGCTGCTGGCCGCCCAAGGTGGGCCTTGTGGAAGGGAGCTCGGCCGGGCCCTGTCCACGGCTCTCCCCGAGGGCTGTCACTCAGCACTCACATTATTGTGCCACGAGGCAGAGGAGGGAGCAGGGTGTGCCCTGCCTGTCCAGGCGGTTCATTCCAGCCCCCTGGGAACCAAAGCAGAGTCTGGGGCGTCCAGTGGCTTTGATCACCGGCCCCCGGGACGGAACCTCAGACAAGTGGCACTTCAGCCCGGCCCTGGGCCTGCCTGTGCCCCTCCTGGGAGTGGGGCCGGGGAGGTGAGCTCCATGACCTTTGCCTTTGACCTTGCCCCTGGAGGCGTCCAGAAGGGAAGAAGGCAGCAGGACTTGCCACCCCCCACAAAGGGACACAGTGAAGGGCTGGGGGGACCCAGGTGACCCAGGCCCTCGGAGCCAGGCTCAGCTGCGGCTGCGGGGATCTCCTGAGGCGAGAGGGGACTCGTCCCTGCTGGAATAGCCCGACAGCACCCCCATCCTGCTCCGTGGCCTCTGCCTGACCGTCTTTGTTCAGGTTCACCCGCCAGGGTGAGAACGGGATCTGCAGACCACCCCCCTCGCACAGCCCCGCCAGCCCCGACGGTCTCAGGGCAGGAGCGCGCATCTGCGGTCCCGCCGCCCGCCCCACCACCGCCCCAGTGGACGAGCAGGCCCAGCGCCTGCACCTGAGCCGGCCCGTGCGGGAATGGCAGCCGGGGAACCTGAAGTGATGACAGCAAGCGGGCAAAGGTTGTGTCTGCTCCTCGGGCAGCGATTCCTCGCCGAGAATCAGGCCATGGTGGTAATGAGCAGGCGCCGATCGCCCGGGGCAGAGTCGCGAGGCCGGCTCATCAGGGCCGAGCCGTTAAATAGAATTCCATTATTGTTTCATAAACAGAGAGATTGAAGAGCCGGGCAGGAGCTGCTGCCCGTGGGGGAGTGCCCTGCAGCCTGGGTCGTGAGTGGTGTTTGTTTTGAGTTGGTTGTCTCAGCTAATGGCGGGTATTTCACCCTGAAGAGCTTGTTGAGCAGGATTTGTGGCGGCAGCTGCTTGCACGGGGTGTCCCTTGGTGGAGGGCGGCCAGCGGGCGGTGGCAGGGCGCCTCCACCCCTTCTGACCCTTCCCCGGCACCGGAGCCCGACAGGTGCTGAAGTGCCACTCGAGCTTCCAGCAGACGGGAGGAGCCCATCAAGTGTGCATGTGTCTGTGTGTGTACGCCTGCTGGTGACAGCACGTGCCCCTGTGTGACTTTACATGTGGGCAGGCGTGCTGCAGGCCCCGTGAGCCCCTGTGTGTGACTTCACGTGTGTGCCTGTGTGTGGGCAGGCGTGCTGCAGGCCCCGAGTGCCCCTGTGTGTGACTTCATGTGTGTATACCTGTGTGTGACTACGTGTGTGCGCCTGTGTGTGGCCAGGCGTGCTGCAGGCCCCGTGTGCCCCTGTGCCTGAGGCAGTGAGAGTTGGGGTTAGCTTCCCTGCAGACCGTTCCCTGCTGTGCAGGGGTGTCCTGGGCTTCTCAGGCAGCCAGGTGCGCCCTCCTTGGCTTCCGATCTGGGACCTGCTCTTGGGGGCAGGATTGTAGGGTTCGGAGCCACAGCGATGTAGGGTGCACCCCGCGTGAGCGGCTCCTGTGAGTACAGACAGTGTGAGATGGGCTGGCCCGGGCCCCGCAGCCAAAGCGCAGAGTGTAGGGTGCCCACCCTGACGGGCAGGAGGGAACCCAGGGCATGCATCATCCCCCGAGAGTGGCACAGTCGCCTCCCCGGAGCCCCCTCAGCCGCACGGGTGGTGGGGCCCCCAGAGGCAGCTGGCAAAGCGATGGACAGCAGCAAGAGCCACTCCCAGGTTCTCCAAGAGAGTGACGACCGAGGGTTACAAAGTGTGGCATCATCAGGCCCAGCAAACCTGCCGCTGGCCGCCTCACCAGGCTCTGTGATATAAGGGGACCTGCAACCCCAAGCCTGGCTCCCCAACCCAATGGGCCCTGCGGGCCTCTGCCCCCAAGAGCCCAGCTTGTGCCCAGCTACCAACACGTCGCGTGGCCGAGGGACAGGGGCCGCTTGGGGCAGGAGCAGCACATTTTAAACAACTACAGTCGAGGCCTCTGCTGCACAGTCACACCAGCCCTGGGCTGAGCCCTGCTGGCCCAGTGCTCGGACCCCCCCCCGCCCCGGCCGCCCACACCATCCGCTTCCCAGCCGAACGTCCGTGTTTGCCGGTGGGAGCGCGGCTCCTGGCTGCCGGCTACCCGCCCAGCTGTCGTCTCCCCTCCTTCACGGGGGGCCCTTGTGGAGCTGGGGTGCATCCTGGCATCACGTGAAGTTTTCTGCCTCCATCACTGGGCCCTGCTATGCCCTGTGTGCTGCAGGACGGGCACAGGACCCTGTGACAGCCGCCAGCAGGCCAAGGCTGCCCAGGGACAGCAGGGGCTGCCCTTCCCAGAGGCTCTTCCCTGGGGCCTTAGGGTCCTTGGCCTCAAGCAAAGCCGCAGCTGACCCCGCTGCAGCAAGGGCGGCCAGCACAGGGCACACCGGCCCAGCATTGGCCCGGCTGTTCAGGGCACCTTCACAGGCAGGGCCGAGGTGACGCTGAGCCCCCACGGGCTGCTCTGCCTCACCAGCAAAAGACACGAAACACAGGGCAGGTAGCCAAGTGCAGGACCAGCCGTCTGCAACGTGGACATGAGCTGGACACGAGCTGGACACCAGCTGGACGTGTGCTAGAACATGGACACAAGCTGGACATGAGCTGGACACGGACAGCAGCTGGACATGAGCTGGAACATATGGGTAGGAAAACATTGTGTAGAAATTTTATTTATTTTTTAGTTTTTTAAATGTGATTTAATCATTTTTATTTGAAAGGCAGATTCACAGGAGAGACCTTTGGTCCACTGGTTCACTCCCCAAGTGGCTGCAATGACCAGAGCTGAGCCGATTTGAAGCCAGGAGCCAGGAGCTTCTCCCAGGTCTCCCACACGGGTGCAGGGTGCCAAGGCTTTGGGTCAGCAACTGCTTTTCCAGGCCACAGACGGGGAGCTAGAGGGGAAGTGGAACAGCTGGAACTTGAACTGGCGCCCCGGGGGGATGGCAGAATCACAGGAGGAGACTCTGCCCTTAGCTCCAGCCCCCAGGCTTCCCATCTCAGAGCCCCGCCCTCCGCATGGCAGGGCCGGAGGGTCCCAGGCCCCTCTGCCCGCTCCCTCGACTCTTGGTGGCATCATTCTGGAAGTTTGCTCAGTGCTGACGAGATCCAGTCTTGGGGAGTAGGTGGGAGATGCCAAGAGCCCCCCAGGATCCCAGCCTCGATCCCTACAGGGAGAACTCCGAGCCAGCCAGGCCCCCGGGTCCCCAAGCCTCTCCGCGAGGCCACGGGGCAGCCCGGCACCCACACTGCCTGCTTCTGCTAATGAGTGTCACGTGTGTGCGCACGTGAGATCGTGCTGTGTTCAGGGACACGTGCTGCGAGCCTCGTGTGCACACCAGGGGTGTGTGTGCGTGGGAACATGAGCACTGCACATGACATCCATGTAAGCAGTCATGTGACTGCGTGTGAGGGCGTGTGCAGTGGGTGCTGAGGGCGGCACAGGCTGCCTCTGGTGTATGTGGTGAGGTCCGGACGGAAGGGGTTAGCTCTGGGGGCTGGGCTGAGTCCTGCGGGGGGCCGAGCCCTCCCTCCCCGCAGCAGCGACCCCGAGGCGCGACATCTCTGTTGTCCCAGTGAGCTGCGGGTGCCCAGGTTGGCTCTGGCTGTCTCTGAGCTTGCGAAACAAGAGGAGGGGCCAGCACATAGGCGCGTGGGGAGTCAGGGTGGATGGAAGGGTGGGGACGGAACGGGAAGAGATGGGGGCATTGTCACTGCAAGCTGTTTCTTGCCGTGTGACGCAATGGGACAAGCAGAAATGCCCCAAGTCCCTGCTCGCCAAGGGCGGGCACCTGCCCTCACCACCCTGGTCCTGGCTCTCTGCTGGGGGACCGGGGAACTGGGTGCCAGGCGGGCCAGGGGCTTGTCCAGGTGGCACCGCAGGAGGCAGAGAGTGACAGCCAGGATGGCGCAGCCCCCAAGGCAGTCTCTTAGCACAGAGGAGCCCCAGCGCTGTCCCAGCTCAGCGGAGGGAAGGCCCTGGGGCCCTCTGGGTCCGGGAGCCCAGGCCGTGGCCCAAGGCTCCCGCGAAGCAGCATGGGGGCCAAGCTCTTACGGGGCGCCCAGTACGGGCCCAGGAGCTCCTTGGGGGCCTTGCCTAAGTCCCATCCCAGCTGTTCCCTGGAGGGGCCTCGACCCCTGGGCTGCAGGCAACAACCTCTCCCCGGAGCTGGACTCCCCCGTGCTGGGCACTCCGTGGGCGGCAGGTCTCATGCCGCCGCCTCCTCCACGCTGGCCTGTGGATGGCACAGGGGCCCAAGCAGACTAATGGCCCCGAAGGGTAGAGGGACAACAGAGTGGGCTCCAGGCCACAGCTCGCAGGACCCCAGGGTCCGAGGCTGCAGGACCCTCTCCACAGCGTGCGTGGGCCACTCCTGACAGCCCACCACTCTCACGGGTAGGACTGGGGGTCAGCGTGGGGCTCTCCTGAGGGGACCCGCCGTCTTCCTCAGCGAACCCACGCCACTCAGCCAGGCAGGCTGTGGTCCCAGACTCGCACGCGATTCCAGCTCTTCCAGGCTGCTCCAAAGACACGTTTATGTTGGCCAGACCTGTATTTTCCTTTCATTGCTATTATGAGATTCAACATTTTTCCAGAAATAACTTCTGAAAAGTGTGGCTAGGTCTTGAACATGTGAGATCTTACCGCGCCGGGGTGTGGGGCGGGGAGCGCTTCAAAACCCCAATGTGCACGTGTCCCACATATATGCCCCAGGCACAGACCTGACCAGGGGATGCGTTAGCCGACCGAAGGACTCGGGGGAGGCACGGTCACACGTGGCAGGCCACACCTGTGACAGTACACGCACATGCCGCGCAAGGGTGGGCAGGCGCCGGGGCTGCTCTGGCCACTCCTGCCCGCCGTGCTAAGTGCCCGTGCTGGTGGGTGAGTGCGAGACCAAGATGTGGCTGGTGCTTCTCCCACCCCGCCTGCTGCGCGCCAGTGGCCGTCGCCGTAGCACCATGCAGGGGGTCACTGCATGGAGCCCATCGTGTCCACGTGACCCCGACTCAGGCCAGACTTCGGAGCTGCTTCTTCCAGAAGCTTCCTGAGAAAGGGACTTGGCTGGGGTGGGGACAGCTCACACCAAGCTCCAGGCACCGTGTCCCACCCACCCTGCCTGGAGCCCAGACCAGAGCGGCAGAGCGGAAAGGAAGACATTAACACAAGCGGGAATGGGAAGCGGACTCATGTGGACCTTACAGCTGGATGCCCCTTGCCCCGGCCTGGCTCAGGGCAGCCGTGTGGGGTGGGGGCCCCAGGCACCCCTCTCCCCTCACCAGGACCGCCAGGGGCCAGCTCCCAGCCTCCTTGCCTGCAATCCGCTGACCCCGGGCAGACCTCACGGCCTCCGGTGACCGCCGGCCGGGATTTGCGGCCATGTGAAGGCATTAGCTGCCTGTTAGAACTGGAACCCGGCCTGGGACTCGTTCCTGCTGCGGGGGAGAATCTGGACCCGACCCAGCATCCAGAAACAGGAAGCATTAAACACTGTTAGCACTAGGCTGCGATTTACGGCCCAGCAAGCGTAGGGAACCGCGGGCTGGAGGCGGAGCAGGGGTCCTTGGGACAGGCAAAGGAATGAATGGACCTGGAGGAGAGGCAAGCCTCGCCCCCGCCAGCAGCAGCGCTGGACGCCCCACGGGCGCACGGAGCCTCTGCAGCTCAACAGGGCCCTGGCGCCCTGGGCTGGTTGCTGTAGAGGGCAGACGGGCGGCTGTAGGTGGGGTCGAGGCAGGCCAGGAGCAGGGACTCTCAGTGGCCCAGCTGCCCTGACCTGTTCCCTTGTTGCGTCCTGGAGGCAGACCTCCTCCGCCACGCTGGCCCTGCCCTCGTTAGGGGGTGTCAGGGGGTGCCGTGCCATGTTCTCTCTGTCACCCTCACCCCGCAGCCGGTCTGTTCTGGGAGCAACCCCCCTCGCCTCCTGCTCACTTTGATCTGGCTCAGGTTCAGTCCTTGTGGAGCAATTAGCAGCTCGGAGGGAGGGTGCCCTGACCCGCGGCCGGCCGCTGTCTGGCACACAGATGGGGCAGGAAGCTGCGCGTCCTGGATGGGCTGCAACAGTAGCCGCCACGCTCACTCGGCAGGGTCAGGATCGGGGCCCCGGCCGCCACCCCCACCCGTCCCTGGGAAGCCCCTGCCTGGACGGCCGACTGGGAGGAGGGATGCCGGCAGTGGCCCCCTCTCGCCCAGCCTGCGCCCCCGCTCCTCTCCTCGCCCTGCCTGCTCTTCCACGCCTCCCTCTCCGTCTGCCCTTCCCTCTCTCTCCCCAACCCCCCACTGCCCCAGCTCTCCGTCTCTCCCTCCCTCTCTCTGGAAGGCTGGCGCGCCCCCACTCTGCCAGGCCACTCCTGGGTAGAGGTGGGGGTACGTGTGTGGCTTGCAGAGGGGCAGCCCTGCAGCCTGTACTCCTGGGCAGGGGGCGGGGAGACCACACTTGGCCTGATACCAGGGAGGCCATGCAGGGAGGAGCTGGGGGGCCCGGGCTGCCCCTGTCCCTCCTGAGGACCCACTTCACAAGTTGTGACCGTTTGTTTTACCTTCTAATGAGCCCTGGAGCGGGGCTGCCTGCGCCTGCCGCGGGTCCCTGCTCGCTGGCTCGCTCTCATCCCTCCCCCCCGCAGGAAAGCTGAGCTGGCCTGGCAGTCCGCTTTCAAAGGGCCCCCTCGCTTCTAATCAGTTTCTGCTCGGCCGATGGCAGCCCCGCCCCGCCCGGGTCACTGGGCTGTATTGATTAGAGGGGCCGGGCACGCGGAGCTGTGCGGAAGCCTCACGGAGCGCAGTGTCCTCTCAGGGGACAGGAATCAGGCTTCAGTCCCCTTCATCATGAGAACAAGGACCTGCTTTCAGGGCCCGCGCCCAGGCGGGCCGGCCACACAGATAAAGAGCTTCTCCTGTCCCTTGCTAAGCGGCCATGGCAGGAGTCATCTGTCAGCAAGGGGCCCGGGAAGGGGGACCTTTCAGCTCTGATTAGAGCAGCGAGCCCGGGGCAGGGAGGGGCAGCGCACCGGCCGCCAGGCAGGGGGTGGGCCCCCTCAAGGTCAGCGTCTCTGAGGCCAGGCCCCCCAGGCCAGGCTCCCTGAGGCCAGGCCCGCTCCCCCCAGGGCAGGCCCCCTGAGGTCGGGCCTTCCTGGAATCTTCCGTCAGCTTCCAGGGAGAAGGGCACTTATTAAACGCCAACTGTATGCATCGAGTTCAGGTGGGGAGCTGGGAGGGAACCACCAAAGGCAAGCTGAGCTGGTCTCAGTGTAGCCAGGAAGCAGGAGGCCATGTGGCAGACGGCCCTCTGGCGATGGGGACGGTCCAGCCGGCGAGCAGTCACGGGTTGCAGGCTTGCACGGCCCCTGGTTCTGCCAGCCTGGGCCACACATGCGCGACCTGCTTGGGCTGCCTGCTCCTCCCAGGCACTAGGGCTGGGCAGGTCGCGAGGCAGATGGAGGTCGGCAGGCGAGGGAGTGTGGTCTTTGCCGTGGGCTTTGTGGCTAAGCAAGCAGATGGCTGGGTAGGCAGTGCCCTGTCGCCAGGTGGGCCCAGAACTGTCCAAGCATCCTGCCTGCATCCCACCCCATGCGCCGAGCCCGCTCACGGCCCACGGGCGGGGAAGCCCCCTGTGGGCAGCCCGCCGCGTGCATGCGGGATCCACGGTCCTCTGGTACAAGTCCCTCTCTCGCCGAAAACCCAAGAAAGTTTCCGAAGGCAAAATGACAGGCTGGTCAACTTTGCATCCCAACTCCGAGAAAGATGCGTGTCCGTCTTTGTAATCTCTCTTTAGTGGTTGCTGGCACATCACATTAACTAATTTGAGATCGAATTATCAAATTTGCTCATTGCTGCTAGCGCTAATTTGAAACCTTACAATGAAGAACGGTTTGAGAGGCACATGAAAGACCACCACCCAGAGCGGCTCCGAGCGCCACGGCGAGGCTCGCAAAGGCTTCGGGGTAATTGTAGTCCTGAGCCCGGGCTGATTGAAGAAAATTATAGCCCGGTTTTTTACTACAAGTTTTTTTGTGTGTGTGGCTTTTTGTAAATTATGCGGTGAAATCGAATTACAAGGGAAGAGCATTGGGGACTTTTAACGACTCTGGCCCGTGTGTCCCGTGTCCCCGCCCCTCGCCGCTCCAGCTCGCCGGCCGGCACTCCGGGTCCTTCCCACTAACCCTGCTGCGCCGTGGCTCGAGGGCACGCGCACGGGTGGCGTGTGGGTGCTTTGGTGCCCGGGTGGGCTGCTCCCGGGGCCCCTGCAGGCCACACGCAGCCCAGCAGCCCCTGCAACAAGGTGAGGTGCAGCAAGGGATAGACAACGGGGCCTGGGCCCCGCTGCCAGTGCTGTGTCCACTCCCCGAGAACTCTGGGATCACTCTCCATTTGTGTCCCTGACGCTGTGAGTGGCTGAGAACGTGCTGTGACACGGAGGGGTGTGCAGTGCAGCCATCCATCCCTGCAGATCCCAGGGACACACCATCATCCCGGAGCCTGCAGGGACAGGCAGGAGGGTCACCATGGCATGGTTGTCCTGGGCCTACGGAGATGGGCAGGCAGGGACCCCAGGGCAGGGATGCCATGGCCATTGCTCCTGGGCCAGCAGGGACAGGGGGACCCCAGGGCAGGGACACTGTGGCAAGGTCATCCCAGCGCCAGCAGCAGAGCTGCGAGGTTCCTTTGTCTCTGTCTTGAGGCCAGCCGTATTCCACTCAGCCTTTGGGCCAGGGCACAGAGCAGAGCTGAGAAGGGGAACCTTAACTCCAGCTGGGGACAGCTGTGGAAGTCTATGGGGAGAGAACCCGCCGAGCACAGGGCTGGGGTAGTTGCTGCTGGCCGGCCCTGGCTCCAGACACACACACCTGCCTGGGCATCTAGCCTAGCTCCGGCCCAGGGGTCCCCCTTACCTCCCCAGGCTGAGGCCGCCCCAAGGCTGCAGCTGGGCCTGACCACCTGCTCTCAGACAGCCACTGGCCGTGTGGGGCAGGTGGTTGTGGAGAGGGCACTGGGGCCAGCCGTCACACCCATCCTGGAGAACCTCCTAGACCTACTTCCTGATTCCTGGACGCACCAGCGCCCTCTACTGCTGCCCAGCTGCATTGCAGCTCATGATGAAATCCACATTGGGCTGCTTGCTCAGGACCTGGGGCTCTGAGGGTGGGATGCTGGGATTCACGGGGTCCAGAGGCCTTTGGGGGGGTGTGTGAACATGCATATGCACAGATTAGCATTGGACTCTGTCTGAAGAGGCTGGGGGGTTGCCTATGGGGTGCAGGCGGGGAGGGGGCTACTGGGAACGATTTTCAGAGGACTGATTCAAGGTGCGGTGTATGGAGCGGTCCCCCGGCACTGGCCTGGCCTCCGAGAGTGGCCCTGTGCCCCTGCCGTGTCCCTCCCTGTGCAAAGTCCTCCAAGGGAACCCAGAACCTGCTCACCTCCAGCTTCCTAAGGAGCAGCGTCCGAGCTGCACCTGTGGGCGAAGCCCAGAGGAACCAGTCCCAGGGGGCCGTGGTGGGCATGGCCTCCCTGCACACTTCCTCTGCCCCAGCAGGCCACATGTGGACACTCGCTCCTGCCTGTTCCCACCCAAGGAGAGTTGACACCCTCCAAGAGGAGCAGTTGTCCAGGGGCAGGGCCCCAACTCCCACAAAGGAAGCATGTATGTGGGCATGGGCACAGCTGAGCGTCTTGCTGTGTGTCGTCCGTGGGTGTGCTGTGTGTGTGTACACTTTTGTTGCTGTGTGTGCTGTGTGCGTGTGGGCAGCACAGGGGTCTCTCCAACAGCCGGGCTCAGGGCTAAGACTAGCTGGGCTGTCTAGCTGCCAGGCTCGGGGCTGAGACCAGTGGGGGTCTCCAGCAGCCAGGCTCGGGGCTGAGACTAGCTGGGGTGTCCAAGTGCCAGGCTTGGGGCTGACACCGGAGGGGGTGTCCAGCAGCCAGGCTCAGGGCTGAGAATGGGGTGTCCAGCAGCCAGGCTCAGGGCTGAGAATGGGGTGTCTAGCAGCCAGGCTCGGGGCTGAGAATGGGGTGTCCAGCAGCCAGGCTCGGGGCTGAGAATGGGGTGACCAGCAGCCAGGCTCGGGGCTGAGAATGGGGTGACCAGCAGCCAGGCTCGGGGCTGAGAGCGGGGTGTCCGGCAGCCAGGCTCGGGGCTGAGAGCGGGATGTTCGGCAGCCAGGCTTGGGGCTGAGAGCGGGGTGTCCAGGAGCCAGGCTCGGGGCCGAGAGCGGGGTGTCCAGGAGCCAGGCTCGGGGCTGAGAGCGGGGTGTCCGGCAGCCAGGCTCGGGGCTGAGAGCGCGATGTTCGGCAGCCAGGCTTGGGGCTGAGAGCGGGGTGTCCAGGAGCCAGGCTCGGGGCCGAGAGCGGGGTGTCCAGGAGCCAGGCTCGGGGCTAAGCGCCACGGTTTCTCACTGCCCAGTCTGCTGATGGTCTCCAATAACATCGCTTCTTACCCTGAGAGCCCATAAACTGTGCTCCTTGTAAAAATGGGATTTAGAAACAGCTGAGTTGCTGGCTTCCCTCAGCTCCAGCCTCTGTGGCTTCTGGAAGGTTCTGTGTGTGCTCCCAGCTGATGTCTTGGCCGTGGGGCCCCCTGAGCCTGCACCCAGAGGGAGGCTTTCATTGGTGTGCCTCCTCCCCACACATCCCCAGCCCTGCTCCCCTAGACCCAAGGGACCCGGCAGACACAGCCCAATGCCTACAGCTCTGCTTGGGGCTCTCGGAGGGGTCCCCACCTTCATTGGGTGTCTGGCCACCTCCCCCCTTGCCCACAGCATCTCCAGCCTTGCCCCTAGCCAAGCACCATGCTCCATGTGCCTAGGGCAGGGGGACTGAGGTGCCAACATCCAGCCGCAGGGTTTCACAAGGGCCCCAGGCTGGCATGGCCCCTGGCTCCTGTCATGTTGGCAGGGGTGTGGGCTTTGGGGACACTGACACCGTTTCAGGGTCACTCATGGCTCTGGTGGGATTTCTCAGACTCTGGAACATTCCCCAGGGACTGGCTGGTTTGGGGGGTTGGCTACCACCTTGGAGGAGACGTGAAAGGTAGCCAGCGGTGTCCATGGGGAGTTCTTCCTGATGTCTGGCCCTGGGCCTGCCCTGTGTCCTCCTTGGGCTCCGGGCAGCTGGGCCTGGGAGGCCCTGGCGTGGGCAGAAGGGTGAATTAGCTGAAGGAAAAAGGAGCTCCCGCAGGCCAGGTGCCCCAACAGCTGCTTCGTGCTCCTGGGGGTCCCACAAGGCCAGGGAATCCCCAGCTGGCGGTCAGTGGCCTGGACAGCCCTGGGAGCAGCCAGGAGCCCTCTTCACCCCGAGCAGTGACAGCACACGGCCCCAGTCCCGGCCCCTTAGCCACGGGGGGGGGGGTGGGGTCTGAAGGTGTGCCACCTGCCAAGTGTCCTCTGCCCGGCCAGCCCTCCTTGTGTGCAGGGGGCGGGGGGCTGCTTCCTCCTGCCCTCACTTCCTGAGGGAGATCCCTGATAGCTCCTCTCCTGGGTCCTGACCCCTCAGTTGGGCACACAGCCCCAGGTAGCCCCCACCCCCTGGTGGTCCCTCCCCCAGCCCCACACTCTCCCTGAGGGCAGCCTCTGTGGTCAGGGGTCCTCAGCCGGCACTGCCACCTCGCTCTTTCGGTTTGGGGCACAGCCAGGCCACCCCGGCACCCTCCTTAGAGGCGAGCAGGCATGCAGGTATCTTGAGGTCCCTGCTGAAGGGCCACGGGCTGGGCAGAGCCCGGAGCTCTGTGGGGTGGCCTGGGACCTTCTGCCTGCACTGCATGAGGACTGCGGTCCCCTCAGACCGGTACTGCCCCCGGAGCTGTCTTCCAGGGCCTCGGCCTCGATGGTGGGCAGTAGGACTGCCGTGAGCTGGCCCCAGCGCTGCACAGGGCAGCGTCTCTGTGTGTGCCACGGGGAGGCCGAGGCCGCCTGACAGGGCAGGGTGGACCCCAAGGCCCTGGTGCTCTGCCTGGGTCTCCCCTGGCAGGGCAGGGTGGACCCCAAGGCCCTGGTGCTCTGCCTGGGTCTCCCCTGGCAGGGCAGGGTGGACCCCAAGGCCCTGGTGCTCTGCCTGGGTCTCCCCCGGCTCGCCGACCCATGGGCTCAGGGTCAGCCCGCACCGTGGAGGGGCGTCTTGAGTCTCCCGAGTGCTTCTCCAAGCAGCCCAGCTCCCCTACCCAGCTGTGCCGGCACCTGCATTTCTCCTACATGGCCGGGTAGCCCAGAGGGCAGACCTGGCCTTGCACTGCCCCTCCCCCAGCCCTGGATACGTGAGCCAGTTCCCCAAGCTCACGGGAGAGACCTATCTGCAGACCAAGGCTCTCTTGGAGACCCCTGGGAAGCGGAGCAGGGAGCCCCCGTCTCTCCTGGTGCAGGCGCCAACTAGGTACCAGCCACCTCTGGGCAGCTTGTCCTGTGCTGTGAGGGAACTGGGCAGAAAACAAGGTGCCAGGTTGAGGGCCTCGGGCTGGCCATCCCACCAGGATGCCTGTCCCTCCTGCCCTCAGGACCAAAGGGGACCGGCAGAGGTGACCGTGTGTGGATACGCTGCCTTAAGCCCTGCGATGAGCCCCCACCAGGCCCACTCCAAGAAGTGACAGATTGCCGCCAGCTCAGGCTCCCTGAGCTCCTGGGGGGCCTTGGGGTGAGACCCGCAAGGGGCAGAGGTCAGGGGTCAGGGCTCCCCAGCATCTCCCAAGCCCACTCCAATGGGAGGCAAGGATGGGAAGCTGGCATGCTACCTGGCTGGCTCTGGGGCTGTCTGCCAGAGGTTCTAGAATGTTCTTTGCACACGTCAGGTGCAGTGGAACAGCCACGGGTCATCTCCAGATGCAGCTTCCAGGCTCAGGCCAGACAGCATGAGACCGCCCTGGCTTCCCCGGGCTCAGGCACCCCGCCCTCCTGGTGCCTGGTGGCCCAGGCGGCCAGGGCCAGCACAGCAGTGCACCAGGGGCAGTCGAGAAAGCAGCAGGGGCTTGTAGGGTATGACGTGGAGGCCAGAGGTGACCCCTCCTCAGCTGAGGCTCAGGTGCCCCCTGCTGTATCTGATGGCAGCGTTTGGCTCTGCAGGACTGGGCATCCCGGGGTCCCGGAGGGTCAGGCACAAGGGCTGGGCTGGCTGCACTGAGGGCACTGGCCACAGGAGTCTAGCCCAGGAAGAGACCGCGGTCTCCCCAGGAGGCAGCTCGGGGCGCCCTGCTCGACAGAGCTCACCAGCAGCTCATGGGAGCTCCTGGCGACCCCAGCCGGGTGCCTGAGAAGGGGGCATAGACAGGTGACTGAGTCATCCCCCCACCAGTCCAGGCTGAGCCCCCTTTCAGCCCCGCCACCAGTCTGGGGGACAGTCAGATCCCACAGCACAGGGGCACGGGGCAGGGAGGTCCAAGCCAACGCCCAGGCAAGGCCAGCTGACCCTACTCCAATCCCCGTGCCAGCCCCGTGGACTCCCGGGCTCTCCCCCGCTCGGCAGGGCAGGTGCTGGGTACAGGTGGATTCTTCCAGTCTGTCTGGGAGGAAGTACCCCCAGGAAGTGAGCTCCCAGAAGAGGGGGTCTTGGTTCCCTTAAAAAGGCATCCACCCTGCCAGCCTGGGTAGGTACCTGGGGCTCCATGGCCCTCACTCCCAGTGGACTTGGAAGACCAAGCCGTAGCCAGCACCGAGGTTTGCCCGGCTGGAGTGGTCAGAGCCCAGAGCTGCAGGTGAGCGGGCCGCAGTGCCCTGAGCCAAGGAATCACAACTGGAGCAGGGAGCTGCGCCCCTCGGCGGTTCCCGCTGCTGCCTCCTGCTCCGGGAGACCCAGCCTGAGCTCCTGTCACTGCTGGGCGGTGGTTCCTGGCATGCTTCTATCTCCCTGCCCCAAGAAGGGGGTCACTCCCCTAACCCTTGTCCCCAGCTCCGACTCCTAGGCCACTGCCCCGCCTCGTGGGCCTACAGTTAGAAAAAGGCAAGGCGGGAGACTGGGGCTTGGAGATGCACCTGCCACCGGTCTAGGCAGGGCAGGCCAGACACAGCTGCTGCACAGCCCAGCAGCCAGACGCCGCCGTCTCACCTGGCACTCTGATGGGGGCAGAAACCGGAGCTGCCGGGAGTGCCCGCCTGGGGTCAGGGGTCGGGAGATAAGGGCTGTCTCTGTGGGCCCCAGCTCGGTTTCAGCTCCCAGGAAATGGGCCTGAATGGGAGAAGACAGGAGCTCCATCTGATAAGCACGCTGACAGTGTGACTGCCCACCCGGGGTCCGGGGGCCACCGAGGGGCCACCAGCTCTATTCAGCTGCCTGCCCTGCGCCTGGGTGCACTGCAGAGGGGCAACTGGGCGTTCCCCCAAGAGCTGTGAGCCGCCACCTCGCTTAGCACAGCAGCACTGGGCGCTACAGGCTCAGATGAGGAGGGGCTAGGCAGTGACCCCCCCAACATCCCTGAGTGGGGCAGGGGACAGTGGAGGCCCTGCCCATCCCAGGCAGGCAGACCCAGCCCGCACAGGGCTCCCCCGCCCCAGGCTCCCTTGCTGGGCTGGCAGAGTGGGGAGGGCGTGTGCGCGGGAGCCGTAATGAGATTCTGCCTTGCGTTGTGCACTGGTGCCCGAGAAATCATCTATTAATTGATTCCAATTACTCTTAATTGTTTCTCACACATTTCAATTAGGCAGCCCTGTGGTTACCGCGGGAACTGTATTCCACAAGCCGTCGCTGCGCCACGAGCTCCAACCGACCGGCAGGGGCCGGGGCGGGGCTGGGGGCAACGCCCAGACCCTAGGGTTTCCTGTGGGGAGACTGGGGGCTCCCAGCCTGAGGGGTGCAGCTCACGAGGCCAGCAGCAGGTGGCTTGCTTTGCTGAGGTCCCCGTTTCCTTTGCATCTGAAGGACCCAGGGTTGATTCGGGTGTGGGGATTGTCAAAAACACATTTGGTTCTACAACAATCTCATCGCACTGGAAAAAGCCTGCACCACTGCCAGCCCCTGGCGAGCCCAAGTCTGCAGCTGGTGGATTGCATGGACACGCAAGCGTGCAGCTCCGTGTGCAGGTTTCATGTACTGAGCGTCAGGCTGGCGAGGTGGCCAGTGGGGGCCACGGTCAGCACTCTGCCCCTTTCCCCAGCTGTGGATGTGGCCTGCCCTCCAGGCGTCCCCCACGGAATGGCACCCCGTCGTCCGGGCATCCTGCGTGGATGGACATCCCGTGTGGATGAGTATCCCCCACAGAGAGCCCAGCAGCTGTCAACGTTTCCAGAGTTGCTTGCCCCGAGTTTGCTGGGCGACCATCGGGGAGCAGCTTCATGGTGCCAACAGGAGCACAGGCAGGAGGGCCCGGCACCCTTGCCAGTGGGGCAAGGCCTGGGGGCTGTCAGGGAGACCAGGGGCCATGCGTGTTCTGCTGGGTGCAATGGGATCAGCAAGGCCAGGGACGGGCCTGGGGTCCGAACCCCCAGCCTATAAGACAAGGAAAGTGTGACAAGGACACAGCCCCGGTGGGAGGTAGTGGGCAGAGCCAGCCACCCCCGGAATGGCCCATTAGCACCCCCAGCTCTGACCAGGAACGGGATGTGTGCTGAGGCCCCTCCTAAACCCCAAACAGGCCGCATCTGAGAAGACTGGGCACGCTGGGCTGGGTCGCCACTCCAGGAAGGCAGCTTCCACTTGGGCAGGGAGTAAAAGCAGCCGTTGACTGCGGTGGGATGGGAAGGGGGTTGCTTGTGGCCGCAGTGCGGGGAGGACCCCGGTCCCCTGAGAGCCGCCGGCAGCCAGCCGAGCCCCGGGCTGCATGTCCCAAAGCCTACCGGGCAGGACCCCGAGCGGCAAGTTTATTTACTTGGACTCAGGGCCGGCCAACACAAACGCATAAACAGGACTTCAAACTGCAGCTGCGGCGGACGGAGTGGCGAACCTCTCCCAGCTTTCAGAAAATACGCCCTGGGACATAAGTCTGCAAATAAACTTCCCAAAGAAAAACAGCTCCTTCCCTCTTGTGTCCTGCCCCTCGTCCTGGCAGAGGTGCAGGCCTGGCACGTGCAGGCGGGCCCCTGGCTGCCGCCTGGACCACGCACGCTCCCCGCCCAGGCCCACAGGCCCCAGGGTCACGGGATCAGGCTGCTGTGTCCTGGGGCTGCAGACACAGAGGGCAGGGGGCTACCGTGGGTCCCCGTCCTCCACTCCCTGCCCAGGCTCACAAGTCCTGGGGTCACAGGGTCAGGCTGCTGTGCACTGGGGCTCTTGCTACGGAGCTAGCCCAGGCTCAGAACCTGGACTGCTGCAGGTCACCATCAGCAGATTCCCCAGGGGCCCCCGCCGAGCAGTGGGCAGGGCAGATGGCGCCTTCTCCACAGAAGTGGCTGAGGTCTCTAAGCCAGGGGCAGGTGGGTGCAGGAGCTCCGTCCCCGGGTCAGGCTGGCAGCAGCGAGGAGCTGGGGAGAGGGCAGTGTGGAAGCAGGGCCAGAAGCTGGGCAACAAGGGGTAGACAGTGTGAGCACGTGTCTGCGTGTGTGTGTGCCTGGTATGCACGGGGTGTTGTACGTGTGTGTCTGACACGTGCGTGGGTGGACACCTGCATCGTGTGTGTGCTCATGAGCTGTGCATGCACGCCGGTGTGTCTGCGCATGTGCCGTGTGGGCACACTGCGGTGCAGTGTGAAGCCTAGTTTAGGATGAAGGCAAGGAGAGCGCCACTCCGTGGTGGCCGTTCTTCCCCGGGCTGGGGCCGTGCTGGTCCCTGCGTCCAGGCAGTGCCGGCTTCGCTGGCTCCTGATCTGGTGACATGCTCAGATTGATTCTCTCCCTCTTGATAAAAAGCTTGCGATTTCATGTGCACACCGTGGGGCCAGTGCAGACCCGTACTTGGTGTGCCAGAGCCGTGCCAGGCGCCCACGTTGCCACCAGCTGTTAGGAAACACTGGGTTGGCTGTTGCTACCCATTCCCCTGCCGTGCTGCAGAACATGAAGTGGCTCACGTCCATCTGCAGGGGCCGGCCGCCCTGTCCCCCACCTCTGAGGACACTGCCAGTCTTGTGCCTGACTCCTCCTTCGCCGTGATGTCCTCCGGGAGTCAGCCCTGCTGCCGCCTGCGGCCGATCCCCGTCCTGTCCCGGGGCCGAGTGGCGTTCGGCCATGTGCTCAGTCTCGCCCCTTCCCTATTGGCAGCTGGCAGGCACTAGAGGCAGTTCCAGGTCTGCCCCGTGCAGCCTGCAGGCCAGGCAGGGGCATCTGTGAACCCAGGCCAGGCAGGGGCATCTGTGAACAGGTGGATGTCTCACTTTGGAGGAACTTGCCTGAGTGCCAAGTGTGTGTATCTGTCCACAAGCCATCGCTGTCACTTGCCCTGCCCCAGTCCCACTGTCGGGGGCAAGGCAGGGTGTGTGCGTGTGCTGACCCCATGACCATCTCACCCCGGCTGTCTTCTTGTAGAAGAGGTGTTCAAAGGCACGTCTTGCTCATCAGATGGTCCCTTCCTCGCCAGGGGACTGCAGCCCCTGACTGTCCAGCTGCCAACCCTTTGTCAGGCAAGGGTGCACCCGACTGGTCTCCGTCCCATACTCCCGCCTTCCTCTGGGCCGCAGTTTGGGCCTGATCCCAGCTGTGCAAAGCCTGAACTTGAGAGGCCTTGCCGGGAAGGCTCTGCCCAGCCCGGCATCCTGGCACATCTCACCTGCTCCCCGGGCTTTGTGAACTCAGGTCCTATGGAGACATCTCTGATCTTCTGGGGGGCTGAGAGCTGGGGGGCTGAGAGCTGAGGGCCCTGAGAGCCGGGGGGGGGCTGAGAGCTGGGGCGCTGAGAGCCAGGGGAGCTGAGAGCCAGGGGCGCTGAGAGCCGGGGGCGCTGAGAGCTGGGGGGTCCTGAGAGCTGCGGGCTGAGAGCTGCGGGCTGAGAGCTGGGGGCTGAAAGCTGGGGGGTCCTGAGAGCCAGGAGGCTGAGAGCTGAGGGGCTGAGAGCTGGGGGGTCCTGAGAGCCAGGAGGCTGAGAGCTGGGGGGTTGAGAACTGGGGGGTTGAGAGCTGGGAGGCTGAGAGCCGGGGGCTGAGAACTGGGGTCCTGAGAGCTGGGGGTTCTGAGAGCTGGGGGGTTGAGAGCTGGGGGCTGAGAGCTGGGGGTCCTGAGAGCTGGGGGTCCTGAGAGCTGGGGGTTCTGAGAGCTGGGGCGCTGAGAGCCGGGGGCTGAGAGCTGGGGCGCTGAGAGCCGGGGACTGAGAGCCGAGGGTAAGCTTTAGTCGCTGCAATGCGTGGTTTTCTTTCTGGGTCTTTGTGCTGTGTCACTGGCCTGCAGGTCTGTCAGCCCACGCAGCGCTGCCCTGTTCACAGCAGCTCTACTGCGTGTTTCTGAGCCGCGTCCCGTGGCCTCAGCTGTTTGTGGCTGCGGGGGCTTCTGTGGCCCCATGGGAATCCTGGGAGTGTTTCTGTGTTTGAGACCGGCGGGCGGGTGGGATTCCATCACTTCTGCCTCTTGTTCGTTGCGTTCCCCAAGTCCGTGGGCGCGGGCTGCCGTCCCGTCCCCTTCACGACGCAGTGACCACCCGTCTGCATATCCGGTTTTTGTAGCTGATGTAAATGATTGCTTTTCTGGTTTTACTTTCAACTGATCTATTATCGGTGAATAGAAAACAAGTGATTTTTTAATGCTTTTGAAATACGTTTTTTTTTAAAAAAGATTTATTTATTTTTATTACAAAGTCAGATATACAGAGAGGAGGAGAGACAGAGAGGAAGATCTTCCGTCCAATGATTCACTCTCCAAGTGACTGCAAAGGACGGTGTTGTGCCGATCCGAAGCCAGGAGCCAGGAACTTCTTCCGGGTCTCCCACACGGGTGCAGGATCTCAAGGCTTTGGGCCGTCCTCGACTGCTTTCCCAGGCCACAGGCAGGGAGCTGGATGGGAAGTGGAGCTGCCGGGATTAGAACCGGTGTCCATATGGGATCCTGGCGCATTCAAGGAGAGGACTTTAACCACTAGGCCACCTTGCCGGGCCCACATATGTTTATTTTGAAAGGCAGAGTTACAGGGAGGAGAGGCAGTGAGAGATAAAGAGATCTTTCATCCACTGGTTTAATCCCCATGTGCCCCAGTGATCAGAACTGGCCTGGTCCAAAATTAGCAACTGGGAGCCTCCTCTGGGTCTCCCTGGGGGGTGCAGGGTCCAAGGCCTTGGGTCGTCCTCGGCTGCTTTCCCAGGCCACAGGCAGGGAGCTGGACGGGAAGTGGAGCAGCCGGATCTTGAACTGGTGTCGTATGGGATGCTGCTCTTGGAAATGGAGGATTAGCCAGTTAGCAACATACCAGCCTCACCGCCACTGCTTTTGATGTGCTGACCGTGGGTCCTGCACCTTCGCTGGGCGTCCCCAACCAGCCCAGGACCTGGGGGGCTCCTGTGGAGTTCTGCACGTCAGGTCATGTCTGGCCGCCTCTGCACGTCCCGGGATCCTGTCTCATTCCTTTGGCTCCATGGGCAGGGACGCCCTGCCTGGGGCGGGCATGGTGGCACGGCCGGCTGAGGAGACGCACGGGTGCGGGCAGAAGGCTGCTCGGCTGGGCTCCGCTCCCGGGCTGGGGCCTCGTCCCTGCTGGGCCAGCCCCACAGAGGCTGCACAGCACGAGGCCACAGGCAGCACCCTCTGCCCAGGGAGGCCTGAGAGCCCCGGGGGCAGAGCTGGTTTCGGACTTTTGTATTCTCACCCTTACCCGGCACCCAGAGCCTGGCACCTTGAGCTTTGCTGCCAGAAAGGAAGGCCAAGTGAGAAACAACCACCTCCCAGGCACGCACACACCCGGGCACACACACGCACACACCCAGGCACACACACGCACACACCCAGGCACACACACGCCCACACCCAGGCACACACACGCACACACCCAGGCGCACACACGCACACACCCGGGCGCACACACACACACACCCGGGCACACACACACGCACACATACACACACACCCAGGCGCGCACACGCACACACCCAGGCGCGCACACGCACACACCCAGGCACACACACGCACACACACGCACACACCCAGGCACACACACGCACACACACGCACACACCCAGGCACACACACACACACACGCACACACCCAGGCGAGCACACACACACACACCCGGGCACACACACACCCAGGCACACACACGCACACACGCACACACCCAGGCAAGCACACACACACACACCCGGGCACACACACGCACACACCCAGGCACACACACACACACCCAGGCACACACACGCACACACCCAGGCACACACACGCACACACACGCACACACCCAGGCGAGCACACACACACACACCCGGGCACACACACGCACACACCCAGGCACACACACACACACCCAGGCACACACACGCACACACCCGGGCACACACACGCACACACCCAGGCGAGCACACACACACACACCCGGGCACACACACGCACACACCCAGGCACACACACACACACCCAGGCACACACACGCACACACCCAGGCGAGCACACACACACACACCCGGGCACACACACGCACACCCAGGCACACACACGCACACATATGCACACACCCAGGCACACACACACACCCAGGCACACACACGCACACACGCACACACCCAGGCGAGCACACACACACACCCGGGCACACACGCACACACCCAGGCACACACACACACACCCAGGCACACATACGCACACAGGCACACACATGCACACACACACGCACACATACGCACACACCCAGGTGCGCACACGCACACACGCACACACCCAGGCACACATACGCACACATACGCACACACCCAGGCACACACACGCACACACCCAGGCGCGCACACACGCACACACACACACCCAGGCACACACCCAGGCACACACACGCACACCCAGGCACACACACACGCACACACCCAGGCACGCACACACACACGCACACACCCAGGCACACACACGCACACATACGCACACACCCAGGCGCGCGCACACACACACACCCAGGCGCGCACACACATGCACAGAGGCGCGGGCGTGCTCCAGGCCAGCACCACCCGGCGGATCTGCCATCCTTGCTCTTCCAAAGGGAACCCAGGACTTGGTTCCACTGTGGGGACAGCGAGGGCCTCAGCTGGTGGGCATCTCGGAGGACAGGTGAGCCCCGTCACAGCTTCCTGGTCCCCGTCCTCTCATGCCCTTGGTGACCCACCATGCCCAGGAAGCCCAGATGGACGTGAGGGAGGTCGAGCCTGGAGAGCTCAGCTGGTGGAGGCAGTGGGCACATACAGAGCAGCGTGGACAGGGCCAGCCCCTCCGCCCGCCCTGGGGAGGGAGGCTCAGGCTGCCCACGCCGAGCACCCGGCTTTGTCCCCAGCCAAGGGGCCACAGCAGGTATGAGAGGGGCTGTGCCCCTTGCCTCGCATGACCCCAGCACCTTCTGCTGCCTGGCCCATGGAGGCCTCTAGAGCCCAGTTTGCCCAGCCTGCATGCTGGGCAAGCTCCCCACTCGCCTCTCTGACAGGTGCCCTGATGGCACGGTCACAGCGAGCCCTGGCCCTTGTCACTCAGAGGCAAGAGCCGGCCCACCTGCCCAGCAGCGGCTGGACAGGCTCTGGGAGCAAAGATTCCCGAGGGGGGCAGGATGCGTGACCCCACTGTCCACTCACAAAGTCCCACGCCGCCATCAGCAACACCTGTGCCTCCAGGAGATGACTTGTTGCTCGGGCCTGGGGGACCCTCCACCTGGGGGGGACCCTGCACCGGGTAACTCAGGATCCTCAGCTAGAGTGACCATGCTTCCTTCCGGTGCCGCTCAGAAGCGGGCCTGGGTCTGCCCGCTGAGCCTTGGGCCTCCCAGCCTCCGAGCCGCCAGTGGGACTGTCATGGGGTGGGGGGTGCAGGTCCCTTCCCTCCTCCCCCACAGCCACCTGGGGACAGGCAGCGACATAATGAGGTAGGAGCCCTTGCCGGATCTGCCCCCCAGGAGGTGCAGCCGGGAAATGCCAGGCCCCTGCCCCGGGAGCCCGCGCCATGGATCAGCGCGTCCCGGGGTGTCTGAACATTCGCAAGGAAAAGAAAACAATTATTTCTGACAACTTGCATCAATACCATCCACGCTCTCCCCCCGCCCCACATGGGCCTCCCTCTCCCACCAGGCTGGCCCCTCGGAGCCCGGCCGAGACTCTGTGAAAACAGAGCCCGGAGCTCAATACCCGATTGTCGCCCGCATTGATCGCGCTCCCAGACAGGGGCGGGGGTGCTCGGGCTGCGCGGCCAGCACAGTGTTAAATTATTAACTCCAGGCCCACTCCCGTGGTGGCCGGGGGGTGGGCAGCACGGGGGGCTGGGGTCAGAGCGTGGCCACAGGAAGTTACCCCACACATGTACTCCTGAAAGAGGAGGAGGGGCAGGAGGCAGCAGGGAGGGGAGAGGGTGCTGTGCCCCAGAGGACGAGACTGGCTAGGGTGCCCCGAAGACAGGGACACTCCCACAGGCCAGAGTGGCGGCCACTGCTGAGCCACCCCAGTGTCCAGCTGGGGTGTGGGGGCGCACACAAGGCAGCCCTCAACCCAGGCAGGTCCCAGCGTGGGCGCTGCCGCCCCAGCCCAGAGGAGGGCAGACAATGACGGGCACTCCGGCAAAACCCGCAGTGTGGGGAATGCCTTCCATGCTGACCACTCGGGGACACCTGGCAGGAGAGTGGCTACATGGGTGAGTGGGTCGGGCCCGCCTGCCACGAGAAATGAGCACAGATGCAGAAGCTGGGGGCACAGCCCACAGGGACCCCCAGCACGTCCCGGTTCCACTTTCACTTGTACACACGTTTGGAGGCCGTGTGGAGGCTCAAGGGCTGGACCCTGCCCCCAACATGGGAGACCCCCCGGGCCCCAATTCCTGGCCAGGCCCTATCCCCCACGCGGGAGACCCCCCTGGGCCCCCGTTCCTGGCCGGGCCCTGTCCCCCACGCGGGAGACCCCCTCCGAAGGGAGCCCTCACCTACTTCTGACTGCAACTTTGCTTTTCAACATGTTGACAAAGCCAGGATTTCAGAAAACACCTGAGGGATGGCTGAATGGCACCAAGTGAGGTCTCAGGCGTAGGTCCAGGGCAGGGAGGGGTGGGGGCACAGGGCGGTGGCGGGGGAGGGGCGTCCGGCACATTGTGGCCTCCGTGAGGCTGGCTCCATACTGGCCGGGCCCAGCCCTGTGGCGACCCTGTCCCCACGCAGTCCAAAGGGACTGCTGAGTGCCCAGGTGTGGCCAGTCCTGGGGAGACCACACGGGCATCTCCCCCAACTCCCCGTCCTTGGTGGTTCGCTGCAGGAAGCTCTTGGCCACTCTGCCCCAGGGCACTGTCAGTTTACCTGGACGCGGTAGGGACAGCTTGCAGCTGAGGCAGGGCCCACCCGGACACCTGCCACACGGCCCGACAAGGTCCCCGCTGCTGCAATGTGTGTCATCTAGATGAGTTCACCTGGATTTGAATGTCGGGCAAACAGGCTTGGAGGCTGGCGATGCCACGGGGTGGCGTCCACAGGGCAGCGCCTCTCCGAGGCGTGGCCACTCCGTTTCCGATCCAGTTCCCTACTACTGCGGCCCCAGTACCTGGACCCCAGCACTCACGTGTGAGACTCAGATGGGGCTCCTGACCCACCCCCCAGATCTTGCGATATTTGGGGGAGCAACCCGGCAGGTGGAAGCTTCTCCTCTCTCTCCAGTAGTGAAGTTGGCATCTCTCTCAAGAGCAGGCCAGCCCATTTGGCGTGCACTGCTCTGTGGGCAGCCTGGCAGCTGCACGCCGTGCTGTGTGGGGTCTACCTGCACCACAGCACTGCCCTGCCCACTCCTTGGCCCCCGCACAGCCTTGTCTCCCCGGAAGGAATGCGTGTGTGGCAGGGCAGGGGGTGGTGTTTAGCGCTCTCACACTTAGGCGTGGCATGACACGAGGCTTGCACAGCGAAGCGTGGTGGGGTGGTGGGGTGGTGGGTTGCTGCAACCGAGGCGTGGCAGTGGGTTGCCGCAGCCGGAGCGTGGTAGGGTGGCGGGGCATTGGGGTGGTGGGTTGCTGCAGCCGAGGCGTGGCGGGGCGGTGGGTTGCCGCAGCCGGAGCGTGGTAGGGTGGCGGGGCATTGGGGCGGTGGGTTGCCGCAGCCGAGGCATGGCAGTGGGTTGCCGCAGCAGCCTGCCTCGTCCTCCAGGCGCCCACAGGGTCTCACCAAGCTACTTTCCACGGAGCGTTCCCCACCCACACCTGCTCCTGACGCAGTGCTGAGGGACACAGCCTCTGGGCGTGGCCTCAGCAGCCTCACGGGTGGACGGAGCTCCGTGGACAGGGCACATGCTAGCCCAGGGCTCGCTCTCTAGACGGTCGCAGACTCAGGGTTGAGGCCCCAGTCCTTGCCGAGTAAGGCACACTTCCCCCATAACTTGCTTTGTAGTTCCCTGGGTGGCTTTAAAATTGTTCATTTGTGTGGAGTGCGTGTTCTGGGCCTTAATTTATTTTCTTTTAAAGACTGATTTGTTTTTAATTTTAAGGACAGAATTATAAAAACAAAAGGAGAGCTGGAGCTCTTCCCTCTGCTGGCTCACTCCCCGCACGGCCACAGTCACAGCTGGGCCAGGCTGAAGCCAGGAGCCGGGAGCTGCTTTCAGGCCTCCCAAGCGGGTGAGGGGCCCAAGCGCTTGGCACCCTCCACCTTTGCCAGGCCATCAGCAGGAGCTGGCTCAGAACAGGGCATCCGGGATTTAAAGCAGTGTTTGTGTGGGATGCTGGCACCGCATCCCGTCTCCTCTCCGTAGCCGAGCCTCTGGTCGCACATCGGACGGGCCCCGAGAGCTCGCGGAGCCCGAGTCCGTGTCATGTCAGTGTTTGTTCTGTTGTTTAGGCAGAGTGGCATCTTGGAGCTGCCTCCAGGCTCACCCACTCTCCTGCGCCCTGCAGCTGGCAGCGGGGACCTGCCTGTCTGCCCCGCGGCCCGCAGGGTTCCGGAGCGTCCCGCCTGTAGCTGCCGTCTCCGCTGCCATTCCCTGCCCCTCGCCTCCTCCCCGGCACCTTTTCCTTGACATCTTTGGCCAGAGTTTATCGAGATGGATCGTTTACTCAACAGAGTGACACACGTACATGGGGTGTGGGTGGGACGGGAGAGACACACAGAGAGACGGACAGAGAGAGACACAGATACAGAGACACAGAAAGAACTTCCATCACTCCCCAAATTCACACAACAGCTGCTACTGCACCAGGTGGGTGCCAGGAGCCAGCAGTGCTGAGCCCCAGGCGGCGTGGCAGGAACTGGGTAGAAGGCAGAGCAGCCGGGCCCGGTGCAGTGACCTAGCAGCTAAAGTCTTCGCCTTGAATGTACTGGGATCCCATATGGACGCCGTTCTAATCCCGGCAGCCCTGATTCCCATCCAGCTCCCTGCCTGTGGTCTGGGAAAGCAGTAAGGACTACCCAAAGCTTTGGGACCCTCCACCCGTGTGGCTGCAGCAAAGCTTCAGCCATTGCACTCACTTGGGGGGTGAACAGCCAGATGGAAGATCTTCCTCTCTGTCTCTCCTCCTCTCTGTATATCTGACTTTACAAGTAAATATATATATATAAGTTAAATAAAAATAAAGCAGAGCAGCCAGACTCAAATAAGGTGCTCCAATGGGCCCCTCGCAGTGGCCACCCACTGCCCTAGGCCCACGGGGACACACAGCAGCCACCCAGCGCCCTAGGCCCACGGGGACACACAGCGGCCACCCAGCGCCCTAGGCCCACAGGGACACACAGTGGCCACCCACTGCCCTAGGCCCACGGGGACACACAGTGGCCACCCAGTGCCCTAGGACCATGGGGACACACAGTGACCACCCAGCACCCTAGGCCCACGGGGACACACAGCAGCCACCCAGCGCCCTAGGCCCACGGGGACACACTCAAGGCAGCTGTCTGGTGCCCTAAGCCCACGGGGACACACAGCGGCCACCCAGCGCCATAGGCCCACGGGGACACACAGTGGCCACCCAGCGCCCTAGGACCATGGGGACACACAGCGGCCACCCACTGCCCTAGGCCCACGGGGACACACAGTGACCACCCAGCGCCCTAGGCCCACGGGAACACACAGCGGCCACCCAGCGCCCTAGGCCCACGGGGACACACAGCGGCCACCCAGCGCCCTAGGCCCACGGGGACACACAGTGGCCACCCAGTGCCCTAGGCCCACGGGGACACACTCAAAGCAGCTGTCTGGTGCCCTAGGCCCACGGAGGACACGCAGTGGCTACTTTCAAGTCTACTAATCCCCAGGTGTGGGTTGTCCCTTCACCAGGGTCACCGTCCCCGAGTCTTCCTACTGGCCGTGGGAGGTGGCACCATGGGGTCTCTGGACTCACTAACACTGGGCGTGTTCCCACGCAGGCTGCTGTCCCAGAATTGGCGGACAATGTGGTTCTAGACGTGGGCTTTGCCGTGAGTCCGTCTTCCTGAGGCCCGGTCCTTCTGGGACTAAATGGGCTCGGGGTCCAGTGTCCCCTTCCTCTGTCTCCAGCTGCTGATGGCCTGTCAGGCTCCTGGCCAGCTCCCTCACGTGTGCACATCTTGGGGTGACCCAAGGGTGGGGGAGACAGACAGTGGTGCCTCCTCCAAGTGGTGGGGGGCTTTCCCATTGTCCTGGTCTTTCCCCATTCTGTCCCAAACGCGTGGTCGTGGCTGCTTGCAGGAGAGCAGGTACAGCTCCAGCCACCGTGCAGGCAACAGCAGAACCCCGGGCTCCCCACTCTGCTATGACACCACCCAGCCCCTCCTGTGCTGCCCTCGGTGCCCCCCCCCCAGCTTTTCTTGGCAGCCTCCATGCACTGCCCAGGGCTGCTGGGAGTCCACAAGCACCCCAAAGAGGCCACGTGGCTGGAGGCCGGGGTCTCCCCTACCCGGGCGGTGGAGGGCTGCCTCTGAGTGCCCACATAATAGGGAGCCTTGGGGGTTCCCAGGGACTCGGTCCTCGCCGGCCCCCACAATGTGGGCTTTGTCAGGCCAGCGGGCCTCCGCGGGCAAGAACTTTGCCTTCTTTCTGAGGGAAAGAAGATTGGATTTAAAAATAATTGAACGTGGAAAGTGCCGGAGATGGAAAGTCTTTGTGAGGCTTCCTCCTGGCTTGGCCCCGCCCGCCGTGTCAGAGGAGCCGAGCGGGGCCTCTGTGGGCAACCCGTGGCTGCTGGCATGGCCCGCCGTGTCAGAGGAGCCAAGCGGGGCCTCTGTGGGCAACCCGTGGCTGCTGGCATGGCCCGCCGTGTCAGAGGAGCCGAGCGGGGCCTCTGGGCAACCCGTGGCTGCTGGCATGGCCTGTGCTGGGGCATGGGTCCTGCTGGGGCCTCCCGACTGTGGCAGGAGTGAGTCTCCGCCCCAGCTGCACCTGCCGGTCTCACAGGGCGTGGGCACACCTCCCCCTTCTGGTCTCAGCCCCGTGTGCCCCTGTCTTTCCAGCACTCACACTGCACCTGTCACCCTGCTGGGGGTCCTGCCCCCACGCTTTCCCATCTGCCACACCCCGAGATATTCTCGGCCTGCTAGGAGGCGTTGCCTCTGAGCAACGAGGGATGTTGAGTGAGGTGGCCGCTGGCCTGTCCCGGGGCTGGCCTTGGAGCATAACCCTGTCCCAGGGCTTCACCGCGGCCCCATGGGAGCCTTGGCATCCACAGCCTTGGCAGAGCAAGTGGAGCGGCCAGGGTGTTGGTGGCCCTGGGAACTGCAGTGTGGGGCGGGATTGAGGACCGTGTCCCAGCCGCTGCACCAGGCAGACCTCGGGGGCGGCGTGCGAGCCAGCTGTGGTGCCCAGCAGGGTCTCAGCCCTCCAGATGTGGACGCCTGGCCTGGAGCAGGAGCACCTCCGTGCCGCCAGTCTCCTGCCTTGGTCCAGGCCGAAGCTTCCCCTGAGGAGTGCGGCAGCTGTTGGGCCCCGCAGGTCTGAGTGACTTAGCTCTGTGGACCATGGTCTGAGAAGGCAGAGCGGGCAGCGTCGCCCTGGGCTGTCCCCTGCGGTTTCCTCGGAGCCTGGGCCCTAGGGGAGGTGGGGAACTGCATGCCCCACACCATGCAGTTCTTAGGGTTCCCTGCGTTCTGGGCCAGTTCTGTCTCTGGGAGAGCTGCTGGCCAGGCCCCCACAGCCTGCAGCCACTGGCCCAGGGCCCTACGCCTTCTGAGGCAAACCCTGGGCTGCCTGGCAGGGCCCCTGTTTAGTATGCACATACGGGGCCTGGGGCGGCCAAGAGCAGAGGGGGGATGAGGCCAGGGCAGCCATCCAGCACCCTCCGACATCAGGGCCAAGGACAGGCGGACAAAGAGCCGTCTTCATGCAGAAAAACGGGCGCGGCTCCTGAGCTCCGAGCTGGCAGCCGGGAGGGGACAGGCCCTCGGCAGGGAGGCCTCAGCGCCAGCAGCACCTCCTGGGGAAGGGCCTCCTGGGGGTGGCCTGGAGGTCAGGTGCCCCAGCCCCTCACCCAGCCATTCCCTCCTGGCCCCCAGGGGCGTTGGCAGGGCGGGGGGCACCTCCCAGTCCTCCGCTGGGCGGGAGCCAGGGTGCACAGCGGCACTTGGGGAAGGATGGCTCCTCCTTGGGAAGCGAGGAGAGGCTGCAGGAAACCGAGGGTCAGGGCCTTTGTTCCCAGTCTTGGTGACCAAGGGTTAACCCGGTGGTCACCATAGCAATCGCAAGTTTTCGTTGCTGGGCGTCAGCTTTGTTGCTGCTTAATTTTGTCAGTGAGAAGCCGGGGTCCCCCCGCCCTGCGGGCACAGCCGGTGGCCAGGCTGTCTGGGCCGGCATTCCTGGATACACTCTCCAGCTCTCAGCGAGGGTCCTCGCCTCATGGGAGATAAGATAGAGCCGTGTCAGGGAGGAGGTGTGGACGGGGTGCCCCAACACACTCGGAGTGATAAAAGCAACCTCGGAGAGGTGCTGACGTGGCCGCCACACTTAATGAGGTCATCGCAGAAGCCGCTGCCCTGGTGACCTGGAGGTCAGGTTTCCAAGTGCCGGGGCAGGAGTGGGCCAGCTGCTGTCAGCGGCCAGCCACATCACAGGGCCTCCCGCCGAGTGGTGCAGGCGTGAGCCCCAAGGAGGCCTCCGGAGGCCTTTGAGCCCTGGGACAGCCCAGGGCGCCCTGCCCCAGGCCAGGCTGGGTGCCGAGGTCAAGGGCAGCTGGCACCCTGGGAGGCTCAAGGCCACGAGTAGCTCCTGCTTCCAACATGGGCACCCCCTGTGCCTCTGCCACTCTGAGCATCTCCAGGGGCCCGGGCCAGCTGGCAGACCCCAGGACAGGTTGCTCAGGTGACCCATCCCAAGCCCTGGACCACAGAGACGAGGGCAGGGTCAGGTGCCTATGCTGGACAAGGAGCAACGAAGAGTGGAAAGGACCCAAGGGTGGGCACTGTGGGGTTTCGCCTAGTGACGTCCTGGTGTGTGAAATGCCCACGGTGGCCACTGGGGTGGGACAGGGTGAGGCACTGGACACATCTCCACTCTGTCCAGGGCTGTGGGGGCTTGGCCTGGAAGCCCCAGCAGGCATTGCCCTGTGGCAAGGCAGCTGTCCCCGTGAGGGCTTGTCCCCTGCCTTGCCTCTGTCCCTGGAGGGTGGGGAGCTGGGAAGGACTTGGCCTACGGCTGGCACTTCAGGGTACACAGCCGCCCGGCAAGGGATCCATCCTTCACTCACTGTCTCTTTATGGCAGTGCCTGGGAGCATGCAGAGAGGCGCCTCCAAAAATAGCCAACCTTGGGCAGGGGGGCGGGCGGGCGGGCAGCGCAGGCGTGGGAGCGGGGCCGGCCCTGGGAATGGCTTGCCAGGGGCACAGCCGTGCCGGCTCGTGTCTCTTGCAGTGGGCCCCAAGCAGACACCTGCTTCCCACAGTGTCCCCGCCCCTGCCCGGGCCCTCACCAGAGCCAGGCAGTCGCAGGGCAGGACTCCAGCTCAGTGTCCCTCGAGCTGCAGGCGCAGGACGCCCGGTGGCCCAGCTCTGCCCGCGTGCAGGAAGCCAGGCCGGTGAGGGCACGGGTCAGGTGGCCCTCCCGGCTGGATAGGGCACGGGACTGCAGCTGGCTCTCACGGCAGCTCTGTGACACGCGTGGGGACACATGTGGGACAGGCAGAGTAGGGCCTCTCTCCTTCCCCACCTTTGTTGCCCGTGGAAAGCCCAGTGCACAGCCTGAGGGGGGCGCTCTGGTCCAGGGACTCCCCCTGCCCCACCGCTCTCCAACTACAACCATGCCTTTCCACCAGGCTGTGTCTTTTCCCATCAGGGGTGCCCCCCTGCCCCCTGTGTCAACCCTACTCCCTCGAGGGCATAGGACAGGCCACACGGGCCACAGCTGCCAAGGCCACCAGGGGCTGGGGGCAGCTGGGAGGGGCCTGTGTCCCCAGGCCTGGGCACCAGCTCCATCCCTGGGGCCCCCAGGTCTGAGTGCTGGCTCTCTCTCTCTCTCTGTATATGTATGTCTCTCTCTCTCTCTCACTATAGCCCCTCCTCTGCTTCCCAACCCATCTTGGTGAGATGACCACTGGTCCCCATCCAGATGGCCCCTTTGGGTGGGTGGGGGTGACACACCACGGGGCCACGGGTTTGAGTCCCTCGCATCCCCCCGTCCTCACGCCCACTCCAACCGCAGCCGCCACCCCTCGCGAGCCTTCCCACGGCCGAGCTGCGGGCTCCGGCAGTGGCTGCTGGTTTTAATTGTTCCTCTGCCCCTAAATGCTCTCTCCAGCTCTTTCGCCTCCGATGCCTGCTCCCCGCCTGCGGCCGGCAGTGGGCTGGGGGAGGGGCAGGGATTCCAGGAGCAGGCCGTTTGTTCCCTCTGCCTTGCCCCTTTCTTCTTCCTCCACGGGCCGGCCTCTGTGATTAAGCCCTGGGGTCCCCCGCTGCTTTTAATAGGCCCGCGAGCTTGACCGTCTGATGGGAGCCCGGCGGGCACAGCTTGCTCCAAGCACTTGCACTGGCATCTCCTGATGTACGCTATTAATCATCGCCACCAGGCCATGGGGGCCTCCCTCCACCCACCCAGTATAAAATTATACTAAACACAGGAGGGGAGGCCCTGATTGGCTGTGCACCACAAACACGCATTAGCTGACCCCGCCCCCAACGTGCCGCCACCCTGGCAGGGCCCCCCCCCCCAAGGCCTGAACCCACTTTGGACAACAATAGGCAGCTCCAGGTGCAGCCGTAGCAGCCCTTGGCACTCATGCCAGGCCTGTGTCCTGGGCACCCAGGATTGCAAGGGTGGGGCCTGGGTGCCTAAGCCCGAGCCATCCTCTGAGCCCCTGCTGGAGAGCAGCTAGGACTCCCTCCTGTAGCTGGCAAGGGCGGGAGAATGGGGTGGGGAGGGGTGCAAGCGCCACAGGTGGCAGTGAGGGGCGTCCCGGCGACTCCTGGGCTGGCAGGCAGCGGCGCCCGTGGACAGGGTGCGTGGGAGGAGCTTCGTGGCTGTGGAATGGCATTATCCAGGCTGCTCTCGGAGTGACGGGGCAGCAGTGGGAGGGGCCGGAGGGGAAGCCCAGTGTGTGTCCTGTCACCTCTGGGAGGTGGCCCTGGCCCACAAGGCCCCCAAGAGCAGCAAGGCCGCCTGCCCTGTCTCTCCTTGCCCACCCTGACTTGCAGCTGCCATAGGCTGGGGCTTCACCCCAACACCCCTCGCTCGGACCAAGCCCTCTGCCTTTAGCAGAAGCGCTCGCCACGTGTGGCAGCCGGAGCTGGGGAGAGACAGACACGGTCATGCTCAGGTCAGATGTCAGAGAGCAGCGCACTGTGTGTCCCTACCGGCTGTGCTGCCGAGGGGTTGCCCACGCAGAGGTCTCACGGCAGGGAGAGAAGATCCGGGGAGCTGACACGGCCTCAGGCCGCTGCCGCAGTGGTCAGGTACCCAGCTCACAGCCTGCCCTGCAAGCCTGAGTCAGGCTGCTGGAGGCCACCCGGAGCCCAGAGCCGTTCCAGCACAGGTAGCACCCTCTCCCCAGGGGGCCCAACGGCTGAGGGGGCCACATCAACCTGACAGCCTGGCCCCTCCCCCCCGCCAGCCTCAGGATAGCCAGTCCCAGCTGCTGCTGGACGTTGGAACTTGCCTCCCTGCCAGGAAGCCATGGTCAAGTTGACCCCAAGGAGGATGTCATGATACGAGACCCTCACCTCCGCCCCAAGAGCCCAGGGCACTGGGTGGCAGCATGGGCTTGGAGGGGCCAAGTGCTACAGGACACACCTGTGGTTGGGCACCACTGCCACCCTAGGCTCCAGGCAACCTCACTCTCACGTATCTACCTGGGTCCCATGGAAGGGGCACGAAGGGTTGATTGCCACCACCCCCTCCCCCTGCCAACCTAGCGCTGGGAAGAATATCCCCAGCAAAGGGCCCACTGAGCCGTGACCGTGACCTCGTGCTGGCAGCTTGGATACCCCGCCGTGACCTTAGGCTGGGATCTCAGGTCCTCGCCATGACCTTGTGCTGGAAGCTTGGATACCTGCCGTGATCTTAGGCTGGAAGCTGGGGTACCCCACCATGACCTTAGGCTGGGATCTTGGGTCCCCACAATGACCTTGCACTGGGAGCTGGGGTACCCCACCATGACCTCATGCTGGCAGCTTGGATAGCCGCTGTGATCTTAGACTGGAAGCTGGGGTACCCTGCCATGACCTCATGCTGGCAGCTCAGGTACCCCACCATGACCTTGCACTGGGAGCTGGTGCACCCCACCATGACCTCATGCTGGCAGCTTGGATACCCCATCATGACCTTAGGCTAGGATCTCAGGTCCCCGCCATGACATGCTGGAAGCTGGGGTACCCTGCCATGACCTTGCACTGGGAGCTGGTGCACCCCACCATGACCTCATGCTGGCAGCTTAGATACCCCACCATGACCTTGCACTGGGAACTGGGGTACCCCGCCACCTCAGCTGGCATTTGTACGCAGGCTCAGGGCAGGGTGATTAAGCCCCTCCTCAGGCTGTGAGGAGAAGAGGGTTGAAGATGAGGCAGGGCACACGAGGTCCCCTGGATGGCTGGCATTTGGTGAGCCCCATTCGTCCACGAGGGTCTTCAGATGTCGGGGTGGCGTCTGGACAGCTGGGGGAGCTGGGACTTGAAGATGCGTTCATTCTGCATGCAAGCTGCCCGAGCTCTCAGAGGGGTCCTCATTGTGTAGTGAAGGTGTGAGACCCTCTGTGGGCATGGAAACCAGAACCCGTTGGCCACCCACTGCCTCTGCCCGGGGCGCCAGGAAGAGCAGCCCCAGGGAGGGCAAGGGGCCCATGGGGGGATGGGCCACGGGGGGATGGGCCACGGGGGGATGGGCTGTGGGAGGATGGGCCACGGGGGGATGGGCCATGGGGGGATGGGCCACGGGGGATGGGCCACGGGGAGATGGGCCACGGGGGATGGGCCACAAGGGGATGGGCCATGGGGGGATGGGCCGTGGGGGGATGGGCCACGGGGGGATGGGCCACGGGGGGATGGGCCATGGGCGGCCAGGTTTGCAGTGACTGCAGGCTCAGGTTTCGGTGCCCCTGTAGCTGTGATCGCTGGTCACCGTCTAATGGCCAGCAGCCCTTGCTGGTCCTTCCCACTCCCATCCCGGGTGCTGTCCCCAGTGCTTCCATCTGGACTGTGCCAGGCTCACCGTGCTCAACGGTTGCACCGTGCCCTCAAGCACTGGCCTGGGACCGGGGCCTCTACCCTGTCACCCGTGTGAAGCCACTCGGGGACATGTGCCTGTCCAAGGCTGGGCCTCCCTCAGCACGGCAGCCACATGCTCGCTCTGTCCCGGAAGGCTGCCGTGCGCGTGAGCCGCAGCCAGTGAGAGCAGCGGGCAGACGTAATTAACTCCATGCATTCCTATTAGCAGGCCACGGTCCCTCGTCCCTAATTGTCACATAGTTGAAAGCTCTGGTAAATGAATCAAGCACTTCTTTTATCTGCCATCCCGGACACAGCACGGTAATGACAACCAGATGTGCACAGCCCACGTGTCGCTCATCAGTGGCTTCGGGCCGGGGACGTGCCTTCTGCAGAGGCCGAGGGCGCTGGCGGCTCCAGCAGACTCCACAGCCCAAGGCCATTGCCTCTGGAAGCCGCAGGTTCCTCTAGACCCCGCGCCAGCTCTTTGTTCCTAGATGGCCAACGGGTTCTGCCAAGGCTAGCATCACAGAGCCCGAGGTCAGAGTCTGGGGACATCTCCGTCACAGGCAGCGCCATCGGCCTGTTGTCGCTGGGCACCAGGGCCATGGCCAGCCACCAGCAGAGGCCAGGGCCAGGCCCCATCCCCCCATGGCCCATCCCCCGTGGCCCATCCCCCCATGGCCCATCCCCCATGGCCCATCCCCCGTGGCCCATCCCCCCGTGAGTGGACCAGGGCATAAAGGCCGGTGCCTGGTCCACAGAGGGCAACCCCTGATGGACAGGAAGGAGCCGTGTTCTCGGGCCGTGGTGTGGGCCGAGCCTCAGCCAGCTGTGACACTGGGTGTTAAGACCAGCCAGATCCCAGCCAAGCAAAGGGGGACCCGGAGGAGGGGTGGGTCGGCCCATGGGAACAGCACCAAGAGGACGGAGTGAACAGGCCACGGGAGGGTGCTGACGTGGCTGGCGGGGAAGGGACAGGGCCGGAAGGGCATGGCCGCTGACCTCCAGGGCACCCACCCGGGGAAGGACGGCGTGTCCTCCCGAGCAGAAGTTCTTTCCAGAGCGGGGCAAGGCCCTGAGACCTCCATGCCCCCTCAGTCCCCACATCAGCGCCAGGGGTCCAGGCAGGATCCACACCCTGGAGCCAGGGGGGCTGTGGCTGGGGGTCTCACTCTGATTCCACGGGGAGCAGGTGCATCTCGTGGTGACCAAGCAGGCGCGGGGCTCCTGAGTCAGCCCAGGGGCGTCAGGGTGACACACAGCCACCTGGGACAGACTTGGGGTCAGTGGCACCACACACCACGGATCCATCATGTGGGGACCAGCAAATTGCCCCCTAAGACTCCTCCCCAGGGGGTCCCAGAGCCTGTGGCCCCCAGTCTGTTCCCGACGGGCAGGTCTGAGTCTGTATGGGAAAGACCCTGCCTGACCCTCAGCCGAGTCGGATGCCCAGGACCTTCAAGACAAGGGTACCCCTCCGGCTGAGTCCCAGCACTCCGCAGTGAGACAGGGCGCCCCTCCAGGCAGCAGTCTGCTCCGCGACCTTTTCTTCTGGCAGCAGCTCAGTGGTGCACAGCCACACCCAAACCGGCCTTAATCAAACATTTCCCCAGAGGCAGGCGTTTCTGGGGAGTCCCCCTCCCCCCGCCACAGGGCGTCACCACCAGGCTGCGGTCCTCGGAACGCACGGGCCACAGCAGTCTTTGGTGAAGTCCTCAGGCAGGAAGGCTGTGAGGCTAGCAGCGGCGTCGAGGTCACCCATGGGGGACTACCCAAGAAGCCAAGCAGGGGGGCCAAACCCAGACAAGGCAGGGCCAGCGCAGCCCAGCGGCCGTGCCCGCGGGTGCCTGCGGGTGCCTCCAGCCTCAGCCTGGCCACAGCCATGGGCTGCTGACTGAGCGGTTCCCTCGGCTCATTCAGGAGGACTGGGGATCACAGCCGCCCCAGCTCACTCGCTCCCCGGCAGCCAGTGTCTTTGGGTTCCTAGTTCTGCCATGAAGGAGACCCAAGCCACCCTGGGACCCCACAGCTCGCCTGGCACGCCGGGGGAACAGCTGCAGGGGTGCCCACCCCTCTGGGCTGCCTTTTCTCTGAGACCTGACTCAGCCCAGGCCTCCAAGGAGCTGTCCACACCCAGAATTCCTGGTAAGGCCCCCTCATGCCCAGCAACAGCCTGACAATGACCCTGGGCTCCTGCACGTGGCCCTGGGGGCAGGGGTCAAGCCACACCAGGCCAGATGGCAAGAGGCAATTATCTCCTGCCCCACGCGGCTGTCCGAGGCCCAGGTGGGCCTCATAGAAACCAGAGCTGAGTGCAGTTTTAATTATCCTGGTCCTGCCTGGTCAGCCAGGAGCCTGACAGGCCCAGGGCCCTGTGGCAAAGTGGCATGGCCATTGCCTGTCCCCTCCCCCAGCCTGAGGAAGACCTCCCTGGGCCCCAGTCCCCTGGAGCAGACACACCAGGCCTTCTGGTTTCATCCAGACCGGAAGCCACTCCCTGGCTAGGGGCAGCATCCGGAGGACAAAGCGAGGGCTCAGCCTGGACAGCAAGGGCTGACCTTCAGGGTCCCCAGAGGGCTGTGGGTGGACATTGGGAAGACGCTGGGGGAGGGCGTCCCGCCCGGCCTCTGCCCTGCACAGCTGCAGGATCCCACTGGTGCTGGGGGTCCAGGGACCGGGGATGGTCCCTACTCATGGGGTCAGGGAGTGGGGGAAGCCGAGGGGGCCTGGGTGGTGCTGGGGAAGGAAGAGGGCAGTGGGGAGGGAACTTCCTGGCAGGGGTCCAGAGCAGGACGCCCACACCGCAAAGCCGCCCGACTCCACCATGGGGCCTGAAACAGGCACCGTTTTCCTGGGCCACGGACAATGAGGGACCCGAGCTCTGCTGGGTCCCCAAAGTCAGACACACAGGAAAAATTCCAGGAGATGCCGGGCCGGACAGCTGGCGGCCCCTGATGGCAGCTGCGGCCAGAGGTGTCCCGGCCGCTCCTGCTGCACGCAAGTCGTAAATCCCGCCTAAGCGTCACTTTGCCGCAGCCCCACTTCCATTCCGTAGAGGCCAGAAGTGATTAACGAGGATTATCATTAGTGCTAATCAGAACCGTTGGCAGGAGGCAGGGCAGGCGGAAATACCCCGGTGGGGCCTCGGGGACCCCAGTGCGAGTGCATGTGTGTGTGCGCGCGCACAGGACAAATACACAGGAGTTTGCGCATGCACATACATGCATGCGCGCACACGGAACTGGCCTGCAGAGGGAGACTAAGCAGTAAGCCTGTGCTGCGGGCGAGGGTGGACCCCAGGGCCCTGACACGCAGACCGCCACGGCTCCAGGCCGCCTGCAGAACTGCCCAGCCACAGGGAGACCTGGCGGCAGCGGACCCTGGCTCCAGGGCGCACGGCCTGCACGGCCCCCTCTGCCGGCTAAGGAAGCAGCAGGCGGGCTGGGGCTCCCCGCTCTGCTGGGGAGGGGGCCCTGCGTGGCTGCGAGACACAAAGTGTCCTTTTACTGGAAATATCAATTCAGAAAGGGGCTAGTAGTAAGCTGAGGATATTTGGATAAACTTGACAGCCCTGAGACTGAAAAAGACCTTTTGTTCCCACCGAGGCAAAGGCCTGGAGACCCCCCTGGGCTCCCTGGAGCGGCTCCAGGAAAAGCCGAGGTCGGAGCAGAAAAGCGGGGAGGGCGCCTTGTGAGCGGCCGGCGCTAGGGTCACATGTTTATTAGTATTTATTTTATTTTTTTATTAGAACGTGTGGTTAACATCCTCTTGCCTCGACCGGGCTGTCGTGGCGTCGACAGGCCCACAGGGCAGCGCACAAAGAGAACCTTGTGGCGCTGGGGGAGGGGCCGCACGTGTGCCTGACGTGGCGCAGCCGGGCGCGACCCCGCACCTCACAGTATCCGGAGCTGGCGGCAAGGGGGCCCTGCAGCTCGGGGAAGGGGGTTCGCTCTGCTGCCAGGGACGCTGTCCGCGGCCCGCAAGGGGCAGCTTCGCCATGGGAGCAAGGCAGGCGTGGCTGGAGGGGTCTCCAGCAGGAGAGGCGGGCAGCCGGACTTTGGCTCCCCTGGGAGCGGCACTGCCGTGCCCAGGGCTGCTCCTATGGAGCCATTCCCGCCAGGATTTTCGCTTCCCCCACAAAACACGGGCTGGGGAAGGGGGGCTCGGAAACCTTGGCAAGGAAGTGGAGCAGCAAGGCGAGCTGATTCTGGTACAAGGCATTTTGAAATACACGCGTGAGCCCTCCGAGGCCCCTAACATGCGGTGGGCACTCGCTGTGCCGTTGGGGGTGGCAATCCCGGGCTCCGTGATCCCCCAGACAACACAGCCGGGACTGCCCGTGCCCAGGTGCGTGGCAAGGATCCGCACCGTCTTCATGGAAACCGGGACTCTGGAACAAAGCCACACACGGATTTCAAAATAAACTCCTCCGGCAGTTCCAGGCACCTGAAAGTTTGGGAAGTCCCCCGCCTGTTGTTAGGGAATCCTGGGAGAAGGCAGTGTGTGCACAGAACGGCGGGGGGAGGCACTGGTTGACTGCACAAGGGCATGGCTGGCGCAGACCCCGGGCTCAGCACCCGCAGGGGGCAGTGTGCGATTTCCAGCTCCATATCCCGGCTCCGTCCCGTGAGAGACCCGGCATGGATGGCTGGGAGGTGCCATTCCGATGCCACGACGTTTGCTTTTTGAAATAAAGCTGGGCATCGAGCTGACCAAGCAAGCCTGAGGTAGAACCAAGGCACTTGGGGAGAAAGAACGTGAAGATTTTTAGTTGAAAGTCCTTCCTGTTTGGCAAGGAAGGCCAAAGCAGAGATTTCAGGAGCCAGCCAAGGAATGACCCTGAGAGTGTGTGGCTTTGTTCCAGAGTCCCGGTTTCCATGAAGATGGTGCAGATCCTTGCCACGCACCTAGGCACGGGCCTTGCAGGCTCTGCTGTCTGAGAGGGTGAAGTGGCCCCGGAAGGCAGCTGTGGACCCAGCACACCGGCAGGACACGCCCAGGATGCATGAGGATCCCCAGCCCTCCAAACAAACCCTGCCATTGCTGGGCTGGCTGCACATGCCGGCACCTCAGACAGGGCACTGCCTGGGCTCCCAGCACGCCCTTGAGGCTGGGCGTGTCTGGAGAAGGGTCAAGCCCACAGCCGAGGTCCTTCTGCCAGGGCCCCAAGATTCTCCCACTCAGGGGTGGAGTGGGGTGTTCCAGCCAAGAAGGAACTCCAAGTTTCTGTGCCCCAGGGCTCAGCTGCTCCCATGGGATGCTGGGAGATTGAGAATAGAAGGGAGCCCCGACCAGGCTCAGGCCAGTGGCCGCAGGCCCTCCCCTGTGCCCACAGCTGGACTGTGGCCTGGTTGGATGGACCACCATGGTAAACCACACAGAGGGGGCACCCAGAGCCGATGAAACCAAAATGAAGGCCAAGGCTAGGCCAGCCTCTTAGTGCACATGTGCCCAGACCTGCTCCATGGAAAAACCAGCACTGCGTTGGCAAAGCTTCCAAAGGTGGCAGCGTCCCACCGGGAGTTCTCTGCCAACGGCCACAGCTGTGTTTCAGGGATAGACGGGCAGGAGGCAGGTAGACAGGTAGATGGACAGATGGGTAGATGGATGGATGGTGGATGGTTGCTGGACAGGTGAATGGTGGATTAGTGGATGGGTGATGGATGGATGTGTAAGCAGGCAGATGAGTGGATGGGTGAGTGAATGGATGGATGGTTGGGTGGGTTCTTCATGGGGGCTGGCCAGGTCTTTGCCTCAATGTGGACTGTTGAGATCTGAAATCTTTGCAAGAGCTGATCGCAAAACATCAGCCTGATACAGAAGGCAGGGGCTCACAGGAATCTGCCTGATTCCAGAAGGAGGGCGAGAGCTGGGCTGGGAGGGACCAAGTCAGGGTCCGGTCTGACCTGGATGCTCGGCCTCCACTGAGCCAGGCTGAGCCCCAGTGCAGCTTCAGCTCGGCAGGATCGCGCTCAGGCTGGGCCCTGGGACAACAGCTGCAGCCCCAGTGTACCTGCGTGCCTCACTTTACCATCTGCTCAGCAGGTCCTCCCTGAGCATCCACTGTCTGCCAGGTTCCCAGAATGTTCCAGAAGACCCCCCAGAGCCGAGTCTATGTATGAGAAGTAAAGGAAGTGACAGCCAGCGGTCACATGCCAATGTTGTCAGTGTAGTGGAGGGCAGAATCTCAGTGTCCCTAGGGTAGGGGCTCCTGCATGAGGATCCCGGGTGACCGCCCTGGGGCTCTGCACTTCTAGAGCTCCTGCCTTCCTTCTTACTGTGGGAAGCTGGGGGAGTCAGGAGCATCTGGGCAGACGGGAGGAACAGAGCCCCCTCCCCCACCCATCTGCCCATACATCCGTGCTTCCATCCACTTCCACACCCATCGGGTCACCCGTGCCCTCATGGAGGCAAGCAATGGATGCTGAGTGGACAATCATTCTGGGAGAGCCTCTGGAGAAACTTGCACTGCCAGTGGCCGCCACACGTGAGCAGGGGAGAGGTGAGCAGGCAGGAGGAGACGGGATGCGTGGTGTTGGTCCTGGCGGCCGCAAGCCTTCAATACTTCCTGCTGCTTCGCGCACGTGGCCGTCACATGGCAGCTCCAGGAGAGGCGGCAGCACGCAGCGACCCAGTGGAGAGCCTAAGGAGAGCCTGTGGTGACCGTGGAGCCGGCAGCCCACAGGGCGGTCGGATGGGAGGGGTGAGGCACTGCCCCTGCACTGGGCAAGGTGGGAAGAGCCCTGGCCAGGCACCGTGAGAGCTGCTTCTGTGCCATGTCGATCTCTCCAGGGAGTCAGGGGTGCGATGTCTGAGCCGCTCCCAGCTCCGGAGTGCCTGACTCCCATCCCCTGAAAGTCCACCTGGGGGTGGTGCCTCCTATGCAGCCTGCGGTAGCCATTAACGGTGGTGGGGCTTGGAGGGGCCCCAAGGACCTCAATGCCCTGGGCCCGTGGGCAGCACCACCGCCGGAGGGGACGGAGCTGGGCGGGCAGGCCAGGCACGCAGCTGTACACTTGGGCGCATGCCCGTCAGCGAACTCCCTGGGCCTCCGCAGGCCTGCTTCCCACGGCTGGCCCATCCCTGCTGCCTGGGCTCGGCCGTTGTGGGGACCCCCTCCCCCCGCTTCCGCTGTGGGCTGCGCGTGCACAAGCTGTGCAGTTTGTCACCTTCACAGTGGCCAGAGAAAGGTTATGAATGTGACACCCGCCCGAGGCTCTGCCTCAGGGTGCAGAAGCCACTTCCTGTAGACAGTGCCCAGGGCCACCTCCCCTGCACGGACCCAGCCACAGCCTTTGGTTTGAGGTTTGGGGACTTTTTTTGGCAATCTTTCTTAAATTCAGAAACTAAGACAAAACAGAAGTGCCTCGGCTTGGCGCTGAGGCCTCACCGTGCAAACCCCAGGCTCGGTCGCCGGCCCGGCCTGTCGCATGCTGCTTTGCAAAACCGAATGGTCTTCGAGTACTCAAACCACTTCAGGGCTGCTGGGCTGGGCGGAAGGCACAACCACACAACTGCCTGGGGTCACTCCGGCGCCTTCTGAAGGACCAGAGTTGGGACCGTGAGCATGGCCCAGTGAGCAGGGTAGGGGTGGCAGGAATGAACGTGGAACAATGAACTGAGAGATGTGCCAAGCCTCGGGGAACCCTGCGAACAGCCCAGGCGCTGGTGCGCTCGTGGCCTGGGTGTCAAACACGCATGCCACCCAGCAGTGGCAGGACCAGCCCCCAGGGGCAGGACACTGACAGGACCCAACTCAGCCACACACAAGAACTGGTGCTGGCTGGGGACATCAGTGTGGGAACCCTCGGGGTGATTCCCGTCAGCACAGCACCTGCAGCCAGCGTCCCCTTGGCTCTGACGCGGGATCTCAGAGGTCGCAGGAGGGGACAGAGACCCCGCCACAGGAGGGGACAGTCAGAGGCCCTGTTGCAGGAGGGGACAGAGACCACAGGTGGGGACGGTCAGCCCTGTCACAATAGGTGCCAGGGCCGGAGGATGCTGCGGCCAGTGACATGCCTGCCCTTGGCTCCTCAGCCATCCTTGCCTTGACCCCATCACCTTCACCACAGTCGAAATCCCATCTCAGTGCTTGGGGCAAACACCTGGCCAAAGCCACAGAAGCAGGTCATGGGACTAGGGGTGCTGGCGGCTCACTCTCGGGGGGCCCTGCTGGCGAGCAGGACAGGTGACAAGGAACCCAGGGACTGCATGCTGAGCGTGCATGAGGCCACGAGGCGCTGCAGGACTGCACGCAGGAGCAGCTGGCCCTGCGTGGAGAGCCTGGCCCTCGTGCATTTTGCAGAGACTTTGTTCGGAGGTGGGGGTGGTTGGAGCAGCAGCAAGGGCCTCTGCTTGCTGTGCTGGTCGCTCAGCTGCTCATGCTCAGGGCTCTGGTGGAGCCTGATCTGCCTGAGAGTCCTCCTGGGCCATTGTGGGTGGTGGAGAGTGCTCCCCTGGACATTGTGGGTGGTGGAGAGTGCTCCCATGGGCATTGTGGGTGGTGGAGAGTGCTCCCCTGGACATTGTGGGTGGTGGAGAGTGCTCCCATGGGCATTGTGGGTGGTGGAGAGTGCTCCCATGGGCATTGTGGGTGGTGGAGAGTGCTCCCCTGGACATTGTGGGTGGTGGAGAGTGCTCCCCGGGCATTGTGGGTGGTGGAGAGTGCTCCCCAGGCATTGTGGGTAGTGGAGAGTGCTCCCATGGGCATTGTGGGTGGTGGAGAGTGCTCCCACGGGCATTGTGGGTGGTGGAGAGTGCTCCCACGGGCATTGTGGGTGGTGGAGAGTGCTCCCACGGGCATTGTGGGTGGTGGAGAGTGCTCCCCGGGCATTGTGGGTGGTGGAGAGTGCTCCCCAGGCATTGTGGGTGGTGGAGAGTGCTCCACGGGCATTGTGGGTGGTGGAGAGTGCTCCTCTTGGGACATTGTGGGTGGTGGAGAGTGCTCCACGGGCATTGTGGGTGGTGGAGAGTGCTCCACGGGCATTGTGGGTGGTGGAGAGTGCTCCCCAGGCATTGTGGGTGGTGGAGAGTGCTCCCACGGGCATTGTGGGTGGTGGAGAGTGCTCCACGGGCATTGTGGGTGGTGGAGAGTGCTCCCCAGGCATTGTGGGTGGTGGAGAGTGCTCCCACGGGCATTGTGGGTGGTGGAGAGTGCTCCACGGGCATTGTGGGTGGTGGAGAGTGCTCCCCTGGACATTGTGGTGGTGGAGAGTGCTCCCCTGGACATTGTGGGTGGAGAGTGCTCCCACGGGCATTGTGGTGGTGGAGAGTGCTCCACGGGCATTGTGGGTGGTGGAGAGTGCTCCCCTGGACATTGTGGGTGGAGAGTGCTCCCACGGGCCTTGTGGGTGGTGGAGAGTGCTCCCCGGGCATTGTGGGTGGTGGAGAGTGCTCCCATGGGCATTGTGGGTGGTGGAGAGTGCTCCCATGGACATTGTGGGTGGTGGAGAGTGCTCCCCGGGCATTGTGGGTGGTGGAGAGTGCTCCCCGGGCATGTAGAAGTCAGCGTCTACAGATGCGAAGCTCAGGACAAAGTGTGGGAGTGTCCAGCCTCTCTCTCTCTGGACTGAAGAGAGGGCGCGCCCTGTCTCCTGTGGTTCCTGCAGAAGCCTCCGCCGGCCCTCCCTCCCGCCACCCTCCCCCTCCCTCCCGCCACCCTCCCCCTCCTGCCCTCAGAGGTGTTTCCAGAATGTCTCCCCTTCCCCCAAGCACTAGAATGGACTTTCCATGTCAGCTACGCGTGGAGGGCAGGCACACCCCGTGTGCGTGCCCGTGTGTGTGTGCAGGCAGGAGAGGCCACACAGCTGGGGCTCACGGCTCTGGGCCAGCCTGCAGGGAGAAGGGATGAGGCTGAATGCTGGCTGCCAGGCTTCCGGCACGCATGGACTCCCGAGAGCCACGGGACGGCCCAGGAAGCGGGCCCCAGGTCCATTAGATGACCTGACGACAGATGTCTCGGCTTTCTGGCCCACCCCCCCCCAGAGGCCCGCTGCTGGCCTTGCCTGGCCTTGACGTCACGGGCCCGCGCCAGCAGTGAGCCGCCAATGAGAACAGGAGCCCTCAGACCACGTGCAGAGAAAATGGTCATGCTTAGGGAATTTTCCCATCACATCGCCTCGTCACTTAGCACTTCTAATGAGGGTGATTTGTGAGCCCGTGGAGCTGGCAGGGTTCGGGGCAAGGCACAGTGGGGGCGATGCACAGCACGATAGTTTCCTTGGCAAATCTGGACTGCAGCCCCTCCCTCCAGACAGCCAGCAGCTCAGCTCCAGAGTCAAGGATCTGCAGCCCATGTTCTAGAAGTCAGGGTGGGGACAGCCCACCTCATAGCCTCCAGCCCCACTCCTTGCAGACTTGTGGTGTGAGCCCCCAAGGCCCCAGCTTGGTCATCGGCATGTGAGGAGGACAGCGGGAAGCAGGGGCAGGCATGGCTGGAGCCTGCTTTGCACTGTCAAAATCAACAGTAGCCCAAACACACCGTGCTCCAGTGGGCAGGCCACGTGAGGCCAGGCCCGCAGCTTCCCCTGCCCCAGAGCCACCTTGGTGCTGGGTGCCTGCAGCCTACCTGGGAGAAAATTAGCACTGGCCGGGGGACGAGGGGTGAGGACTGGGGCATCCTGGGCAGTGGTAATGCCTGGACGGAGAGTGAAGGCCTGGGCCAGGCAGGGTGGCCTCAGGCAGGGTGGCCTGGACGACAGGGACAGCTCAAGTCTCCAGAACATGGCTTATGGGATGGGCTCGTGTGCAGGAGTGTCCACGTGCAGGCATGTCCACGTGCAGGCGTGTCCGCATGCAGGCATGTCCACGTGCAGGCATGTCCACGTGCAGGCGTGTCCATGTGCAGGTGTGTCCACATGCAGGCGTGTCCATGTGCAGGCGTGTCCATGTGCAGGCATGTCCATGTGCAGGTGTGTCCATGTGCAAGCATGTCCGCATGCAGGCATGTCCACGTGCAGGTGTGTCCATGTGCAAGCATGTCCGCGTGCAGGCATGTCCACGTGCAGGTGTGTCCGTGTGCAGGCGTGTCCATGTGCAGGCATGTCCGTGTGCAGGCGTGTCCACATTCAGGTGTGTCCATGTGCAGGCATGTCCGTGTGCAGGCGTGTCCATGTGCAGGCATGTCCACATGCAGGCGTGTCCACATTCAGGCGTGTCCATGTGCAGGCATGTCCACGTGCTGGCGTGTCCGCGTACAGGCATGTGCAGGCATGTCCGCGTGCAGGCGTGTTCGCATGCAGGCATGTCCACGTGCAGGCGTGTCCATGTGCAGGCATGTCCATGTGCAGGCGTGTCCATGTGCAGGCATGTCCACATGAGGCGACACTCTAAGGCCCCACTGCCCGCCATTAGTGGGCAGCCACTCCCATTTGTGGTGATGGTTAGAGAAAACAGGCAGAAAGAACAGAGAGCCCTCCCACTCCAGGATGGAGACCCACGAAGCCGCAGCCAACCTCACGGGCTTTGGTTGGCCACTGTCCCCAGCCCGACTTGGCTAGGGCTTCTGACTCTGATTCCATCATACTGGCCACCTGGAGGAGGCCACCCACCTACACACCTGCCCATGCCCACAAAACACAGCTGCCCACATGGACACACATGTTCAACTGTTCACACCTGCCCACCAAGACCCACTTACCCACCTGGACCTCAGTGCTGCCCCACCAACTACCCCTACCAGCCCCCACACTCTCCGTCCCAGTGCTGGGCCAGGCCGGGCAGCTGGGAGCTCTGCACCATGGACCCAGAGGCTGACCTGAGCAGGCAGGCAGCCAAGGGTGGACGGCAGGTCCAGGCCATGCTCCAAGCGACCCTCCTAGACGCCAGGGTGGCAGCAAATCAGAGAAGCTGAGACCAGCAGCTGGCCCTCGTGCCCGTTGGCGGTGGCCACAGAAATGGGGGACACACAGTGGGGGGCGCCGGGCATTCACTCGCTGTGGGGAGTCTGGGAACTCCCAGCTGTCCTTGCTGTGGGACGCCGTGCAAGCCCACAGGCGTGCAAACGCACGCTCACAGGCCTGTGAGCAGTCACACACCCCAGCAACACCTTCACCTTCAAAAGTGCTGCTCTCGGGCTTGGTGCTTGAGCTTCCTCTCCCTGGAGCTTGGGCAGCACTGAGGCTCATGCCGCCTGGCTGGGACCTGCCCGGTGAGCAAAGCCCCCGAGGCTCCCGGAGGCATGGGGCATGGGCACGGCAGGGCAGCCAGGCTTCACTGGGTCTGGAGCGCTTGAGGCTAGGCAGCGCGCGGGCTCGGGTGCACGAGCTGGACTCCACCCTGAGTCCAGCTTCTCTTCCATCCTCAGCAGATCTCCGAGGACCTGGGCACTGACAAGTTCTGCCTGGACGCCGGGCAGGCGGCAGCGGGCAGCTGGCTCAAGTACATCCGCGTGGCCTGCTCCTGTGATGACCAGAACCTCACCATGTGTCAGATCAACGAGCAGGTAGGTCAGAGGGTCTGCGAGCCGTCCCCGAGGGTCCCTGGAGCAACTGGGATGCCGCAGCCGGAGGCCCCCTCCTGCCCTGCGGATGCCCCGTGGGAGGCTGTGGCCACAGTTCTGGCCGAGGCTGGCAGTGAGCAGTTTGCATAGAGAAGGAGCAAGCAGGAGTCTGCATGGCAGGGTGCTCGTGTCCAGCAGCCCAGGAGCACAGGAAGTGTCCCCACGAGACATCTCTGAAGTTCAACAAGAGGTCAGCCTGGCCACAGCCCCGAGACCCCGGTCACAAGTGGACTGACCAATCAGCAGCATGGCCCCATCCACTCCCCCGTCCATTCTGTTGCCCCCTTCCCTGGAGGGAACACCAGGTGGTGTGAACGCCACATGGGCCCCAGGCTCCCCAGCAGGGAGGACACGTGGCTGCTGGGCATACTGGGGCTGAGCAGCGTACCCCACACGCTTGCTGGATCCTGGCACCTGCCAAGGCAGAGGCCGCCGTCCCTCCAGCCATGCGGACAGCAGCAGATCAGCATCAGGAAAGACACAGAGCCCACGCAGCCCCTGTCACGCAGGAAGCAGTCCAGGACACAGAGGTGTCCCACAGGAGATCCCAGCCCTTGCCCTGCCACGGGAGACCCCAGCCCTGGCCCTGCCACGGGAGACCCTAGCCCTGGCCCCACCTCGGGGACAGCTGCCCTCCAGAGGCACCTCTGACTTGGAGCCACATGGCAGCCTCCAGGAGCCCACACAGGCTGGAGGAGCCCCTAGCGAGGCAGAGGAAGAAGCTCCCAGGCACCTCACTCCTCATCCAAAAATCCCAGCTTCTGAACTGTAGCCACCAAAGGTGGATGAGTGATTCGTGGGCGTGCTGTCCTCGCCGTGGGGGCCAGCCATGGGACCCTCTATGGAGGGACAAGAAGCGAGTCCCAGAAATGGGAGCAAGAAGCCACAGATCCGCGAAGGCCGGGTTCTTGGGGAAGTGTGCCACTCGACGCGCCAGACGCCAGAGGAGGCCGGGGCGGGGGTGGGGGAGTGTTCCGGAACCCACCGCCTCCAAGGCAGAGGTCCTTACCCCCACCCCCACCCACTGGCTGAGTGCCAGCATGGGTGGGCCTGAGATCCCTGCTGGAACCGTCACCAGGGGCACCAGCCAGGACACGGCCACGGTCTGGGCCCCGGGGAGAGAACCCAGGTTGGAGAAGGGAAAGCCAGGGGCTCCTGGGTCATCACAGGCCCTCCCGGCCCTGTGCGTTCCACAGGCTTGGGGCACACACCCCTAACTCCACTCCATGGTCCCCCGATTTCACTTCAAGGCCCCAGACTCCTGCCTGAGAATGGGGGGTGGCCAGCTTTCCCGCTCCCCTGGCACCACTGGCGGCCACAGACACGAGAACACATGCTGGCGTCCATGCGTGGCCCTTCCCCGACGCCCCACGCCAGCTTAACGGGGCTGGGCGCCCCAGGCTCCTTGTACTCCTCCAGCTCCAGGGACTCTGTCACCCGCACAGTGGTGGAACACGGGGCCATGGGGGCTCCCGACCCCCAGCCCTCACCCACATGGGGCCTCTGGAAGCTCCTGCCCAGCCTCAAGAGGCCCCTGCCCTGTGACCCCTGGTGCCCGCCCGGCGGTCCCACAGCCCAGGCTGCGAACTTCCTCCCCACTGCGCTGTCACCTCAAAGGTGACTTGTGGTTTTCCGGATTCACGCGGAGCCCACAGTAGGCAGGCCCCGGCCTCAGTGCATCGCTCCTTGGGGCAGCCCAGAGCGCAGGACCTGTACAGCCACATGGAGCCCTGGCTGCGGGTGGATGCCAGCAGGTGTCGAGCCAGCAGCACCCCGGGGCACTTTCATTTCCCTAGTCTCAATGCAGAAGCTGCCCCTTGCTTTGGGTGCCAGCCCCGCCCCACCCCCGGCCATCCTCTCAGACCATCTGTTCTGGAAACACAGAGCTCACGGCCCTCCTAGGGTCCCTCCTCCTGCAGGTGCAAGAGCCAGAGGGAGGACCGCAGCAGGGGACGGGGACAGGGCCGGTCCTCGCCCACGTCACATTGCCTCCTCTAGGGCTGGGGCCGTGGAGGCGTGCTGAGGGCGCGCACACGTGTTGAGACCAAGACACGGACTGCGGTGCCTCTCGGAAAACCTCCCGGGAATGGGAAGCTTACCCCGTGGGCCTGGAAGTAGCCCGATGACACCCTCCTCCACCGCCCCAGGAGCTGGCCTGGCATCAGTAAATCTGCCAATGCCAACCCCATCTGGGGGCAGGAAGGCCTGGGTCTCCCACGCAGGCAGCCTCAGCGTTGTTACAGACAAACCCACTGCCTGTTGCCTGCCCTGCGCCATTTCGGATGAAAGGCCGGAGCTGCCGGGGCCCAACATGGGCAAGGAACAGGGCTGGCACGCTGCCATGCCCAGGACAGTCCTGGAGCCAGCTCTGGAGGACATGGGGGACATCCCGCTGTCCACTGCCCACTTCGGATTCATGTCCCCAAACTCAGTTGCGGACAGCATAGAGACACAGGCCAGACTTGACATGCTAGACACCACGGGACAGCGAAGCAGCAGATTTCGGCAGATAAACCAGCTGAGCTCCCGCCCGTGGGGCAGGGAGGCACGGGGCAGCTCCGGGGTGCCCGGGAGAGGGTCTTCCCATGCAACAGGATGTGCTGTTCACGGGATCATGCTGGCGACCAGTGTGCCCCCACGCATGGCCGGGAGCCACAACCCAGACAGCACAGCCTGTGCCCACGGCTGCGGCTGGTCCCAGAGCTGCACGGAGTTGCCTCTGCCCGAGGTCCCGGGCACGCGAGGCCCCTCTGCATGAGGCCATGGCCTGGGCTCGTCCCCAGTCCGGTCGGCCTGTTGGCAGCTGACTTGTTTTTAAAGCCATTTAGAGCGGTGTTTATGGGGCCAGTAAACAGCCTTTAAGGGCTCACCCCAAACGGAAACTTCTAGCCCCGTGCAGCACCGGGAACTCGGCAGCAGCACCAGGAAATCGGCAGGCACTGTCAGTTGATGTCCTGTGACGGACCCGATCAGCTCGTGGGCTGCAGCAGGGGTCTCCAGGGAGGGTGCCAGCGACGAGGGGGGTCTCGTCCCAGAGCTAATTTCCACTGCCCTCCTGGCTTCAGGCGACCACGGCCCCTTAGCCTGTGAGTGACAGGAAGGTTGTCAACCCAGGCCCTGTGTGGCGGGCAGTGCCCACACGGTGTGGACAGACGCCATGGTCCCCAAGGAGGCCTGTGCCCGAGTTCCGATACAAACACGGGGAGCCTGAAGGTGCTGGTGTCAGACTCGCTCTGAGCAGCCATGCTGCAGCCTCCCTGCCCCCTGCACACCATCCCTGCCCCTGCACGCCCTTCCTGCCCCCTGCACAACATCCCTGCCCCTGCACGCCCTCTCCCTGTCCCGTGCACACCCTCCCTGCCCCTGCAAGCCCTCCCTGCCCCCTGCACACCCTCCCTGCCCCTGCACACCCTCTCCCTGCCCCTGCACACCCTCCCTGCCCCTGCATGCCCTCCCTGCCCCCTGCACACCCTCTCCCTGCCCCTGCACGCCCTCCCTGCCCCCTGCACGCCCTTCCTGCCCCCTGCACACCATCCCTGCCCCTGCACGCCCTCTCCCTGCCCCCTGCACACCCTCCCATCTTCCCACAGTCCCCAGGGCTGTGTCTGAGCTGAAAGTAGGTGCCTTCAGATGGGACCAGCAGCAAAGGAGGGAGCCCCCACCAGGGACGTGAGGTCAGAGGGCACGATGGCCCCATGTGCTGGGGTCCCTGCATGGTGGGGTCCCCAACCCCAGGAGCCGTGAGCAACTGCCACCTCCATGTGCTCCTCTTGCCAGCAGGTGAAATGACCCCCCTTCCAGCCCTGCCTCCTCTATGGTGACTGTGGTCTGGTCTGGATCCTTAGACCCGCAGCCCCCACCCGGCCCCCAGTTTCTCAGTCCACTGGGTTCTTACTGTGTTGTTGCACAGTGGAGCAGATGTGGTGCAAGGGAGAGAGCACGTGTCTGTTCTATCCCCTGGTTCCTTCCCCAGTGCCCACAGCTGCCCTGGGGACTGGCCAGGCCAAGGCTAGAGGTCTCCCCTGGGTGCAGCCTGGATTACGGGTCCAAAGGAGCCAGCCACACCCAGGGAGCCTGCCTGATCCAGCAGCAGCCCGGGCGGCTGGCCACCTGCCCTCGGCCCTGCAAGCCCACGCCTCCCGGCCGCCTCCCCCGGCCACCTCCCCGGGCCGAGCCCTGCCCTGGTTTCCTGGTGAATTCCACCCTCTGTAGCCCCTTCCTCGATGCAGGCACAGAGCTGAAGGGCCTCTCAGGGACCCCAGCCAAGGGCTTGATGGGCAACTGGGTTTACCCAGGGCCTTGCTCCCACCTCCCAGTCAGTCTCACAGTGAGGTGGGGAGAGACTGTGGCTGCCACCAGCTAGCTGCTCACCCGTCAGAGTGTGTGAGGGCCAGATCCTGGGGACCCCAATGTCCTGGGGGCAAGGTTAGGGCCAGCAGTTGCCCGTCACAGTCCCAAGAGGCCTGTCTGCCCCTTTATAGGTGCTAGAATTTTCTGCACATGCTCGGTAGGGAGAGAAGACTAAGGGTGCCCTGGAACAAAGAGCTGAGCCTGCTGGGAGTTCCCCAGGATGCTCCTGGGCTGGGCAGCACGATGCCCCTGGTGGACGGACTGATGCAGCTAACCCCAAGAGAACCCAGAGGAGCAGCAGCCCAAAGACCCGTGGTCCAGGGCCAGCCGTTGGGTGCATGGCCCCAGTGGCATCGGAGGGTGTGGTCTCGGTGGTCTGCAGGGGCGTGGTCTCAGCAGCCACAGGGGGCGTGGTCTCAGTGGCCTGCAGGGGCGTGGTCTCAGCAGCCACAGGGGGCGTGGTTTCAGTGCCCTGCAGGGGCGTGACCTCTGCAGCCACAGGGGCGTGGTCTCAGCAGCCACAGGGGGAGTGGTCTCAGTGGCCTGCAGGGGCGTGGCCTCTGCAGCCACGGGGGCGTGGTCTCAGCAGCCACAGGGAAGTGGTCTCAGTGGCCTGCAGGGGCGTGGTCTCAGCAGCCACAGGGAAGTGGTCTCAGTGGCCTGCAGGGGCGTGGTTTCAGCAGCCACAGGGAGACTGGTCTCTGCGGTTGTGCTCACCTCCCTCCTGGTTTCCTCCCAGATTTACTACAAGGTCATCAAGGACATCGAGCCAGGCGAGGAGCTGCTGGTGCACGGGAGAGAAGGCGCTTATGCCCTGGGTGCGGTGCCGCCAGCTCTGGACGGTAAGATCCTAACTCCACCCACTGGGAGCGCCTCAAGCCTGGGGCAGGGGGACAGGTGCCAGGCGTCCCTACCTGAGCGGCCCCAGCGCCGGGAGCTGCACCCAGGCTTCTGGGGGTGGGCAGAGCCTCAGGGAATGCTTACAGACAACGAAGGTGGGGACCTCACCGAGTTAGAGAAGGAACACGCAGCAGCCTTCTCCCAAGGCGGGAGTGTGCAAGGCACTCTAGTGGCACAGACCCCAGAAGTGGCTTGCTCCCCGTAAGCCTTTCCTCTGCTTGGGAAGTGTGTCAGCCCTGTTAGTCCTGGGACCAGCCAGGGCGCTGTCACCTGCTCGCCTCAGCACCAAAGCAAGACCCAAAGCGGGGGTGGGGAGAGGGTAAGGGCCGGTGGGATCTGGGCTGTGAGCCACGTGGGTCTCACCTCAGAGACGAAGCGCCGTGAGGGTGGGGACGTGGAAGTGTCAGGAGGGACACCATCCCTGTCCCGCTGTCCATGGGCAGAACAGGTGGAACTCGGGGACAGCCCCTGGCGCTGCCCGCCTGCCATCCCACTTGACACACACTGCTCTTGTCCCACTGGTAGAAATGCATCTCGCCAGGGGCTTGGGGCTCTGGCCCCCCACTTCCTGTCACTGGCCACCAGGTCCCCAGTCCCAACCTTGCCTTTTTCTTGGAGGAGGAGACCCCGCATGAATGCAACGCTGGCTCCCATCCTGCTCATGGCAGACAAAGGCGGCAGCCGGCGTTCCTCCTCTCTCCAAGTGTGTGCCGCTCTGCCAGGCACACCACCGTCCGCATGAGCTGCCATTCTCACAGCCAGCCATGCGACATTGGCCCTGCCGGGCGCGGGGAGCAGCGAGGAAGCCGAGCCCTGGCCCGAGGCAGCCCCTGGTCCCGCAGTGTGGCTCAGCAGTCGAGCCCTCCCCCAGCTCACCCAGCACCCTGTCCGGAAGGGACACGCTGCCAGCCGGGCCGTGTCTGAGTGCTCCTCCAGAGTTTGGTTTTAATTAGGGCTGTGGAGAAAAAGAAAAATAAATGGGATGATGGGAGTCGCAGGAGGAAGATCTCGTTTCCTTTAAAATAATTGTTGCAAGGGGCTGTGCATCTCGGATAGCGCGGGAGCACCCCAAAGATAAATCTACTTAACCCCACGCCGGCACGCCACACTTGACGTGCGAAACGGAATTCCTTTCTTGCGAGGGCTTAAAGAACCATCGCTGCGCCCCAGCCCCTCCAGCCGCCGTACGAACTCACCCGTGTCTACATTTTCCTAATAACCCAGCAGCGCTGTGGGCTAATTGCCTCCCGCGCATAATCGCCCGGCATCAAATATTTGACTTTTTCACTCTTTTCTTGTCAAGATTGCCTCGCTGCCTCCTCGCCAGCCCCCTCTCCCCCACACCCTGCTCAGTTAAACTCTGAATCAAACAGAAAGAAAATGCAAAAATGTTCCTCACGAAGATAATTATCATAAAAAAATCTTTTATCGCAGCCTCATCTATGTGCAGCCAGGCTCCGCCTGCGGGGAAGGGGGGCAGGGAGCTGGCACATTGACACGTCGGTGCCATAGGCCCAAAGCCCGTGGATGCCAACCAGGTCCTCTGGGACACGAGGCACGTGGCAAGCTTGGGGGTTCACACATCCCACCCGGGCTGCGCTGGGATGGGACTCCCCTCTCACTGTGGGGCCCCAGCTGGGCAGCCAGCAGGGCTCTGCCCCCCAGAGCACCGACAGCTGCTTCGTGTGCTTGGGGCCAGGGCACAGAGCCCGCTGGCTGCCCGGCTGGGGCCCCACAGTGAGAGGGGAGTCCCCGTTTGTAGACAGCTGAGTCACAGCACAGAGCAGCCTCCGGCAGGCGCTGCCACCCCAGGCTCTGGGTGGCTGTTCGACTCCAGCCGAGACAGGTCCCGTTCAGGAGAACTTCTTGCTCTTGGGGTGAAAATGAAGAAACCCATTTCCATTCAAATATGCTTTTCTTTTGAGCAAGATAGCATGCCTGCTGCCCTTCCCATCCCCAGAAAAGACAGGGAGGACGCAGGGGGCAGCGATGGGGCAAGCAGGGACGCGCCATGAGAGCCGTCCTCGGCACGGGGCGTCCCCTGGCCAGCCACGACCTCCGCGTGCTCACCCCTCCCCCAGTGGGGGGCTAAGGCTCAGAGGGGTCAGGTGGGAGAGTGGGTGGGCATCCATGTAAGCCCAGGTCCTGGATTGGCGCCGGAGCACGTGCTGTGGGCGGGGCCAGTGTCCAGGTCCTGGGTGCACTGCTGTGGGCGGGGCCAGTGTCCAGGTCCTGGATTGGCACCGGAGCACGTGCTGTGGGCGGGGCCAGTGTCCAGGTCCTGGGTGCACTGCTGTGGGCGGGGCCAGTGTCCAGGTCCTGGGTGCATGTGCTGTGGGCGGGGCCAGTGTCCAGGCTCTGTTGCAAGTTCAGTTTCTGTGATTGTTCTTGGGTGGAGAAAACAAAAATCGGGCTGAATTGACAAGACACTACAGGAGGGAGGGCCCGATTCAGCACCCCCATGGCTGCTACTTCCCCCAGGGGGCCCTTGGGGGGCTCCCGGGAACTCAGTCACCTGCCACTTCCTTGACCTGCCCCACCCCGCCCCCTTGGCCCCAGACCTGCCCCGGCCCAGCCAACCTTACCCAGGCAGTTTTCTGGGTCTTCCACCTGGGGGCGCCCCCTCCGGGTGCACAGAGCAGGTGCAGCCAGACATGTCCCCCCAACAAGTGCTTTTCAGGCCAGGGGCCAAAGCCAGGATGCCAGGGCCTGGTGACCATGAGGCCACCGAGGCCGCAGTCACCGCATGGGGCTTCAGCTGGATCAGCCCTTCACCTCAGCCGGGCTCCCGTAACAGACGGGGTGGCTGGCACCTGGGCCTTCAGACTCAAGGAACCTTCCGGTTCTCCCCAGAGCTCTTATCATGCCAGGCTGCCGAGCAGCTCAGCCTCTCCTTAGGGCCCGGAGACCCACAGCCACACCTGCAGGGAGCCAGGAGGGGACCCCGTCTTCCATCTGCCCCAGCCCTCACCTCCAGCCAAGTGCAGCCCCAGTGTGTGACGCTGCGTGCGGTGCTGGGCACTGGGCCAGCTCTTCGCCTTCACACACACAACATGTGCGCGCATGTGTAATCATGCATGAACACATGCAAGCACACACACGTAGACCCCGTAACATGTTCGCTCGCGTGTTCGTATAGTACACATGATGACATGTGCGTGTGAACATGTGGGCACACTACATCACATTCCGGAGACATGCTCTAATCGCATGTGTTGCGTAAGCATGCAGAGAAAACGTGCCCATGTAACATGCGGGTACACGGAACGTGTGCCTGTGGACGCAGCAGCACACGGGCATCAGTTACGCTGCGGACCGGCGTGCAGTCCCGCACACACCCACACACGCAGCAGCTCACCCGCTGGGCCCCAGGCTCCGGCTGCAGGCAGGAGGGGCGGGGAGGCCGGGCTGGCTGCCGGGATTACAGCACACAGCGATTGTTGGCCTTGGCACGGTCGTCAGGATGCTGCCTCGTAAACTTAATAATAGCTGCCCCCCCTTTAATTTGTTTGACCTTGATGACAATAATTTATGATATGTGCTGGCGCTCCGTCGTCTTTCGTCTCCTAATTCATAAACAAAGCACTCGACTTGGCTTCCCGCCTCCCCCGGCCCAGGGTGGCCGCCTTGGACGCGGGAGGGGCGCGGTATGGCTCCGAGTTTCCGCGGATGCCGAGGTCTGGGTCCCCCAGCCTGCCCCGGCTTGGGCCCTGGGGTCTCCGCGGGGCAGGGCAGCCGGCGGGCAGCGCTCCGGGGCGGCGGGCAGCGTGGGTCTCAGTCTCTCCCACCCTGTCTCCCGTAGAGGAGCCTGCATTCCGCTGTGACGAGTGCGATGAGCTCTTCCAGTCCAAGCTGGACCTGCGACGCCACCAGAAGTACGCGTGCGGCGTGGTGGGGGCCGCACTGGACGAGGGCCTGGGCCAGGGGCTGCAGCCCCAAGGCCTTGGCGGCGGGGGCGGCGACGGGCAGGCCCACGAGTGCAAGGACTGCGAGCGGATGTTCCCGGACAAGTACAGGTGTGCGCGGTCCCGTCCCACCCACCGTCCCCCGCTGTGCAGCCCGCAGCACCCTGGTTCCCCCACCCCCAGTGCCTCCACCCACCCGTGCGTGTGCTGCTGCCGCCTGCCTCTGCAGCTGGGCAGGTGTGGGGCAGGAAAAGGAGGGCAGGCATGCAGCAGCCAGAGCAGGCCTCCTCACCCAGGCCCACGCAGCGGTTGAGCTCCAGACTTGTAGTGGTAACCACTGTAGGTTGGGCAGCTGTGGGGACACCAGGCTGGCACCCTGTGCCTCAGATCCTGGAAGCAGGTGCACACGCGGGAAAGGTGAAGCTCTGGGTCCTGAGGGCAGACCTGGGCATGGAGTGCTGTTCTGGGCGGCTTCACCTTGGACCCCTGGGCAGTCAGGCTCCGTGAGGCCGCCCAGTGGTTGGGGACTCACTGGCACTCCCAACCCCCGGCTCCTGGGGCTGGAATCAAGGCCCCAGAAGGAAGTGTTGGAGCCAGTCGCGACAGAGGCCCCACGGGGGCGCTGCTGCACACCACCAAGTGCCAGTTAGATCAACCCATAAATCTCAATTAGCGGCCCAGGAGAGACTTGCCCAAGGAGCGGCAGTGGGCGTCTCCGGTCGGAACGGGTGGCTGGGCCCGTCGTTAACAGGCCGCGATACGCAATGCTCCGCTCATGAAGATTAACGGTCAGCCCAGGGACGGGGGACAGCGGGGCGTCCCCCGACAGGGAGGCCCGGCGGGGCGGGGGCACCGGCCCAGCCAAGCACAGCAACCCCTCCCGCAGCCGCTGCCACGCCATGTTGCGTCTCACAGGAGACCCCTCCCCATCAAAGGTCCCTGGGTCTCCAGGCAGCACGAAGCCCCTCACCCCCTTTCTCTCAGGCCCCGGCTTAGTCGCTGGATCCCCGTGACCTCAAGGGGAAGCCAGGGACAGGGACCTCCTACCTGCCCAGGGTCCAGACGGGCAGCGGGCCTGCGGTGACCCTCCTGTTCTGGCACAGCCTGGAGCAGCACATGATCGTCCACACCGAGGAGCGAGAGTACAAGTGTGACCAGTGCCCCAAAGCCTTCAACTGGAAGTCCAACCTCATCCGGCACCAGATGTCCCACGACAGCGGCAAGCGCTTCGAATGTGAAAACTGCGTGAAGGTACTGAGCCGTGTGCACCTGCCGCTGCCGGGGAGGGCTCTCCCCGACACCCAGGCTCCAGGCGTGGGGCGGGCACGTGCCCATGGCCTCGGTCTCCCCGCAGGTGTTCACAGACCCCAGCAACCTACAGCGGCACATCCGCTCGCAGCACGTGGGAGCGCGGGCCCACGCCTGCCCCGACTGCGGCAAGACCTTCGCCACGTCTTCAGGCCTCAAGCAGCACAAACACATCCACAGCACGGTCAAGCCCTTCATATGTGAGTCTCCCCGCTGGCCCTGCCTTGCACACGCCCCCTCCTGGCTCTGCCCTCGTGTGCCCCCCACCTCCACTCCGTGTCTCTCCCTTTGTGTCTCTTGCCTGGCTGGAGACCCACGGCAGGTGGCAGAGAGGGCCGTTCTGGCCACCCAGCATCACGCTGGAGGAGCAGGGAGCCCCGGCTGGGCGGGCCACATGCTGCCCATCAGCTTGTGGCAGTTCTGCCTGTGCCCAGTGCTGCTCGAGGGACTGGGACCAGCTGCTAAACAGCAGTCACGGCCCACAGGGGGCTCACGCACCAGCCCCAGGAAACAACGGGGACAGCAGCGTGGCCTGGAGCTCCACCAGGCTAGGAGCAGCATGGCAGGGGGCCGGGGGTCCCACAGAGACAGAGAGGAGGAGCCCTGGGGGTCTGCAGAACTGACTAAGGGGCTGGGGGCACCAGGGCCTGATGGGGTGAGAGGAGCTGACAAGTGTGGTCAGAGGTCAGGACTAGGACCCTGGCCAGTGATGTCACAAGCATGCAAATGATCCTGGGCAGGAAGCAGGGTCCCAGGGACCTTGGCCACACTTCCCATTAAGTTCAGAAACCGAGACATTCTGCTGAGTCACGACTTCCCGTAAGCATTGTGCCGAGTCACCATTTTGGGCAGGAAGTGATTGCCTCCTGTATGTGGTGTTCTGAGTCATCCGTCCCAGGCCCACACAGACTTTATGCTGAGTTATCACTTCCCCGACGGTTGATGCTGCATCACCATTTCCAACACACGTGATGCTGAGTCAACATGTCCCACCTATATTTGCTGACTCACCAGTTCCCGCGTATATTCTGCTGAGTCATCTAGGCTTCAGCATGTGGCATCTTTATGGTAGCCAGGCCTTGCTACTCCTTGGCCCGAGAAGGAAGCTGGCTGTGACCAGGTTGCAGAACCCAGAGCTGCAGGGCCCAGCTCCTGACCCCAGGCCCGGCGGCCTTGCCCTCTGAGCTCCTTGGGTTTCACTGTGGACTCCCTGGAGCTGGGAGCCCCGGAGCGCAAAGCCCCGCACCCCAGTGAAGCAGCCAGGGCTGTGCACCGCCCTCCCTCTGCGCCCTCTGAGCTGGCCCAAGCTTCCACCAGGCCTGGAGGCCGCCACGCAGCTTCCGGGCAATGCTGGAGGAGCTAGGACAGCCAGCTGTGCACCTGCTGGCGGAATCTGCCCTTCGGGACCCAACGGGGAAGGCGCGCCTGGGACAAGCCGCCCGGGGTTAGGTCGGATGGCCTTCTGCAGCTGGTCAGGTCCCCGAGGGTCACAATGGTGACCCCAGTTCCAGGACTAGCCCTCACCACACTGGTTGCCCCCAACCCACGACCCAGGCCTGGCACCTGCAGCCTCCCACCACCTGCCCCTTGGAGCTGTGCCAGTCCCCCAGCCCACATGAGGCTGGTTCAACCCCGAGCCAGATCAGGCAGAGAGTGGAGGGCAGTCAGCGCAGCCACCAGACCCTGGCACACAGGCAGGAGGTCTGAGAGCAACGGGCAGACCCCATGGCCACTGGCTCTGTGACACCTGGCTAGGGCACGCTCGTGTGGGCTCCCAAACCTCACTCCACACTGACTGAGGGGGTGTCTCCCCCCAGAGAGCTCACACGTGCCCTGAGGTGCGGGGGTCCATGTGTGGGGGTCCACGTGTGGGGGTCCACGCGTGAGGGTCCACGTGTGGGGGGTCCACGTGTGGGGGGTCCACGTGTGGGGGTCCACGTCTGTGGGTCCACGTGTGAGGGTCCATGCGTGGGGGTCCACGTGTGTCTGAGAGGATGCGTAGGGGAGAGCGAGGAGGGGAAGGAAAGGACACACTGAGAGAGGGGGAGCTTGTTGAGGCCTGAAGCCCGCCGGATGCTGGGGTCCTCGGGGATGATGTGAGTGTGACTGAATGCATTGGCCTGTGGGGTATCGGACGGTGTGCACACGTAGGTGAGTGTGCACTCAGACCTGCAGGCCTGGGTCACCCCCCACCGCACTGCCCCATGCCCAGGCCTTCCCCGTGTGGCCTTGACACACACACCCTGCACACTGCCCCATGCCCGGGCCTTCCCCGTGCAGCCTTGACACACACACACACACACCCTGCACACTGCCCCATGCCTGGGCCTTCCCCATGCAGCCCTAACACACACACACACATACACACACACACACACCCTGCACACTGCCCCATGCCCGGGCCTTCTCGTGCGGCCCTGACACACACACACACACACACACACACACTACACACTGCCCCATGCCCGGGCCTTCCCCGTGCGGCCCTGACACACACACACACACACACATACACACACACACACACACTACACACTGCCCCATGCCCGGGCCTTCCCCGTGCGGCCCTGACACACACACACATCCTGCACACTGCCCCATGCCCGGGTCTTCCCCGTGCAGCCCTGACACACACACACCCTGCACACTGCCCCATGCCCAGGCCTTCCCGTGCGGCCCTGAGCACACCTCACTGCCCTGTGCCCCTGACCTTCCCTGTGTGGCCTGACCAGCCAGCAGCCTCCCCGTGTCCAGTTCCTGCCCCCTCAGGCCTCAGGGTTCATATGTGAGCATAAGCATGCGTGTGCACGGGGGCTGTGTTGTCTGTGTACACACACGGCCGCTCACACACGTGTGTTCACGCACATATAGCTGCACACGCAGACAGGAGCATAGAGCCGCATTCAGCTGCTCCCCAGCCCTGGTCCCCTGCCGTCCCCACGTCCCCCGCTGTCCCCAGGTCCCCCGCAGTCCCCAGGTCCCTGCCGTCCCCGGTCCCCCGCCGTCCCCAGGTCCCCCGCTGTCCCCACGTCCCCCTCTCTTGGTAACCTCATGGCATGTCTGTCCTGTCCCCCGCGACGCTGCAGGCGAGGTCTGCCACAAGTCCTACACGCAGTTCTCCAACCTGTGCCGGCACAAGCGCATGCATGCCGACTGCCGTACGCAGATCAAGTGCAAGGACTGCGGCCAGATGTTCAGCACCACCTCCTCCCTCAACAAGCACCGGCGCTTCTGCGAGGGCAAGAACCATTACACCCCCGGCGGCCTCTTTGCCCCAGGCCTGCCCTTGACCCCAGGCCCCGTGATGGACAAGGCTAAGGCCTCCCCCAACCTCAACCATGCCGGCCTGGGCTTTGGGGAGTACTTCCCATCCAGGCCGCACCCCGGCAGCCTCCCCTTCTCCGCAGCGCCACCCGCCTTCCCGGCTCTCACGCCCGGCTTTCCTGGCATCTTCCCCCCATCGCTGTACCCCCGGCCGCCACTGCTCCCTCCCACGCCGCTGCTCAAGAGCCCACTGAACCACACCCAGGACGCCAAGCTCCCCAGCCCCCTGGGGAACCCGGCCCTGCCCCTGGTCTCGGCAGTTGGCAGCAGCAGCCAGGGCACCACAGCGGCGTCCGCGGGGCCCGAGGAGAAGCTGGAAGGCCGCCTGGAGGAGGCGCTGGCGGAGAAGCTCAAGGCCAGGGGCAGCGACCTGTCGGACGGCAGTGACTTCGAGGACATCAACACCACCACGGGCACCGACCTGGACACCACCACGGGCAGCGGCTCGGACCTGGACAGTGACCTGGACAGCGATCGCGACAAGGGCAAGGGTGGCGGCAAGCCCGCCGAGGGCAAAGCGGCCTTTGGGGGTGGCCCAGCGCCCGCGGGCGTGGCCAACAGCGTGCCCGAGGTGCCCGTCTTTTACTCCCAACACTCCTTCTTCCCGCCGCCCGACGAGCAGCTGCTGACGGCCTCGGGCGCCGCCGGGGACTCCATCAAGGCCATCGCGTCCATCGCCGAGAAGTACTTCGGCCCCGGGCTGATGGGCATGCCCGAGAAGAAGCTGGGCGCGCTGCCTTACCACTCGGTCTTCCCCTTCCAGCTGCTGCCCAGCTTCCCCCACTCCCTCTATCCCTTCACGGACCGCGCCCTCGCCCACAACCTGCTGGTCAAGGCCGAGGCCAAGGCGCCCCGGGACGCCCTCAAGGCTGGCGGCCCCAGCACCGAGTGCCCCTTCGACCTCACCACCAAACCCAAAGACGCCAAGCCCGTCCTAGCCGCGCCCAAGGCGCCCTCGGCCCCCGCCTGCGGCGAGGAGCAGCCCCTGGACCTGAGCATCGGCAGCCGCGCCCGCGCCAGCCAGAACGGGGGCACGCGGGAGCCGCGCAAGAACCACGTGTATGGTGAGCGGAAGCCGGGAGCCGGCGGTGAGGGGCTGCCCAAGGCGTGCCCGGCGCAGCTGCCCCAGCAGCCCTCGCTGCACTACGCCAAGCCCTCGCCCTTCTTCATGGACCCCATCTACAGGTATAACACGCCTGCCCTCACCCGCCTCCCCTCCTTCCTTCCACCTCTGCGGCTGCAGCCCAGCCAAGGTCACGACTGGGAGGCTGCGGTGGGATCTGCAGTCCCTCGCACTGCCGCCCACGGCTGGCAGCCCCCTACTTCCTGCCCCATCTCCCCTGGCCCAGCTTCCCCGGGGTCCCAGGCTTCCTGAGGGCCTCCTTCCCCTCGCAGCCCCCCAGGGTCCAACTTCCAGGTCTGCCATCCAGGGAGGGGAGGACTGAACACCACTGCCCAGTTCCTGTGCAGGCTTCAGCGCCCCTCGAATGTGGGATAGCTGGGGCCTTGAGCGGAGGCATGTGTCTGAGTGGGCCTGGGCCTGTGGGAGAGGGGACTGGTGTGCATGTGTGTGCCCCATGCCTGCAGGGAGCAACCTGGACACCCAGAGGGAGCGTCCTCTGCCCCTTCCACAGGCGCTGCCGGGCCTCACCTGGGCTGCTCCAGGCGGTACCTCCCACCCTGCCGGGATGTGGGGTGGGGCTGGCGGTCACCTCCAGCAGGGAGGCTGGGGGACATGAAGGGACAGGCGAGGGTGGGGCCACCATCCCTGCCAAGAGATGCTTGCCCTCGGGCCGGCGGTTCTCCGTGACGCTGGGGAAGATTCCAGAGCAGGAAGTTCTGGGCTTCTGCTAACCTGAGTGTGGCGGGCGGCCCCGAGGACGCCCCCAGGTCAGAGCCAAGCAGGCACTCCCATCACCCCAGACAGCCCGGGCTGAGGGCTGTGAGGACAAGGAAGTTGGCATGCAGGAGTGGGGACCTGTTCGTGGCACTGGCCAATCAGTGGGCACAGGGCAGCCTGGGGAGGTGCCAGGCTCCGGTGTTAGGCATACACAGTATGCTGGGAGCTAGAAGTTGCAGCTGGCAGGACGAGGCGGGATTTGGAGGTGGGAGGGCATCCCACCGAGTCTGCAGGGCCAGCAGGTGTCCGGGTACCCGGTGTCCCCACAGCCAACAAGGACCTCCTGGCACAGGGCCTGTCGGGAGGAAGGCAGAGCAGGCTCAGGGGACTCCAGGTGCAGGGCCTGTCGGGAAGTGGACAGAGCGGGCTCAGGGGACTCCAGGTGCAGGGCCTGTCGGGAAGTGGACAGAGCGGGCTCCGGGGACTGTGGGGGCTGCGGCTCTGGGGTACGTAACCCGCTGTGGTGCTGTCCAGCAGGGTGGAGAAGCGGAAGGTAGCAGACCCCGTGGGCGTCCTGAAGGAGAAGTACCTGCGACCATCACCACTGCTCTTCCACCCCCAGGTAAGGCCCCGAGCACGGCGAGGCCCCGAGCACGGCGAGGCCCCGGGCACGGCGTGGCATCCAGAGCAGGAGCAGCCAGCAGGCTGGGTCCCCCATGATGCCATGCTGGGGGCCGAGGAGGAGGGGCAGGGCCCAGCCCCTCCTCGGAGCTGCATGTGGCTGTCCCCAGCCCGGGAGGGTCCTGGCACTGCCCAGTCAGGGCATTGTTTTCAGTCTTGGAGTTTCCCGCCTGTGGAACCTGTGTCCCAGCTGAGTTCACAGCTAAACTTAGTGCCCCCATTGTGTCCCGGGCCGCCGGGCTCGGCTAACAACTTCCCCCCATTTTCTCTGCGCCCGGCTCGAGGGGGCAGCCAGGCCTGCAGGCGCATCCTGCATTTGTGTTTGTGCTGGGAGCTCAGCCGAGAATATCTGATAGACTGTGGCCAGCCCAGATGTGGGGACGCACCCAGGCTGAGCAAGAGAGGCCCGCGGGGGACCACTGCCCATTGTCTTGCCGCCCACCACCCCCACTGCCCGTCCCTTGGGCCAGGAGCCAGGAGGAAGGGCAGCAGGAGCGATGAGCAGCGAGTGGCCCCGGGTCAGGCGCCCTCAGCCCAAGGTGCTGGCCCCTTGTGGCCTCCACAAAGCGCAGGACTCAGCAAGGGCCTCGGGGTGCAGCTCTAGAGGCCCCAGGGATCTTGAGGTGTTTGCTCCCAGACTTGATGACATAGGTCGCCGCCTCAGTGTGCAGAGCCTGGCCAGGGAAGGGCTGGACAGTGCCAAGGTTAGCAGGGATGGTGGGAACCGCAGGCATCCTGGCAAGGGTCGGAGGCTGGCACCGCGTTCCACTCACCAACTCATTCCCAGGGGTCTTTGCCACTTGTTTTATTAGTGTAACTCGCTGGCTGCCCTCAAACACTGCTCAGCTCACGGTAGCTGGCAGATCCCGGGGTGGGCGGTGGTGCCCGGGGCCGAGGCTTTGTCCACCCATGGGCAGCTGGGGCTGAGGTGCCCTATTCCAGGGGCAGAGACCATGGGAAATGGGCCCAGCCCCTGCCCCCTCTGCATGCCCGGGCCCCTCCCCCCAGGAGGCCCAGGAGTTTGCTGTCCTGGGGAAACCTACCACCCCATGGGCTCCTGGTTACGAAGGGAACGAGGGTGGAGTGCCCGAAGCCTGGGCAGTGTCCCTTCCCCTCCCCTGCCAAGCCTTGGTTGACCCAAGAGCCCACGGCCTTGCCTGCAATTCCAGGGTGCTGCCACCAGGGAGCAGTGGCTCCAGGGTCCCTGCAGCAACAATAAAAACAAAAGGTGGAGTTGGGTTTAACCCACACTGGCCGACCAGGTGTGCTGCCTGGGGTTGCAAGCCAGCTGGCCGTTTCTGGCCAGGGTCAAGATGGGGCGTTGAGGTGTCATAAATAAGTCACTGGGCGGTGTGGACCGCAGGAACCCTGGGCAGGCAGGGACACCCCGCTGACCCCGGCGCCTGTGGGTGGTCCCGCCCAAGACAGCTGCAGAGCCCCCACCTCCGCCTTCACTCCCGCCAGATGTCAGCCATCGAAACCATGACGGAGAAGCTGGAGAGCTTCGCGGCCATGAAAGCCGAGGCGGGCAGCGCCCTGCAGCCCCTCCCCCACCACCCCTTCAACTTCCGGTCACCACCCCCGACGTTGTCGGACCCCATCCTGCGGAAGGGCAAGGAGCGGTACACGTGTAGGTGAGGCCCCCATGAGTGCCCTTGTACGGCTCTCCACCTGCTGGGGGGCTGCGGCCAGCCACCGCCTGCCCCCCACTGTCCCCATGCCCCCACTGCCCCCCACTGCCCCCCACTACCCCCACTGGCATGAGCCCAGCACGCGTGGCCACCTAGGCTGGGCCACCAGTGATTCCACAGCCCACCTGCCCGTCGGTCTGCCCATCCCGGGGAAGGAGGCTGTGCTCTGTAGCCGGGCCCCAGGGCAGCAGGCCATGCGGTGTGAGGCCTTGGGCACTGGAGGCCGAGGCTGGCCTTTCCAGGGCCTGCCCGCTGACGTCAGCCTGGCCTCCTGCCACCGTCCTCCAGGTACTGCGGGAAGGTCTTCCCCAGGTCAGCGAACCTCACAAGACACCTGAGGACGCACACCGGGGAGCAGCCGTACAGGTAGGCGCCGGCACTGCGGGCGGGCACCCAGCCCCGCACAGGCTCGCAGCCAGCGGGCGGCCTTGTCGCCTGGACCTCCCCTCCAGGGAACTCTGGAAGCTTCCAGAAGCCTCCTGCCCACCCCCTCCACCCGAGAGGATTGGGAAGCAGCCACCCACCTGTCCCTAGGGTGTCTGCTGTAACGCAGGACCCAGTGCCCCCACGCCAGCCCAGCTCTGGGCACCCCAGGGGCTCCCTGGGACATGGCAGCCATTGAAGCCCAGCGAGCCGTAAAATCCCCAAGTCAAAGCATGCGGAGCAACAGGGCTGAGAGGTGGCAGGCAGGATGTATCTGCTCAGAACCCCCTCAGCCACATCCCACCCTCCCCCAGTTACAGCCCCCACATCCCCACATCCCAGCCCCATCCAAGGGGCTTTCCAAGCAGGGCAGGGCTGGGCCCACCTGGCCGTCTGTGCCCGGGGAGGGTCCGGTTCAGCAGTGTGTTGTGGGGACCTGGCAGCTGGGCCAGTTGTGGCCGTGTGGTAAGACAGGGTCAAGCTCCAGGCCCCAGGGAGCGCGGGGCTCCTGCGCCAAGGTCACCAAGAAGTGGCTGCCCTAAGGGCCCAGTGGGCACTGCCATGCCTCCTCGGGCCATCAGTAGGAGCTGCGACAGCTCACGCCCTCCCCGACACCTGCTACCTGCCCTGTACTCCCCAGCAGCACTGACTCGGCCGGGTCCCAGGGACGGGCGTTTTCTTTGCAAGGAGAGCTGCTTCTGGCCCACGCTGCTCAGCCAGGGCCCCCGGAGGGCCAGCCCGCATTTAGAGAAGGGCTTCACTGCCACCGATTTTGTCGACGGCCACGGCTGGGTTTCCACTTGGGCGCCAGCAACTGCCTCCCTGTCTTTGCTGCAGATCTGACTTCCACCAGTTTGGGCCCAGGGGCTGGCAGGGAGAAGGGGCGCCTTGGTGTCAGAGCCCCTGGCTGCTGGGTACCTCCAGGGGTTTCCAGCCTGGAGGAGGCCGTGCCAGCCACCCTCCCCTGGCCACTCCCGAGGCCCTGCAGGCCTGGGGACACCTCTCTCCCCGAGCCTGCAGCCTGGCTCTGTGCTCGTCCCTAGCTGGACCTGCTTTCCACTCGGTGTCCCCAGCCCCTGGCCACAGGGAAGGCGGCTGTCTGAGGGGGTCCCACGGCAGCCTCCCCTCCACCACGTTGTTGAATTCAGACACCTGCCGGACCAGGCTGCTGTGCAGGTGGCTGAGTGAGGAGCCTCCGCTGAACTGAGGCAGCTGGGGGTGTTCACGGGCAGGCTCTGCAGTGCCCTGGAGTGACGTGTGTCGGGGGACCAGTGCCAGCCGCCTGGGCTCCTGCCACAGTGCACGGCTGCCCTCTGGAGGCCACCGTGGGCACTGCAGGCTGCAGCGAGGCCCGCCTGCGCCCGCGCTGAGCACCTGTGCCTTGCAGGTGTAAGTACTGTGACCGCTCCTTCAGCATCTCGTCCAACCTGCAGCGGCACGTGCGCAACATCCACAACAAGGAGAAGCCCTTCAAGTGCCACCTGTGCAACCGCTGCTTCGGGCAGCAGACCAACCTGGACCGGCACCTCAAGAAACACGAACACGAGAGTGTGCCAGGTGGGGCCTCCCCCAGGAGGGCGGGGAGGGGGCGGCCCGGGCCGTGGGCACACCCCCGGGCATAGGCCGAGAGGGGTCCGTGCGCTGGCAGTAGGGGAAGCTGTGAGTATCCCCGAAGAGAGCTCTGGCCTCCTGAGGCCCGGCCCCTGGTCGGCGCCCTCGGCTCCGGACACCCCCTGATGCCTCACCCCCGTCCGCAGTGAGCCAGCACTCGGGGGCACTCACAAACCACCTGGGCACCAGCGCCTCCTCCCCCACCTCCGAGTCAGACAACCACGCCCTGCTGGACGAGAAGGAGGACTCGTACTTCTCCGAAATCAGGAACTTCATCGCCAACAGCGAGCTGAGCCAGGCGTCTGCGCGGACAGAGCAGCGGTAAGGGCCCTGGGGCGGCCCCGCCTGCCTCAGTTTCCCCACCTGAGAAGCCAGGGAACTGTGAGGCAAGGCCAGGTGTGTGCAGGGCCAGCACAGGCCAGCGGAGGGCACTGGGCTGGAGACAGAGTCCTCTGCTCGGAGGTGCTGATGGTGTCCACCTGGGAACGCGGCCCCTACCCACACACAGAACTGCAGGCACAAAACATACATGAACACACCCGAACATGCATGATACAGACACAGAGAGCTGTGGAATGCATGCTACCATGTACACACATACATGACACACGTATGATGTGACGTGTAAACCAACACATGAACACAGAGACTGCACAGACTCAGAGACACACACATGCCACATACAGACACAGAGCAAGCACTCGTGTGCCTGCCGACACACATAAACGTGTAGATTTCAGTATTCGCCCACAGGAGCACAGCTAGTGCCCCAACACACAGGCTCAGAGACGTACGGACACTGACGACGGGCCAGCCGTGCACAGCCGTGCCCCACGCACACGAATGCACACTGCCATGCCCCACGCACACGGATGCACAGCTGTGCCCCACGCACACGGATGCACAGCTGTGCCCCACGCACACGGATCACAGCCGTGCCCCACACACACGGATGCACACACCCGTGCCCCACACACACGGATGCACAGCCATGCCCCACACACACGGATGCACACTGCCATGCCCCACGCACACCGAAACACACACCCATGCCCCACGCACACGGATGCACACACCCGTGCCCCACACACACGGATGCACACTGCCATGCCCCACGCACACCGAAACACACACCCATGCCCCACGCACACGATGCACACACCCGTGCCCCACGCACACGGATGCACAGCCGTGCCCCACGCACACGGATGCACACACCCGTGCCCCATGCACACGGATGCACAGCCGTGCCCCACGCACACGGATGCACACACCCGTGCCCCACACTGCAAGCCACACACACGCACAGGCGCACACTTAGCAGCACAGAGGCGTGTGTGTGCATGCACACGAGAGCGCAGTCCCTGCACGCGTAGCTGTGGCCACACAGGTGCTGGTTGCGCATTAACACGGCAGAATTCAGAGTCACCACCGCTGGGGGCTGGAGCGAGGCGGGACCCCGAGGGTTCAGCTGGGCTTGCACACATACGTGTCCACCTGCCTGACACACGAGTACACACACAAGCATGGCAGCAGTCACCACTCCTGGGCCAAGCTGGGAGGCCCCACGTCCTGGCTTGGCACATTCCTCCCCTCAGGGCACAGTCTGTGGGAAGGCAGCAGGTACTGAGCTGGCAGTGGCCACAGGGAGTGACCCCTGGACCCTGCCTGTGCACGGGGCTGAACACTCGCTCCAGCCCACAGTGGGAGCCACACCCCTGCCGGGTGCAAGGCAGACAAGGGGCTGTCCGCAGCGTCCTTGTGAGGTGTACGGGCTGCACCAGGCAGCAAGCCCCCCGGCCCAAGTGGCCGAGATCCTCCAGCACAGGGGTGCCCTGGTGAGACAGGCAGGACCAGGACACCCGGCTCAGCTTGCCCGGTGCCAGCATGTGTTCTGAGGAGAAGGGGGTGGCTCCTGACCCCCAGCAGAATCCCTGGGAAATTCAGAGAGACACATGACAGAGCGTGGCCAGGGCCACAGACACCGAGCAGGCCTCAGGCCAGGGAGGACTCGCCTGGGCCTCCATCCACCCTGAGCCCCCAGCTGCGCGGGTCCCAGGGGACAGCACAGGAGGGAAGGGTGAGGGGTGCCAGGATGTGTAGCTGTGCACCTGCTCGGCGTGGCCAGGAGGACACAGGTCAGGAGGACCTGTCCCCTGTCGCTGGGGGACAGGGCAAAGGGTGCGGCACATCAGGGCCCGCCCGCCTGGGAGGCCAGCAGGTGCTGTAGTCACCCGTGTCGCTCCCGTGTACACGTGGAGGCGGGCAGGACCCGCAGCGGGTATGAGCCCAGCCCAGCCTCCTCTGTGTGTCCCTTGAAGGCACCTGCTCACCCACTGCCAGCAGCCCCAAGTCTCCCTGAGACCCTGGGGGCCATCCAGTGGGCCCAGCCGGGACAGGACAGGCTGGCAGCCCTGATGTGGTGACCAAGGCCTCGTGTGCTGAGCCCTTCCTGGTGCCCCTTGCGCAGTACCCAGCACCAGCACCCACACAGGACCTCCCTACCCCTTCCTTGCGGTGACTGCCTGGGGTGCCTGTGCCCTGGCATGGTTGGCAGCCCCTCGTCTCCTGAGGCCTTCCCCACAGCCCCTGCTAGGCCGGGCAAGGGAACGGATGGGGACCCCGCTCCAGGTGTCAGAGGCCGGGGAGAGCTGACGGTGCCAGGTTGCCAGCCCTGGGGCTCCGGACGTGGAGGGGTCCCCTGGCTACAGCTAAGCACTCACTGTCACCGCAGGCCTGAGGTCGAGGACCTGGACGGGAGTCCCCAGTGCCCAGGCTTAGCCAGCGAGAAGCCGGAGGAGGTGGAGGAGGAGGAGGAGGAGGAGCTAGAGGAAGAAGATGAGGACAGCCTGGCGGGAAAGTCGCAGGAAGACGTGGTGTCCCCCGTGCCTGAGCCCCAGGGCGTCTACGAGGAGGAGGAGGAGGAGGAAGAGCCACCACCGTCCTTGGCCGGGGGCTTCGACCACACCCGGAGGTGCGTGGGATTGGGTGGGGAGGGTGGCACTGTGGAGTGTCCCCTGGCCCTGCAGCTGGTTCTGCCGTGGCCCCACTTGAGCCAGGGGGCTGCAGAGGCCAGGAACTCGTAGCAAAGCTCAGCTGGCCGAGTGGGGCCAGGGCTGCCACCCATCAGCCCCGCTACCCAGCTGCTCGCACTGACCTCAGCGCCAGGCGACATGCCCAGCATTCCACCGTGTTGCCACCCCAGCTCTCCTCCCTGCCAGTTGCCTGTGCCCCTCCACGCTCCCCGCGAGCCCCTGTCCGCTGTGCCCCCCGTGTGGTCTCCCGTCCAGGCGTCCGTGTGTCTCTGTCTCTTGTGCATGTGACGCGTGGCGGCGGCGTGGCGTGCATGTGGGCGCAGAGCCGGTGGCGCAGTGCCGGGGGCTCACCCAGGCCCTTCTCCCGGTCATTGGCGCAGGTGTGATGAGGAGCCGGAAGGCGGCCTGTTAGCTTTGGAGCCAATGCCGACCTTTGGCAAGGGGCTGGATCTCCGCAGAGCGGCAGAGGAAGCGTTTGAAGTTAAAGATGTGCTTAATCCCACCCTAGATTCTGAGGCTTTAAAGCAGACCCTGTACAGGCAGGCTAAGAACCAGGTAGGTACCTGCCAGGGCCCCACCTCCACCGGGGGCGCTCGGGACCCGCCCCAGGCCTGAGGGTGCCAGCAGAGCAGGAAAGGTCCACAGGAGCCCCTGGGGATACCATGGCCGCGTGGCCGGGTCCCTCCCCCTCCCCCAGGCAGAGCCCAGCCGCCCACCACCCCCTCACATCTGGGATGCTGCTTCTCAGCTGGGGCCCCCAGCCACGGCCAGCGAAGGCGAGAGGCCGGGCCACCCTGGCCTCCGTGTGCTAGGACAGGTGGCCACCCTAGCATCTCGCTGTCTGCAGCCCAGGCCTAGGACGCAGCCCCGCCCCCGCCTAGCCGTCTGCTGTCTGTCTGTGTCTTCTTACTAACTCTGTCCGAGTGTGGAGCCCGCCCTCGCCCTGCACACTGCGCTCTGGGTGGCGTCCAGGCCAGAAAGTACACCACCTCGCCTCACCTCCCCCTCCCGCCTTCTGCCTGCACCTTCCCACAGGGAACAGGGGGCCCTGGCATAACCCCCAGGACACACGCCCATCTGTGCACCACTTGTGCCAATCACCCAGCAGACAGGATGGTGCAGGGGTGGGTGCGGAACGGGGAGTGACTGCAGGGAAAGCCCGCGTGCACCCGAGACGCCCAGCCAGAATGTGGGGTCTGGATGAGGGCCACCCGTCTCGGTCCCAGCTTGCCCACCGGTCCGTCCTGTGCTTGGCTCTCCGTCCGGGGCGGGGGCGAGGCTGAGCCAGGCCTGCTCCCCCTCACAGCCTTCTGCTGCTTCCAGGCGTACGCAATGATGCTGTCCCTCTCCGAGGACACTGCACTCCACACGCCCTCCCAGGGCTCGCTGGGCGCCTGGCTGAACGTGACGGGAGCGGCCTCGGAGCCCGGCACCTTCCACCCCGTCAACCACCTCTGATGGGCCCAGGCCCGGGCTGCGGTCCAGCTGTGCAGGATGAAGAGAGCAGAGGCCGGGGAGAAGCCCCCTTGTCGCCGGCTCCCGCCCGTGCCCCAGCAGCCGTCCCCTGCCCATGTGGTCCACGTGCAACTTTCCCAAGACTGAAGCCCAGGCCACAGGCCCTGGAGCCAGGGCCAGGAGGGGCAACACCCTCACCCTTAGAAGCCACCCTGGGAGCCGCCACCCAGCCCCGGCCCTGGCACGGGCAGCAGCCTCGCTCCTGAGCAGGGACTGAGCTGGAGGCCCCCTGGGGCGGGGCGCATCGCCGAAGGGACAGCTCCGGAGAGAGATGGCACAGCCGATTTTTATAACCAGAATGACGAGAAGGGCGCTTTTGGTAATCGTACTGACTACAGAGTCTATTTAAGCATGTGGGTTTTAAAAATAGACAGTATTTTTTAAAAAAAAAAATCAAAAAAGAAAACCGACTTGCAAATTGTTTTTTAAGAGTAATTTTGCATTGCTTTGATGGCCCGGCTCACCGGCCCCGGTCGGCCTGGGCGCCAGCTCAGGCACGGGTGTGCTGTTTATACTGTAGATAATGGGGCGTTTTCTAGCTCTGATCCTGTTTGTACAAGCCACGTTGATCCTGGCACCCCGAGGCCAAACGCGGGGTACAGACTGTATCGAGGCGTCCCAGACGCCAGGCCCGGGCTGTGGGCCCGCCTGAGGCCAGGACTGGGAAGCTGTGAGACTGTGTGACAGAAACTGCAGCTGTAGGGGACTCCGTGGGCCCCAGTGCCAGCCAGCACACACAGGGGCCCCCGGCCACAGCCCGAAGGCCAGACCTGTTGGACTGCTCTGGGCCGGTGGCCACCCTGCCCCTCCTCCAGCGCCCACCGCCAGCAGCTCAGACCCTCCCATGCCCTCTGCGCCCACCTGGGGACGCCAGCGCGCCCTGTGCCCAAGGCTCCACGTCGGCTGCGTCGCCCCGGCAGGCTCCTGGCCATAGCAACGGACAGAAGGCATGGCCACGGAGGGCAGAGCGCCCCCATTCCGACCTCCCCACACCGTGGACGCCACCACCAGCTCCGCCCGTTGGGACTGTAAATTATCCCCATGGAACCAATTTCCAAATAGAATTTTTCCGGATGGAATCTCCCTTAATCTGTATATAACTTGTAATTTTTTTTCTAATCATTTCTTTTCTTATTTTATTTCTTCCTTAACAGTATTTTTTGTTGTTGTTGTTGTTGCTGGCATTAGACATTCTTATTGTGGAGAAGTAATGTTAATATAAGTGTCTAGTGAGGGACCAAGCCGTGGGCCGGGGGCGTGCTGTGCGACCAGCGCCCTGCCCCGCGGAACGGCCGCCCGCCCCAGACAATCAAGTCTCGTTACTCTTGAGTTTCAGATGCGTTTGCATCGAAGGCGAGTGTTCTATTTATTTCTTTTGTCGTTTGGAAGGAAAAAAAGGCACCATGGCATCCCAACAAGAAGAAAAATCACCCTTTAAAAAAAAAAAAACAGCAAGAACACGGACGACTGTGCGGCCGTGTCAGCGTGGGTCTGTCCCGCCAAGGGGACCTCCTCGGCATTCGGCCCCAGGGCGCCAGCCACGCATGTTCCGGCCGCTCCGGGCCAAAGACAGTGGGCGCTGCAGTGGGGCTGGACACTCCCTGCAGGCGTGGCAAAGCCAGGGCTAGGGGTCCAGCCCTCGCCCAGTCCACCGAAGGGCAGCACGGAGACCCTGGTACCACGGAGACCCTGGTACCACTCCCCGCCTGGACCCAGGCAGCCACAAACGCTCCCCCGGCCACACCCACTGGGCGCCCCGGCATGGGCTGGCGCCCCTTGGCCTAGGTGGGACCCCTATAAGAGCTCGGCCCCCGATGCAGACGCCCCACTTCTGTAAACCAAATTATATGATTTCTTCTGCGAAAGACTGAGGTGTGTGCGTCTTTGTGTGCTGTGACTTCGGCCCCTCCGGCCTCGCCCAGCGGCTCCCTGGACCAGCAGTGCAGACAGGGGCCAGGGCCGCCCGCCACCCCCAGGCTGTGGCCTCTCTCTTCCCTCCCCTCTCCTGCCTTCCCCACAGCCCAACACACGTGTGCCCTGAGCCCCTGAGCCACGTCACTCAGCTCCTCACACCCACCACGTGGCATTGGGGCAGGGGCAGGAGTTCCGTCCTGAGACCCACCCCAACCAGGACAGCACTGATAAAACGTTGCCTCAGTTGGTCTGCCTCCTGGCCGGGCTGCGCAGGCCCAGCTTAGCCCAACAGCACCTGGCTCCTGGGCCGGGCACTGTCAGCCAGTAGGCCGACTGAGCAGTCCAGCCCCAAGACCCCGGGTCACCACGTGGGCGAGGCTGCTAGCTGCATGAGGAGTCCCAAGGCCAGGGCACACAGGGCCAGGGTCACCCGTCCAGCCCCCACAACCCCCCGGGGACTGTCATCCCCAAAGTGGAAGTGCGAGAGGCGCTCCCCTCACTTCCGCTGCACCGCCCCAGAGCCCCTGGCCAGCCCTCCCCACACAGGCACGGTGCCCGACAGAAGGGCACCAGTGTGGCTGGGGAGGTGGCCCAGCGGGGCCTTTGGTACAGGTTCCCGGGAGTCCTCACTGGCCGCCAGTGACTCGGGCACCGGGCCTCATCTGCCCTTGCGTGTGTCTCCCCGGGAGTACTCCGTGCAAAGTGGGGCCACAAAGCCTCCAGGCACTGGACTGTCACCCGCGAACCCCAGCCCTGCCTGAGGTCGGGGTGGGACACGGCGCCTGGCAGGGGAGGGGGCGGTGGGAGCTAAAAGCCATGACCCTGTGTGTGCTTGTTCTCTGGAAGCCCTTGCCCTCCTCCCGTGCCACGTCGGCCGCTGGACCCTCTTGTGTCTCGGAAGGGCGGCTGGCGCATCAGAACGCGTCCGGTGGGACCCAAGGCAGAGTCCCCTGCCTGCAGCTCGTCTCTGTAACGGGAAGTAGCCGGTCCTCTTGCCCGCCAGGTCCGGGTTGGTTTCTGTTCGTTTTGTTTCCTTTAGAGCTGTACAGTGTTGAAAAAGACATCAAAAGGAAATGTCTGGTTTTCATATAATGTTTAAAAAACAAACCCATGGGGAAGGAGGATGCTGGTGGTTGTCCCATGTCCCCCGGATTGTAAATGGCTTCTGTTTTGTTTATAGTAAACTGTGCATGACTCATGCTTAGCAGTCATTACCGTGTCTGTCCGTGAAATTTTTATTAAAAGAAAAATTCCACAGAGGCGTTCCCTGAGTGTGCGATGAGGGGCCGAGCTAGGACGCTGAGTGGCTACCATGGAGACGCGGATCCGCCGTGGAGGGAGTCAGGACCAGGGAGCCGGGGTGCGGAGAGCCACGGGCACACTGAGCCTGCAGTGGGGCAGAGGTGCCCGCGCGCAGAGCTTCTGTGTGATCATGCTTGGCAGATGTGGGTGCCATGCTGGGCGCCAGAACAGGCCGTGCTGGGCGCCGGAACAGGCCTGCTGGGTGCCGGAACAGGCCTGCTGGGCGCCGGAACAGGCCGTGCTGGGCGCTGGAACAGGGCTACTGTGCGATGGAACAGGCCTGCCAGGCACCAGAACAGGCCGTGCTGGGCGCCGGAACAGGTTGTGCTGGGCGCCGGAACAGGCCGTGCTGGGCGCCGGAACAGGCTGTGCTGGGCGCCGGAACAGGCCGTGCTGGGCGCCGGAACAGGCCTGCTGGGCGCCGGAACAGGCCGTGCTGGGTGCCGGAACAGGCCTGCTGGGCGCCGGAACAGGGCTACTGTGCGATGGAACAGGCCTGCCAGGCACCGGAACAGGCCTGCCAGGCACTGGAACAGGCTGTGCTGGGCACCAGAACAGGCCTACTGGGCGCCAGAACAGGTCTACTGGGTGCCAGAACAGGCCATGCCAGGCACCGGAACAGGCCGTGCTGGGCGCCAGAACAGGCCATGCTGGGCGCCGGAACAGGCTGGGTGCCAGAACAAGTGTGTTTTCCGCAACAGACAGCAATCTAGAAGAAATCGGTGTGCTTTCTAAGCCCACTGTGGCCTCCAAGCTTCACTGAAGGTCAGGCCCCGCGGAGGAGGTGGGCAGAAGAGCGAGGCCAGGCTGGGTGGCACCTTAGCTGCCAGGCGCCTCTCACCCCTGCCAGGGCTGGCACCATCCTGGAGGGCCCCGCGGTGAGAGCAGCGGCCGCTGACGGTCCCCCCACAAATGTGCTTGCCACCAGCTGCACCGAACCCCTGGACGCCGGCCTGGGCCTCCAGGGGGTGCTGCGGGTGGTCCCTTGCAGAGGTGGTGGTGGAGAAGGCCCACTGACCCCTGGACGCCGGCCTGGGCCTCCGGGGGGTGCTACGGGTGGTCCCTTGCAGAGGTGGTGGTGGAGAAGGCCCACTGACCCCTGGACGCCGGCCTGGGCCTCCGGGGGCTGCTGCGGGTGGTCCCTTACAGAGGTGGTGGTGGAGGAGGCCCACTGACCCCTGGTCTAGACCTGCCCCTGCCAGTCTGCTGCTAAAGCCACAGCCACCACAGATAAGACCTGCCCATCATCAGGCAGCTGAGGCCACGGGCCCAGGGGCCTGGCACAGACCTGGCCCTAGGGGTACTCCTATGGCCCAGCCCCCACCCGCTCCAAGGCCTCCATCCTGGTGTTCACCCCTCCCGGGCCGGGGGCCTCCCTAGACGCTCTCCACTCTCCAGCTTTCGGCATCTATGGCAGACACTCCCTTGCCATTTTGTCTCGGGCAGCTGCGTCCACCCACACACCCGCCTCCTGTGAGGCAGAGGCCTGGCCAGGGCTGGCCTGACGGGCAGCTAACCCCATGGAGCTCGGCCTCCAAGGGGTCCCAGCCCCACCTAAGAGGCTGGAATTCACAGCAAGCTCGGCCTTGATGGTGCCTTGCCAGCCACGGTCACGGCTGCCCGCCCTGACCCCTCACACAGACGGCCTCGTTCTGGCCAGCCTGCACCTGTGTCCCCTGATTCATTCATTAATTTCCTTATGTATTCAAGAGGCAGAGACCGCCTGTCCACTGGGTCACTCCCTAAATTCACGCTCGAGCCAAGCCTGGTGTCTCCCATATGACTGGCAGGGGCCTCCCAGGGTGCTTAGCAGCGGGAAGCAGGGCACACCTGGGCACTGGCAGGGTCACCAGGGTGGACATCTTACCCTAACCCCGCCTTAACCTAACCCCTACTTCCCTGGACCCCTCGCCCTCCCTTCTCCCAACCACTGCGGTTCGTGGGGCGGGGGGACCCTCGGGCCCTACCTGGCTGCTTTGGGAGATGCAGCAAGGGTGGCCACGCCATCCCCAGGGCCGCGCCCCACCTGTTCTGGCTCCTGACGACACAGCAGGCGTCTGGAGGCCGGCAGGATGGCCACAGCCAGGCCGCTGGGCTGCATGGCCAGGTCCCCCGCAGCTGAGCTCAGCTGTGTCTCAAGCCTGAGCCTGCTCAAAGCCCACCCAGGAACAGGCTGCTGAGTACACCGAAGCCAGAGCTTTCCAAGGGGCCAGGCCAGCTCTGAGGACACATCTTGGGGAGTCAGGGGTGCTGCCAGGGACGAGCATGGAGCCAACTAAGGCCCCAGACAGGGGCACTGCCAGAGGTGGGCACAGGGATCTCAGCCCCAGAGAGGGGTGCTGCTGGGAGCAGAGGGGCCCTCCCCTGGCTTCGGGGACATAAACCCCAGTTCAGACGCAGGGGTGCCGGGCAGCTGTGATGAGACAATGACAGTTGCAAACCCAATGTGCGGCTGAGCCCTGATCTTCCCAAGCTGCAGGGTCCCCCACCCAGTGCAGGTCAAAGCGGCCTCGAGCGGCAGCCGGTAAGTGAGGGCCTGCCCAGCGGCCTCGCAGCCCTGGAGGGTGAAGGAAAGTCCACGGATGGAGAACGGCCCCGTTGTCAGCGCCCGAGGGAAGAGACTGCAGGACCCAACATCCCAGACAAGCCAACTTTGTCTTCCTGGGCCGGTTCCACGCACTGGGCTGGCTGGACGGGGTGTGGACAGGAGCCATCTTCTGGGCGAAGAGCTTTCTAGAACCCGACATTCATCTTGGGCCAAGTGCAGTGCTGGCTCACAGACAAGCTGTTTCAAGAGCCCTTAACCTCACAGCTAGGACAGCAAGAATCTTCCAGAACTCAGGATGATTCCAGATCAGGGTTGGGGGGCAGGCATGTGAAACAGCCAGGGCCAGTGAGGGTGGGACCCCGCGCGAGGGAGGGAGAGGGAAGGTAAGGGGCAGAGAATTAGCGGGAAGAGAGGGAGAGAGAGGGGGCGGGGAGAGAGAAAGGAAAGGAGAGAAAAAGGGAGAAGGAGCCGGGGAGAGAGATTGGAGAGAGAGAGGAAGAGAAAGCGACAGGGCGGGGAGGCGGGAAGCGTGTATTCTGTCCCCCCACTCCCCACATGCCTGCCGTGGGACAGGAGGATTGAAACTAGGAGCTAAGAATTCACCCCAGGGACACCAGCTGCTGTGCCGGCACCATCGTCAGCGCCCAAGGGCGCCGGCTGCTGTGCCGGCACCATCGTCAGCGCCCAGGGGCGCCGGCTGCTGTGCCGGCACCATCGTCAGCACCCAGGGGCGCCGGCTGCTGTGCCGGCACCATCGTCAGCGCCCCGTCGCTCCGCTTCGGCTTGGGCTCCCCGCTGACACGCCTGGGAAGGCAGTGAAGGATGTCCTCGGGACCCCGCACCCCGGTGGGAGATCAAGAAAAAGCTCCTGGCTCCTGGTTTGAGACCAGCCCATCTCCAGCCATTGCAGCCACCTGGGGAGTGAACCACCAGATGGAGCTCTCTCTGTAATTTTGCCATTCAAATGAATTCATCTTTATATATGTAAGATTGAAGCCGGGAGCCCTGCGCCGTGGCCTAACAGCTAAAGTCCTGCCTTGAATGTACTGGGAGCCCCTATGGGTGCTGGTTCTAATCCCCACAGCCCTGTCTCCCATCCAGCTCCCTGTCTGTGACCCAGGAAAACAGTGGAGGACGGCCCAAAGCCTTGGGACCCTGCACCCGCGTGGGAGACCCGGAAGGGCTCCTGGCTGCTCGCTTCTGATCGGCACAGAACCGGCCACGGTGGTCACTTGGGGAGTGAATCATCGGACAGAAGATCTTCCTCTCTGTCTCTCCTCTCTCTCTATATATACTTGACTTTGCAATGAAAATAAACAATTCTTAAACAAAAAAAAAAAATCAAGCCAGACCTCTGCCGGGTGGCTGGGACCTGAGCATTTGGGTCATGCGGCTGCATCCCAGCTCCCATGTCGGCAGGAAGCTAGAGTCGGGGCTGGAGCGGGGACCCGGGCAGGCTTCTGGATGTGGGGTGTCGGCCGCCAGGATCAACACACCCCACTTTTTTTTTTTAAGAGAAAGACTACAGCTTGCAGCTTGCTTACTGTTATTTTAAGATTTTCCTTTTCTTCCTTTTTTTTTTTTTTTTGAAAGTCAGATACACAGAGAGAAAGAGAGACAGAGAGGAAGATCTTCCATCTGCTGATTCACACCCCAAGTGACCGCCATGCCAGAGCTGAGCCAATTTGAAGCCAGGGGCCAGGAGCTTCTTCTGGGTCTCCCACGCGTGTGCAGGTCCAAGGCTTTGGGCGTCCCAGGCTGCTTTCCCAGGCCACAGGCAGGGAGCTGGACGGGAAGCAGAGCAGCTGGGATGCAAACCAGTGCCTGTATGAGCTTCCAGAATATGCAAGGTGAGGACTTTAACCACCAGGCTCCTGCACCGTGCCCTCACTTGCCTTTTTGCCAGCAGGAGGCAGCTCCCACAGTGGCTACAGCACAAGGCAGGTCTCCCAGCAGGTGACAGCAGCGTTGTGACCTGAGCTGCCACCTGCCCCTGTAACCCAGGGCATCCACTGGGCGCCAGAGCCAAGAGATGAACCCAGGCTAGTGAGGCGGACACCCGCTCTCCACGCACGCTTCCACCTGCCTCCGTCTGGACGCGCAGCCAGCAGCAGGAGTCGGCTTTTAGCGCGGCCCACGACCTTGCAGGCTCCCTCTGCCCGCATTCGGCACAGCTCCCGGCACGGCTGGCAAGCACCCAGCTTTCATGGTTGTGGTTACACACCCGAGCAGGGCAGACACACGTCCGGGCTCCGTGTTTGCAGGTGTAAGGTCTGGGCCTGCACCCACAGTTGCCCTCCGGCTGCCCATCCCAGGGCAGCACGGCAGGAGCTGGGCAGTGGGTGTGTCGTGGATCCCGTGAGGGGAGACGGAGTGTGTGCACACAGAAGCACATGCGTGTCTGAGAGTGCCGTGTGTCCTTCCACGGAGCCACGGGGCTCGGGGGCTCCACTCTTCAATCCCGTGCAATTCAGCGTTTCCTGGTGAACACAGCGGGGTCAGGGTCTGCGCTCCGGGTGGCTGGGCACAGGTGCGGTGGGCACAGCTTGACCCTCACAGCATTTCCTGGTGAACACAGCGGGGTCAGGGTCTGCCCTCCGGGTGACTGGGCACAGGTGCGGTGGGCACAGCTTGACCCTCACAGCGTTTCCTGGTGAACACAGCGGGGTCAGGGTCTGCCCTCCGGGTGACTGGGCACAGGTGCAGCGGGCACAGCCTTGCCCCTCGTGGCTCTCCCCATTTGGGTCAAGCATTCTCCTCTCTCGGCCTGCAAGCCCTGGCTGCCCGTCTCATGCCTTGAGCCCATGGGAGCACCCTGCAGGAACCCATATGGCTCCCGCCCCACCCCCGCACGGCTCCCACTCCCCGCGGGTCCCACACTCCCCCACATCTGCTTCTTGCCTTGCTTGCTCTCCACTCCAAGGCAGGCCCTGACCACTCCCGGGGTGGGGGGCTTCCTCTGCCCTTCTCCAGCGCTCGGCAGCCTGGCGGCTCACGGTGCAGACCCTGGCGACTCCCGGGGTGCGGGGTTCCTGTGCCCTTCTCCAGCACTCGGCAGCCTGGCGGCTCACGGTGCAGGTAACGGCCAGATATGCCGGTCCCTGTGACACTGTGGTGGCTGACCCTGGCTGTCCCCTCACCCTCTGCGTGGACTGGAGGGCAGCTCCACGTGGAGACTGCCTTGGTTACATGTGCGTTTTCCCACTTTGCAAAACCTCTCAGCCATTATTTCTCTACAGAGAGGAAGATTAAGACTGATTTATTTTAAAAACATAATGACAAAGACACAGAGAGATCCTCTGTCTGCTGGTTCACTTCCCAGATGGCTACACTGCTCAGAGCCAGGCCAGTCTGAAGCCAGGAGCTTCTTCCTGGTCTCCCACGCGGGTGTGGGGTCCCAAGGCTTTGGGCGTCCTCCATTGCTTTCCCAGGCCGCGGGCAGGGAGCTGGATGGGAAGGGGAGTGGACAGGATGCACTGCACCCTGACATGGGATGCTGGCACGGTGCTTGGCGCCTTAGCCTCACCCATTGCTCCTCCACGCAGCCCAGGAAACAGAGTCCCACCACTTGGTGCTCCAGAGTCATGTGCGTGGGCTGTCCCCTGTCCGCAGGGCCCGTGTCCTGTGGGCTGTCCCCCGACTGCAGGGCCCGTGTCGCATGGGCTGTCCCTCGGCTGGCAGGGCCCGTGTCCCGTGGGCCGTCCCTCGGCCAGCAGGGCCTGTGTCACGTGGGCCGTCCCTCGGCCAGCAGGGCCCGTGTCGCATGGGCTGTCCCTCGGCCGGCAGGGCCCATCCCTCGGCTGGCAGGGCCCGTGTCGCGTGGCCGTCCCTCCGGCAGGGCCCGTGTCGCGTGGGCTGTCCCCCGTCTGCAGGGCTCCTGCCCCGCTCTTCACAGCCACCACAGAACACCTCGCACTGCCAGCTCCAGCTCACAGCTCCTTCATTTTCTGGCGTCCAATCCGCCAGTCACACCAGTTACACCAGTCACACCAGCCACCGTGGGCCTAGCTGGTGGCCTTCCTGTCTGGGATCTCAGGGACCCCGGGGGCCCCATTCCTGGACAGCCCCTAGACATCACCAGCCCTGGGGTCTCCTGGATCTGGGCTCCAGCTGTGTCTCTGCCACTTAGCCCGGCCACGCAACACCTCCCTCCCTCCATCACACGGGAAGGCGGCAAGGAACGCGCAGAGCTGCTGCAGGGATCCTGCGTGAGGCCTGGCGCACAGCAGGTGCCTGACAGGAGGGAGAGACCCCCGATGGTTCTGGGGTACAGCTGAGTAACATCTGCTCTCTGAGCCTAATCTCGCTGGGCAAACCCACCCCCACCCACAGTGTGCCAGAAGCAGCTGGTCCCTGCCCAGACCCCAGCCCCTTGCCCATCTGCCAGCCCCACTGGGCCCTGGGGCTCCCTCTCTCTGGCACAAAGGGTCTCTGTCCTCAGCACTGCTCACACCCACTGGCCGAGCCAAGGTCAAGGGTGCCTCTCCCAGCTGCCTGCGGGCTGGGCAGGGACAGACACCCGGTCCAGCGGCTGCACCCCTCCATTCCCCTGCATTCCTGTGCCCCCCCGGGAAGGGAGGGGAGCAGCTGTGGGCGCTGCCCAGTCGGGCCTGAGCACCAGAGGGCTATAGCCCGGGGTTGAGTGAGGAGCCGCCAGGGCCCTCCACCACCGGAAAGTGCCAACTCTGTGGGACCCCCAGCTTTGTTCATGTGGGTGCTCCTTCCCTTTCCACCTGGAGACAAGCGACAGAGCACAGGGGCCCACATCCGCCATGCAGGTCTGGGGCCTAGATGACCGGACATGGTTGCTGCCAAGGCTGTGGGCTGGGGCCGCCATAATAGGAGCTTCCCAGCGGCAGGCAGCCCACGGGGCCAGCAGGGAGTGTGGGGCGGTGAGCACGGGGCCGAGTGCCGCCCACCAGAGCCATGTGAAGGCCAGGGTCCCGTGGGCAGGTCTGTGACAGCAGGCATGGGGGAGGGGTGTCTGCGATCCTGCCTGCTCCAGGAGGATGCCGGGAAATAAGTGAATGACAGAAAACAAGAGGGAGCACGGGTGGGAGCACAGTGGGAGCACGGGGTGTTAGCACAGTGGGGGCACAGTGGGAGCACAGGTGGGAGCACAGTGGGAGCATGGGGTGTTAGGACAGTGGGAGCACAGTGGGAGCACAGTGGGAGCACGGGATGGGAGCACAGTGGGAGCACAGTGGGAGCACGGGGTGGGAGCACAGTGGGAACACAGTGGGAGCACGGGGTGGGAGCACAGTGGGAACACAGTGGGAGCACAGTGGGAGCACAGTGGGAGCACAGGTGGGAGCACAGTGGGAGCATGGGGTGTTAGGACAGTGGGAGCACAGTGGGAGCACGGGATGGGAGCACAGTGGGAGCACAGTGGGAGCACGGGGTGGGAGCACAGTGGGAACACAGTGGGAGCACAGTGGGGGCACAGTGGGAGCACAGGTGGGAGCACAGTGGGAGCATGGGGTGTTAGGACAGTGGGAGCACAGTGGGAGCACGGGATGGGAGCACAGTGAGAGCACAGTGGGAGCACGGGGTGGGAGCACAGTGGGGGCACAGTGGGAGCACGGGGTGGGAGCACAGTGGGAGCATGGGGTGTTAGGACAGTGGGAGCACAGTGGGAGCACAGTGGGAGCACGGGATGGGAGCACAGTGGGGGCACAGTGGGAGCACGGGGTGGGAGCACAGTGGGAACACAGTGGGAGCACAGTGGGAGCACAGTGGGAGCACAGGTGGGAGCAGGATGGCGCAGGGAGTACAGGACAGCATGCTCCTAGTGGGGAGCACGCAGCGGGCACCCCGAGGAGGCCCTGCCTCTTCTGTCCATCCAGTCTCTTCGGTGTCTGTACCACCTGAACATCTACTTAAGATTCATTTTTATTTATTCAACAGGTTGAGTTACAGAGTCTTCCGTCTGCTTGTTCACACCCCAAATGGCCACAAAGTCCAGGGTCAGGCCAGGCCAGCGCCAGGAGCTTCATCCGGGTCTCCCAGGTGGGTGCACGTGTCAAAGCAGTCGGGCCATCCTCTGCTGCCTTCCCAGGCCACCAGCAGGGAGCAGCACTGGCATCCGTCCACCTTCTGGACCTGGGCTGGACTACTTCTGAGGGTGTCCAGGTGTGTCCCAGACAGGGAGGCGGCCTGTGCCAAGAACTGGGGTGCAGGCTTGGGTCCTGGTGAGGGCCCCAGGGTGCCAGGTGGGGACGAGCAGAGGAAGGCTGCCTGGTGAGTCAGGACGCAGAGCGAGGGGACAGCTGCTGACTCAGGACACAGAGCGAGGGGACAGCCCCTCCTGGGTCCACCCCAGGGACCAAAGGGCCTCCCACGCGGTGTAACCCCCTCCCAGCAGTACCTGGGGAGCCAGCCGTTAGCACAGGACCCTGCAGGGTCCCCACGCTGACACCCACACCAACCTTCCCCAGTCCCTGCGGGTCCTGCCAGCCGCAGCCTCACAGGGTTCAGGTGACCGGAGACATGGGTCCAGGGCCTCCTGGGCTGGAGGCACGGCAGGCACTGAGTGGGCTGGGGCAAAGTCTGGTGTCCCCTGCCTGACCAACACACCCATCACACCTGAGGTCGCCAGGAATCGCTGCTCTTCCTGCGTGCAGTACCCCCCGTGACCTCAGGAGGGCAGCCGCCGCCCACCTTTCCCAGGAGCCGCCTGGCAGCAGCATCCACCGGCCTGGGCCGCCTGCGTCCAGTCTCTCTGAACAGCCACGCTGGACCCGGCCCTGGCCAGCCTGCACCCACAGGTGCCAGTACAGGCAGCACTGTCCCCAAGCCGTGCAGCCGAGAACCAGGGACCGAGGAGCACGGAGCAGGTGCCCAGGGCTACTCCACCACAAACACAGCTACTGGACCGAGGGCAGCAGCTGCTTGGCGGCCAGACAGTCCCTGCCTGCTGCGTCAAGCCTGGGAGCCAACACTCGTGGGCAACAGCTGTGCCAGGACAGAGTCTGGGCAAGGCAGGCCAGAAGGCAGCTGGCATGACTGGGTTTATACCCCTGTCCCACCAGGCACCTACAGGCACGGACACAGCCAGGAGGGGAGGGCGCTCCTCTCTCCTGGTCTCTGGCCCACTCTGACTGCCAGGCCTAGGGGACAGTTCCCACCCCAGGGCCCCACAAGATCAGGAAGAGGTAAGGCTGCTGGCCGGACCCCCCCATGCCACATCGGAACACTGCATTCCAGCCCCGGCTGGGTGCTCTGTCCCCACGTCCCGCCAATGCCCCACCCAGAGGCAGCAGGCAGAAGGAGGCAGGCGGCCCCCATGGCCCCCGTGGGTGTGTGGGAAGTTGGGGGTTCTCCTAGGCCACGGAACTTAGAAAGAAAAAGACTGACAAACACCCGCAGGGCCTGGGCGCCACAGCAGCCCAGCCCCGGAGGGGTGTCTCCACCCAGGATGTGGCCATCCAGGTGGGGTAGTGTCCATGTGGCCCCATGCCCCTGCCCCCTGGCCTGGCCCTGAGAGGCGTCCACTGCTCCGAGGGTGAAGACCAGACCCACGCACAGGGGAGCCCTCAGCGCCCCACCCATGAGAGCCCAGCCCCAGCCCCACGGGAGCCGGTGCACCCCGGCCCCAGCCCCCTCTGCCTCTCATTCCCCAGCCACGGGAGCCCGGAGCACCCTGACCCCAGCCCAGCCCTCACCCGACTCGGAGCAGGCCCTCCGCAGGGACTCCACCCGGACCAGCACTGTACTTGTGTGCACCTGTCGGGCTCACACCTGCTCCCAGGTGCACAGCAGCAAAGGCCAGGGTGAATCCACACCCTCGCCCCCATCCCTGGGCGGTCGGGCTCCAAGGAGTAGGGAAGGCGGGCCCTTCCGCAGCAAACATCAGCTCCCCTGGGGCGGAGCTCCTCTGGAAGGCTTCCCGGAGGAGGAGGCGGCGGGCGGCGAGGCCTGAAGGAAGTCAGGCTCGACTGAGGACCGGAATCGGGATACGGAGGCGCGCGTCCGCCGGGCGGTCACGTGGACCCAGCGGCCAGGTGAGGCGGCAGGTGCGGGGGCCGCGCCCGCCGCGCGTTCCCGGCCGGACCCTGGGCTCGGAGCCGCGCCGGGCCGGGGACGCACCTGCCGGGCCCGGAGCGCCCTCCCCGCCGCGGGCCGCACAGGAAGTGGGGTGGAGCCGCGCCCCGGACCCGGTGCCGCCCAGGCTGGGCCCGCGCAGTCGCTCCGCTCCTCCGCCCAGGGCGCAGGTGAGTCGGGACCCGGCTGGGCCGGGGGTGGGGAGGGCACCGTGGCGCCAGGTGCACCCCGGCTTCGCGCCAGCCGCTCCCCGAGTCCGAGGGGACTTGGCGGCGGGCGGGGCGCACGTCCGGCCCGGAGCTGGGACTCCCTCCGGGCGGCGGGGCCGGGGCGAGCGCCCGGAGCTCTGGGCTGCGCCTGCCGCGCTCTCCGAAAGCTCCGGTCCCGCTTCCTGGCTGGAGCCGGGCTCCGCCGAGCCTGTGGTCTGCAGTCGGGAAATGCAGCGGGGCCCTGGGCCCGTCGGGCGGGCAGGGGAGAGAGCTGGAGGCACTGCCCGTGGCAGCGGGCAGGTGGCCGTGGGGAAATGCCCCGAGGCTCCCAGGCCCGCCCGGGGTCTCCCCTATGGTGAGCCGGGCCGGGCCAGCAGGGGGTCCCCCACACTGCCACACCTGAGTGACCTGCTGCCTGGGCATTATGGTGTTGGCACGGTGGGCGTGGTGGCTGGGCCGCTCCGAGGGCTAGCGGCTGCCCAGCTCCTGCTCTGGGGACACAGTCCCGGCTCTGCCGCCGCTGGGGTCCCCAGAGGAAATGCTGGGCAGGAGACCCCAGGCCTGGTGGGAGGGGAGGGGTCTCAGGGGACCCCAGCAATGAGAGAGTCCAGTGGGGCCCCTGGCCTTGCTCCGGGGGTCTGGCCCCGGGAGCCCTGCCCACAGCAGCTCTTCCCCACGCACAGCCCTGGGAGCAGGCAGGGAGGTCTGGGGGAGCCCGGGGTCCCCGCGGGGCTGGTGTTGCGGCCTTGGTCCGGCACTTTCGGTTTCGGAACAGCTCCCGGCTGCTGTGCTCAGTGACCGTGGCCTGGTGGCATCTCTGTCTCCAGTGACTTGGGGTGGCGTTCAGGGTCAGGGCACAGCTCCTGGCCTGGGTTGCTCACCTGGGAGGAGGAGGGGTGTCCGGAGGGTGCTGTGTGCCTGCCCACTGCACAGCCGGGACCCATCGCCTGCTCAGGCACTTCAGAGTCACGGCTCTGCTGTCCCACCCCGTATTCCCCTGGGAGAGCCCTGGCCTGACTTGGGCCCGTCCGGTTCAGAGACAGGTGGTGGCCGTGGGCTGCCAGCTGAGCCAGGCAGCGTCCAGGGCTGGGCACACTGCTCTGGCTTCCTCCCTTTTGCTTTCTTGGGGGCCTCCCGTGCCCTGTGGGTGTTGAGTTACGTCCTGGACCTCAGCCCGCGAGATGCTGGGGTTGTTGACGGCATTGTCTCTGGCCGAAGCTCAGCACTCCCTGGGGCCCCTCGCCGTGCTGTGCGGTTTCCAGAGCCGGCTCCTGTCCCGGGCCCTGGCTTGGCCAGACAGAATTACCAGAGCACAAGGCTGTATTGTGGGCTGGCCCGGCAGGTGCTGCAGAACCCAGCCTGCTGCAAGAATGGGGACAGAGGCGTGGCACCGAGCCCCCTGCCCTGTGCAGGTTAGCTGTGAAAGGCAGATTGGGCAGGGTCACGTGGGGGTGACTTCATGTGGGGGTGCATTCCTCCCCCCCCCCCCCCCCCCCGCTGCTCCTGGAAGCACACGGGGACCCTTGGGGAGATTTGAAAAATACTTATTGATCTACTTATTGAGAGGCACTGTTAGAGTTTCCAGCTGCTGGATCGTGCTCCAAGAGGTTGCCCCAGCCAGGGCTGGACCAGCCAAAGCCAGGAGCCAGGAGCCAGGGCTGAACCAGGCCAAAGCCAGGAGCCAGGAGCCAGGGCTGAACCAGGCCAAAGCCAGGAGCCAGGAGCCAGGGCTGAACCAGGCCAAAGCCAGGAGCCAGGAGCCAGGGCTGGACCAGGCCAAAGCCAGGAGCCAGGAGCCAGGAGCCAGGAGCCAGGGCTGGACCAGGCCAAAGCCAGGAGCCAGGAGCCAGGGCTGAACCAGGCCAAAGCCAGGAGCCAGGAGCCTCTTCCTGGGCTCCCGGGAGCAGGGCCAAGCACGTGGCTGTCTTCCTTCTGCAGCTTTCCGAGATGGGAGCAGGGGGCAGATCGGAAGTGGAGCAGCCGGGATGCGGTGCTGCAGCAGTGGCTTAACCTGTCTACCCGGCACCAGCCCCCAGGGCTAATGGAGCGCTTCCCAGCCCAACCTGAGTGACCACGCCAGGGGATGCTGGGTTCCCGGTGCTCCGAGAAAGCCTGTACTTCATGGGTGCCTGGGAACTCAGCGTTGATGGAGAAGACCCCAGGGTGGCACGGGGTCAGTACTGGGCGTTCGCTCTCCACTTGTGAATGGGAAGTGACCCAACCCACAGAGGGCTTCAGAGTTTGGGGGAGACCAGAGGGAGGAGTGACACTCTTGGCCGGCATTTCCTGGAGGGCAGCCTGCCCTTGTCCTGGCTTCAGGACCCCAGGCCGAGTCCAGTGCCCGGGGAGCCCTGGAGGAGCAGCCAGGCCTTGGGTTGCTGCAGCTGAAGGGCCGGGAGCCAGGCCAGCCAAAAGGGGCGCTGGTCCTGTGAGTTTCCGGCTTCCCTGCTGGGAGGGGCTGTGATCAGCAGCTGTGGGGCAGCAGAGAAGGACAGCCCCTCCCCCAGCAGCAGCCCCTCCCCCAGCAGCAGCTCCTCTGAGATCCTACGATGCTCTGCCCCCCAGGAGAGCAGGGGGCAGGCAGGCAGGGGAGAGGAGGAGGGGCTGGCAAGACGGTCCAGTCAGGTCCTGACCCTCCCTGCCTCAGGTCACAGGTGGCAGAGGGGGAGGAGCCAGACCCAACACAGCACAAACCCAGCCGAATTTGGGGATATGGTGGGGTGCAGAGCAGAGGGGGCGTAGAGACAGGCAGCAGGGGGTCTGTCAGGGCCTGCGGGCAAGGGGCAGCGTGGGAACGCCACCTGGTGCTGTGACCCCCCACCAGCCGTCTCCACGTGGGGCAGGGTCCCAGCTCCCCCTTCGCCTGGACCCCAGCGGAGATGCCCCAGGCTGGGGGTGTGTCTGAACCCCAGCTGGGCTGGCTTGCCTGGCAGGTTCCACTCCCACGGCTGCTTCCTTCTGGCTCAGTGGACTTCGGCCTCTGCTGGGAGGGGCCTGTCAGATGGTGTGTCAGTAACAGCAGGAGCCACAGCACAGGACCCGGGTGGACCCTTCAGTGACCCACCCCCTGGGGGAGGAAACCTCGCTGATGGTGTAGGCGCCACCCAGATGTCCCAGTGTTCAGCAGGCTGGCTAGCTGGGTAGATGGCATGGCATCAGGTTGGCACAGAGGGACTCGGGTCGGGCACCTGCTCGGGGAGGCTGGCATGGACTCGGGTCAGGAATGTGTTGAGGAATGCCGCCTTGGCCGTGGATGTGGGGGCAGCTGGGCTCAGGGCTGCTCCTCCTGGTGGCTTCTGCACTCCGCGCCCTGGGGCCCTGCAGCTGTCCTGGCGGCAGGCGGTGGGGCTGGCCAGCAGTGTGTGAGCTGGGCTGGGACTGGGCGCCCCCTCCAGTCCCAGGCATGGCTGGCTGGGACTCCCCAAGTCCCCCTGGGATGCGAGGGGGTGTCTGGTGGCACCCCAGAGCCACAGGGAAAGGACAGGGTGGACAATGCAGCCCAGCTGTGTTCCCGGACTCACTCCCACCTTGTTATGGTTGGGACTACAGGGACATTTCACAAAGTCCCTGGAAAAGAGAATTAAGAGATTGTTTTGGTGGGAAAAAGAAAAAAAAGTCTTGAAGTGTATGCATATACAGAACCTTAAAAACAGTGGAGCCAGTGTTGTGGCGTGGCACATGAAGCCACTTGCTGCAGTGCCGGCATCCCATATGGGCACGAGTTTGAATCCCAGCTGCTCCACTTCCCACCATGCTCTCTGATACTCGGTGGGCGTGTGTTATGACAAATATTATGTAGATTTTAACTCAAACTTGCACCTGGACAAGCTTTGTTGCATTTGAGCAGACTGTCAGGGGTCCCGGATGAGACGCTGCCCCGCAGCAGTCCTGCAGGTTGTAGGGGTGAGTGGAGGCAGTGAGTACAGCCAGGGCCTAGTCGCACCCTGACCTCACCTCGGCCACACACCCCAGTGGGGACAGTGACCTGTGTCCTGCCTGTGCCTGCCACCTGCAGCCCCTCCTGGTGCCAGCTGCTGGGAGCTGTGCCAGACTCCGGCCAGGGCCAAGGTAGGCACTGCACAAGGTCCCCTCCTGAGCCCACCCTGCCCTCGCCCCAGGACCTGGCGCCCCCCGGCATGGCCCACAGGCATTCGGATGGCTCTCTGGAGGAGAAAATTCTGGAGCAGCGTTTCCACTCGGAGCTGCGCCTCGACGCCAATGGGGACCCCGTGTTTGCGCTCCCCGTGGTCCGCAGCTCCCTGCACTCCAGGACCAATGCGGCCTTCCAGCCCGACGTCCTGGCACCCCCGGGCGGGCAGGAGGAGCCGCCGCCCGTGGTCCTGAGCACGCAGAGCCCCGCGGCACTCAAGATGGGCACACAGCAACTGATTCCACGCAGCCTGGCCATGACCAGCAAGGCCAAGTCCCCCGCCCGGCACCAGAGCTTCGGGGCGGCCGTGCTCAGCAAGGAGGCCGCCCGGCGGGAGCCCCGGCTCCAGGCTGCCCCCAGCTTCTCCCAGGATGACATGGACATGGGCCCCGGGGGGCTGCTCAGGCGGAACCTGAGGAACCAGTCGTACCGTGCGGCCATGATGGACCTGGCCACCCCGGGCAGCAAGGGGAACCCCACCCAGCTCAGCCCCAAGCTCCAGGCCCTGGCTGAGGAGCCCAGCCAGCCGCCCACCCGCTGCCCGGCCAAGAACAAGGTAGGAAGCCTGCTTGTGGGGAGGGCCCCCGTCACCCCATCTTCTGCATCGTGACAGCTTCTGTTTAGTGAGCACCTACTGTGTGCAGACTGGTTGATTCCAGGCTGTGGTTGTGATTAGCCCACTTTCTAGGCACGACCACGGAGGCAGACCGTGGCAGCCCTGCTCCCTGCCAGTGGAGGGCACAGAGTGACCAGCCGCCTGTGACGGCCCAGCCACGGGGCTGGCTCTGCTTGCTCACTCATTCCCTCTCCCCCTCGCTGTGGATGCCCACGTGCGGCTGCCCCTTCCCCCCAGCCTGAGAGGCGTCTCCGCATTCCCTCCACATACAGGCACGTGTGTGTGCCCACCGCTTTCTGCCTGCTGGCCCTGGCTCCAGGCTGGCTGCAGCAAGTGCCACACCCTTCCCCTAGGGCCCAGGGTCAGTGCAGGCTGGTGCAGCCTCCTGGACCATGTCCCTCGCCCTCTGAGTCACTGTCCCGGTGGCTGGGCACCTGCTGCGGGCAGCCACTACGCTGGAAGGCCAGGTGCCAGAAGTTCTATCCAGTATCCAGGCACCATCACCCTCCCCTTCCTGGTCCAGGCTGGGATGCAGGGACCTCAGCTGGGGTGGTAGCTGCCGTGTGACCCACGGCAAGTGCCAGGGTGCTGGCTTCCTCACTGGTCAGTGTGGATGACCCGTGGAGGCCACAGCGGCCTTCCCAAGGGACTGGCATGCGGCCAGGGCTGCTGGGAGCTGCAAGCCACCCCGGGAGGTTGGGAACGTGGAGGATGCTGGGCCCAGCTGCCAATGCTGGCCCCAGTGCCAGCTCAGCTGTGGCTGTGGAAAGAGCCCAGGTCGCACCAGCCCCTGTCTGTGCCCTGGGTGCCTGCCAGGGGCTGGCCACCAGCCAGTCTGACCCTGCTCCTGCTGCTGCCATCGGGGCTCCGCATGCAGCCCCAGTGCCCCCCACCCCACTGGGCCTTTCCCAGCCACAGCTGCCCGGATTCCAGTTTTATGGGCCCACATCCCAGCATGCCTGGTCCCTGGCTCAATCCTTCCTCCAGCTCCAGGCAGCCCTCCTGGACTTGCCCCACCCTCAGTCACCCGTCCCACCTGCTCTGAGCCCCCATCCTGGCCCTTGTGGGAGTGACATTATTGAGCACCCTCTGTATACCTCCCATACATGCACACACACACACACACGTAAGGCACACTGGGACCCTCTGCGCGTGGAGCGAGTGAGGCCCAGCGCCCAGCGTTGCTGTGGACCGTCCTGGCCCCTCGCTGACGGGTGCTGTTCTTGTCCCTGTAGAGGACGCTGGGGCGGAAACGTGTGACCAAGGGCTCCTTCAAGGATGGTGAGTACTTGGGGCAGGATCGAGGGGGGCCTGCCCTGGGGGTGCTGGAGGACATGGTTTTTTTGCCGGAGCCTTCTGGGCACGCAGGTCCCAGTGGCCACTCTACAGCTCTGATGGAGAAGTCTAGAAAGTTCCCTTGGGACCCAGTCCCTCAGTGATGCTGGGCCTGCCCTGCTGGTGGGAGCGGGGCCAGGTCAGAGGCCACTGGCACTAGCAGTTACGGGCACTCCTGCTGGCCACGGCCCTGGTGGGGCTGGCAGTGCATGGAGTGAGGGGAGATGCCGGCTTGTCTGGGTTGGAGTGCTGGGGGCGGGGAGGAGCAGTGACTCGGCCAGCAGGGCCCTTGCTTCCTGCCAGCCCTGAGTGGCCACGGCAGGTTGGGTTCTGAGCTCTTCCATGAAATCCTCCTCCAGGAGGGTGGCCATGATTTCACCGAGCCTTGGGGCAGGCTAGAGGTGTTACTGCTTGCCGCCCCCCTCCGCACCAGGCAGGGCCTAGCTGTGCCCCTGTAGAGGTGCCGCACCCCACACCTAGCCGCCAGCCCACCCCCGACTCAGCCCATAACTGCTAGGGCCACTGTCCTTGGGGGGTCCCGGGGGCTCTGCTTCCTCCAGGGCCAGGCCCTCAGGAGGCTCATCTTCCCGCCCAGACCCCCGCTTCTACCAGGAGATCCGGGAGCGGGGCCTCAACACGAGCCAGGAGTCGGACGAGGACCTGCTGGAGGGGCCCCCCAGCCCGGAGGAGGCCCGCAGGGGGGACAACATTGTGGTTAAGAGCTACCGGCCCGCCCAGCTCACCTGGAGCCAGCTCCCGGAGGTGGGATGGGCGACACGGGAGCCTCCCCGAAGGCTGCCCTGGGAGAGGAGGGTCAGGGCCAGCAGTGTCCCCTGCGGTCATGTGGTGGTGGGCAGAGAGGAGCCGGCAGCCCGGCTTCCCAAGCCTGGAGATGGCGTGGGCCTGCTGTCCAGGCTGGTCTCGGCTAGGGCTGGACTTGAGCTGCAGCCCGTGTGTGGGCACATGGCCAGCACTTCCCTGAGAGGGCCCAGCTGGCTGCCCACTCTGGGCAGAGAGGGTGGGTTGTAGGTCTCGCCCAGCTGGGTTACATACCTGAGACCCTGACCAAGCAGGAACTAAGGGGCGTGACTTGCATTACACTTCAGGCAGTGTGGTCCCTGGCCTATGGGGACACAACGTGCGTGATGCCGGTGGCCCTGCGTCCTGCAGAGGGCTCGGGCTGTGCTGCTGCCCGGCTGTGGCACCACGCAGGCCAGGCCCACCCACCTGCCCTGAGTGCTGGAGCCTCGGCCCTCTTCCCCTTCTCGGATGAGCTGCTCCCTCGGGGAAGGCCTAGGGACCAGAGCACCTCCTAACACTCGGGGGGTGGACCACAAGTGCCTGGGCAGGGCGGTGTGCCGGGGCAGGGCGGTGTGCCGGGGCCCCGTGCCCATGCTGCAGCTGGTCCTCTCAGGGAGCTTCAGCAGTGCCCTGGGCCCACTGCCAGGCGAGCACCTGCTCTGACACACACCCTTGGGCTCCAGGTAGTGGAGCTGGGAATCCTGGACAAGCTGAGCCCTGAGGAACGCAAGAGGCAGGAGGTGAGGGGGCAGTGGGGCGTGGGAGGGGGCTGGGATGGAGCCGTGCTGACCGCCCACGTGGGTGGGAGGAGGGCTGCCATTCCTGACTCCTGGAAGGGGTGGGGCGTCCCTGCCCCGTCATGCGCACCTCTGGGGGAGCCAAGCCCCCGCACAGACCAGGGATGCCCGGCTCACATTCCACCAGGCCATCGGGGGGTTCCCAGAGCCCACCTGCATCACACCTGTTCATGTACCCCTGGCGCCCGTGCCCAGCCCCCCTGCACCTGTGCCCAGCCCCCCATCCTGTGCCCATTCCCAGCCTCTGTACCCCTGCTCAGCCCCCCGGCCCCCATGCGCACACCCAGCTCAGTACCCCACACCCAGCCCCCCATCCTGTGCCCAGCCCCCACACCCAGCGCCTATACCCCTGTCCAGTCCCCCCATCCTGTGCCCACTTTCAGCCCCCGGCCGCCATGCCCACTCCCAGCCCCCGGCCGCCGTGCCCACCCCAGCCGCCGTGCCCACTCCCAGCCCCCATCCTGAGCCCACTCCCAGCCCCCGGCCGCCGTGCCCACTCCCAGCCCCCGGCCGCCGTGCCCACCCCAGCCCCCGGCCGCCATGCCCACTCCCAGCCCCCGGCCGCCGTGCCCACCCCAGCCGCCGTGCCCACTCCCAGCCCCCATCCTGAGCCCACTCCCAGCCCCCGGCCGCCATGCCCACTCCCAGCCCCCGGCCGCCGTGCCCACCCCAGCCCCCGGCCGCCGTGCCCACCCCAGCCCCCGTCTCCACAGGCCATCTTTGAGATCCTCACCTCCGAGTTCTCGTACCTGCACAGCCTCGGCATCTTGGTGGCCGAGTTCCTGCACTCGTCGGAGCTGCGGGCCACCATGACACACACAGACCATCACCACCTCTTCTCCAACATCCAGGACGTGCTGGCGGCCAGCCGCAGGTGGGCCCGGCCCCACCCCACACCCCCTCCCCAGCTGCGGAAGCAGCATCCACCGCAGGCCTCGGGGATGGGTGGAGCTCGTGGCCGGGGATGGGTCCACGAGCACCTGCCATGGGGCACAGCCCTGCCCTGCTGACTGCGCCTGCCCCCACGCCCGAGGGCGCCTCGAGTTGCAGTCCAGGTCCTGTTGCACCACAAGGTGTCCTGTGGCCAGTGGAGGCTCTTCCATTACAGGGCATGTGGCGGAGGCGGGGTTGGGTGACTCCTGCCCCCCTGCAGGTGCAGGCTGGGTGTGCCCCTGTGCAGGCTCAGTCCTGTGCCAGCTCAGCCCTGTGTGGGCTCTGTCCTGTGCCAGCTCTGCCCCGTGCCGGCTCTGTCCCGGGCGGGCTCAGCCCCGTGCGGGCTCTGTCCCGGGCGGGCTCAGCCCCGTGCGGGCTCTGTCCTGGGTGGGCTCTGTCCTGGGTGGGCTCAGCCCCGTGCCGGCTCTGTCCTGGGTGGGCTCAGCCCCGTGCGGGCTCTGTCCTGGGTGGGCTCTGTCCTGGGTGGGCTCAGCCCCGTGCCGGCTCTGTCCTGGGCGGGCTCAGCCCCATGCGGGCTCTGTCCCGGGCGGGCTCAGCCCCGTGCGGGCTCTGTCCTGGGTGGGCTCAGCCCCGTGCGGGCTCTGTCCCGGGCGGGCTCAGCCCCGTGCCGGCTCTGTCCTGGGTGGGCTCTGTCCCGGGCGGGCTCAGCCCCGTGCGGGCTCTGTCCTGGGCGGGCTCAGCCCCGTGCCGGCTCTGTCCTGGGTGGGCTCTGTCCTGGGCGGGCTCAGCCCCGTGCCGGCTCTGTCCTGGGTGGGCTCTGTCCTGGGCGGGCTCAGCCCCGTGCCGGCTCTGTCCTGGGTGGGCTCTGTCCCGGGCGGGCTCAGCCCCGTGCGGGCTCTGTCCTGGGCGGGCTCTGTCCTGGGTGGGCTCAGCCCCGTGCGGGCTCTGTCCTGGGTGGGCTCAGCCCCGTGCGGGCTCTGTCCTGGGTGGGCTCAGCCCCGTGCCGGCTCTGTCCTGGGTGGGCTCAGCCCCGTGCGGGCTCTGTCCTGGGCGGGCTCAGCCCCGTGCCGGCTCTGTCCTGTGTTGGTGCATCTTTTCCTGAGCCTCATCCTTTAACCGCCGGTTCTTGGGGTGCCCGTGGGGTCACTGCCAGGGTCTGCCAGGCAGAGGCAGCCCACCCCTCGTGGAATGCCCTGAGGACAGGCCAAGCAGGGTCAGAGGCAGCATGGGGACGGTCCATTTCCCAGGAATGAGGACTTCCCGTGGGACTTTGTGACAGGATGTGGGAAACTCCCCTGCCTTGATTGGGGGTGGGGGCAGGCTGAGGGGCACCCGCGCTGGGCACCCCGAAGGCTGCAGCCTCCGAGCTCCCTGGGGACATGGCGCTGGGTCAGCCCTGCAGCTGGAGGCCAGAGGCACAGCCGCCCACTGGGCCTGGCGGACTCGGCTGCTGTGGCTCCCCGGGGCCCGGTGGCCCACGCGGCTCTCATGCAGGTGGAGGAACCAGAGGACGCCCACCCAGCCCCCAGCTAGAGACGGGGCTCCTCACGCAGATGGCCGGGAGCTGCCCGGAAGCAGGCCAGCGCTGAGGCAGGGGACTGTCCCCTTGAGCCGGGGACTGGATTCCTGAGCGTCCCGGACAGCTGCAGGCAGGAGGAACGGGAGCTCCAGTTGCTTCCAGTGGGGGCAGCTGCTCCGTCCAGGCCTCGTCTAGGCCATGGCTGCCCCTCAGGCCCCGCCTGGCAGGAGCTGCTGTCCACGGGTGTGGGGGTGGACCCCGGACCCAGCCTCACCATCCCCGCCTGCCTGCAGGTTCTTCGAGGACCTGGAGCGGCGACACAAGGAGCAGGTGTGGGTGGAAGACATCAGCGACATCCTGGAGGAGCACGCCGAGCACCACTTCCACCCCTACGTGGCCTACTGCACCAATGAGGTCTACCAGCAGCGGGCACTGCAGCGGCTCACGTGTGTGCGGGGAGGGGCCTGTGGCTGCAGGGGCGGGGCCTGTGGCCATGGGCGGGGCTAGCCTGGGAGGGTGGGGCCTGTGGCCATGGGCGGGGCTAGCCTGGGAGGGTGGGGCCGTGTGCATGGGCAGGGCTAGGCTGGGGCCTGTGGCAGCAGGGGCGGGGCTAGGCTAGGAGGGTGGGGCCTGTGGCAGCAGGGGCGGGGCTAGGCTAGGAGGATGGGGCCTGGGGGCGGGGCTAGCCTGGGTGGGCGGGGCCTGTCTTAGCGGGGCGGGGCCTGGCCTCCAGGACTCCGCCCCAGCCACAGCCTGGTCCTTCTGCAGAAGCAGCAATGCCGCCTTCCGCGAGGTCCTGCAGGCGATCGAGCGGCGGCCGGCGTGCGGGGGCCTGCCCATGATCTCCTTCCTCATCCTCCCCATGCAGAGGGTGACCCGGCTGCCGCTCCTGACGGACGTGAGTGGTGGCAGTGGGGAGGCCAGGGTGGGCCACCGGCCACAGGGACCCCTTGCAGGGCGAGCGGATGTTTGCGCCCCCACACCCAGCCCTGCCGCACACGTGCTTGCCTGCATCTGTGACAGCTGTGCCCCCAGTGCTAGCAGGCACGGACACGTGTGTACACGCACAGCGTGCACACGTATACCCTGCACACACGTGTGCTTGTTACAGACCTGCACACATGGACGCACGTGCTTGTGTGCACACAGCAGAGTCACGCACAAGCCCAGCCTCGCAGGCACTGGGCCCTGGGGAGGTGGGGCAGGGCCGCCAGCTCCATGGTGATGGCCGAGGCAGGGCAGGTGCCAAGGGGTTCCTGGAGGTCTGTGCAGGCCCCACTCCCCACTCACCTCACCTCCTGGGTCTCTACAGACGCTCTGCCTCAAGACAGAGGGCCACCCGGAGAGGTACAAGGCGGCCAGCCGGGCCCTGAAAGCCATCAGCAAGGTGAGGCGGGGGCTGGCAGGGAGGGGTGGGGCCTGGCAGAGGAGGCGGGGCCCAGCCAGGAGGGGCAGGCCTTAGTCCCTCAGCCCTGGGTTAGCTCAGGAGAAGGAGGGCAGACACATGTCCAGCAAGGCAGGTAGGCAGGGGGCTCACCAGGCAGGTGGGGCGCAGCCTGCCCACCACAGCGCCCACCCCGCAGCTGGTGAAGCAGTGCAACGAGGGGGCACACTCAATGGAGCGCATGGAGCAGCTGTGTATGCTGCAATCGCAGCTCGACTTCGGCAAGGTCAAGGTAGGCGCCCCACCCCTGTCCATCTTGCTCTCCCTGCTGCCCCCTGCTCAAGTCAGCCTTCCTGGTTCTGGGGTGTCCGCCCCCTGGCAGGCCTGGGGGCTGGGCCTCGGTCCCTCCTGTGGGGGTACAGCCGCCAGCAGGTGCCTCACAGGGCTGCCCTGGACCACCGACCCTGCCCTGGGCAGTGAGGTCTCACGCCTGCTTCAGTCCAGCTCTAGCCAGGGGTGGCGGGCGGGCCCCAAGTTCATGCCAGTGCCCACAGCAGCGCTGGCCTGCCCGCTCTGTCCCCCAGTCCCTGCCACTCATCTCGAGCTCACGCTGGCTGCTGAAGCGAGGAGAGCTCTGGGTGGTGGAGGAGGCTGGGCTCCTGAGGAAGCTCGCCAGCCGGCCCTCACTCCACCTGTTCGTCTTCAATGATGTCCTGCTGGTCACCAAGAGGAAGAGGTGGGCTGGGGGCAGGGCGGTGGGCCACGGGGGCGGGCCGGGGAGCCGGGGCTGGCCAGCCACACTGGACACACCGCCCTGCCCACGTGGGCATCCGCGTGGCTCTCGTGTGCACAGCCAGGTCACAGGTGCGGCAGGAGCTCAGGTCCTCTGTCATGTGTTGCTGAGGCGCCCACACTGCTGGGAGGGGACGGGGCAGGGGGCAAGGCGCTGGCTGCAGTGAACCCTGCTTCCCGAATCCCTGCAGCGAGGAGAGCTACGCAGTCCAGGACCATGCCCACATGGAGCACGTGCAGGTCACCAGGCTGGAGCCCTCGGAGGCCTCACTGCCCGGCGGTGGCCGCGGCTCCTCGGTGCCTCACCCCTTCCAGCTGCTGCTGCTGCAGAACAGCGAGGGCCGCCAGGAGCAGCTGCTGCTGTCCGCTGACTCCGCGTAAGGCGCCTTGCCCTGGGCTCGAGGCTCCCGGGAGGGATGGCGGGTGGACGGCCTGCTGCCAAGGCCCCAAGGCAGAAGTGTGGGGTGGCGTGGGAGGGCAGCAGAAGGAGCTGGCACAGTGAGGGGTTGGGGGCTCAGGGCGGGAGAAGGGTGGCCCAGTGTATGCTCCCTGCCATCCTAACAGGGGCTGCTCCCCAGAATGGCAAGACTGGGACGTGGGTCCAGGGAGGCACCTGTCACCCTCGGATCAGGGCGACTGTGGCGGGCCCAGACATCCTCCGGTGCTCCTCCTCACCCCCTGTCCTGGGCAGGGGTGGCTGAAGCCACGGGACAGCTCGCTGGGGGCTGGCCCGGGCCTCTCTCACACTGTGTGTCCTCCAGGAGTGACCGGGCACGGTGGATCACAGCGCTCACCTACAAGGAGAGGCAGTGGCACAGTTCCAGCAACAAAGGAGGTGAGCCAGGCAACAGGCCCCGCCTGCAGGGCGTGCACCCCTGCCCTGCCCCTTGGCAGCCCTGCCTGCAGGGCGTGCACCTGTGCCCTGCCCCTTGGCAGCCCCTCCTGAGCTGGCTGCGCCCACCCCAGGGAGCAGGAGCGCCCTCTGCCGGTACCAGGCCCCAAGAGCAGGTGCTCCTGTGTGGCGGGACACCCAGGGCTCCCCCAGGCAGGGCCGTGGGGAAGGGGCAGGTGGGAGGCAGAGCCTGGTCTGCCTGGGGCCTCCGGAAGCTCAGTGCCGCTGGTGCCCACAGAGCTGCCGCAGGCGGAGATCACCAAAGCGTACTTCGCCAAGCAGACGGACGAGGTGACGCTGCAGCAGGCGGATGTGGTGTTAGTTCTGCAGGAGGAGGATGGTGAGCAGGGCCAGGGTGCCCGAGGCTGAGCGAGCAGCTGGGCTCCCCAGGGAGGGAGTCAGGGGCCCTGGGTCCTGGAGTCTGGGTTAATCCCCGTCGCTGTGTCCGAGCAGGGGAGGAGGCGTCTGCGCTTGCAGGTCCCTGCTCAGCACCCAAGGCGGCTGAGTGCCAGGGGTGGGCTGAGCGCAGAGTCCCTCCTGAGACACAGGGGTGGGGGTCCAGGAGACACCACAGGCCTGTCCCCTCCACTGCCCGTGTGGCCTCAGGCTGGCTCTATGGCGAGAGACTCCGGGACGGCGAGACCGGCTGGTTCCCCGAGGAATTTGCCCACAGAATCACCAGCCGCGTGGCCGTGGAGAGCAACGTGCGTCGGATGGAGCGGCTACGGGTGGAGACGGATGTATAGCCGGCCAGGCCGGGCCCCCTGAGGGCCTGTCAGGCGTGCAGCGTCTGCCCCGGCCGTCGGCCAGCTGGGTCTGGCTCCCGGGGGCATGAGGGGATCCCAGGGCCCTCCCACAGCTGTGCCCGACTCTCGATGCCTCGCACAAGGGCCCTCGGGGGAGCAGGGGCTGCCCCAGGCCTTCCAAGCTCCTGTCCTCCTGGCCAGTGGCACCATGGTGGCCGGATGGGGACACAGGGCAGGGCCCTCTCCTCCCCGAGCGGGGCAAACAGGGCCTCGGGGGGCTTAGGCCTGCCCATCACCCCATTCTGGACTGAAGGTGGCCCCAGGCAGAGCCACCATTAAAGCATTTCTGCAGACCACATGTGTCATGTCCATCGCGTGTTGAGCCGCAGTGCAAGCCTTGGCCTCACATGTCACGGCAGTGTCCAAGAGGCCGTGGGCCAGGCTGCCCCTGACGCCGTGCGGTCTCCCTGCGCCAGCCCTGGCCCTTGCCACTGTCCTAGTTGTGGATGAGCAGGAAGCTCTCCCTGGGGTCGGCCTTGCAGGGGTGGGGGCCACAGAGACCTCTGCTTGACCTGTGGCCGCACACCCTCCTTCCTGCCGGGGCACCTGGCTCCCTCCCCCGCAGGCCAAGTGGTGCTGTGTCCGCCTGCGTGCCCCCACTGGGAATCTTGAGCACAGCTCCCTGACTGCACTAACCACGCAGCTTCAGGACCGTCGCCCATGTCTCCCACGAGCATCTGCCTGCGTGGCCTCGTCATGGCTAATGTCCCGTGGGTACATCTCCCACGAGTGTCTGCCCGTGGCTTGGTACATCTCCCACACGCGGCTGCCTGTGGCTTGGTCCGTGGCTAGCATCCCGTGGGTACATCTCCCACACACAGCTGTCCGCATGGCCTCGTCCACGGCTGATGTTCTGTGGGTGTGTCTCCCACGAGTGTCTGTCCATGTGGCCTCGTCCACGGCTGATGTTCTATGGGTGTGTCTCCCACGAGTGTCTATCCACGTGGCCTCGTCCACGCTGATGTTCTGTGGGTGTGTCTCCCATGAGTGTCTGTCCACGTGGCCTCGTCCACGCTGATGTTCTGTGGGTGTGTCTCCCATGAGTGTCTGTCCACGTGGCCTCGTCCACAGCTAATGTTCCGTGGGTGTGGCTGCCCAAGTGGCCTCGTCCATGGCTGATGTTCTGTGGGTGCATTTCCCACACGCAGCTGTCTGCATGGTCTTGTCCACGGCTGATGTTCTGTGGGTACCTCTCCCACACGTGGCTGCCCACGTGGCCTCGTCCACGGCTGATGTTCCGTGGGTACGTCTGGTTCCCCCTGCAGATCACCATGGCAGCCTCAGCCTTGGGCTGCCTACCTACCTCCATTCTCACCTTCCCCCCCTCCGGTCTTCCAGAAGGTTCAGTGCATGTCTTGCCATGACATCCCTATGGCCAACGGACACAGTCTGTGTCTGTCCCCACACAGGACAAGTGTCCACGGCCCCCGGCCACGCCTACGCAGACTGCCTTGAACTCCGCACAGAACAGACTCCACTGCCCTCCCGCTGTTGAGGTTCCAGGGGCTAGCCCTGAAGGCCCCTTTAAGCAGCATAACCTGAGGACGCCCCAAGTTGACACACGTGGCACCCCATTCCAGGGAAGCAGCTCTGGGCCTCCCGGGTCCAGAGAAGCCCAGCCCCCCGCCAGGCCGGTACAAAGCAGCACACACTGGCTCTGAAAGACACTGTTCCTTTAATTTGCTGGGGCCATTACAGCCCCTGAGCCCGCCCTGCCAGCCCCTAAGCCAGCCCTGCCAGCCCAAGCCCAGGCCTCCTGGGAAAGGGCAGGGGGCGTGGGGGCAGGGGGCAGGGGGTATGTGCAGCTGCCCATAAGTGAATGTGGCCAGACTGCATACACGGGTCACGCAGCCGTGCAGGGCTTAGCACCATTAGAACCTGCTGGGACGGAGCCTCGGCCCCTCCCAGGGCTGCAGCTTTGCACCGGCCAAGACAGGTGCATAAAGGCCCCGCCCACTCGCTGGGCTCAGGCCGGGCCCCTCAGGGCCACACGAGGGGCTGCGCAGCGACTGTCCAGTCCTCCCACGGCCCTCCAGGGAGAGCAGCCAGGCCAGTGCCCCTAAGGCTGCAGCGTTTAGCCGCGGTGTAGGGTGGTCTCTGTCAGTGCTCTGGGGTCCCGCTGCTGGGCCGGGGCACGTGTCTGCTGTTGACCACCGGTGTGAGCGCTGAGGAGGGAGAGGAGGTACGGTCACTCCCGGAGCAGGGAGCTCTCCCCAGCCGTCAGCTCCCCTCTCCCTCTGGGCCCAGAGACGCCAGCGTCCTCCAGGCTTTGCCACAATGCCAAGCTCCTGGCAAGCCCGGGAGACACCTCCTACACTCCTCACCTGGGCCTGGGCTAAGGACCGGCTCTTGGGGCCCACCTGAAGGACGGGCCCATGCCCCGCCCATAAGCAGGCAAGGCGACCAGGACAGTAAAGCTTGCAGGCACCCAGCAGGCCAGGCGCATCCTCTCTGTCCATCTCCCATGCACCCCTCCAAAGCCCCCAGGGTAGATGGGGAAGGGGCTTCTTCCAAGGTCAAGTCCATCGCGGGATCCAGTGGAGCCCTGGACCTCTGGACAGCTGAATGCCAAGGCCTGGGCGCAGTACCAAGCAGAGCCACTAGGTGCTGCTGTGGACAGTGTGACCACTCAAGCTCCTTCCTGCCTGCAGGGCTCTGGCCAAGCTGGCCTGGGAGCCCAGCAGCGTGCGCCTGCACACACACCCAGCCAGCATTCCAGCTCCCACACCGACGGTCCACAGTCCCTGGCTAGCCCCGCCGGCCTCGGAGCCCAGCAGCGTGCGCCTGCACACGCACCCAGCCAGCATTCCAGCTCCCACACCGACGGTCCACAGTCCCTGGCCGGCCCCGCCCACGACAGAGCCCTGGGGCTGGCTCCTTGCTTCCCGCCCGCCCGCCCGCCTGCCCGCACGTCCTGCCTTGCACAGGCCTGCCTCCAAAGAAAGCCTTCCCCACCCGTGCAGCAGGCATGCCCAGAGGTCACCCAGGGGACAGCAGCTGGGCCTGAGCTGGCGGGGGCACACGGGTGCACACAGGGCAGGCTGGGCAGCCCCTGTTAACACTGGCTGCTACAGCTCACAGCCCAGCCCCGCCCCCTGCCTCAGGCTCACCCCTCACCCATCGCCAGGCATGTGGGCCCTGTGGGTCCCCAGCCACAGATGGGTCTGGGGCCACAGTGAGCCCTCCCCCCTCCCCCTCGAGCCTGACTCACCTTCCCGGCACTTGGGGCCCACATGGCCGTCCTCACAGTGGCAGCGCCCACTGACCGGGTCACACTCAGCCCCGGCCCTGCAGTCACAGCGCAGGGCACAGCCGGGCCCGAAGTGGCCATCTCCACAGCCTGCATGGGTGGAGGGGAGAGGAGAAAGGCCTGAGGCCCACCCCACCTGCACCAGGCCCCGCCCCGGCTACACCAGGCCCCGCCCCGGCTACACCAGGCCCCGCCCCACCTGCACCAGGCCCCGCCCAGGCTACACCAGCCCTGGACCTAGACCAGTAAGTGAGCTCCAGGCTGCTCCTCCGGGGCAGGGCAGGGGTGCCCCAGGATACCTACCTGCAGTTAGCGGACACCTCATTCCCTGACCTGGGCCTCTGCCCTGCGTCCCCACCCAATCCCTGGACCCCACGGGCAGCTGCAGGGAAGTGCCTGGCCTTGACCGCTGGGGTTGGGACTGTGCCCAGCAGCCCAGGTGCCCACAGGCAGGCAGCCACTCGCATTCCCAACCCCCATCCTGGGCTGCACCCACTCACCTCGATCACAGGTGGCTCCAGTGCGCCCCGGTGGACAGAGGCAGAGGCCAGTCATAGGGTGGCAGGGGGCCCCAGAACAGTTGCACCGCTGGCTGCAGCCGTCGCCGAAGGAGCCTGGCTCGCACCCTGTGGGCGGGTCAGCGGGCTCAGCATCCCCCTTGCCCTCCTGGAGCAGACTGGACAGAGCAGGGTGGGGTGGCCACGGCACTCACCCTCCTCACAGAGGGGGCCCCGGGAGCCGGCAGGGCACAGGCACCGGCCACTGACGGGGTCACAGGTGGCTCCGTGCTGACACTCGCAGCCCCCCTGGCAGCCAGCTCCGTGGAAGCCTGGGGGGCAGGCTGAGGGAGGATCCGGTCAGTGACAGGAAGCTCCCACGAGAAGGCCCTCCCTTGGGCTTCCAGCCCCTTCCTCGCACGCGCCCAGGACTCACTGTGCTCGCAGGCCTGGCCGTAGAAGCCGGGGCCACAGCGGCAAGTGCCCGTGGTGGGGTCACAGGTGCCATTGTTCTGGCAGGTGCACTCCAGGCGGCAGGCAGCCCCGTAGCGCCCAGGGGGACAGGCTGGGCGGAGGAGGGCAACAGGACGGTCCCTGGGGCCCTGCTTGGCCCAGGAGCCCAGCATGCTGCCCGACCCAGCACCCCACCCCCAGTTCCCTGGCACAGCACAGCTGTCCCTACTCACACAGCTCACAGTGTGGCCCCGTCCACCCCAGACCACAGGAACAGCTGCCATTGACGGGGTGGCACAGGCCCCCGTGCCTGCAGACACACTGTTGCTCACAGCCCATGCCGAACCGGTGCTGGGGGCAGCCTGGGGGGCAGGGCCAGGGCTGCTGGAGGTTCTGCAGATGACGCTCCCTGCTGCCCACCCCGCACAGAGCCACACGGCCCCCCAGCATCTGCTGCCTGTGTGGTGTGACCTGCTCCCCAGGGCCGTGGGCAGGTATCGGCACAGGCTGCCTGGGACTGGTGGTGCGTCCTATAGGACCCCGGGGAGCTCGGCTTGCGGGCGAAGGGCTGGGGATCGGGCCGGGAGGCCAGCCGCACCTCGTGGACAGGGCACGGGATGTGCCCACCACCCCCACCAGGACTCACGAAGTGATGCAGGTGAGCCCTGGTGAGCCGGGCCCGTTGCACACTCACCATGCTCACAGTGGATGCCGACCCGGCCCGGAGGGCAGACGCAGGAGCCAGCCACTGGGTCGCAGGTCGCACCCGGCCCGCACTGGCACACGTGGGTGCAGTTGGGTCCAAAGTGGCCCTGTGGACAGGCTGCAGGGGCACAGGCCGCGGGTGAGGGTGGCCCCAGCCACACGTCATTCTGCACCGTCTGCTGGCTCTGCCTGCAGCCCAGCCCGAGGAAAATGTCTCGTGTCCACTGTGACCATCCGGCTGGGCTAGGCTGGGCACCCCTCATGGGGCAGGGGTCAGAGCTGGTCGGCAGGGACATCGTGGTCCCACAGGGAGGATTTGGGGAGCTGGGGAGGCGGGCTGTCTCAGTCTGCCTGGCCCCAGGGGTGGCTGGAGGTGGAGATGAAAGAGAGGCCCCATGCCCCCACCCCCACCAGCCACTCACAGAGGCTGCAGTCGGCCCCCAGGGTCCCGGGGGGGCAGTGGCAGGTCCCTGTGGCTGCGTCGCAGGGTGCCCCGTGAAGACACCTACAGAGCTGCTGGCAGCCTGGCCCATAGTGTCCAGGTGGGCATCCTGCAGAGACAGGGCCTGCTGCCAGGGCTGCCGACCGCCCCCCAAACAGCCCACATACAACACGGCCCCTCCGCCCCAGCCCTCCCAGGCAGCAGCAGCCCCTCAGGGAGGCTGTGCGGGACCCTCCTTCACCCCCAGGGCTGTGGTAGCTGGCAGGGCAGGTGCAAGCCCTTGTGGCCGGGTGGCACGCCTGCCCCTCGCTGGGACACCTGCACGTGTGTCCGTAGCCCTCCCTGAAAGTGCCAGGCCTGCAGGCTACGAGAGGCAGGTGGGGTCCGTGCAGGGGCAGACCCACCAGGGGGTGGCCTCCCCGCCAACGCCCCCATCGGGGCAGGGTTCTGCGGTAAGCCTACCCTGCTTGCAGCCAGGCCTGGTGACGCCAGGCGGACAGTGACACTCCCCGGTGACATGGTGGCAGGTAGTGTCCGGTGGGCAGCGGCAGCTCTGGGCACACGCCTCTCCGAACCGGCCTCTCGGGCAGGCTGCAGGAAGGACCCGGGCTGGCGTGGGCAGCACGTGGACAACCCCGCCCCCGCCTGACCACCAGGCCAGGTCTGCGTCACTGTCCTCATACGGTGGGCCCCACCATCCTAGGGGGCAAAGGCCGGCGCCTGTGACGCAGTGGCAGTGCTCCCAGCAGGCAGCCCCAAACATGCCCGCAGCACAGGCAGGTGCGGGGAGCTGTCTCATGGCCTCTGGATCCCACAGAGAAAGCCCCTGGGCAGCTAGGCTGGGAGCGCAGGGAAAGGGGGGGCCCGCTGCTGGGTGGGTCCCAGGCTCCATAGGCTCCAACACAGCTGGTGCCTGCTGGGGGGACAGGGTCTTGTGGGCCCGGGGGTTCCATGTGTCCCAGGCTAGGCCAAGTCCCCAGCTGGCAAAGGCCTCAGAACGAAGGTCCTGTTGGAGCCATGAGACAGGAATGCCCCCCTCACCCCAACATCTTGTGCCCCTGCTCCTCACAGGGGCTGGCTAGAGCCCCACACACCCACTCCCTGGGCCCAGTGGAAGTCCCACCCATAAGGGACATGGGCCACTCAGTCTGTACCCTCCCACCCTCCCCCAGCTCCTCCCACCTCCATGAGCCTGGCCCTGGAGCTGGTCCTCAGCCTGCAGTGAGGCTCAGCGCCGTCACACCCTCTGCCGGCCCCAACTCATGGCTCTGACATTTGTCCCCGGTCCAGCCAGCTGGACACAGGCAGTGGCCCGTGAGCCGGTCACAGAGGCCCCCATTTAGGCAGGTGCAGCTGCGCCGGCAAGCGGCTCCAAACTGGCCCGGGAGGCATTCTGTAGGGCCGGGCTGGGGTGAGGGGTCAGGTCCCCCAGGACCCGGCGGCCCCTGCTTGCTGCACTAAGCCCTCCTCTTGCACTCCCAGGGACCAGGCTGGGATGCCGGGCCACTCACGCCACCTCCAGGACACTGTCTCGAGGCCTGGAACCTCCCTCACTCACCGCTCTCGCAGGCTGGGCCGGTCCAGCCCTCGGAGCACGTGCAGTGGCCTGAGGCAGGGTCGCAGCTGCCCCCGTGCTGGCAGAGGCAGGCGTGCGCGCACTTCTCTCCATACAGGCCAGCTGGACAGGCTGGGGTGGGAGGAGAGTGGAGCCACCTGAGGTGCAGCCAGCGGGGTCCACGGGCCAGCCCCACCCCCAAAGCTTTGACCACACAAGCTTTGGGGTCAGCCACCTTTTCTGGGACTCCCCGTGATGCAGCTTTGGGGTGTGTGCTAACAGGCTCTGTCGGGAGCCAAGTGCCACCAAGGGTCGCCCCGCCTCCCTGCCTTTCCAAGGAGAGCCGCCACACCCCACGTAGGATCCAGCAAGCACCTTCCCTGACTGCCAGATGGGGCTTACCCTGCTGGCAGGTGGGCCCCATCCAGCCGGGGGCACAGCGGCACCGCCCGTGCACGGGGTCACAGGAGGCCCCGTTGAAGCAGGCACAGGTCTGGGTGCAGTTGTGGCCGAAGGTGAGGGCTGGGCAGGCTGTAGGTGAGATGGTGGCCAGGAGCCTGGGATGACGCTCCCAGAGCAGGCTGCAGCTGGCCAGCCAGCTCAGCTCCCACTCGGGTTCCCGCCTCAGTGGAACGGCCCTGAACAGGGACGCTGGCTGCCTGCACCCTCCCAGGCACCCAAGGCCGGGCAGGGGGACCCCACACACCCTGGGTGCAGCGGGGGCCCCGGTGGCCGGCCGGGCAGATGCAAGAGCCGTTCACAGGGTCACAGGCAGCTCCAGCGCTGCAGTTGCAAGGGCTGTGGCAGTCAAGTCCGAAGAAGCCAGGCGGACAGGCTGTGAGACAGAGGTGGTGAGGGGGCAGGGGTGGTCCCAGGGCGAAGAAGCCCCCCGGCCCCGGGCCCAGCTGTCAGCCTACTCACCACGCTCGCAGAAGCTCCCCCTCCAGCCAGGCTGGCAGGTGCAGGCCCCGCTGACATGGTCACAGGCTGCCCCATGCTGACACTGGCACCGCTGCCCACAGCCGGGCCCAAAGGAACCCTCGGGACACCCTAAGTCACAGCACATGGCCTGGCCCATCAGCGGGGGCCTGGGGCCCGCCACACTCTGCCCCTGCCCCCACAGTCATGGGCAGCAGCCAGGGGCCAGGACTGAAGGTTGGGACCTGGCTCTCCCAGCAGCTCTCCCTGCCGTCCAGCCCCCTGGGAGGGTTCCAGCAAGGGCCCTCCTCTGCTTCCCCAGGACTAACCCACTCGGCCAAGGGCCCTCAGTTCGAAACTGCCACCTCCCTTCCCCCGACAGGTGCCAAGGGTGTCCTGAGACAGGCCACGCCCCCTTGCACGTGGCTACTCCACGTGAGTTGGACGTCTGAAAAGGTGGGCAGGAAGGCGGGGCCCTGGCCCAGGCTGTAGGGCAGCGGGCCAAGCTCATGCTGGGTGGGAAGGCAGAGCGCCAGGGTGAAGCAGTGTGCACACATGGGAACACCGAGGGCAGGCCCAAGACTCACGCTGCTCGCACCGTGGGCCCACGTAGCCAGCCTCACACAGGCACAGGCCGCTGAGCGCGTCGCAGCCCCCGTGGCCGGCACTGCAGTTGCACGGGAAGCTGCAGTCAGGTCCCCAGCGCCCCTCGGCACAGGCTGCAACAGAGCCAGGGCACGGCAGGTCAGGGCGCGGGCATCCCAGAACTGGCCCCAGGAGGCACGGACAAGGGCCCCACCTTGCTGGCAGTGGAGGCCGGTCCAGCCAGGAGCACAGCTGCAGCGTCCAGTGGTTGGGTGGCAATGCCCGTCGTTGGCACAGGAACACCTAGTCTGGCAGCCGGCCCCGAACCAGCCTGCGGGGCACACTGTGGCCGCAGAGAGAATGTGAGTGGGTGGAAGGGCTAGGGGCCAGGCAGGTCCTGGGGCCCAGGCCGGGTGGCACTCACCGTCTTGGCAGCGGCTGCCAACAAAGCCGGGACGGCACAGGCAGGCTCCAGTCTCGGGGTCACAGCTGCCACCATGCTCACAGGTCGGACAGATCTCCTGGCAGCCGAGTCCCCAGCGACCCTCGGGACAGTCTAATGACCCCACCCAGGGGGTCAGCCCACAGCTGCCCGCAGAGGGGCTGCCAGGATGGTCACAGCCCTAGACCCCCCGGGGAGGCGGAGGGATCGACTTCCCAGCCACAGGACAGGCATCCGGCCCCAGGCAGGACGGGGTGCCCACACAGGGATCAGGTGCTTGGGGGCCTGGCACCAACCACTAGAGGTCCTGGGTCAGCAGAGCTGGAGCAATAGCCCCCCAAAGCAGGGGTCCCCAGATACAGGCCTGGATGAGGGGGAGCAAGGCACCTGTCACTCACCCGCCCCACAGTCTTCTCCAGTCTTCCCTGCCACACACTGGCACTGCCCCGTGACCGGGTGGCACGGGGCCCCCACACAGGCACAGATGCCGGAGCAGTTCTGGCCAAAGGTTCCCGCAGGGCACTCTGTAGAGGGAGCAGGAACGGTTGGCTCCCCACGTGGGGTCGCCCAGTCTGGAGTCTCCTGCCCCCACTTCCTGAGGGCCCCAGCCACTGGACCAGCTCCACAGGGGCCACTGAGCACAAAGGGCTCTGGGTGGGTCAGGCAGGGCAGGCAGGGAGGGGGCCTCCAAGACCCCCAGGGACCGGCAGCCCCTCTGAGGGTCAGGTCATTCACGTGGGTGCCTGTCCAGCCCCTGCCCCTCCTCTGTGGCTCTGGAGGGCTGGAGTCCCCACGGCATCTCAGGGATACGCAACAAGAGCAGCAGCCTGCGGCTGGATGGCTGCTCCAGGGCCTGCCCCAGCTGCTCCTGGAAGCATGCCATACGGCACTGCCCTGTGGGTGGGGTGGCAGGGACACCCAGGGAAGGATGCCGTGGCCCCTGCACGGCCAAGTGGCACAGGTGCCCCCACAAACACCAGCCTGCAGCGTTTACATGAGAGGGTGCCTGCCACCAATCCCCAGGGCCTCCAGCTCAGCCTGTGCCCCCAGGTAGGGCCCTGGGTACACAGGCGAGTGGTGGATGGACTACCTCAAAGACACCCTCCTCTCTGTGACAGAACTACCTGGTGGGTGAGGGGCATGGGCCTCTGGTGGCTGGAGCTGACGGCTCCCATAACCCAGACCACAGGGATGCTGGGGGCCAGCCCTCACCTTGGGTACAGTCCACCCCCTGGTAGCCAGCGGGGCACTGCGTCCGGCACGCGCCGCTTACGGGGTCACAGGCCACACCGGGTAGGCAGGCGCACGTGTGCTGACAGCCTGGCCCGTAGGAACCTGGTGCACACTCTGCAGGTGGAGAGGGCTGGCTGGGTGGGTGCCCTCCCCTGGCCCTCCCCTGGCCCACCCCGGCCCTCCCCAGCCCCGGTCCTCCCCCGGCCCTCCTCCCTCCGCTCACCTGCCTGGCACTGCGCTCACTTGCCTGGCACTGTGCTCACCTGCCTGGCACTGCGCTCACCTGCCTGGCACTGTGCTCCCTGGTAGCCAGCCTTGCAGGTACAGCTGCCGTCCCTGCGGTCGCACGACCTTGTGTGGCGCTGATCACACTGGCATTCCTCAGAGCAGCCGGGCCCGAAGGCCCAGGGTGGGCAGGCTGCAGCACAGAGCCATGAGGGGTGCCAGCCTGCTGGCAGTGCCCACCCCTGCATGTTCTGGGCTTCACAGCCCTCCTCCCCAGTGCCCTCTAGGCAGCTCCGGGCCTGTTGCTTCCCAGCCAACAAAACCCTAGCAAGGAGTAACCACAGGAGCCCGAACCCCTGGAGGGCTCCCCATCCCTGGAGGGCTCCCCTACCCCTGGAGGGCTCCCCATCCCTGGAGGGCTCCCCTACCCCTGGAGGGCTCCCCAACCCTGGAGGGCTCCCTGACCCCTGGAGGGCTCTCCTTCCCTGGAGGGCTCCCCAACCCTGGAGGGCTCCCCATGCCTGGAGGGCTCCCCGACCCCTGGAGGGCTCCCCAGCGCCAGGCTGGGAGGAACTGGGAGGGGCTGGGAGCTGGGGAGGGCAGGGATACAGCTTAGCCGGAGCCTGCAACCCAGGCTGACTCCAGCCCGGGCCCTATGCCCTGGCATGGTGGGAGGTGGGGATGCCACAGGGATGGCGGCACTAACCGAGGTGGCAGAAGCGGCCGTAGAGCCCCGGGTCACAGAAACAGGCCCCGTAGAGGCGGTGGCACCGGCCCCGGTTGGCACAGTGGCATTTCTTGTGGCAGTGCTTGCCATAGAAACCCTTGGGGCAACCTGGGGGCGGGGAGCCTGTGAGCATGGGTGGGGGGCAGCTGGCCCTCCTTCACAAAGTCCCCACCAAGAAGATGCCTAGGGCAGGGGGTGGGGGCACAACCAGGGCCCAGTAGGAGCTGGGAACAACCCTGGAACAGGTGCTGGGATGGCAGCCCCCGCCTCAGAGGCCCCCCACACAGGGGCTCCCAGCCTTCCTGGCCCACGCAGGGGCTGTTGTCAGTGGAACGGTCCTCAGGACCTGGAGACTAGACGGCCCTGATCCACCCGTGGGGTCCGAGGCCAGTGGCAACTGAGCTAGGGCTGGGGCAGCTGGAGGAGAGGACAGCGACAAGCAGGCGGGCATGAGGAGTCCCAAGGAAGCCCGCCCGGCACTGCGTGCCCAGCCCCACACAGCTCTGCCCGAGCGTGGTCCCGGATGCGGTGCTTGCTTCTTCCCCAGGGGCCCACTGCCAACACAGCCCCACCACCCACTCTGGGTGGTCGCTGGGAAGATGTGAAACAGTGAGAGGCCGCGCCTGGCTCTCCTGCCAGGTCTCACTCCCCGTGGGCACAGCAGGGGAGGGGTGAGGAGGGTCTGAGCACAGCTCGCCACTGCTTTCCCTTCTCCCGCAGGAGCAAAGGCCCGGGATGCACGCACCGTCCTCACAGTGGAGCCCGCTGACCCCCGGGGGGCAGCGGCAGGTCCCCGTCATGGGGTCGCAGCTCCCGCCGTTCTGACAGCTGCAGGAGGAGCTGCAGTTCTTCCCAAACATGCCCGGAGGACAAGCTGCAGGGTGGACAGCACCCAGGTCAGCCAGCAGGACACAGCGCCCCACCCGCGGGAGGCAGTGCTGGGGTCCCCCGGCAGCATGGCAGGAGCCCGCCCCCCAGCTCCCCCCGCCACCCCATCAGAATCCCCCTGTGGACAAACGCCTGGGCCCACGGGGGCCTCACTCTCATTGCAGAGGAGCCCGGTCCAGCCCTCGGGGCAGTCGCAGCCACCCAGACCCGGCAGACAGGCGCCTCCGTTGTGGCAGTCCTCACAGGTCAAGCTGCAGTCGGGGCCGAAGGAGTCGCCCAGGCAGACTGGGGGGCAAACGGCAGAGGGGGCTCAGTGGGCGGGTGCACCGTGCTCCGGCGCCCCTCGGCCAGCCCAGAGACCACTCACTGAACCTCTCGGTGAGGCTGTGCTCGCCCCGCAGCTCGGCGGCCTCCTCCCCTTCCTCGGTCCCGGCGTAGTCGTCCTGGAGCAACTTCAGGAACTCATCCGCCAGCCCGGCCACATGGGGCAGGGGCCGCACCAGGGGCAGCTGGCCATCCAGGTCCACCGTGGCCTCCTCCAGGGCTGCCAAGGAGCACAGGGGCCCCAAGCCAGTCACCCCCTCTGTGCCAGGCAGCAGGGCCTGGCAACACCCCCACTGCATACCCCAATCTCCAAGCCTGGGCACCCCACACTCAGGCCAGAGAAGGCTCCTGCCCTGGGCCTACCCATGGCACGCCACCCCACCTCTGGGACTCCCCACTTAGGATATGGTCCTGCCTTGCTCCCCGCCCTGACACTGTCCACACCATGCGGAGCCCCACGGCAGTTGGCAGGACTTTGGAGGTCGGCATGTCCAGAGGCAAGGGGAGAGGGCACCCGGGCAGCAGGGGCTGCCACGTGCAGAGGCAAGGGGCGCTGGGGCAGAGCCCGAGGAGCTAGGGGCAGTGTAGTGGGAGTGAGGAAGTGTGTGTGTGAGCTCACGGGTGCAGCCCCTGCGATCCTCATCCAGCAGGAAGCCAGCCTCACAGGAACACTGGAAAGAGCCGGCCAGGTTGGCACAGCGCTGCTCGCAGCCGCCTCGGCCGGAGGCGCACTCGTCCACATCTGTAGGGAAAGCCGGGTCTGGGGGATGGAGCCTGGGGTCTGGGGGCTGGGGCTGGAGCTTGGGGGCTGGGGGCTGGAGCCTGGGGGCTGGGGGCTGGAGCCTGGGGTCGGGGGCTGGAGCCTGGGGTCTGGGGGCTGGAGCCTGGGGTCTGGGGTCGGGGGCTGGAGCCTAGGGGCTGGAGTCGGGGACTGGAGCCTGGGGTCGGGGGCTGGAGCCTGGGGGCTAGGGTCGGGGGGCTGGAGCCTGGGGTCTGGGGGCTGGAGCCTGGGGTTGGGGCTGGAGCCTAGGGTCTTGGGACTGGAGCCTGGGGTCTGGGGGCTGGAGAATGGGGTCTGGGGGCTGGAGCCTGGGGTCAGGGGGCTGGAGCCTGGGGGCTGAAGCCTGGGGTCTGGGGTCTAGAGCCTGGGGTCTGGGGTCTAGAGCCTGGGGTCGGGGGCTGGGGTCTGGGGTCTGGAGCCTGGGGGCTGGAGTCTAGAGCCTGGGGTCTGGGGTCTAGAGCCTGGGGTCGGGGGGCTGGAGCCTGGGGTCGGGGTCTGGGGTCGGGGGCTAGAGCCTGGGGTCTGGGGGCTGGAGCCTAGGGTCTCGGGGCTGGAGCCTGGGTCTGGGGCTGGAGCCTGGGGTCTGGGGGCTGGAGCCTGGGGTCTGGGGGCTGGAGCCTGGGGTCTGGGGGCTGGAGCCTGGGGTCTGGGGGCTGGAGCCTGGGGTCGGGGGCTGGAGCCTGGGGTCGGGGGCTGGAGCCTGGGGGCTAGGGTCGGGGGGCTGGAGCCTGGGGTCTGGGGGCTGGAGCCTGGGGTCGGGGGGCTGGAGCCTGGGGGCTGAAGCCTGGGGTCTGGGGTCTAGAGCCTGGGGTCTGGGGTCTAGAGCCTGGGGTCGGGGGGCTGGAGCCTGGGGTCGGGGTCTGGGGTCGGGGGCTAGAGCCTGGGGTTGGGGCTGGAGCCTAGGGTCTCGGGGCTGGAGCCTAGGGTCTCGGGGCTGGAGCCTGGGGTCTGGGGGCTGGAGAATGGGGTCTGGGGGCTGGAGCCTGGGGGCTGAAGCCTGGGGTCTGGGGTCTAGGGTCTAGAGCCTGGGGTCTGGGGGCTAGAGCCTGGGGTCGGGGGCTGGGGTCTGGGGTCTGGAGCCTGGGGGCTGGAGCCTGGGGTCTGGGGGCTGGAGCCTGGGGTTGGGGGGCTGGAGCCTGGGGTCGGGGGCTGGGGTCTGGGGTCGGGGGCTGTGCCCCACCCACCCCAGGGGCAACAAGGAGCAGCACTCCTCCCCAGCTCCCTCCTGTTGCCAGGGCCTCTCTGCCCATTCTCCCGTCCCCAGTGTCAGCACAGCAATGGAAGCCAGGCTGGAAGGAGCCGGGCAGGAGCGGCCCTCCCGGGAGGGAGTGGGCTGCTCCATAGGCACACAGGGGCCCAGAGGTGAGCTAGGGGCAGGCTGACCCCATGCCCGCTGCAGATGGGCCAGCCCAGTGCTGGCTCCTGCCTTGGCTGGCCCTGCTCGGCTGGCCCCGGCTGCCCGTCAACCAGGCGTGCTCACCCTCGCAGCTGCAGCCATCGGCGCCCAGCCCGTAGCCAGCGTAGCAGCCACACTCATACCCGCCGGGGCTGTTGGTGCACACCTGCTGGCAGCACGGAGAGGTGGCACAGTCGTCGATGTCTGCGGGCACACAGCAGGTGCCACTGGCACTCAGGCCCTCCCCAGGCCCACACCTCCCAGACTCACATCTACGACACATACAGCCACAAACAAGCCCAGACACACTCACACCTGCACCAGACCCAGGCCGGCAGTCACACACACTCGCAGCCCATTTCCCAGGCCCTGGTCCTACAGACAACAGGACAGCTGCAGGCCACCGAGCCTGCTATAGACAAGACCCAACCCTTGGCTGGGTCAGACCAGGTCTGCCCGGGCCTCGAGTCTCCCCATGAAGGACCCTGCAAGGCCAGGGAGCCGACGGGGCTGAGGGGCATGGGTGGGTGGGCACCTGTGGGCTGATGCCTGCCCGAGGGCCTTCTGGGTCCTGCCCTGCCCTGGGCTCCAGGCCATGCTGGCACCACATGGCCAGGACCAGAGACAGGGGCTTCCTGGTGGGGGGACAGCCGGGCTCTCTCACCGACACAGGTCTTGTGGTCCTCGTCCAGTTCATAGCCCTGGGGACAGGTGCACAGCGGCCCCGCACTGCTGTGGCTGCAGCCATGGGAGCAGCCGCCATTGTCAGTCTCACAGCTGTTCACAATCTCCATCTCAATCCCTGGGCAGAGACCAAGGGCGCCTGGGGAGGGCCCGTATGCCTGCCCTGCCCGCCTGCCCTCATGCCCACCCTGCCCTCATGCCCACCCTGCCCGCCTGCCCACCCTGCCTGCCTGCCCTCATGCCCACCTGCCCCCCTGCCCACCCTGCCCGCCCTGCCCGCCTGCCCTCATGCCCACCTGCCCGCCTGCCCTCATGCCCACCCTGCTCACCTGCCCTCATGCCCACCTGCCCGCCTGCCCTCATGCCCACCCTGCCCACCTGCCCACATGCCTGCCCTGCCCACCTGCCCACATGCCTGCCCTGCCCGCCTGCCCTCATGCCCACCTGCCCACCTGCCCTCATGCCCACCTGCCCGCCTGCCTTCATACCCACCCTGCCCTGCCCGCCTGCCCACCCTGCCCGCCTGCCCTCATGCCCACCTGCCCGCCCTGCCCGCCTGCCCACCTGCCCTCATGCCCACCCTGCCCACATGCCTGCCCTGCCCGCCTGCCCTCATGCCCACCCTGCCCACCTGCCCATCCTGCCCTCATGCCCACCCTGCCCACCAGCCCGCATGCCCGCCCTGCCCGCCTGCCTGGAGGGGAAGCTCCGCCCCGTGGCCAGGGACCGCCCGTGGGAGCCCAGAGAGCGTGTTGCTGCCCACTCACGGTAGCACTGCCGGCCATCGGCCCCCAGCTCGTAGCCTGCATGGCACACACACTGGAAGGACCCTGGGGTGTTGAGGCAGCCGTGGGCACACTGGACCACCCGCGAGGCACACTCATCCACATCTGGAAGACAAAGACGAAGGGCAAGGATGGGCAGCCACTCAGCCTGCCCTGCCACCGGCCACTCAGCCTGCCCCACCACCACCAGCCACTCAGCCTGCCCCACTGCCACCACTCAACCTGCCCCGCCGCCACCAGCCACTCAGCCTGCCCTGCCACCACTCAGCCTGCCCCACTGCCATCGGCCACTCAGCCTGTCCCACCACCACCAGCCACTCAGCCTGTCCTGCCACCACTCAGCCTGCCCCACTGCCACCGGCCACGACCCTACACTGGTGCCATGCTCGCCTCCAACACGGGCAGCGACTTCCTGGTGTCAATCAAAATGAGGACTCGCAGCCCCTCCTGCCCCACCTGGCAGGTGCCCAGGAACAGGGCCATGGCCTGCTCCAGACCAAGGTCCCTGGGGCCACTGGCAGAGCTGGCTGTGGCTGCCTGTAGCTGGGAAGCCCTGGGGACCAGCAGGCAGTACAGCCCAGGAGGCAGCAAGTTCCAAATGGGGCGGCCACTGAGCCCTGAGCCCTCCTCCGGCACAGGCCTCTCGGGGTCTCAGCTCAGAGAGGTGGGGACACTCAAGAGGGCGGGTCCAGCTGCAACTCTCCTGGGGCCTTGAGGCAGGGCTGGGGAGGGGGTTGTCCCTACCTTCACAGGCCTTGTGGTCGGTGGCCAGCTGGTAGCCCGCGTGGCATTCACAGTGTGCAAGGCCCTGGAGCGCCCGGCACGTGTGCATGCAGCCGCCGTTTCTGACCGTGCACGGACTTCTCCCTGCAGCCAGAGGGGAGGGAGCCCTGAGGCACCTGCTGCGATGGGCCAAGGGCGCCCTCCAGATGCAGGAGGCAGCCCTGGACAGGCCTGCGGGCACGCGCCAGCCTCCCGGCCTCCCCCGCCTGGCACACTCACGGACACAGCGCCTCCCGTCTTCCTGCAGCTGGAACTCAGGCCAGCACTGGCAGCGGTGCCGTGTGGCCGTGAGCTGCACACACTGGTGCTGGCAGCCGCCATTGCCCAGGGCACAGGAGTTGAGGGCTGGGGACGTGGACAGGAGGACGGTCAGAGGGACGCTGGCCTGGCCGTGGGCCCTCAGCCAGCAGCTGTCCCCGCCCCAGGACCAGCATTGCTTCTATCAAGGTCGGGCAGGGAGTGGCAGGGGTGCCTGGGAAGCTAAGGCTGTGGGCCTGGAGCCTGGGGTCGAGGCTCTAAGCAGATCCTAGATGGGGCCGGGATGGGGCAGGCTCATGGGCCAGAATGCCATCAGCCCCAGGCACCAGCCAGCTGGGCCCATGCTTGGGGGTGACACTCACCACTCATGGCTGGTGGGCACTGCCAGGGGACTGGCACTTGGAGCTCAGGTTCTGGCAGCAGCCACCAGAGCACATGAGCTGTACAGCTGCCCAAGGCAGGCTTCCTCAAGGCAGCTGTGCCCAGCTCTGCCCTCCTGGGGAGTCTGGGGGCAAGCCAGCAGGGCACTGCAGCAGCGACATGCCATGTCAACGCTGGCCTGGCACAACCGAGGGGAGCCCATGGGCCTCTGAGGCCCTAGCCAGGCCAGGTGGCAGCCGACTTCACCCCACTCAGGCCATCCCTCCCTGCGGGGGCCGCTGGCAGCCTGCCCTGGCCCTGCATTCCTGGGGGCTCTGTTGATCTGTGGTCGCCACAGCCGACTCAGGACGCGTGCTGGGAGCCAGGAGCCTCTGGCAGCACCAGGCAGGTAGAATGCGGGGCTGTGGAGGCTGTGGGACTCCACATCGACTCCTCAGACAGGCAGGACTCCCAAAGTGTGCCAGCTGGCAGGGTGGAAGGCACCAGGGCGGGCTTGGGTTCTGCGCACTCTGCAAAGCCATCTGCTCTGGCCGCATAGCTGGGAAACTGCAGCCGTACCTAAACGGGCACCCCTGGAGCCAAGCCAGCATCAGTCACACGGCCCGAGGGTTTACGGAAAGCCTCCAACACCAGACTGACCGACTGACTAAGCTGCCCGGTCTGGGGTGCTCCATCACGGCAGCCCCAGCAGGCGGGGAACGCTGACCACCCAGGGTGACCCCCACAGCCCAGCTCTGGGGCGCTCCAGGGCACAGGCAGCTGCAACTCTACCTCCTGCCAGCAGAGGGCACCGATGCAGCTGGGGGCGCCCCTGTGGGAGGCATCCAGGGAATGGGGGCGCCCCCAGGCCAACAGGAAACGTGTCCTACAGGCTCTGCCAGTGCCAGCTCGCTCTGCTCTGTGCTAGGCTTGAGCCAAGGCCAACCCAGGGCTACGTGGCAGGTGCCACAGGTTAGGCGGTCAAAGGTAGCCTGGCCAGCGGGTCCAGGCCCACCAGCCCAAGTCCCACAGGTGCCATGGGAGTGGTAAGGCCAGTCCACGGGGGGGCAGAGGGCAACTCCCTCGTAACAGCTATCCACTCCACACACAGCACGGGCCACCTTCTCACCCTTGCCTCCAAGGCTCACCCCGGCCAGGCACCTGCCCAGCTTTCTGTCCTATTCTTGCCCGGAGCCCAGGGCCTGTCCCTCGTCCCAGCCCCTACAGGTCAGGCTGTGGCCGCTGCCACGTCCCCTTGCATCCGGGCACTCCTACTCCACCTGGGCCTGCACATCTGCGTCCTAGAAACCCAAGGTGGGCTGGTGGGGCAGCAAGACCTCACGTCGGCCCCCTGGAAGCCCCTGGAGGCCAGCCTGGAAGCCAGACCCCTGGCTGCATCTGCCTGCAGCCTGTTTCAGATTTCACAGGGTGGAAAACATTGTCAGGGTAGTCCCAGCAGTTCTGTGGATGGGCTGGGCGGGCAGCCGGCTGGCTGCTGCCGCCTCTGGATTTGGCCCATGCCCCAGCACACTGCCAGCAGCTGTCTCCAGGGCAGGCAGTTCCCCAGGGAGCTGAGTGGGCAGCAGGAGAGCCAGGCAGTCCCTTGCCAGAGCTGGGCTGGGACAGGCCTCCTCCAGCCCCACACAGTGGAGCCCAGTGGACACTGGGGGCCAGCAGAGCCCCCTCTTCTGTCCTGTATGCATCTACACCATATGGTAGGCCCAGGATCTCATAGGGAGGCGGTGGGGGGCCCCTCCGCGGGCTAAGCCCGTGACACTCAGGCCAGGGTGCAGGTCAGATGGGCCAACCTCCAGGACCCCCAGCCCCTGTGCAGCGGGCTCACACACCTTGTGGCCTCGAAAGTGGAGACTCCCTCAGCGAGGGCCTGTAGGCAGCTCCCGCGTGGGGTCTGCAGCTGTGCTCTGCGGTGTGTCATGGAAAGGGGAGAGACTCCAGAACCCTGGGCCAAGTGCAGCCCTGGCCAGACCTCACCTTCCATGGCCGGTGCAGGCACCGTGAGTGAGGGGCTGCGATCTGCCATGGGCTGCCCACCTCCCTCCCAAGTCTCCCCCTCAGCCCCAGTCTGGGGACACTCCCAGGAAGGCACCCCAGGCCACGGAGCACCCCAGGATGTCTAGGGGTATGGGGAGGCCCAAAGACAGGGATGCTCAGAGCCTGGGCGTGTCCCACCCCCACCCCAGCTCCTGAGCGGGCACTGCCAGGACCACCACCCCCAATGCCCTGGGTCCTGGGCGTGTCCCAGCCCCACCCAGCCTCCTGAGCAGGCACTGCCAGGACCACCACCCCCAATGCCCTGGGTCCTGGGCGTGTCCCAGCCCCACCCCAGCCTCCTGAGCGGGCACTGCCAGGACCACCACCCCCAATGCCCTGGGTCCTGGGCGTGTCCCAGCCCCACCCCAGCTCCTGAGCGGGCACTGCCAGGACCACCACCCCCAATGCCCTGGGTCCTGGGCGTATCTCAGCCCCACCCAGCCTCCTGAGCGGGCACTGCCAGGACCACCACCCCCAATGCCCTGGGTCCTGGGCATGTCCCGGCCCCACCCAGCCTCCTGAGTAGGCACTGCCAGGACCACCACCCCCAATGCCCTGGGTCCTGGGTGTGTCCCAGCCCCACCCAGCCTCCTGGGTAGGCACTGCCAGGACCACCCCCCAATGCCCTGGGTCCTGGGCGTGTCCCAACCCCACCCAGCCTCCTGAGCGGGCACTGCCAGTACCATCCCCCAATGCCCTGGGTCCTGGGCGTGTCCCAGCCTCACCCAGCCTCCTGAGCAGGTGCTGCCAGGACCATCCCCCAATGCCCTGGGTCCTGGGCGTGTCCCAGCCTCACCCAGCCTCCTGAGCAGGTGCTGCCAGGACCACCCCCCAATGCCCTGGGTCCTGGGCACCTTCCCCACCCAGTCTCTAGGGTCCTCATGTGGCTCAGGGCCCAGAAGAGCAGCGCGTGGTGCTCTTGGGCCTGCGGGTTCCCAGCAGCTGGGCATTACACAGGGCAGCAGCTGGGCATTGTTGCTCTAGCTGCCCACAGCTGTCCCTGGGGTGGGGCAGGGCAGGGGCATGGCTCCGACAGCACCTGCTAAGATGCACTGTGGTACCTGGCAGGAACAGGGGCTGCCCAGGGGCTGGCACCCAGGCCCACACCCTCAGAGTCTGGAATGGACCAGGCAGTTATATCTGGGGTCCCTGCTAATAAGCTAGGACCCCAGCACCAAGCACCACTTGCCCCAGGGAAGCCGGGAGACACCTCTTCCTGCCTCAGGCCCCTGGTCTCAAGTCCCCTGCAGCCCAGGGGCTGTCAGGCTGGACACAGAGGCGGGGGGCCACTCTGGAGCAAACACCTGACCTTCCTGGGGAGATCCCCCCCCAACAGGACACTGCTCAGGGTGCCCAGGGGCCAGGGACCCAGACCCACGAAGCAGTGCCCACGGCAGACCCTACGGCAGGCCAGATCCCAGCAGGAACAAAGCGCCCCGGTAGCACTGGAGTGGTGCCTCACAGCACGGAGACAGCCAATGACAGGCCCTGCCCTCCAGCCAGCACCGCCTGCTGAGACCCCCAGAGCACAGGGTGGCCGGGCAGCCCCTCCCGTCCGTACACCATCACGGGTCCACCCAGGGCAAGCCATGGGGTGAGGGAGGGCAACCAGGTTTCCATGGAGACTGGAAGCCCCTCGCAGGACATGGGGGAGCGCTGGCGGGAGGGGCAGGCCACAAGCTGCCTCTTCAGGGGGCTTGTGGTGAAGAGCCCCCCACCGGCTCGCAGGCGCCCCCTTCAGGCACAGGCTAGGCTGCGGCCCTGAGGACCATCGCCCGACCCAGTGGCATCTGGTCCTACTTAGGCCCCAGCCGGGAGTGAGCCGCCTGCCGGGACACGTGAGTGTGGGCTGGCCGACTGCCCGCCTCATGGCAGCGGGGACCAGGAGGGAGGCCGCTCGGAACTGGCCGAGTCTCCACGGTGGAAAGAAGGGTCGACCCACCCCCAGCCTCCCAGGGCACAGACCGACAGGCCTCCTGGGCCAGAAGCCAGGGCTCAGCCTGTCCCCAGGCACCCGTGTCCAGAGCCAGCCAGGGGCAGGGATGCTGCAAGTGGGACAGCCACTCCCCACCTCCACACGCGGGGGCTGCAGCCCCTGCCCCCAGCCTCGCTCCTGACCTTCCTGCCCAGAGGCCACCAGTGCCGGGCAGGCCACGGTCTGCGTCCCACGTCCCCCTGGCACAGACCTGCAGAGGTGGCACAGGGCTGAGGCTCCACCTCTCAGCTACCCCTCCCCCAGGCACCCAGCTCCTTGAGACCTGGGGTTAGCAGCAGCGGCAGGGCCCCTGCAGACTGACCCCTGCACGGAGCCCCAGCCCTCTGCTTGCCCAGACCTGCCCTCAGCTTCCTCAGGTGCAGGTGGTGCCATGCTGTCTCATGGGGACAGACGGGCCCCTCAGCCCCAGCTACAGGGACTGGGCTGGAGTGACCAGGGTCCAGGCGACTCACCCAGGCAGGTCCTGCCGTCGCTGTGGAGCCGGAAGCCGGGCTTGCACTCACAGAGGTAGGAACCAGGGGTGTTCACACACCTGTGCTGGCAGCCGCCATTGTGCGCTTGGCACTCATCCACATCTGAGCAGGGAGAGGGGAGGTTAGCTGCCGGCACCAGCAGGACCAGCCCCTCCCGTGGCTTCTCAACCACGCCGGCAGGTCCCTCTCCGGCAGAGCCACCCCCGGGCAGGGGCAAGGCAGGAGAACGGACGGCCTGGCTTCCTTGCGGGCTGACGGGCAGAGCCTCCACTCTCCACGGGAGACAAAGGAGATGCTGGCCGGAGCAGTGGACAGCATCCCGGGGCCACGGCCACACTGCCCTCATCACCCCCGTTCCTGAGTGAGGGAGACCATGCAGAGGGGACAGGAACCCAAGGCAGGGCCAGGACTCCGCTTGGGGGACGCTGGCCTCTGACCCCACGGCCACCTGCGTGGTCCGCTGCGTCCCTCTGCCCCAGCCACGGCTGACCAGGAGTGGACACAGCACAGCCCCCGGGAGATGCGGAATGTGAGGTGGGGGCCTGGAAGGGCTCCCAGGACCCCTGTCTGGGCCGCTTCTGCAGGAATCCAGCGGGCAGCTGGAGACCCCCACACGTGCAGCAGCCAGAGAAGAAGCACACAGAGGGATGAAGGGAGCTGTGTGACCCCGGGGACACCCACGGGGGGACTTCCAGGATAGCTCAGGCACTGAGATGCCAGCTGTGCCCGGGGCCCCTGAGGACCAGTCCTCTCCAAGCCAGGGAGGTCAGGGGTGACCCAACACCCAGCAGGCTGAGACGCTGGCAAGGCCGCCCCTTGGGCCACGTGAGAAGGGACTGCAGGACAGGCCAACCTCACTGCCAGAGCCCAAGGAAAGCAGCTGGGTCCTGGCCGCAGGGGCACAGAGCTCAGAGCTGCCACATAGCCGAGTGTCCGCCATGTGGGAAACCCGCTCAGCGTGGTGAGGCAGCCAGGACTATCCACCGAGCTGAAGCCCCTCTAATTCTACTAGGCAAGCCCACTCACCAGCCACCACAGCCACCAGGCCACCCCCAGGCCCACGCCCTTGCCATGGGCCTGGAGGACACCGATGGCTCCTGGGCAAAAGCTGCTCACGCCAGCCTGTCTGCTCCTTGAAGGGTGCCACCAACCAGGCTGCACAGCCCACAGCAGCCCACGCTCTCAGACAGGACACAGAATGAGCCCCAGTGGCAGGGCCTCGTTCCACGTGTGAGCCGGGTCCACGGCAGGGACAGCCCAGGGTCCCTCCTAACCCCCGAACTCAGCCAGGCCAGGGGCACCTCCACCTGTGCCAGGAAGCCACAGTATCACCATCACCAGGCTCAGCCAGGGACTGGGCTGACTGGCAGCAAGGGACGTGGTCAGCTCAACAGCCAGTGGGTCTAAGCCACCACCTACAGCGCTGGCATCCCTCATGGGCGCCAGCTCAGGCCCCGGCTGTTCCATCTCCCACCCGTGGGCGCCAGCTCAGGCCCCGGCTGTTCCATCTCCCACCCGTGGGCGCCAGCTCAGGCCTCGGCTGTTCCATCTCCCACCCGTGGGCGCCAGCTCAGGCCCCGGCTGTTCCACCTCCCACCCATGGGCGCCAGCTCAGGCCCCGGCTGCTCCATCTCCCACCCATGGGCGCCAGCTCAGGTCCCGGCTGCTCCATCTCCCACCCGTGGGCGCCAGCTCAGGCCCCGGCTGTTCCATCTCCCACCCGTGGGCGCCAGCTCAGGCCCCGGCTGCTCCACCTCCCACCCAGCTCCCTGCTAACGTGCCTGGGGCAGCAGAGGGCAGCCACGCGCTTGGGCTCCTGCACTCACAGGGGAGACCCACATGGACTTCCAGGCTCCTGCCTTCAGCACAGCCCAGCCCTGGCCGTTCTGGCTGTTCGTGGCAGTGACCAACAAACGGAAACTCTCTCTTTGTTGATTCTACTGTTAAGATGAAAAGGCCCCCAACAGTCTCCTGAGCCTGGGAGACACAGGGGCCCAGGGTGAGGGGAGGATCTCGGGACCCAGCTGCGCAGGGCCAGAGGCAGCACCCCATCCAAGGGGGCTGGGGCTCCAGTGCCTTGCTCCGAGACCCCCGTGAGCACGGAACACAGCACCAGCAGAGCAGGTGTCACCGACGGCCGAAGGCTGCGACACCCAGCCCCTGCCCGCTGCTGTTGGCTACCAGCCCCAGCCCCTGCCCGCTGCTGTTGGCTAACAGGGAGGCTGAGGGGCCAGGCCCTGGAAGTGGGGACTCCTAGGGCTCTCACACAGCTCGCAGGCTGCTCTGAGGCAGGCTCTACAGCCCAGGCACCTCGGGACGCCGCTGGTCCAGGAGCCTGGAGTCCCTTGCAGGAGCGGGCCAGAGTGTCAGCAACAGCACGCCGGCCTTCCTGTAACACACACTGTAACCCCAGTGGCCCCCCCGCCCAGCCACTCCCAGCCCGCTCCCTCCGGAAAGACACAGGCTGGTCTCGTATCTCTCCACCACGGTGCCACCCTAGGAGTGATTGCAATCCGACCCCAGCCCCAAACCCTCTACCCTGGACAGTGCCTGTGTGTCTGCTGCCTTGTGGGGGCACAGTGCTGTGCTGGGTGGCTCAGAACTCCACCCACACACCTGCAGCTGCGGTCACAGCCCACGGAGCCATGGGTCAGCATTCTTCATGCAATGCCAGCTCAACAGCATGCCCCAAAGACACCAACATCCTCCCCAGGAGCTGCCCCAGCAAAGTGGTGCCAGACAGGGACAAGGAGGCACCCACCCTCCCAGGGAGGAGTCCTTGGGGCCAGCGGGTGAGGGTCAGGTCACAGTGCCCCCACCGCAGGGGACTGCACGGCTAGATGGCCACTGACACTTCCACAAGCTGCTCCCTCCTCCCACAGGCCTGGGCACCAGGGCCAGCCACTGGGCACAACACCTGCTCGCTCCACGCACCACAGCCTGGTCTGGCTCCATCCAAGCCCACCAGGAAGACTGGGAGAGGGGCTTCCAGGCCCCTCGTCCTGCAGCTGCCCACGGTGCTGGGCATCACGGGGCTGGGCTGACAGGGCCGTGAGCTACCCGTGGGATATCCCACCCTGATAGCGACATCCCCAGGGAGAGCTCCCCCACCATGGGGCAGACGCCAGGGCTGGTCTGCAGCCACTCAGCCTCGGCAGAGAGGACCGGGTGCATCTGAAACGCTGCCCAAACTTCCAGGAAATGCGGAGCCCCGTGGGACCCAGCCAGCCAGCCAGCCTGCCCTGCTCAGGGGCGGTCAAGTTCAGACTCCCGTACTACTTGTCCCACTCCCCAGACAGCAGGAGCCAGCCTGGACGCAGCACCCCAGGCCCCGTCCACACACCCCAGCCCAACACCTTTGGTGCTCCGTAGCCTCCTGGCCCCGGCTGGAGAGGTCACCCGCACTCAGTGGCACAGGGGCCTCCAGCAGGGCCAGTCCAGGGACAGAACCAGAGATGGGACAACTGCAGGAGAGATGGGGGCCGGTTCCCAGAGAGCCGCTCACCACATCGCTCCCCCCTACTCCCAAGACAAGGCAGGGCCAGGTCAGGGTGCCGCTAGGGCCTCTCGGGTGACCTGCAGTCCACTAAAGCTGAGGAAGGAGCAGGTAGCCAGCGGACACCTGTCACATCTCACCTCCCCCCCAGGAGTCCTGAAGACAGAGGCACTCTAGGTGCAAATCCCCAGGGCTGTGAGTGCGAAGGGGCACCCGTGTGGCCTCACAGGGGCTGAGGGCCCGCCCGCCCCCTGGGCACCTGGGCCCAGCATGCCCGCGCCAACTTTCAGCAGTGGAAACAAAGGGGTACGCACAAAGCAGGCCCCCTGGGTCAGCCCACCCCCAATTCCGCCGCGTGCCTGGTGCCCACCTGGCCTCTGGTCACCGGCGCTCACGGGGTAGCCGGCCTGGCCCAGCTGGCACGGGTAGCAACCCCTCCAGAGATAGCGGTAGTGCGTGCCCCCGACCCGCGCCAGGCCCCCCAGGAGTCCGAGACACCAGAGCGCGGCCAGCCTGCAGCGACCCCAGGACGCCTCCATGGCCGCTGGCCGGGCGCTCTGCTCCGGTCACTCGGGGCGCCCCGCTCGCAGCCGCTCCGATCCGATCCGCCGCCCCGAGCAGCTCCGGCCTGGCGCGCCCCGCCCCTCGGCTTTATGTTCTCAGCTTTCCCTCCGCCCCCCGCAGGTAACAGCCAAATCCGGGGCCGCCCCGACTCCGCCCCGTCGCCCCCAAGGGCGCTGCCTCCACCCCAGCCCGTGCCGGAGCCCCCAGGGCCCCGCGCCCGCCCGGTGCATTCCTGCGCGCTGCACACAGACAGGACCCAGACAGCCCCACGCACAGGGACACCCGCGGAGGCAGGCGCAAGCTCAGGCTCCCGGCGCAGTAAGGCAGGGAAGAGAGCCACCGCGGATGGAAGCCTCCAGAACGAGCTCGAGGACGACTGTTGCCACAGCAGTCAAGTGGGTGCGCTGGGCGGGAAGAAGCCCCAACCGCAGGCTGTGTCCAGGCCCCACCCCCAGTGCACTGGGGTCAGCAGAGCCCCCGTTTCCCCATAGCAGGCAGGCAGGCCTGGGCTGGCGAGCAGGGTCGTTGCTAGCAGGCGCAGCCAGCAGCACAGGACCCTCCCCGGCTGCAGCCTTGCCCAGCACATCCTCCAGTCATCCCAGCCTGTCCATGGTAATCACATTCCTCCCTCCCTCTCCGCCCCAGAGCTGCACCCTGCAAGGTGTGGCCACTCACAAGGCCACTCAAGCAGGGGCCACCACCACACAGGAAGGGCCATGGGCAACAGAGAAGCTGGGTGAGCAGGTTACAGTGAGCCAGAGGCAGCTGGACCACGGACCCAGCCAGGCTCTGCTCGCCACCCGCCCTGCTGGGCAACCTGGAGCCTTCCAGAGGCAGGCAGCCTCTTTCAGCCCTGCACTGTCTCCTCTGGCGCAGGGCTGTCTGTCATGTAGAGCCCATCCCATCCCACTGCTGCCAGCAGGGCACCCAGGGACCTGTCTGTCACTGAAGCCCCCCGGGTGAGCCCCTGTGCCATCCCAGCCCTGTGGGAGCTGCCCACAGCCCACCACACCAATGGACTTCAACTCCGTAAATCTCCCTGACACGTTAGCTGTCAGCTGCTGCCCCAACGACACCTTCCCTGCCCACTTACCATCGTGACAGGTGGCAAGGCCTGTGCCCAGCAGCCTCCATGGAGGTAACCTCCAGCTTGCACAGGTGCAAGGGCCAAGAGGCAGCCTATGGGGGCAGGGGGCCCTCGGGGGACTGCAGTCATCTGAGGCAGGCACACCTGTCTTCTTTCTTGGAGTGCTAAGGGCAGTTCCCCTGGACAGCACCCAGACCCTCCACTGACCATCACAGCACCCCCCCGCCGGGGCAAGTGTGGGACCAAGAGTTGACAGGCAGAGGCTGGGTGGATGGCTGGCCGTGCACCAGCAGCCATGGATGGCTGGCCACTGTCCACACCACGGTGGACACCCAAGGCCAACCTCCGAGACCCTGACGGCACCCACAGCACACTCCCCGGGGAGGCCGTGTCCCGGGCCTGCCTGCCTCCTGGCCGCACTGCCCGTGGCCCTGCTCCCAGAGTCATCTTGGGTGTGGCCAGCCAGGCAAGGGCTGGATGGAGTCTGTCAGCAGACACTGGGACGCTGCAGGGCAGCAGACGAGTCCCGGGACCCCACTGGCCTCAGAATGCTTATCTAAGGGTGGGAGGGGCCTGAGCTATGGGACAGCAGGGCCGGGGTCATGGCCACTGAGCTCTGGACACCAAGGCGGGGGGCGCTCCCACAGCCCAAGCAGGTGCAGGGGGCTTGCACAGCCGCACACTTCCCACCACTCAGCAGATCCCGGCAGGGCTGCCCCATCTCCCCCGACTCCGTGTCCTCAAGGAGCCAGTCTGGGTCACCATGGCAGAGCCCCAGGCCACCGTGTCCCCTGGGGCTGCCCCTGTACTCAGCCCACTCTTTGCTCACTGCTCATCCATTCATTAGCTCACGTGAGACACACACGTGTACCCGCTGTGCTGGTACCCAGCCTTGGCACGCTGCAGCGACCACATCCGACCAGGACACACATCTGGTTCCAGGCTCCTCTGGAGGCCCAGCCTCACTGGGACTCGGGCAGCCCGGACAGCACCCACAGCGACCAGCGACCGAGGCCAGGGCTGCCGCCGAGCACACACAGACGGCGGCCGTGTGGTCTGGAAGCGGTTTGGGAAATGCCTTCCCGATGCAGAACCGCACTGGGCGTCCCTGCCACGGAATGTCTGCCTGTCAGCAGGAAGGACTCGCCCCCGCCCGCCGGCTCCAACTCTGCCCCAGGCTGCCAGCCACAGGCTCCCTGGCCATGACCCAGGCTGGGCAAGAGACAGTGCCACCCCCAGTTGCCACTCCTGCCCCCACGGCGGGGGCCCATCTTGTCAGTGTGAGCTTTGGAGCCAGGCTCTGCGGGCAGACTAGAAGGGGCCAAGAGTCTGAACAACCCCCTCCCTGGCTGAGCCCCTGGCTAGGACACATCCTCTGATGCAAGCAGCAGTGTCCCAAGTGGAAGTAGGGGAGGCCGAGAGGGCTGCCTCAGTGCCCCAGGGGTCAAGGCTGGGCTGGGGACCTGCCAGAGTGACCCCTGTGCACACCGCCCATGTACTCAGTACATGCCCCTGAAGGAGCAATTCTGGCCCCCAACAGGCGGTGCGGTTGGCAAAGTCCTGTGGGGGTGGGGGGTGGGAGAGAAGCCACCGCAGACCACTGTTCCCATCCCAAGACAGCGAGGGTCACAGGACCAGGCCACACCCCCAGGCGTGTTGGCAGGTAGGGCAGGGACAGGGGGCACCCGGGTGAAGTGGGAAGGAGCAGTCGGGAGACCCCGCCGCTGGCCAGCTCTGGATCCTAAGGGCTCCACCTGCTGGGGGGCAGAGAAGGTGGGGGTGCTGCCATGAGGAGGGCACAGGTGGAGGTGGGGAGGGGAGCGTGGGGGCCAGGGAGGCGGCTGCACGGGCCTAGGCTTCCATCTAGCCGAGCAGGAGCTCGTGGTCTCTCACACCCCTTCCCACGGGGGGTCAGGGGACACACACCTGCCCAGAGGTGCCCAGCTTGGACCTCTCCAAAGCCCACCCAAACCTTCTCCCAGGGCGTACTTCAGAGGCCAAACATGCAGGGCCCCCTAGGCCGGGAGCACCCCCAGCCCTTCCGGATCCGTCTCATGGTAAATCCATTACCAGTCCCGCCCGTGCCCCAAGCCAGAAAGGGAAATCCAAACCTCCCCAGTTGCTCCCCCTTCCGCAGCTGTGCCGGCAGGGGCTGCACAAGCCAGGGCACGTGCCCGCACACACACACAGCCGCAGACCCTGGGGACCCAGCATGGCACAGCCCCAGCTCACAGCGCGCCGGGCAGCAGGTGGCCTGAGGGACCCTCGGCACAGCTCCGGTCACAGGGGGCTGCTCGATGGACTGACTGTCCGGGGCACCTGCATCCCAGCCTCACCAGGGCTTCCTGACTCTGTCCTGGAACCAGGGAGTCTCCTCCACTCTGATCACCACGAGGTGAGGCTGACCACACCAAGAGCTGATTCTCACTGGAGCTGCCAGGGGCGCAGCCACTGGCTATCACAGGGTCTACGGAGCCAGAAACCAGGAATGGCAGTGGAGGGAGCCGGGACAGCCCAGTGAGCAGCGGGGTGGGAGGGCTGGCTGAAGCAGCCCATGCCCAGTGGCCCACCTGTCCTCTAGGACCGCCTCCTATGGGTTTCCGAGGCCAGGCTGAACCTGTCTGCGGGACACCAAGTCCAGAGGGGTGGTGGCCAGCTCCTGCTCACTGCCCCGGCCTGGTGGGCACCCCAGGGCCTCCAGCAGCACCTGAGCGGCAGCTGCCAAGGCACAGCTTTGGTTTCTGTTGCTTCCAAGGCTCTTGACACTGCCTTGGCCCCCCAGCTCCTACCTAGCCACCAGCAGGCCCCAAAGCAGAAGCTGCGTGGGGCAGGTACGTCCCTGGGAAGTGCAGAGAAGCAACGGGGAGGCCTCTGGGCTCCACCTCCACGCCCACCTCCACGCCCAGCCCACCCTCCGGCAGGGTCCTCAAGGCGACTTCACCTTCAGGAAACGGAGCCCCCACCTCTCAACCCCCGAAGCGAGAAACGAAGGTAGGATTTTGTGGGTGTGTGGCTGAGGACCCAGCAGGGCCAGACAGGAGGGTGAGAGAGGGCCAGGGACAGTGTCAGCGGGACTCCTCCTGGGGGATGCCCCAAAGGAGGCCAGGGCGTGGCAGGGAAGGTGGCCCCTGGGGGCAAGGTGCACTCCCTGTTGCAAACCATAGGAGCTGAATGAGCTAGAGAGAAGCTGTGGGTGCAGGGGCACCAGGTGGGGGTGGGAACTCGTACAGGAGAGGCCAGGCAGGGTGTCGAGCAGGGGTGTGGGGGAGCGAGTTGAGAGCAGGGAGAACAGGGTGGTGGACAGGGCTTGATAGGCGGTGGGAGAAGGTGGGGAGGCTGGAGTGGCCGGCAGAAACCCGCCCCTCAGGGACATGAGCTCTGCCAGCCCCCAGCAGGCCGAGCAGACACTGCAGTCCTGGGGCCCCAGGCCGGCACCAGGCAGGGCAGGCACGGGGGAGAAAACATCTTCCTGGACACTCAGGCCAGCCGAGACCCCAGGAGCAACAGGGGAGAAAGCTGACTGAGGCTCCCTGGCCGCCCTCCCTGCCTCGCACACCCTGGCTCTGCAGTGAGAGCTCTGCCACCAGCCGACCCTCCTCCCAGTCCAGGGTAGCCCCGCCCCGCTAGAGAATTGGGGTTCACTGCCCAGGAGTATCCACGTTCTCGGCCTGAGCCCCTAGGGCTACGCCTGTCCATAGCCCTCCCCTCAGGCTCCAGTGGCCAGCTCAGCCCCCACCTGCACAGATGCCCAGAACGCAGCCACACGGAAGCTGCAGGCTGTCCACTGTGCAACTTCCTACTGACTTGCACATCCATGGCAGCCAGCGGCAGTCCCCCTGCAGGTCTTGGGCCAACACTGACGGCCATGGCTTGGCTGTGACCAAGAAAAAACCTGCCAGGAGTGACCCTGAGCCGAAGCAAGGAGGTGACAGCTCCAGCAGCTCGGACGCCTGCGTGGAGCCCCATCAGCCTGCCAGAGGCACGCAGGTGTGTGACCGGCAGCCCAGGGACAAGGAGCCAGGGAGGCTGGCTGTGGGGGCAGGATGCTGGCTCCGCGTGGCTCTGCAGCCCTGGGGCTGGGCAGGCCTCGCCTCCCCCTGCCTCAGTCCCCTCCTCTCAGAGGCACTTAGGGAGACGCTCTCACACGGGGCCAGACGGCTGGATGTGGACCGCATGGTCACTGGGACTTCACCAGGCACACTGGGCCCCAAGCAGTGGAAATGGGGGGCTGGGTTAGGGGTAGGTAGAGGTGGCAGTGCCAGGCCCTGCAGACAGAGCCAGGGTCCCAGGATGCATAGGGAGAGACCTACAGCATGGCTCCTGGGAGCAGGCATGGCCCGGGGCCTTGGGGTACCTGCCCTGGCACAGGATCTGCAGCAGCTGCCCTGCCCTCCCCCCACAGGGCCAGCACAGCTGGCCTGGATCAGGCACCTGTCAGCGGCTACGTCACTTCCACATTCCTGCCTCTCCCTGGGGATCGCAAGGCCTGCCAGCGCCCTAGATAGTGAGGCCGAGCATGGGTGAGTGACGGAGCCAGGGCCGCCACAGTCGCAGGCATCCAGGCTCCCTGGGGACAGCAGGGCCGTGGGCTGTGGCTGACCCACCTCACACGGTCCCCCTGCCCCTGAGAAAGACCAGCCCCACAGCATCTGCCCAGGCTTCTCCCAGTGCCCCCAGTGAAGGCCCCTGTCCCACCCTGGCAGCCCAGGGACCAAGCCCTCTGCACCCCGCCCACCATCTGGCCCTTTCCCAGGTCCCCCCTTGTCTCCGAGAAGTAGCAGGGGCAGCTGGGTGGGTTTGCGCCTCTGGGGTGGGAGGCCACCAGCTCCCAGCCTCACATCCCTCCAAAGGGGAGAGGACAGGTCCCCCCATGATGACATCATGGGGGTCTGCTGGCCACATGGGGCGGGAGCCCTGGCACAGCCCGGGGTGCCTTTGGGAATGGGGAGCTTCTGGGGCTGCTACAGACACCTGCCGTGGTCCCCCAGGCTGACGAGGCCTGAGACCCTCGCAGCGAGCAGACACAGGAGACAAGTGGCGGGGTGCAGCGGGCCAAGGCAGCAGACAGCACTGACCGGCCCTGCTGGCAGCTGGCCCATCATGGGGGACGCTGCTGCTGGCAGAAGCTGGGCCACGTCCCTGGAGGCAGACAGCATAACGCATCCCATTCACAGACCAGGAAACTGAGGTCCCGTTTATAGACCGGGCAGTGAGGTGCTCACAGAGCTCAGCTCAGCAGGGACACCAAGTCCATCCCGGCTGAATCAGGTCTGGCCCTGGAGGGTCATTGCAGGGACAGCTCACAGGCTCCCCACCTGCAGTGGCCGTGGGGCACAGCTGGCAGCGGCAAGCACCAGGTCCCCCGGGAGAGCAGCTGCTCCATCGGCCAGCCTGGTCACGCAAACTCCGCTGGGCGCTGGAAGGTCTTCCACGGCACAAGACACGTCCACCTGGAGACCAAGCCCTGGCGCCCACACAGAGCTGTGCACACCACCCCATCGCCCAGAGCCTCTCCACTGGGGGGGCACCCGCCACCCTGCCCCTTCCCTGGGGAGTGTCTCCAGCTCTTGCCCTTGGCGCCTGGGCCCCTCTGAGCCCCGCAGCCCTAGCCCATGCTCTCTGGCTGAGGACAGAGACACAGCAGGCTCCTGGCTGTCAGCACAGCCCCCCTCAGCCACGCGTGACTCACAGCCCCAGCCATCCCAAACACGCAGCGCTGGGGGCGGCAGACTCCCTGGGTGGGGGGGCGGGGGGGGCGGCGAGGCCAGGGAAGGGACAGGCAAGAGCTGGGCCAGGCCGCAGGACCGGGGGCACACCCAGCCAGGGCGGCCTCCATGCCCCTACCTGCAGCCTGTCTCCTTAGGGGAGCTCAGAGGAATGCACAAGGAAGCCGGCCCCAACCTGCTGGCTGGCGCTGTGCTGGGCTTGGCGGTGCCCCTCTGCAGGGCCGACTTCCCATGCCAGCCCTGGGCCCAGGGCAGCCACCGCCCACCCGAGCAGCTCGGAGCCACAGCCTTCCCGGAAGCAGGAACTGTGAGAGCCAGTGGAGGGTGGCAGTGGTGGCCCTGTCCTCTGGGGCCCCAGACATCCCCACAGGGACCCTGCCCTCTCTGGCCAGGCTGGTCATGGGTTTAACTCTAACCCCATCATGGCCGAAGGCAGCCCTGGCCAGGGACTGCTGTGTGGCCAAGCATCTCTGCCCCCTGAAGGCACGCACAGGTGCGCCGTGTGGCTTAGGACAGAGACCAGCAGGGCAGCCTGCTGGGGCCCTGCAGCTCCTCCCTCGAGAGCCCCCCGATGCAGAGCCCCCAGCTGCCCAGCCCAGACAGCAGGGCTGCTGTCACAGGAGCAGACCCCGTGGGCCGTATGACACCCCCTCTGTGGCCATGCCTGGAGCCACGGAGGGCAGCGGGTATGGCGGGAGGGCAGGCACTGGCAGCTGGCAGCCCCTCCAGTCCCTAGGCTGGGCATCCCTCCCCCACCCCGGGTGACCTGCCCTGGAGCCGGAGGAGCAGGGGCAGCGCGGGGGGCGGGTGGGTGAGCAGCTGTCCCCCAGGCTCCCAAGCCGTCTGGGGAACCCCCAGGCCTCCTGCGGGTCATGGGAACATGCTGGCAAGAAGCGAGAGCGCTGTGTTCCCAGGCCATCCGGGCGGGGCGGCCTCCCCGTCTTCCCCGACCCTGGCCTGACAGACAGCTCGCAGCTGGACAGCGGGCGGCTGCTGGCGGCTGGCTCAGCTCAGGCCGCTCCAGGAGACCGTCTGAACTTGTGAGCGCAGGCCACAGGTGGCTGCTCCTGCTGGCCTGAGGGTTCTCCCAGGGCCTCAGCTGCCCAGGCGACCCTGACAGGGGCATAGCAGGGCATGCCTCACCCCCCCACCCCCGTGCCTCCTGGCTCCAGCTCCTCTCTGGGGACTCCCTGTGTCTGTCCTTGACTTTGCTTCCAGCCTCAGACCACCAAGTCCCACACATGGGCTCCCACAAGCCTCGGCTCCCTGCAGCCAGGTGTGACCACAGCCCCAGGCACCCCGGGCACCTCCCTCCAACCCCTGCTCCTTCCAGCCAATGTCAGCGGTGGGCACCAGATGAGAGCATTGTCCACATCTAGCGGGTGAGCCGCCGGCCGGACAGGACCTCCCCGCCACCCCCAGAGGGTGCCTTTCTTTGGCCCTGCTGTGCTCTGGGCTAACTGACCGCTAGAGCCCTCAGTGCCCCCAGGAACACCAGGACTGCCCAGCTTCCCAAGCGGTCACCCTCACAGCTGCCCAGTCCCACACCAGCCTCTGGGTCAGGAGCCCCAGGGAATCCTGGGAGTGGTCCAGGTGGCTGGCAGGGCTGGCAGGACCCTCAACCTGGCTCCTGCCTGGGCAGGCACAGCCCCCTGGCCTTCCTGCTCACACTCCCATTGGCTGAAGACCAAGAAACGGAGGCTGCCCACGGAGGATGAGGCCACGCTGGGCCTGGCCTGGGGCCTCTGCCCGCCTCTGCAGAGCTGCCCCGGCTGAGGCCCAGGTCACGCAAACTGCTCAAGGCCGAGCTGTCAGTGGACAGAGCCTGGAGCAGGCTCACAGCCAGTGGGACCCCAACCCGCCTCGGACACAAGCCCCACCTGCCCAGGGGCCGCAGAGCCCAGCACCAACCCCGCCGGGCCTGGCCAGCCCGCAGCTCTCCCAGTTGTGGTGTCTCTCACTGCACCTCTTGGGGGGCTGTGCCTGGAGGCCCTCCCCGGTGGGGGGAGCCAAGCCCTATGAGAAAGGCTGTGCAAGAACAGCAGAGCGGCTGGCCTGGACGGCTGGGACGCAGCTGCCAGCCTGGTCCCCCTTGAGGGCTGTGTCAGAGCTGGGGTGCCCGAGCTTCCCCGTGGGCCCAGGGAGGTTAACGAGGCCACCCGTATCTAGCAGTGCTGGGCCTCAGGACAGGGCAGCTCCACAATGTCCACCCCAGACCTTCCTGGGCAGGTGGGTGATGGTGCCCACCGCGGCCCGGGCCCCCAGGGCTCCCCACAACCACAGAGAAAGCCGCAGGTCTGAGCCAGGCATGGCAGCCCCCTTGGCCTCCAACTGCCCATGCTGTGTGCCCCTCCACTGCTCGGCTGGGCCTCTCTGGGTGCCCACAGCCCACGTGGCGGCACCAGGTGACCCGTCCATGGTGGACCATAAGTGCCTCAGGACTGGCCCCTCTCACCTCAGGTCCCCCACCCAGCCAGCACCCCAGGGGGTCCCAGGCCATCCTGATGGAATGTTAAGTGAATGTCAGGCACCTGTAAGGGCCTCCAGGAGGGAGCTAGAGCCAGGCAGCTGGGCCAGCCCGTGGGGAGCAGCCATCAGAGGGATCCAGGGCCACAGTGGGGGACAGGACGGGGCAGCCACATCCCCAGTGGTGCATGGCACACATCTGTCAGGCCTTCAGGAGCCTGGCATGCAGGTGCCAGCCCCCAAAGGTTGCCCTGCCACATCTTACCAACACCCACGCCAGGGACCCCTGCTCTCTCCGCAGCTGCAGGAGGAGGCTGAAGCCACCAGACAGAGGGCAGGGCATCGCGGGGAAGGCCGGCGGCCCTGCTCCCACCCCGCTAGCAGGTTCCACCCAGAACACATAGACGCTTGCACTCGTAGCCCACTGACCCACACATTCACCCACGGGCAGTGGGTAGCAGAGGGGTGTCCACCCACAGGTACCGTGATGAACCAAGGCTCAGTCACTAGCAGGCGTGACAGACATTGCATGGGGTCTGGAGAACTTGAAGCTAAAGATGGAAGAGAGAAATCCACAGGGGTGGGCAAGACGCCGGTCATCCCGGCGGGGGACGAGGAGCGGGCAGGACGCCGGCAATCCCGGGCACGCTGGCCATCCTTGGGGGGACGGGGAGCGGGCAGGACGCCGGCAATCCCGGGCATGCTGGTCATCCCTGGGGGGACGGGGAGTGGGCAGGACGCCGGTCATCCCGGGCATGCTGGCCATCCGGGGGGGTACGGGGAGTGGGCAGGACGCCGGTCATCCCGGGGGGGGACGAGGAGCGGGCAGGACGCCGGCAATCCCGGGCACGCTGGCCATCCTTGGGGGGACAGGGAGCGGGCAGGACGCCGGCCATCCCGGGGGGGACGGAGAGTGGGCAGGGAGGTGCTGGTCCTGTGAGGGAGTGTGGGCTGTGTGCACCTGCTGGATGCCACTGAAATTCATGTAACGTGAATTTCACCTGGATCAGAAACCAGACTGAGATCTTCAAGGGAATGGAGCAGAGGGGGGAGGGCACCCAGGCCCGGAGCTGTCTTCAGGGGCCCCACCTCGCCCCACCTGCCCCCCACCTGGACTTTGGGGGCCGAGCCTCAGCCTCCCCACGCTGGCCCAGCCTCCCCACGCTGGCCCAGCCTCCCCGATGGTGGCGGGGACACATGGCAGACCCTCCCCCAGGTGTCCATCTGTCGCCTGGCACAGTGATGGACGGGCACCCCGTGTGGGCGGGGCCCAGTCCATCTGCTCGGAGCAGCTGCTGGAGCTGCCCACCAACTGGAAGCTGCAGATCCCCTCAGCGTCTCTCCCACGGCCCCTGCTCCCCGTGCGGGCAACAAAACGCGTTGCCCAGGAGCGTGAGCCCGGGACGCGAGGCCCCCACAGCAGGGATGCATGGGTGTGGAGCGCAGGCTGCAGGTTGCTGGGGGTCACAGGGCCCTGTGGGTGGGAAATGGGGAGTCCCTGGGGAGAGCTGCTAGCGCCACCCTACTCTGTCCCTCCCTGGCCTTCTCTGTGGCAAAGCTGGCTCCCAGAAGTCCCCAAGCTGCACCCAGGGTTCTGGCTGTAGCTGTCCCCATCAGCCCAGGCTCCAGCACAAGCGCTCTGGACCTTCAGGGAGAGGGCAGGCGATGCCCACGGGGTCTGAGGAGCCTCCCTCCTTGCGTGTGTTTGGGCTCAGCCAGAAGCCAGGGTCCCTGGGATGTGGACTCCAGGCTGGCTTGGCCTCTGGGGACACAGGGCCCCATCCCCAAATCCCCTGGGCTCCAAGGGGACAGAAACACGTGGTGTGGAGACGCCAGGCAGATCCAGGCGGGCCCCGTGCAGCAGACACGAAGGCGTAGGCACCAGGGCCCCCTGGGCTTGGCCCAGGCCCTCCTGAGCAGGAGCCCACAGCCCTGGCTGATGTTTGCAGCTGCATGGGGCCCCAGGGAGCTCTCCCCACCTTTTTGGGTTCCCACCCTGCGCCGCCAGGCCCGGCCCCTGCCTTGGCTTGTACCAGAAGCTCCACTGAGCTTCTGAGCTCCCAAGGCAAGGAACTGCCAAGAAGGGTGGGACAGAGCTGGCAACCACAGGTAGACGCACCCCTGCCCCTGGCTGGGGAAATCCATTGTCTCAGGACCTGAGCCAGCACCCTCCACCCCAGGGCAGGTGAAGGCTGCCCAGGGCCCGCCCCTGCCCACCCTCCTGCAGGCCCAGGCCAGTGGGGCCCCTTCTCCAAGTTGGATGCCCATGGCCAGGCTGTGCCTGTCACAAGGGATGTGACCTCATGCCCTGGGCACCAAGCCAGGGCGCCCGTGTGAACAGCCCCCACCAGGACTTTACAGGGGAGCCCCACCGGTAACAGCACCCAGGATCCTGGGCCAATGGGTCCACCCCATGAACTTCCTAGGATGGACAAGTGTCACGCTGGCATTACATAGCTGGCAAGGGAACGGGCAGGCCTTGAACTGCTCTGTGCAAGGAATGAGACGCGTTGGCTTGCCTCCCCCTGCAGCCAGAGGGAGGTAGGGATTCCACAGTGGGCTTCCCGGCCACTGCTGCCAAGGCCACTTGGGGGCAGGTCCTGGAGGTGGTATGTCCACTCTGGGAACACCTGCAGGATGGCCACCCCAGGCTGGGAAATGGGAGTTCAGGATGGACCCTTCAGAAGGCAGAAGAGACCACCCCACGGTGACAGGTGGCCAGGGCACATCACAGCAAGATCCAAAAGGGGCGGAGCCTGGGGCTGGAGGTGGAGCCTGGGATGGGGTGAAGCCTGGGGATGGAGTGGAGCCTGGGGCAAGGAGGCAGAGCCTTGGAATGAGAGGTGGAGCCTGGGGATGGGATGGAGCCTGGGGCTGGAGGTGGAGCCTGGAGATGGAGGTGGAGCCTGGGGCTGGAGGTGGAGCCTGGGATGGGGTGGAGCCTGGGTATTGGGTGGAGCCTGGAGATGGAGGTGGAGCCTGGGGATGGAGGTGGAGCCTGGGGATGGAGGTGGAGCCTGGGGATGGGGTGGAGCCTGGAGATGGGAGGTGGAGCCTGGGTATTGGGTGGAGCCTGGGGATGGGGTGGAGCCTGAGGATGGAGGTGGAGCCTGGGTATTGGGTGGAGCCTGGGGATGGGGTGGAGCCTGAGATGGAGGTGGAGCCTGGGGATGGAGGTGGAGCCTGGAGATGGAGATGGAGCCTGAGGATGGAGGTGGAGCCTGAGGATGGAGGTGGAGCCTGGGTATTGGGTGGAGCCTGGGGATGGGGTGGAGCCTGGGGATGGGGTGGAGCCTGGAGATGGGAGGTGGGACTGGGCCGGCCTTGCCCCATTTTCCCAGTCTGCCTTTAGTTGGTGCCCGCAGTGGGTAGGGTAGCAGCTGCGAAGAGACACAGCGTCCTGACCTCTAGAGCCCATTTCTGTGCCACCTGCCCCACACAGGGTGCATCAAGGCCAACCTCAGATCCACAACACAGCCTTGACCCGACACCACAGTCGGGTGGGAGGCTGACAGCCAGTGGCGAGGACGCGGGATGTGGCGGTGGCAACCGGCAACAGAGAAAGAAGCCACACCCCAAAGCTGCGAAAGGGGTGGACAGAGCCTCCCCTGGAGGCCCCAGGAGGACCTGGCCAGGCCTCCCCTGATTCAGCCCAGAGAACTGCAAGGGGACAGACCCATGAGGTTGTGGACTGCTAGGCCAGCAATGCCTGGGACAGGTCAGCATCTCCCAGAGATCAGAACTGAAGCCCTGTCCACCTGCCGGCTCTGCGCATGGCCCCAGCCAGTGGCAGGGTCAGCCTGCCCACTACTGCCTACACAAGCCCCCTGCTAGGTGGCCACCTCTGCCCGGCAGCCAGAACATTCCAAGCCTCGTTCTCAGGCGGCTTGCCCCACCTCAGCAAGCTCCAAGAAGCCCTGAGCTATCCACGGGCACCCAGAGGTCCCTCTGTGCAGGCAATGCTTCTGTGCCAGCTCAGCGCCAGCTCAGCCAGGCTATGCTGGAGGGTCGGCATCCCCAAGCAGGGGCCATCTCTCCATCTCACCTAACCACAGCCAATCCCAGTCACTCCGGGCGGCTCCAAGGCTGAAGGGTCCCCTTCCCCCCTCCCACCTCTGCCTCCATCTCCCTGCCTGGGGTGTGCCTCGCCCACTACACCCCTGCCTGGCGCATGCCTTGCCCACTACACCCCTGCCTGGGGCGTGCCTCCTATACCAACCCCTTCCATGCCTTCTTGCTTCCCTCCCAGCTGCAGGCCAAAGCCACGCCCCCAACCCAACAGTGACCCTGCCACACTAGTGCCTGGGACTGGCCTCAGAAGGACACCTGCGGCCCGGCCGCCCAGCAGCCTGCCATGTGGCCACCATGTCCCCCAGCAAACCAGTGCCCCAGGACACCCTGGCAAGCCCCTGCCTGTTGCTGGGATGGGGGTAGGCACAGTGCCTGTGCAGCTGGCCTGGGCCTGGCCATGGAAGACCTCAGCCCATGGCCACTCTGTGTCAGCCAGCAAGTACTGGGGACAAGCCCAGCTGCAAACACAAGGCAGGGAGGACCATGTGCAGGACCACGTGTCAGGTCTTACTCAGCCCTGCTTTGGGATGCAAGGAGAAGCCCTGGGGCTTGGGGGAGGGCAGTAGTGCAGCACGCATGCATGGGAACCCTGGGCTCATCTCACAGCTGAGGTCTCTCTCTGTTAGGCCAGCGTGGGGTTTATCACTGAGTAGAACACAGCGCCCCCTGGTGTCTCCTTCCACCACATCAGCATCTGGCCGTGGTGTGGCACAGGGTGACACAGGCCACGTGACAGGAGGCCACGTGACAGGGGCACCCCGTGCCTCGGGACAGCAGCCACACGTGGCCACAGGGACACACAGGCCACTCCCAGAGACCACGTGAAGGGGGCATCCTGTGCCTCGGGACAACAGCCACATGTGGCCACGGGGAGACACAGGTCACTGCCAGAGGCCACGTGAAGGGGGCACCCCATGCCTCCGGACAGCAGCCACACGAGGCCAACCCCATGGCATCACATCAGGCGGAGTGGCTGCCCTAAACCCCCCATTCCAGTTGCTGCCTGCCCTGCGAGGGCTGACCTGTTTGCTGAGGGGGACGCTCAGGTAGGCCCTGGTTTTAGGGGGACCCCCCCAGGTGCCAACAGCCCCTTGCCAGCTGTGGCATCCAGGGCAACACAGGCCCCGCCTGCTCCAGTGCCAGGGCCACCTGGGAAAGGCCCTCCCAGCACTGTAGTCCTTGCCCTCAGACCAGCCATGCGTGGCCAGCATCCCTCCGGCCCTCGGCTGCCCCAGTCACAGGTCCAGGGGCCGCCCCCTCAGGAGCCCAGAGGTGGTCCGCAGCTCGGGAGCAGCTTCGAATCCTCATGAAGCCCCTGTGGCGTGGGCAGGCGGTGCCAGGAGGGGAAGGACCACTGGGTAACTCCAAGAGAAGCAGGCTTGACTGCAGGGAGGAGTGTCAACCTGGGGCGGAACTGTGGGGTGGGCCAGGGCGAGGCTGGGGAGTGCCACCAGCCACCGCCCCCATGGGAGACTCATGGGGGCCAACCCACGGGGGCCCGGCAGTGGAAAGCAGTGTACACGGCTGGGCTCCACCAGGTCTGGTCCCCCGCACGCACTGGACAGCACGGACGTGGGAGTTGGAATCCTCCTGCTTGTGTCTGGCGCAGCAAGCCCAGTGGGAGCCAAGAACATTCTTCAGGTCCCCCCAGCCAGCTCCCGCTCCCCGCCGTGGCCTCGGTGCAGCCAGGAGGGGCTGGATGGACCAAGCCGGCACATCCTCACTCCCACCTGACCCCCTGTCTCTGTGAAAGGGCTGGTTCCCACCCGGACCCATGACAGGGTACGGGCTGCAGGCCCGCCCTCGGGCTCAGCCAGCTATCCACTCTCTGCTCACTTCTCCCAGGCCTCTGGCCAGCGAAGCACCTCCCCCACCCAACGCCAACAAAGGGGGCTGTTCCCTCCCTCTGGACCCCGGACCCCCGTCACCCGGGGCCCCCAGCTCAAGTCACCACCCCCTGTGGCCACACAGCCCAGTCCCTGGAATCCTGCCTCCGCCCCTGCTTCTGGAGGGGGTTCCTAAAGCAGGTGTCAGGCCCCACATCACCCCCGACTCACTGCTCTGGGCCACCTGACCCCGGGAGACGCCCTCCCAGCCCGGCTCAGTCTGCTGGAACCCACCTGCTGGAGCTCCCCACCCCTGGCCTCTCTCTGGCCTTGGTAGCTGACCCCAGGGCAAGACCTGGTGTGCTGGAGCCCAGATAGACACAGTATGGAAAGGGCAGCATGGGGTACCCTGGCCGTTCCCCTGTCCGGCCTGGAAGCTCCCTCCCAAGTCTGGTCCTCTCTCCACCATCCAGGCCCCCACTCCTGTGCTGGACACATGCTGGAGTGGACGAGACAGAGACGCAGTGGACCCAGAGCAGGCCCAGCCTCAGTCCCAGGCCTTCACCGGCAGCTGGCTCCTGGTCCTAGCTCATGGCTGTGGCTTTCCTGTCCTGCCGCCAGGGGGCGCCCATGTGCCATCCTGGACCCGTGGATGGGGCCAGCAGGGGAAGCCTGCAGCTGGGGCAGGAGGGACCCTGAGCAGCCCTGCACCTGCCCCATGTGGGCAGGGAGAGCTGCGGAACTGTGGGTTCTGGGACACCCCTCCCCCCAGGGGGCATCTGGGTGAAGCCCCCAGGCCTGTCACCTCCAGCTGGGTGTTCCAGAGGTGCCACCGGCCTCCATACCATTCATTCACTCCCTGGGGCAATACTCGCTTAAGGCCCTGCCCAGCACAGGCTCCAGTACGGTGCTGAGATGGTGACCCCAAGGTCCCACAGAAGCCTCTATGGTGACAGGGGTCTTTCCACCCCAAATGCCCCCCAAGCCTGATCCGCACGGGCCACGCAGCCTGGTCCGCACAGGCCACGCAGCCTGATTCACATGGGCCACGCAGCCTGGTCCGCTTGGGCCACGCAGCAGGACACCACCCTTCCTGGAGTGACCACAGGAACCCAGACACATCACGCTGGGTCTTCCCAGCCGCACATAATTACGATGGAGACAAGAGGCCACACACAGCTAGCCCAGGGCTCGTCTGGCTGCCTGCTTGCTCCAGGCTGGCCATGCATCCCACCAGCCCGAGGCCATGGCTCACAGGCCTCAGGGGCCAGGCTACCAAGTCCTACCGTCCCCAACACCTGCAAAACACCGGGGTTTCTGACAACCCTCTGGGTTTGGGAGGTGAGCAGGTGCGGAGAGCTGGACTGGGAGGTAGGCATCTCCGGCCATGGATTACAGAAGGGGCCCTGGCAGGTGACCCTTGCACCAAACCAGAGAGCTTGGCCACCTGCAGTGCAGCCAGCAGAGGGGGAAGCTTGGCTGCGTGGCCAGCCAGTCTACAGCGCCCCCGTGTCCACGCCGACCCACATGGACCTGAGCCAAGATCTCTGGGCACCTTCCATGTCTGCCAAGGATGTCACCACAGCCCCCTTCCCGACAAGCAGGGCTGGAGCCTGTGGGTCCCACACAGGGCACAGGGGCCATGGGGGGTGGCACTCCAATAGCCCCCTCCCAACGAGCAGGGCTGGAGCCTGTGGGTCCCACACAGGGCACAGGGGCCATGGGGGGGTGGCACTCCAACAGCCCCCTCCCAAAAAGGAGGGCTGGAGCCTGTAGGTCCCACACAGGGCACAAGGGCCATGGGGGGTGGCACTCCAACAGCCCCCTCCCAAAAAGGAGGGCTGGAGCCTGTGGGTCCCACACAGGGCACAGGGGCCATGGGGGGTGGCACTCCAAGAAGGGAGAGGTAGGGCGAGCCCAGCAGCCTGGCCCCCGGGAAGCTGGCCTCCCTTGAGGGACTGAGTGGCCCTCTGTAGGCTGGTGGCACGCAGTGACACGCCACATAGGGCGCAGCGCATGCCACTTACTCCCCGCCCCCCCAGAACCATGTGAGGGCAGAGGTCACCCCAAGGAAGCCCCCAGCCTGACACTCCAGCTTCCTGTGCAGGCCCTGTGGGGAGCCCTCGAAGACGGGTCAGCCTCGGGCAGTGCCCACCTGCTCTGAGCTCAGTGTCCCTGCAATGAGTGACCACACCCCTCGGCACCAGGCCACGGGGCTAGCGTCCGGTGCGTCGGCCAGCACGCGGCCACTGCCCTGGGGCCAGCACGTGGTCACTGGCCTGGGACCAGCACGCAGTCACTGGCCTGGCTTGCCACACTGGCAGTTGCTGACCTAGCTTTACCCCTCCTCTTCCTGGGGCAGAAGGCACAGTGCCAGCCCCAGGAGCCAAGGCTGTGCCCAGGAAGCTGTGACAGGCTGGTGTCCCTGGTGCGTGGAGAGGCCTGGCTGGGCTCAGCATCACAGTACCTGAAGGCCAGGGACCCTCCGAGGGGCTTGGTCAATGGCTGCATGCCGGCCAGGCCTCGCCACCCCAGGGCTCCCTGGGCCTGTGGGCACCAGTGCTGACTGCTGCTTCTGAGCCAGGGTGGCCCGGGTGGCCCTGGGTAAGTAAGGATGGCCTGGGCAGCCCTGGACCCATGACTCCTGGTGCCTGGACATCTGTCCCATGGACAGTGCTGCTGTGAGGGGGCTTTCCTGCTGCTCCGGGTCCCAGCCAGCAGGTTCTGGCCCGAGACACCTGCACTGCAGCCCCGCACAGAGGCCCTGAGAAGCTGTCGGCCCCTCACTGCTGCCTTCCCAGCCACACTTGTCCTGTTAGCTGGCCTGGCTCAGCGTGATGCTGCCCAGACCCAGGCTGGACTGGACGCAGAGGGCCGAGCCCTGCCCTGGAATGCCTGGGGCAGACGCGGGCGCCAGCCTCCCAGCTCACAGCCCCTCATTAATCACCCCGCCCCAGCACGCCTGAACGCCAAGATCAGCAGATTTCCCTGGAATCTGCCTCCCTGGACAGCCCCCGGCTGGGGCAGCCAGTGCTCGGTGAAGCTGGCACGAGGCAGCACCTGGCTAGCACTGCGGGCAGCTCGGGAAGGCCGGGCGCTTCCCCGCTGGACGAGACCCTGCAGGTCAGTATTGCCACAGGTGTCCCCACAGACAAGCCCCTCCACTGGGGGCACTGGGCCGTTTCCTCGCCATCCCCCTCCCACTGGCTTTCTCCACACCCCGATCAGGTAACCTAGAGGGCTGCACTGGAGACACGGACAGCAGGGAGTGGGCACAGCTGGGCACAGCACCCTGAGGTACACACAGGGAGGCGAGTCTGCAGAGCTCCAACAGGGACCAGGGAGTCCGTTCTAATCCAGAAAGCAGTGTGGTTAACGGACCTGTGCAAGGACCCAAACTGGACCGCGATTCCCATGAGACCCACGCCCTAACACAGGAGACCACGCCCTAACACAGGAGACCACGCCCTAACAGGAGACCACGCCCTAACAGGAGACCCAAGCTTGGCAGGACAGACCTGTGGCTGTCACCGTGACCCCCACTCAGGCTGCACATGCGTTAGGAGGAAGCCCACCTGGGGAAGCTTGTGTTCCATGTGGGACCAGCCCTGTCACAAAAGGTTCTGACAACACCGGAGGGGGGCCTAGGACCCCTGCAGGACACCCGAGGGGGACCCAGGACCCCTGCAGGTCCAGCACCGCTGGAGGACTGGCTCTCCTGGGAGGACGCAGCTCACCCGGGCCTTGCTCCAGGGCCTTGGGGAGTGGCTCTGGGCTTTCCTGATGCAATTCCAGCTAAGCAGGAGAGGCCCTGGGGAGGTGCACCCTGGGCCCTGTCCCCTTCCTGGCTCTGGAGAGCTGGCTGCCCTGGCCAGGGCTGGCTGCGACCCTGGACCCCATGCCCTGGGGAGCTCACTGCTTTGGTCAGGTGCTGTGGCCCTGGACCCCCGTCCCGAGACCTGGGGGTCCTTGCGGGTCGCAGCTGCTCAGGGTCCTGTGTTGCAGGTGAGGGCAGGGCCAGGACCACCCCAGACCCAGAGAGAAGGGCCTGCCTGGGGCCTCCTGAGGGACACAAGAAGCCCCCGTGTGCACCTGGCACGCAGGTCCCCAGCCCTTGAAGAGCCTCTAGGACTGGGGTGAGGGAAGATCCTGCACTAGCTGGGGTGTGCCCACCCCCTGTGCCCAAGCCCCCACTCTCTGCCCTCCTACCCGTTCTGAGATGGCTCTCAGAGTTGACCAGGGCAGGAAGGGTCTCGACCCAGGGCTCTGTGGCCAGGATCCCTGCTGGAGGGACGGGCTGTGCTTGGGCCGGGTGGCCGGGAGCCCCTGCAGAACCCCCGCCAGTTCTGCAAACATGCCCTGTGGGAACAACCCACTTGTCAGCCCTGCCTGGCCACCCACAACAGCTCCTCTGTGCCGCTTGCTGTGCCCTCTGGACCTGGGCCAGGGCACAGTGGGGCAGTGTGGCTTTCCCGGGGCTGGTCACGGACGGGGCAGTCTTTGAACAACAGAATTTTAGCAGAGACGCCAGGAGAGAGACAAGGTGCGTGTGCCCATGGTGCTGCTGTCCAGGCGGGGAGGTGGCAGTCTGGAGCAGAAGGCCTCCTGGGGGTGCACGAGTGGGCCCTGGTGGGGACCACAGCGTGGCGGAGGGGGCCAGCATGCGCTTGTTCCGTTTGATGGATGCGAATACTGAGTCCATCAAATTCCTGATCTGCTTGGGGTGCAGGCTGGGCTGGGGCTTGGGCCTGGCTGTGTTCCTGGAGGTCATGAGCCCCCGGGGTCAGGCGGGACTAACTCACGGCCAATGCCTGATGTTGGCAAGCTGCTGTGTGTCTACCCGTCTCCACCCCAGGAGCGCCTGAAGACCCTACCTGCACCTGCAGCTCAGCCCAGCCCCGGCCCTGCACCCGCAGCCCAGCCCAGCCCTGCATCTGCAGCCCAGCCTTGCACCTGCAGCCCAGCCCAGCCCCAGCCCTGCAGCTCAGCCCAGCCCAGCCCCGGCCCTGTACCTGCAGCTCAACCCAGCCCAGCCCGGCCCTGCACCTCAACCCAGCCTCGGCCCTGCAGCCCAGCCCCGGCCCTGCAGCTGCCCAGCCCAGCCCCGGCCCTGTAGCTCAGCCCCAGTCTCAGCCCCACCCCTGCAGTCCAGCCCCGGCCCTGCAGCTCAACCCAGCCCCAGCCCTGCACCTGCAGCTGCAGCCCAGCCCCAGCCCCAGCCCTGCAGCCCAGCCCCGGCCCTGCAGCCCAGCCCAGCCCAGCCCCGGCCCTGCAGCTCAGCCCAGCCCCGGCCCTGCACCTGCAGCTCAGCCCAGCCCCGGCCCTGCACCTGCAGCCCAGCCCAGCCCCAGCCCTGCAGCTCAGCCCAGCCCCGGCCCTGCACCTTGCAGCTCAGCCCAGCCCCGGCCCTACACCTGCAGCCCAGCCTTGCAGCTGCATTCAAAAGCCCAAGAACTTGTCCTGGGTGAGGCGCCGCCCACCCTGAATTCCTGGGGAGATTCTACTGGGATGGTCCGGCCCCCCTCTGCGGCGCCCCCCCTCCGTGGCCCCCACCCGCGGCACACCCCCCCCCCGCGGCGCCCCCTCTGTGGCCGTGGCCCAGCCTGGCAGGTTCTCCTGGGGATGTACCAGCAGCCCCCAGCTGGGCCCTGAGCCCAGGCTGGCGAGTCCTGCAGCCAGACCCCTCAAGGCAGGGGGAGGGGGCTCCTAACCCACCCACCCCCATCCTGCCTGTGTGGGTCCAGCGAGCCGCTTGGCTGAGAGGCCAGGTCCTCTTTTGAGCCCCACCTCTGCCTGGACACTCCGGGCCTGCCCAAGAGGTGCTCTTAGTACTGCTGCTACGGCCATTTGGGCAGGAGGGCCGCAGGAGAGCCGTTGGCGCTGGCTTGGGCCATTCTGAGGTCCAGGGTAGGAGGGGCGGGGCCAGGCCCTGCCCTGCGTGCTTCAGGAAGCTTTGGGACTCTGCTGTGCCTGCCCACCCTCGGGGCCGGGGCCAGGGCCCCCACGCCATCACAGGCCAGCGCCCGTCCCAGAGGTCCCTGCTGGAGGTGGGGTGGTCTCATTGGCACATTGGGGTCCCGCAATGGCACAGCTGGCTCCTTTGCAGGCAGGTGAGTTGGAGCCCAGCAGGTGTGGGGAGACTTGGCCTGCGTGTTACAGGCGCAGTATAGCTCCCTGCCCGGGTCAGAGTACGGGGTCCCCTGTCAGAGCGTGGGTTTCATGAGCACAGGGACAGTCCTGGCATCCTAGACCCCAGCTCAGGAAGGAAGCTGGTCACATCCTCATCATCTGCCCAGCTGTGGGCCGCAGGTTCCAGCTCCGAGACACCCACAGCCAGTGGCCTGGGACAGGAGCTTGGGTGCCTAGGCCTGGCGCCAGCCAAGCAGACGGTACAAGATGGGAGAGCTGCCGCGGGAAGCAGGGCTGCCCTCCCACCCACCCGCAGCCGGGCCGCAGTGGGTCACCAGGAGCCGCCCTGGGTGGAGTCTGGAGTGGGCCCGGGGCCAGCGCAGCGGGCAGCACAGAAGGGCAGCTGGCAGGCCTGTTTTCCTCCCATTAGGCCATTAGCACGGGTTAGGGACAGACACTGGGGGCCATGGCCAGGCGGAGGAAGGACCCCGCCCACCCTGCTCCTGACCCCTCACTAGGGGAAGCCAGCCTGCTCCCAGCCCACTCCCAAGGGACGTCCCAGACCCAGTGAGGTTAGGACCCAGGTGCACCTGCCAGCAGGGAGCCAGGGCTCTTGGCCCTCCAAGACGGACCCCCTCTGGCACTGCTGCCCACCCTCATCCCTGCACAGGACCACCATGCCTCCTGGGCTGCTCACCTGGGCCAGGGAGTGAGGGGCCAGCCCTTGGCCTCAGAGACGCCCAGCCTGCCCACTGCACAGGCCAGCTGAAAGCTCCGAGAGGTTGCTCAGCCCTCAGCATCTGTCCTTGTCCTGCCCATGGCCAGAGCTCACCAAGACGTTCAGCACGGCCAGGCTCAGGGGCCACCCTGCAGTTGGCCCCACAGGAGGTCACAGGCCCCAGAGGCCCGCACTTCTCTGCCAGCTGTGCTGGCCGCCCACGGAGCACAGGCGACTGGCAGTCCAGGGCCCTCCCCCAGAGGCTCAAGCAGGGACAGACAGACACATGACGACCCCTACAGCTGCCCAACAGCAGCCCTTACCTCCTGGCCCTGCACAAGACACAAGCTTGGCCTGGTGACACGTCCCTGGGGACCCCAGAGCTGCTCCGACTGCATGGACGGTGGGCAGGGGGCTGACACCTGGAGCCTGCACAGAACCAGACTCTGGACACGGACACCCCCGCCTCCATGTCAGCTCTGCACAGCTCCCTCCTCAATGCAGCCTGCTGTGGGCCCCACCCCAGCCATGGCCCTGTGCAGTCCAGGTCCAGATTCAGTAGGACCCACAGCCAGCCCCGGGCTAAGGAGGGAGATCCAGAGGGTGTGGCCGCCCCCACAGCCTGGAGGCCTCTGGACGCTGGAAGGCGGCCTCCCCACCACAGCTTCTCACACTGAGTGCCCCAGCCGAGCAGACCAGGCACCCAAGGGGCCTCTGCAGATTCATTCCTGTCAGTTGTCTTCACTCCAGGGCCTCTGCCCTGCGTGTCCCTGATGGGGGATGGTGGCCAGCTCTGCTCACACCCCTGGGGCACCTGCTGCTTAAGTGAGTGCTCAGAACAGTGACCCAGCCACCCACGGCCGCCCAGCAGGCAGCCGGCAACCAGCATCCACTGAGGGACAGGTCCGGCCAGGTGGCCTTCCCCAGCCGGAACCAGAGGCTGGCCAGGCTCTTGGGGGACTGCAGACCTGGGAGCACCACCTGCAGGGTGGGGACGTGCAGCTGGCCTGCAGAGGCCTCCTCCCACCAGCTGCTTCCTCTTGGAGCCCGAGGGAGCCAGAGCCTGCGCTTGGCCAGATGGCGGGCAAGGTCTGTGTGAGCACTGGGGGCTCCCCTTTCCCCCCTCCCATCACAGTGGTGCACTTGGCACGGGGCACCAGGGCCAGGAGGAGCTGGGGTGACTGCCAGGTGGGACGAGAAGGCCATCACGCCCCCAGCTCCACAGGCTGTAAGCACAGACCATGGGCACCAAGTGACCTCAAAGCACACCCTGCCCTCACCCCTGGCAGAGCCGTGGGCATCGCAGGGGCCCCTGCCCAGATACACAGCTGAACCCCCTCCCCTCTACCACATGGCTGCTGTGAGCTTCAGGCCAGAGTGGGCATCCTCACTGGCGTGGGCCCTGCTATGTCCACGCTGGGGGCCACCCTGGTGGCAGGGGTGCTCAGGAGCCTACTGGGGTCCCAGGGCACAGCCCCAAGAAGGGCCGGCCTAGGCCAGGCTAGGGGGCCCGGGGGCCAGGCCGACGGGCCTGCAGGTGACCACAGAATGTTCTAGGTGGGGCCTGGGCAGGCTCCTCACTGGACCAGGGAGGACCCAGCATTGACTGTGGCTGTGAGCCCTGAACAGACCCCTGGGCCAGCAGCACTCCCAGCTCCTGCAGCCTCCCGGCTAGGAGGCCCCAGGAGGCCATGGACAGGCTCTGCCGCCGCCAGCCTCTGTCCGCTGTCATCCCAGGGTCTGGAGCTGGGTGAGGGAGCCATGCTGTGCTCTCACACACCAGGGAGGCCGTGAGAGTGGCCTCGACATGTGGGCTCCATCCCAGGGTCTGGAGCTGGGCGAGGGGGCCATGCTGTGCTCTGGCACACCAGAGAGGCTGTGAGAGTGGCCTCGACGTGTGGGCTAGCTCCTCCATCACAGGAGGGTCTGGTGGACTCTTGGGAGCCACTCTGCAAAGGGGTCTTTGGGATGGACCCAGGTGGGTCCACGTCAGGGGGTCCCCAGACATGACTTCCCAGCCTTGGGGGACAAGGCTATGGACAGTACTCTGTGGGAACCCTGCAGGCTCAGCACCTGGCCTGGGGGTCTTCCTTGGGCCAAGAGAAGCTTCCAGAAGCCATGCCAGAACCATAGCTCAAGATGGGATCTTGGCAGCCGCCTCCACACCCCAAGATGGCAGAGGCCCCTGTGTGCTGCTTGGCTCCTGTGCCTTCAGGTACAGACCCATGAGAGTCAATGTGACCCAGGTTGTCAGAGATGTGCAGGGTTGAGGTGCAGGGACAGGAGCAGAGGTCATGGAGTGACAGCAGGCCCACTGTGGCACTCCTGGCTGATGCGGTTTATCCCAGTGGAGGACAGGGAGAGGGGCACGGGGCGGTGAGAGCCTGGGACAGCGCGGGGCGGAGCTGGGGGCGACACGGGAGTAGTCTGAATTGGTGGCTGGGCTGATTCTCAGGCTGGGGCACTGAGTTGTGGCCAGGCAGAAGGGAAAGCAGAGGCCAAATGGGCACGAGGCCTTCCTACAGCCCCGCTCAGCAGGCTGGACAGCGGGGCAGGGTCGCCCCAAGACCCGCTCCGGCTCTGAGTACCCCTACCAGATGGGGCATCGCTCCAGGCTTCCTGAACCTTCCAGACAATGCAGCAGCCTCCTGGCACCCCTGCTTTGGGGCCACCCCACACCCGCCCAGAGCCCTTCCCGACATGCATGCCATCCAGCTGCCTGCAGAGAGCCCCCTGCCCGCCGCCCTCTCCTCGCCTGCGGGACAGACACAGTCCCTCGGCTCCCTGCTGTCATCTGAGCCCAGCTGGCCCCACAGGCTTCTCTGTGCAGGTCAAGGAAACTTGGTTCAAGGGATGTGCCCTAGGCTGAGGGCGTCATGACGCTGGGACTGCAGGATGCATGAGCCGGTGGGAGGCCCCGAGAAGCCAGCAGACATGAGACCCCCTGGCCCCCTCTCAGCCCTAACCCTGTGGAGGACGTAGAGGAGGCAGTGGGGCAGGGTCTGCAGTGGCTCACTCCTGTGTGTTCACCTTGGGGACTGTGAAGGCAACTCCTGCAGGCTGGCACCTCATCGGCCACTCTGCCTCGCGCCCCCTTCAGTGAGGGACCCCAACCCCAGCATGGCGATGCCCCTGAGCGACGGTAACTGAAACCTTGGGAAACTGGGCAGACACTGCTCGCTGAGCAGAGCATAGGGAACTCGGAACCCCGAGCTGCAAGGACTTGCCCCCAAGAGCCACCACGCGCCCAGCCTGGTCATACCCGGGGCGTACCTTCCGCAGGTGGGCAGCCACCGGGAAGCCCCAGCCACCAGGCCCCGCCCAACACTCCGGTCACCAAGGGCTGAGCGACACTGACAATGAGGCTGTGATTAGCTGTTTCCTGCCATTCTCCTTCTCACACTAGGCGTTCCCCTCATTCCTAGGCAAACACGGGGCTCCAACACCCTGGCATTGTCCCCACATGACAGGAAGCAAGGCCAGGTCACATGGCTCAGAGAGTGCTCAGTCCTCCCAGTCTCCCCTCGTGCTGCAGGGGCGACCTGGAGAAGGGTGCATCACTTCTTTGCTCACTGGTGCAGGGGGGCAGCTGGCAGGGGTGCTGCAGGGAGCAGGGGCTGGCAGGGGCGCTATGAGAAGTGGAAGGCTGGCAGGGGCACTGGAGAGACTGGGGGTAGCAGGGGTGCCATGGGGAATGGGGGGCTGGCAAGGGCACCGGGGGAGCAGGGGCTGGCAAGATCACAGGGGAATGGGGGTCTGGCAGGGGTGCCATGGGGGATGGGGGTCTGGCAGGGGTGCCATGGGGGATGGGGGGCTGGCAGCAGTGCCATGGGGATTGGGGTTAGCAGGGGCACCACATGAGACCATGTAATGACCCCACGGAGCCCAGGCGAGTGCACAGGTGGGCCAGAGACAGCCTGCAGTCCAGCACAGTGGGCCCAAGTCCCATGCCCTTGCCTGGACTGCCCACTGCTGCTGGGCCTCCTAGTCGGCATGCGGGTCACCCCTGCTGTCTTCAGCAGCCTCTCCCTACCCCCTCCAGCCCACCTGTGGCTGCCTGTCTTGGCTCAGCATCAATAACCCCCGGTCACGTGACATGCATCAGGCATGCCTGCCAGACCACAGCCTGGTGGAGGGGTCAGGTGAAGGACAAGGGAGGGGCCCGAGGCCATCCAGGCTCAGGCCCCACCCATGTGCACCCCAACTCTGCCCTGAGGCCCAACCATGTGTGCCCCAACTCCGCCCTGAGGCCCCGCATGTGCACCCAGGCTCAGGCCCCGCCCATTGTGCCCCAACTCCACCTTAAGACCCCACCCATGTGCACCCAGGCTCAGGCCCCGCCCATGTGCACCCCAACTCTGCCCTGAGGCCCCGCCCATGTGCACCCAGGCTCAGGCCCCACCCATTGTGCCCCAACTCCACCTTGAGACCCCACCCATGTGCACCCAGGTTCAGGCCCCGCCCACATGCACCCCATCTCTGCCCTGAGACCCCGCCCATCTGCACCCCAACTCCACCCTGAGGCCCCGCCCACATGCACCCAGGCTCAGGCCCCGCCCATTGTGCCCCAACTCCACCTTAAGACCCCACCCATGTGCACCCAGGTTCAGGCCCCGCCCACATGCACCCCAACTCTGCCCTGAGACCCCGCCCATCTGCACCCCAACTCCACCCTGAGGCCCCGCCCACATGCACCCAGGCTCAGGCCCCGCCCATTGTGCCCCAACTCCACCTTGACACCCCACCCATGTGCACCCAGGTTCAGGCCCCGCCCACGTGCACCCAGGCTCAGGCCCCGCCCATGTGCCCCCCAACTCTGCCGAGGCCCCACCCATGTGCACCGGACCCCCCCTACAATTGCACCCCCACCCTCATCCATGCGGGACCCAGTCCTCAGCATCCGGCCAAGTCACATCACAGAGCTCAGTGAAACAAACAAGCAGGTAAAAATAAAACTTCACACAGGGGACGCTGTGGTCAACAGGAGGTTCCCAAAACAACAGCAGAGAGAGCCAGAGTGGAATTCAGGCCCTGGGGGAGCCTGCCATGTGGACGTGACAACCAGGAGCCCAGCCCCTCCACCCCAGCTCCTCACCCCCCACCACCAAACCTCATCTATCCCAGCCCCAAGGGCCTCCTGTGTGGGCACCCGACCCAGGCCGGCAACACTGGCAGGAACAGCCCAGAGCCCCACAGCTCCTGTGCGGATGAAACGTGACAACCGCCAGGCCCAGCCATGGACCTAGGACAGCCTGACCTCCGGGACAAATGAGGCAAACCAGGCTCTGGCCACTTCTGAGCCCGCCCACTCCACCCAAACCCAAAGGCGGTCCCTCCCGGACTCAGGTGCCAGTGAGGGGGCAGGAAGGGTCAGGGCTCAGAGGGGACAATGGCCCAAGCCACCACCGAGCACAGCAGCACCTGCCCGGGCCCTGCGTGAAAGGCTTCTTTCTCCCCCGCCAGCCCTGGGGACACCACTTCCTCTCCCCACCCAGCCCCCAACTCCCATTCCTCTGTCCTCAGTCGGGTCCAAAGAGCCCCCGCACCTGCAGCGGAAACCAGGGGCCGCCTTTCATGTCCTCCCGGCTCGCTCCACGGCAGATTCCTTTGTCCCTCCCAGACTGCAGACCAAAACAAGCAAGGGACTCATCCGTCCCCCCCGCCGTCACCGCACAGAGCAGGGACAACGAGGTCAGGGCCGCAGGGCGCCCTTCCTGGGGACCCTCTGACCCCCTTCTCAGCCGCACGCCCCTTGGGGAGTCTGTGGGAAGGGCAGTCAGGGGGGACATGCCCTGGCACACCCGTGTGTGGGGGGATGGCGGCTCACTGGGACAAGGGCCGACCTGTACTGGGAGGCAGCCTCGCCTGCCGTGATACCTGTCCCCACAACCCCCCTGGGGCCACCTGTCCCTGGTCCGCCTTCCCCTACAAAGCCAGGGCCTCAGACAATTCAGCTCCAGCCGACCCAGCTCAGAATCCCCACCTGGGTCCTCGTGTCACACAGGGGACAAGGGGGCACTGCGCCCACCCCTCTGTGGCCCCTGCTGGCCTGCCGGCCCTGGGCCTCTGGCCTCTCCAGTCTTCTCTGAGCAGAGGTGACCACAGGGACTGAGTGCGGAGTGCTTGGAGTGCTGTGGGAAGCCGCTCCGGGACAGAGGAGCAGGCCCTGTGTGGCCCCTCCAGGGCCATCCTCCAGGACCCAGGGCAGTCAGCGTATAGCAGGGACACTCACCAGACAGGCAGCCCTCCTGGTCAGGTAGCCGGCTCCACCCTGGGCAGCATCTGAGCACCGTGCGGGCTTCCGTGGTGTGCACCTGCCTGTAGCCTGTGTAGTAGATGATTCTAGAAGACACGAGAGACGGACAAGTGGATAATGCAGGGCCAGCGTCCCATCCGGAGACCAACTAATGCATGGGCTGAGCAGGCCCGGGGCCCCAGCTGCCCGGGAGCCTGTGGCAGGGCAGGACCCAGCAGGAGCGACCTCACACTGAGCCCTATGGGTGCTCAGTGACAGGGCCTCAGCCAGGAGCCCCGTCGATGGGACCGACCAAGGGACGGGATGCCCTCCTGCTGGCTGGGCCCACACATGGGAATCCCAAGCCGGCCCCAGCCCAGGCCCCAGGGTGGGGTGGGGGCTGACACAGCACACACACTAATCCAGCCAGCGGCCATGTCCCGGAAGCGAGTGTTGGTGCAAGCGGTCGCACACACAGGCCCTGGAAGCGCCTCTGGCAGGACATGAAACCACTTGCCCGGACAGACACTGGTCACAGCGCAAACAATGTCTAGCCGGCCGAGGCGTGTTAGGACAGCCAGCCGTGGGCTGCTCCCCAGGGGGAGTGCAGGCAGCTGCAGCCCCCACGGCCCTGCAAGAACAGGTCCCTCCATCCCTGGGAGCCCCATGCCTCTGCCCCCTTGGCCCTGCAGGAACGGGCCCCTCCGTCCCTGGGAGCCCCATGCCTCTGCCCCCTCGGCCCTGCAGGAACGGGCCCCTCTGTCCCCGGGAGCCCCACGCCTCTGCCCCCTCGGCCCTGCAGGAACGGGCCCCTCTGTCCCCGGGAGCCCCACGCCTCTGCCCCCTCGGCCCTGCAGGAACGGGCCCCTCTGTCCCTGGGAGCCCCACGCCTCTGCCCCCTCGGCCCTGCAGGAACGGGCCCCTCTGTCCCCGGGAGCCCCACGCCTCTGCCCCCTCGGCCCTGCAGGAACGGGCCCCTCTGTCCCTGGGAGCCCCACGCCTCTGCCCCCTCGGCCCTGCAGGAACGGGCCCCTCTGTCCCTGGGAGCCCCACGCCTGTGCCCCCACGGCCCTGCAGGAACGGGCCCCTCTGTCCCTGGGAGCCCCACGCCTCTGCCCCCTCGGCCCTGCAGGAACGGGCCCCTCTGTCCCTGGGAGCCCCACGCCTCTGCCCTCACGGCCACAGCACAGCCTGAGCCTGCTGGGAAGGACAAGTTCCGAGTGTCCCCTCCCTTCCTTCCCTCCCTCCTTCCTTCCTGTGCCCTCCGAGGGTGACAAGTCCTGGTGCTTGGCCTGGAGAACTCTGGCTGCCATGGTGATGGGACAGCCCGGGACACCGCTCTCGGCCCTGCCCATGGCCAGGCAGCGGCTGACCATCAGGGACCTGACCGTGTGGTCACAGGACCCTCAGCCCAGCCAACGCCAGGCGCGGAAACTGAAGCACAGACAGGCTCCGGAGCTTGCTGGAACTCAGGAGCTCAGACCAGCGTCCACCCTGGACCCCAGCCCCTCCTGGCCACCTGCCGGGGTGCTCCTCTACGCCAAGGGGGGCCCGGGGTGGATTTGGGCTTAGCAGCAGCTTTTGGCAGCTTCCAGCAAAGGCACTTTCCACAACTAGCCTGACGGTTCACCCAGTTCCCAACGGCCAATGCCACTCTGCTGCTCCGGAAACCCAAGCGGCAAGTCCATATCCGGGGCACACCGGGGCCTCGCCTCCCCTCCCGGAGTCAGGGCTGGGCCGTTCCTGCAGGGAGGGCAAGCTGCACCCTGGTGCCCTCAGACCCCACTTCACCTCTAAGTGCCAAACCTGTCTCCAGGCCCTGCCACTGTCCCACAGGAGGGGACAACTGTGTGCCCCGTGAGGCACTGTGAGGGCTGCACCCCCATGCCCCATCACCGGGCGAACTTCAACACCCTCAGATGATAACATGCAGGCCTCCCCCACCTCAGCCCAGACACTGCCCCCCTGGCCCTGCGGCCTGAGGTCACAGACGCAGGGGCGGGCTGTGGAGCCCCAGGCCTCTGCCAGGTTTTGAAGCTGTCTTAAGCAATAGAAGTTCTCACTTGGACATGGGCAGGGAGCCCAGGGGTCAAGTGGCACCAGTCTCCAGGAGGGGCAGTGCCTGGGGGGGCTACCCCTCCCTGGCAGAGGAGCTTGCTGCAGCCTGGACTGGCCCATGAGCCTCACCTCCATCAGCGCAGGTGACCCTGAGGCGAGGCCCCCAGTTCCAGCTGCCCAGTCCCCAGAGGTCACCCCCAGGCCCCCTTCAACCTAGGGTCCCCAGCACGTACCTCCGCTCATGGCTGACACACCATGCCTGCCACCTGCAGCCCGGCTTCCACACGGGCACCACACGGCTGAAGGCCTGCACGCAAGGCAGCTGGCGGCCCACCAGGGTCAGTTCTTGCTCGGCACACACGTGAGGCCTGGGACAGGATGGCAGCATCAGTGCCCCGCCCTGAAGCAGGCTGCTGGCACCCCGCCCCTGACAGTCCCGAGCCAGACACCTCAGCTCCCTGCACACCTGCAGCCGGGTGGCCCCTGCCGGGCACAAAGCCCGCCCCACTTGCCCAGCAAGGGCCCTGCTGTGGCTCGGCAGTTTCTCTCCTGACAGCACTGTCTTCGCCAGTGTGGGGTAGGGGAAGGTGGCAGGGGTCCGGCCAGCTCCTGGGGCCGCCACCCCTGCAGACACGGAACGCAGCAGTCTCTGAGGAGCCGGCAGTGACAGGGGACACAGAGGGAAGGAACCCCTCCCCTAGCCTCCCTCCAACCCCACCGAGAGCTCAAGGGACAAGACACCAAGGCTGCTGCGGCCAGGCCACAGGTGGGCACAGGCCCCAGAGCACGTGCCAGCCCCAAGTGCCCTAAGGGAGAGCCAAGGTGGCCTCCACTGCGGCAAATCCCGCAAGGGCCGGCTGACCTCAGCGTCCATGAGCCACGGGACCCATGTGGTATCTGGAGGAGACGGGGCTGGTCCTGCACAGCCAGGCCCTGGGCCCACTGCCCAGCACGAGGGGCCAGGCACATACCTACCTGTATGGCAGGGCTGCAGCAAGCCCGGTGGGTCCCAGTGCCTGGGCCCCCTCCTGCCAGCAGAGCCAGCCCTGCCCCTGACCGCCCACTCTCTGCCTGAGGACACTGAGCACACCCTTACGCTCTGCGGCTAACAGTCCAGCGGGCAGCTCCACCCCACGTGGGGAGGCATCCCCACTCACTCTGGGAGCTGGGAGACCCCGACCCTGGCCACAGGGCAGCTGCCTCTGGACCCCAGTATGTGTCCTCTGACTTGAGTCACCTTCTGGGTAAGTGCCTGCTGAGCACTGGCCGCCTTGAAGTGGACGGGGAGGAACTGCCCGGGGCAGGGCTCCACCCCGCAGGACTCCGAGGTGTGGGGTGCCACCAGGGCCGCTGTACAGCACCTGGACCCCAGCCCAGGCTCTGTGGTGCCCCCTGCTGCCCTAGCAGATTCCTACACAGGGGTGGAGGGGGTGCTTGCCAGTGGGGGGCTCCTGGGCACAGCTCCAGGAACTTCCCAGACATGACATCACACGGGACGTCCCGGGTTCCCCACGGTGTGCGCTCTGCCTGAGGCCAGCAGACAAGCTGGAGCAGAGGCTGGCCTCCACGCCTCTCCCAGCCCCGGACAGAGGCCGCCAGGGGCCACAGTCCCCGCGGCCGGCTGGAGGGCAGCTCAGGGTCTTGGGGCACCGTCACCAGGGAGGAGTCCTCCTTCCTCCGCTCCCGCCTCATCAGGCCACAGCACGGACATGGACGGTCCCCAGGAAAGCCCACGGCCACAGATGATGCTCACCTATACCTGCACGCATCTGTCCTTCAGTCCACCAGTAGTGTTGGCCAACGAGGGCAGCAAAGGAAGAGGGTGGAGGGGCGGGTGGCTGGGGTCCCCCGGAAGCGGGGTGGTGAGGGTCTCAGGCCCAGCCCCAGCCTTGGAACAAGAGCACCAAGCTGGGGTCTCAGGAGGGTAGCAGCCAGCTGGGCTTGGCGGCTGGCAGCCACGGGGAAGTTATCACTGCCCCACTCGCCCAGCGTCCACCAAGGGGTGCCAGGACAGCACACACCTTCAAGACTCCAGCAAACCAGGGGGCGGGGGCACATGCAGCAGGGACCCAGCCCCAGTCACGGCCACGCCCTCATGCTGGTGGGCTCACACCACGGGGCTCAGGGTCCTTCCTCTAGGAGCGTGGGGACTTCCAGGAGCTGGGCAAAATCCAGCCACAGGGGAAGGGGAGACAAGGCATGGGGGTAACACCCCAAGTGGGACCTGTCTTGACTGTCCTGTTGAACCCCCGGTTACCAGCAAGATGACCACCCCAAGGGGCTCTCCCCATCCAACCTGGCCCCACACAAGGTCTCCCAGCAGCCTGCTCAGGTCACACCCCCAAGAAGCTATCCCCCAGCAGGGTCTCTGCAGGGTCCGAGGGCTCCTGGGCTGCCCAGCACAGCCTCTGGCCCTGATCGGGGCAGCGCGGGCTGTCAGGAGCCCCAACGCCCTGGGCAGCCCACCATGGCAGCTGCACACTTCTCCCGGTGCCTGGCCCCCTCGCACACAGCTCCCGGGCAGTGACCACGTCAAAGCAAGGGGCCATTTGGGTCCATCTCTCTGCCCACCTGGAAGAGCCGGCCACGACAAAGCCCAGTGGACCTAGTAGCTGGACACAGTCTCCATTCTTAGCTGCTGTCCACCCTACACTCCCCTACCCCATCCCATCTGGAGGCAGGATGTCACTTCCTGACCCTGAGGGACCCAGCGGTCGGGCCGTCTGCTCTGCGGGCCGGAGCAAGGCAGACGCTGCGCACCAAGGCGGGCGTGCACATCCAAGAACCAGCAGGCAGCGCCAGCAGTCAGAGGGCGGTGGCTGGCACAGGCACCCCGACACACCATCCCGCACCCCGCCTCCACCCTCACCTCCCCCTGCCTGGGTGCAGCCAGCTCATGGTGGGGGAGCCCAGTTCTGGTCCAGCTCCCCTGCCTGCTGACTTGGGCATGTAGCTTGAAGCTGTGCTGGGGCGCCCAGCCACTTGCTGCCAGCAGCACGGACCCCCACCTGCCTTGGAACACCTGGGCCCCAGCAAGGAGCTTTGGCACAGCTGCCCAGGCCCCTCACAGTGACACCTGGTGTGGCTGGGCGCGGCCTTCCGGCAGGAAGGGACTCAGCCAGGTGGGCCTTGGCCCCAGCCTAGTGGAACACAGCCCCTACCCACAGTGGTCCCACTGCGTGCCCAGGCACAAGGAGGTGCTCTCTGATAAAACACTTGTGGGAAAATACAGCTAGCTCCTAGGAATCTGAGAGAGAAATAAAAGGTCTGGGGGGAGGGGAGCGAGGAGAGGGGGAGCGTTAAGATTCCACTCCTGCAATCCATCCCAAACTGGTTCAAAGCCCCTGCCTTCCTTCCTGGAGCCCCAGGTGGACAGGCAGAAGTGGGGCGTCCTCTCCCCCAGGCCTCAGGCCAGGAGGCAGGTGGGGGTCAGATGCCCCAGCACCCTGTACCCACCTGGGAAAGCCCCAGGGAAGGGGAGCCAGCAGTGGGATCCACACGCCAAGGACTCCCACGTCCCCACCCACCCCCGGTCTTCTTGAACCGGCCACCAGGCAATCTCCCCATGGGAGCAGAGCAAGATGGGGGCGGGGTGGGGGAGTTCCAGAGTGCAGACCCCCAGGGGCCCGGCTGGCCTGCTCTTCCCTCCCCCTCTACACTGCCTTCGAGGGAACCCTTGGAGGGGCAGGTGCCAGAAGAGCCCCTTCCGTGGTCCCCTCAAGACTGGCAGCAGCCTGGCCAAGCTCTGCAGGCATGCCCCAGTCCTGACCCGGCCGACGCAAGGACGAACGAATGCTAAACACCCCTTTGGGGAATCATCTTTCAAAATTACATTCATCTCGTCTGGTCCCCTGGCCCTCCCTTCCTGCTTGCCTTCCCTGGCAGGCTCGGAGCGCACGTGTTGGACAGACACAGCCAGCCGCTCCGCGCGCCGTCGGGGCGCAGCCCGCCCCGGGCCCCCGGGAGGCGGCTCGGGGAGGAAGTGGGAGCGCGCGCCTTCCCCCCGCCGGCGCCGAGCCCGGCTCGCCGGCCAGCGCTGCCCCGGCAGGAGGCTCCGGCCGCAGACCCCTCCCCGGAGCGCAGGGCCCAGCCCGGGAACCTCGGCCCCCTCCGCAGGCGGCGCAAGCAGCCCATTGTTCTGGTGCCCGGGGACAAGGCCGCCGAGCTCGGTCCAGGTCCGGCCGCAGCCCCCGGCCCGAGTCCGCCCCCGCTTTACTCACATGCTGGGCTGCAGCGGGGGCAGGAGCCGCGCCGGCTCGCCCGCAGCCACCGCGAGGAGCAGCAGCACCAGCGCCAGGGCCTCCGCGGGCACAGGCATCGCGCGCGCCGCCTCGCGCCGGGGTCCTCCCCGGTCCCCACTCACAGGGGGCCCCGCAGTTCCCCGGGAACCGCCGCCTGCACGTGCGTCATGGCCGAGAGCACGCTCGGAGCGCAGCCCACAGGTGCCCGCGCCGCGTCCGGGGAGCCCGGGGTCGGCGCAGGTGCGGAGGGTCCGGCCGGCTGTCCGCACCCGAGGCGCCTGGGTCTGCTGGGCCGGACGCTGCCCCGCTGAGCAGAGCCGAGTGCGGGGCCCGGCGCCCGCAGCCCCGCCCCGCACGGCCTCGGCCCCGCCCCGAGCCCCCTCGGGCCTCCCGCTTCCAGGCCCGCCCGTCCGGAGCGCCCCCTTTGCGCTCTTGGCTCGGCTCCGACCCAAGTGCGGACCCAGCAAGTCGCTCTGAGCTCCTTCCTTTTTGATCTGCACGGGGAGCCTGCTGGTGCACCTGCGTCCGAAGCTACCCCACCCCTGGAACACGTGGCCCAGCGGGTGTCCCCAGCTCCGGGTGCCCTGTGGCTTCAGGCCTTGGCTCAGAACGCACTTGGTCCAGGTGGACGGAGGACCAGGTGGCCCAGGGGCATGCCAGCTGTTTCTGATGAAAGCCAGAGAAGTTCCATCTGGGTTGAGTTCTTGTGTGTCACCGGGGCCCAGGGCAGTGGCCAGCCCGGGCAGACCCAGTGCCCCGTCCCGGGGCCCAGGGCAGTGGCCAGCCCAGGCAGACCCAGTGCCCCGTCCCGGGGCCCAGGGCAGTGGCCAGCCCAGGCAGACCCAGTGCCCCATCCCGGGGCCCAGGGCAGTGGCCAGCCCAGGCAGACCCAGTGCCCCGTTTGACAGAGGGGTACTGGGCACGTGGGGACCCCTCCCTGGGCTCTGCACTCTGCTGCCTGCACATCCCAGCCAAAGGATGGGCTGCCCAGGGGGTCCCAGTCCAGGCAGCAGCTCCACCTGACCTGACCTCTACCCTTCAACCACCACCCTCCACTGCCTGGCATCGCTGTACCCCCAAGGTGCTGAGCTCCTGGTGCCCCCCCCCCAGGCACCAAGCCCCGTTCAGGGGGCTGAACACAGGGCCTGGCTTGGGGGACCTTCACTTAGCTGTCTCACGGGTGCAAGTTTGGGGTGTGTGTACCCGTGATTGAAGGTGATTTGTGGCCTCAGGGAATTCTCCAGCATTGGGCCCAGCGCTGTGGCCTAGTGGCTAAAGTCCTCGCCTTGAATACGCTAGGATCCCATATGGGCGCAGGTTCTAATCTCAGCAGCTCCATGTCCCATCCAGCTCCCTGCTTGTGGCCTGGGAAAGCAGTTGGGGACAGCCCAAAGCTTTAGGGACCCTGCACCTGCTGGGAGACCTGGAAGAGATTCCTGGCTCCTGGCTCCCGACTGGCACAGCTCCAGCCGTTGCAGTCACTTGGGGAGTGAATCATCGAACAGAAGATCTTCCTCTCTGTATATCTGACTTTGTAACAAAAAATAAATCTTAAAAAAAAAAAAAGGAAATCCTCCAGCAAAGATTGGTTGGCTCCTGTGGGGTTGGAGGGTGGTCTCTGGACAGGGCGGGACCCGGCTTTTGCACAATGTTGGCCCACTCTGCAGCAGACGCTCAGTGGGCTTCTCCCTTCTGCTGGGGGCCAAGTTCAGCCACCCGATGCGGGGCTCTCAGCAGGTGCCAGGTGGGCTGCCACTGTCCTGCTGCCACTGCGTGTGGTTGGTACACCTGCCATCCCTTGCCCCAGGCCTTGTCCCTCTTCCCATGAGCCCTCTGGGCAGTCCGTGGACTCCTCAGACGTCATTCTTCAGCAGTTGTAATGACGCCCCTTTGCACTGCAGACCAAGGAAGGCCCCTGCCGACAGCTGGCTCCTCTGCCCAGCCCGTCTCCCCTGCCCACTGCAGAGGATGGACATACCCCCTCGAAGGCAGAGCAAGCTCAGAGCAGAGCCCTATTCACAGTGTCATTCGCTGCATCACTCCCCAGGGCGGGGACGGGGGAGCTCACTCCAGGAGCCAGGAGCTCCTTGCACGTGCCCCCGTGGGAACATGTGCCCTCGTGGGTGGCGGGGGCCAGGCAGACACGGGAGCCAGGAGCTCCTTGCGCATGCCCCGGTGGGAACATGTGCCCTCGTGGGTGGCGGGGGCCAGGCAGACATGGGAGCCAGGAGCTCCCTGCATGTGCCCCCATGGGAGTGTGTGCCCCCATGGGTGGCAGGGGCCAGGCAGACACAGCAGCCAGGAGCTCTGTGCGCATGCCCCCGTGGGTGGTCGGGGCTCAGAGGCTGGCACCACCTCTTCCTGTCTGCTCCCAGGTCTTAATTAGCAGGAAGCTGGGGTCATAGGCAGAAGTGGGATTCAAATCAAGCCACTACACAGGGGACGTGGGGGTCCTGGCCTGGGGTGTGAGCACAGGGCCGCCACCTGCTTCCGTGTCATGACCTCAGTGGACACACAGGGCCCACGGACTCTTCTCCACGAAGTGCCCATCATGGTCCTTCTCCAGGCAGGAGACAACGGGGGACACTTACTGCTGGCACTGTGCGCCCTGTGGCTCCGTGTCAGGTTAAACACAGGTACTGACCATGCACATTCCCTCTCCCTGCCCTGTGCCACCCAGACCAGGCCACAGGCCACCCAGCGAGCCTCCCAGCAGCTCACCAACAGCAGGACTGCGTGATGCCAGCCAGGCCCACGCCTCTCAGCTTACCCCAGGCTATATCTGTCATTCTCACCCATCATTTTTCTTTTTAAAAGCATATTTATCTGTTTGAAAGAGTGACAGAGAGAGCTTCCATTTGCTGGTCCACTTCCCAAACAGCTGCCAAGGCCAAGGCTGGGACAGTCCGAAGCCGGGAGCCTTACTTCCCAGGCGGGTGCAGGGACCCATGGCCTTGGGCCATCCTCCGCTGCTTTCCCAGGTGTGTTAGCAGGAGTCGGAAGTGCAGCAGCCATGCGCATGGGGCTCCCAGGCAGGAATCTGACCCTCCCCTTGCTTGTCATTGTTCCAGGTTAAGCCGGGGACTCGTCACCCACTCTCTGTCCCTCTGCCCCTGCGACTCCTGTAACTGTCCCGGTTAGCTGGAGCATCACAGTAAGGACACCTTGGACGGGGTGGGATGCAGGCTGACCTGGGGCCCCTCTGAGCACACGTCGGTCTGTGCAGGGCACTGCCCTCCGGCGGGGCACAGCGGCCTACCCACAGCTTCTGGGAGACCAGCCTAAACCCCATCCTGGAAGCCTTCATTCAGCGGGAACGCCTGAGCTGTGGAGTGCTTCCTACCAGCTTCATCAGCAGGAAGCTGGGGTCAGCAGCTGCGGCTGGGTTGTGGGAAGCAGGGGTGTCCGCAGGGGTCTGCGGCCGGTCCCCTCCTCCGTCCTGTCAGTCCCAGAGGCCTGCAGGTGGCACACGCTCGGCAGTCCTTGGTGTGGCCTGGAGCTGCCTGCTTCCACATCTGGCTGACCAAGGCTCCAGCTTGAAGTCGCTGCTTTGCAGTGTTTGTGTCTCATTGGCAGCTGGAAGTCATGCAAACAGCCTTTAGCCGGAGGGGACGGAGCAGAGTCGAGCCACGTCTGTGGGTCTGGTCGTTCCCAGCACTAATTCCCAAAGCAAAGTGCTCAGGCCTGCAGCTTGGCATGAACCTGCACGAAATGAGAGACACCCTGAGCGCCCCAACTCTGCAGCTCCAGGGAGCTTGTCCGGCATTCCGTCTGACTCAAGCATGAGGGAAGCAGCTCAGGCCATGGCTGCGAACAGGTGCCCACAGCCGTCCCTGGGGACTCTGCACGCAGCCGGCATGGGGAGGTCTCCAGAAACCCCGCGACCCAGAGCACTAAGGGCGCTGAGGTCCGTTCACAGCTTGGCAGCTTGGCCTGCGCAGAAGTGAGCTTGTGGGACGAGACACTTCTGCTCCCAGGTATGCAGGGCCATGGGCAGCCCAGCAGCGGGGCTGCTGCTTCTGCCAGCAGAGGCCTGAGCTGGCACGGACGACACACCTGCCCGTGTCTGGTGGACTTGTGGCTGCCTCGTGGTGTCATTAAGGAAGCCTCTGAGGACCAAGTGTTCGACACCTGAGCCTCTGGGAATGGAGGCCCAAAGTGTGGCAATTTCCAAGCCTCTGAACTGTCGCTGCAGAAGAGGCACCCAAGCTCCTGGGAGACGGAGGGGGCAGCTTGCCATAGTGTATGCCAGACCGCCCATTCAGGCATGCCTCCCCCTTGCCGACACACCTGCTGTCTCTCCTGGCCCTCACTTGCATCTCGTCTGTCAAGTCCTGGTCTCGCTCACCTGCCACAGACCAGGTCTTGAAACCCGGCCCCAGCACCTCCTCATGCAGGCATTCTGCTGGGTACGGAGCAAGCAGGCTGCAAGCTGCCTTGGAAGGTGGACACACAGCCCTGCTCCTGGGGGTCAGCATCGTGGAAGGGCAGGACCTAGCCACAGCGAACACCTGGGCGGGGATACCCCAGGACCCACACCTGTGACCTCACCAATGAAGGACCCACGATGACACCATGGGGGGAGGGGAGGGTGGAGGCTTGAGGGAGCAAGAGCCACACCTGCCAAGCTAACCAGAGGAGCACAGATGCCCGCGGGCAGCTTCCTGATCCCCCTGCCCTGAACACCACTCGGCCCAGCCTCCTCCAGGCTCCCATGCACCAGGAAGACACGGCTGACTGCCAGGTGAGGCCTTCCCACGGGTCCCGTGGGCACTGGAACCACACACACCCCAGCTGGAGCCAGGCAGGTCAGGGGTGTCCCGCAGCCTGAGCCCGGGCTCCAGGCCAAGAGGCCTGGCCGTTCAGATGCTGGATCCCTTGTCCCCTCCTCTGCAGGGGTGGGGTGGGGGGCAGGCAGGATGTCTCCCTGTTGAGGTCTCACTCCTGCCTCCTGCTGTGGCTAAACTCCAAGAGGAAAGACAATGTAACAGCTTATAGCCGCCAGGCAGGAAGGCAGAGCAGCAGAGAGGAGGGCGCCTAGGGTGTCCCGTGGAGGGGGATGTGGAGGGCGCTGCTGCCCAGGACCCCCCATGGGGAGCCCCTCCCAGCAGTGCCCCAGCCAGGCCGAGGGCCCACTGGGACGGGCCAGTTTGGCAAAGCACTAACCCATAACATCTAGAGATGAAGACCGGAGGCGTGATGGCATCTGGGGATGGGGGACAGCGCCGGGGCGATGCTGCCACCTGCTGGCGGCCAGAGAACACCTGCTAGGGCTGAGAGTGGGGCCAGATCTCGGGGACCCCCAAGCTGGGGACCCCCATCCCAGCCTGTGCATGTGCAGAGCGAGGATCTCAGCTGCAGCTGTGGCCCCTTTTGCATCCGGGTGGTCCCCAAAAAGACACCATTGAATTTAGGTAGAGGACAAGTCAGAGTGGACATGTCCCCTGGGCTGTTCTGACCTAAAGAGGAGGCAGGGTGGGACCCCCAGGTCTCCCCCAGGAGCGGGCTTCTGCTCCAGGCCTGGCAGGAGCCCCCAGGTCTCCCCCAGGAGCGGGCTTCTGCTCCAGGCCTGGCAGGAGCCACAGGGTGGACTGTCCCTCAGCCGCCCCTGTGCCTGCTGCCTGCTCATCACCCATCCCAGCACCTCTCCAGCTGGTGGCCAGACGAGCCACTTCCTGCACCCACAGCAGGCTGGGGCACGTGCGTCTCCATCCTCACAGGGCACCTGGGGGCCGTGGAACCAACCAGCCACACTGCTGCCCTGTCCTGTTCCTGCTGCCCCCGCCCCACCACCGACCCCAGGCCCAGCTCTCTCCTGCCGACGGCTCCCACCTTCTGGTCGCACCCACGGACCTCCCTGCAGAGCTTGGGGGCTGCCCCCGCTGCGCCATGCGGACGCTGCCCTGGCTGTGGGTGCAGAAGGCCTCTCGGTGCCCAGACCAGCCCACAGCACCCCCTCCCCCCTTTAGCAAGAACCTGCCTTCTCTGACCTTCCAGCAGGGTCAGCAGGGGTCAACCAGCTGACCAGTGGACAGACTGGACACAGTTGCAGACCCAGGTGGGGAAGAGGCTCTTAAGGCAGCAGCAGCAGCAGCTGTCCAGGGCTCTGCCCTGCCAGGCCAGCGGCACAGCGTCCTACACACCTGCTCTCCTCTACACAGCACCTGGCTTCGTGGGTCCACCGCTGTTGCCTAGTGGTTAAAGTCACTGCCTGTGGTGCCAGCATCCCACACGGGCGTCGGTTCGTGTCCGGGCTGCTCCACTCCCCATCCAGCTCCCTGCTCGTGGCCTGGGAAAGCATCAAGGACGGCCCAAGGCCTTGGGACCCTGCACCTGTGTGGGAGACCCGGAGGAGGCTCCTGGTCAGCTCAGCTGAAGCCGTTGTGGCCCCTGGGGAGTGACCAGCAGCCCGGCCCCTCCTGCAGAGCAGCAGCACCGAGAGCAGAAACCCAAGACCCCCCAGCTGCGCAGGGGGCCGGCAGCAGGGCGCAGTGACCACTGCCCGGGGCAGGCTGCGCGGCCGCAGGGGGAGCCCGGCGGGACCACGGGCTACAGGCGCGTGGCGGGGAAGGACACAGAGGGTGGGTCACCCCCGGCCAGGGGACCCCCGGCCTCACTGTCCCAGCCCACCTCGGCTGCCCTGCCACACCCCCAGCGCCCGCCCCGCAGCGAGCCGCTCCTAGCGCCATGGCAACCGCCCGCCACGGGCCAACAGGAAGCGGGTGTGCCCCGAGCGGACCCGCGCCGTCCTGGGCCCACCCACTTCCTCCTATAAACAGGAAGCGGGTGTGTGCGCGGCGGCTGCTTCCGGCGCCGTGACGGGCGGGGGTGGTTGTGAGCGGCGTCGGGTGGAGCCAATCGTGGCTGGCGGCTGGAGACGAGCCAATGGCAGGGGGCTGCTGGCTCGGCGGGGCGGGCCCGTGGGCGGGGCGGTGTCGGGTGACGCTGCGGCGCGGACGGGCGGTGTCGGGTCGGGGTCCGCCGCGGGAGTCGGGCCGGGCCTGGCGGCCACGGCTTCGGCCATGCTGCAGTTGCGGGACTCAGTGGACTCGGCGGGCACGAGCCCCACGGCCGTGCTGGCGGCCGGCAGTCCAGGCGGGGGGCGGCCCGGGGCAGGCACGCCGCTGCGCCAGACGCTGTGGCCGCTCAGCGTGCACGACCCGACGCGCCGCGCCCGCGTCAAGGAGTACTTCGTGTTCCGGGTGAGGGCCTGGGGTGTCGGGGGTGTCGGGGGTGTCGGGGTGCTGGGGCCGAGGGTGCCAGCTGGGCCGGGGGCGGCGGGGATGCCAGCTGGGCCGGGGGCGGCGGGGATGCCAGCTGGGCCGGGGGCAGAGGTGCCAGGTGGGCCGGGGGCAGAGGTGCCAGGTGGGCCGGGGGCGGGCGTGCCAGGCAGGCGGGCCGGGGCCAGAGGTGCCAGGCGGGCCGGGGCCAGGGGTGCCAGGCGGGCCGGGGGTGGCGGGGGTACCAACTGGGCCGGGGGCGGCGGGGATGCCAGGTGGGCCGGGGGCGGGCGTGCCAGGTGGGCCGGGGGCGGCGGGGGTACCGGGGGTGTCGGCGGTACCGGGCCGGGTGCTGGGTGGGTCGGGGCGGCAGGGTTCCAGGGCCGGGGATGAGGAGGGCAACCGAAATGCCAGGGATGCTGGGGCCAGGGGCGCTGGATGGGCCGGGGACGGCCAGGGTGCCGGGGGTGCCAGCTGGGCCGGGGGCGGCGGGGGTACCAGGCGGGCCGGAGTGTCGGGGGTGCCGGGGGTGTCAGGGCCGGTGCTGCCCCCCCGAGAGTGACCGCGCCCCGGCCCTGCCCAGCCTGGCACCATCGAGCAGGCCGTGGAGGAGATCCGCGTGGTGGTCCGGCCCGTGGAGGACGGCGACATACAGGGCGTTTGGCTGCTGGCCGAGTAAGCCCGGGCTGCGTGGGGGTCTGCCTCTTGGGGCTCCTGGTGTGGGTCCATGCCCACCTGTCCCTGTTCCTTCCCACAGGGTGGACCACTGGAACAACGAGAAGGAGCGGCTGGTGCTGGTCACCGACCAGTCGCTGCTCATCTGTAAGTACGACTTCATCAGCCTGCAGTGCCAGCAGGTGGTGAGGGTGGCCCTGAGCGCAGTGGACACCATCTCCTATGGGGAGTTTCAGTTCCCCCCCAAGTCCCTCAACAAGTAAGTGGCGGGGTGGGGGTGTGTTGGTCAGCCACCAGCGGGGTCCCCTAGGTGACATCTCAAGATAGGGGTGGGTGGGCGGGTAGGTGCCTGGGTCGTATGGAGGTGGAGCCCAGTGTGGGCACAGCTCCCTGGGGCTGGTGGGTGTGAGGTTGGTGGTGGCAACACCTCTGGATGCCTGGGTCGTGTGGAGGTGGAGCCCAGTGTGGGCACAGCTCCCTGGGGGATTCCTGAGCCCAGGAGGGGGAGTTCGGGGAATAAGCACCCCAACCGCGAGAGGCCCTGGAGGAGGAGGATGGTGATGGCCCACTGCCTGCTTGCTCTGGTAACAGGCTAGCTCTGGCGCATGCCAGCTGCGGTCAGTCCGCGGTCAGGGTCCCCAGGGCGTGGACTCCAGAGGCTGTAGCTGAGCAGAGAGTCGGCGGCTGTGAGGGGCCCAGGCCTCATCTCTCACTGCAGACCCACTGCCCTCACTCAGGCGGGAAGGTTTCGGAGTTCGGATCCAGTGGGACAAGCAGACCCGGCCGTCATTCCTGAATAGGTGGAACCCCTGGTCCACCAATGTGCCCTATGCCACCTTCATAGAACATCCGATGGCCGGGCTGGATGAGAAGACGGCCTCCCTGTGCCAGGTGAGTGCCTTGGCCCACACTGCCTGGGGCAACAGCCACCTGCTGCCCTTGGCACCTGCCGTGTGGCCAGCCACAGCCAGGCAGCAAAGCTGGCCTGGATTTTAAAAAGATGTGTTTCAAAGATGGCGATCAAAGTGGGAGGTTCTATGCACTGCTTTACCCCCAGACACCACGAGAGTCGGGCTGGGCCAGACGGGGCAGTGGCCTGAGGACTCAGCAGTGACCAGTGCAGCCCTTGAGCAGGCAGCTGGACTCAGAGTGGCAGCCTCTCAGCTTGCGCCTGGCCCTGTACTTGATGCTAAAAGCAGGGCGGCAGACAAACAGGAAGCTTCCATCTGCTGGTTTGCTCCCTAAGCAACGCCTGCACTGGTTCCGCCTGGGCCTGGAGCTCCGTCCTGTGTCCCCTGGCGGGCTGAGACAGCTGGGCCTGGAGCTCCGTCCTGTGCCACCTGGGGGGCCAGGACCTGCCCCAAGGTGGGGGGGGGGCACTTGAATCCAGATCCTCTGCTGTGCGATGTGGGTGTGCAGGCAGTGCTGTGACGTCATAGTCCCCTTGAGCTTGTGGACTGCGTGTGGCCCTGGCACGTGGCGCTGTGCTGCTGGCATCCTTCCTGCTGGGGGACAGGTGGTGTGGGTGTGAGCCAGGGGCAGGAGAGGCCAGAGCCTGGGTCTGCACGGATGCAGTGGGAGTGTGGGCAGAACCGCTGAGACCCGCAGGGGACGAGGGCATGGTGGTGCCGGCTCTGGCGCCACGGAGGGCATGGCAGGTGGCTGTCGGGTGGCTGTCGGGCACATGGGCCCAGAGGGTTCCCCAGAAGCAGGAGTGTGCAGAGCCGTGTCTGGGGTGACGTGGCCTCCATCGGCTCTCTCCACAGTTGGAGAGCTTCAAGAGTTTGCTGATCCAGGCAGTCAAGAAAGCGCAGAAGGAGAGCCCGCTGCCGGGACAGGACGGCGGCGTGCTGGTCCTGGAGCGGCCGCTGCTCATCGAGACCTACCTGGGCCTCATGTCCTTCATCAACAATGAGGCCAAGCTCGGCTACTCCATGACGCGGGGCAAGATCGGCTTCTAGCCCGCCTGTCCCCACTCCTGCGGTGGCCGGGATCCGAGTAGTCAGCACAGGGAGGGAAGTGTGTGTGTGTGTGTGTACGTGGACACCTGGCAACAGTCTGCAGCAGAAATGAACCATGCTGTCTCGTCCTGCTGGTGCCCGCTCTTCGTGGTCCTGTGCCCGTCCGCGTCATCCACGCGGCATGCCGCCCTTCCTGTGTGCCCCTGCCCATCAGTGTGGAGACCGAGGTGTGGGCGGTGCCAGCTGCTGCAGCCATTCACATCTGGTGGCAAATTTTGTATTTTGGAATTTCACCTGTTTTCTAAAAGTGACAGGCAAAGCAGGTCACTCTCAAGCTGGCCCAGCCTGGCCTCGCAGCCGCGGGGGACAAGTGGGCGGGTCAGTGCTGATGTCATGCCTGCTCTGACACTGGCCTGAGCTGTGCACCATGGCATTCCCCCCAGCTGGGAAAGCCTCGCACGCCCCAGACTGGTACCCCCAGGTCCCTGACAGCGCTGGCCACTCCGCACCCTGGGTTTGCCTCGTTTATGCTTGCAAGGAAGCTGGTTTCTACAGAATGTACTGTGAAGCAGGCACTGTGCCAACCCTCTTGCAGCCCACGCCTCCCCAGGCTCTGCCCACCTGAAGCCCTAGCTCAGTGCCCCCCCCCCCGCGCAGCTTGCTCACCACAGATGCTTGGCGCTGACCACCAGCGCCCCCTCCTGCTCCCGGCCAACGCGCGTGAGACTGGCCTGTGTAGGTGGTCACTCAGTAAAGATGTTCCTAACCAAACGCATGTTGCCCCTTTTTTGCAGTCACTGGGACAGAGCTGTGCAGTAACGGCCAGCACACGCTCTGCGGCTGGATGGGGCGGGGGCTCCCCTAGGTCCTGGGCTTTCTGCATGTAGCCAGGGTAGACATGGTTGTGCAGGGGAGTGCCCTGCAAGGGCTCGGCCAGCTGCTGGGAGCTCTGTCTGGGGAGCCCCCACGCAGGAGGCGGGACGCTGGGAATCACCCTGGCTAAGGCAGGCCAGGACTCCAAGCGCAGCGGGGCTGGTCGGTGTTAGCACTCCATTCCCATGAAGCCACCAGTCCGCCCTGGGACTGAAGCAGAAATATCCAGGAAACCACCCTGGGCTGGAGGCCTTCAAGCAGGAAGAGCACAAAGTTACAAACCAGAAATATTTATTTTAAATAATAAAAGAATGGCGAAGGCCTATGTATTTACAAAAATGCTATACTATAAAAAAATAGAATCCAGATGCTGCCAGTGAACCTTGCAGCTGGCCAGCTCCCCAGGCCAGGACCGCACTGCCTACGAGTCGCAATCCCACGTGCGACTGACCCGCTGCCCAAGGGCTGGGGCTGACCCCTCCTCCGTCTCCAGGAAGCAGAGGCAGAAGTGGTCCTTGCTGAGGAGTGCCAGCGAGTCCCCACTGAGATGCCAGCTCAGAGAAAGCACCGCAAAGTCTCCTGGAGAGAGGTGGTCAGTTAGGACAGGGGCCAAAGGTGTGGGTGACTTGGGTTGGGGAGGCAGGCTGGAGGCCAGAGCCACCCTCCTCCGCTGCCAGGGGACACACGGGCAGAGCCACCCTCCTCCGCTGCCAGGGGACACACGGGCAGCCTGCAGGTGCTCACCTTCCACAGGCACCTGCACGGACACACAGCCGGCCCGTGACCACAGGTACACCCTGCAGCCACCCGTGCAGATGGCCAGCCGTGGCTGTTGCGGGTCCCACTGGAATGCACGCACGGGGGCCAGGTGTTCTAGCACCACGAAGAGCCGAAGCTTCTGGATGTCCCAGACCCACACGGCGTTGGGCACGTTGTCTGGGAGGGAAGGGGACGTCGGGTCAGCCCAGCTCTGCGAGTGCAGCAACACAGCGGCTTTGCCGGGCAGACCGGACCACTGCTCGTCGCAAGAAGGCAGATGGAGCCGGGGCGCAGGGGGCTGGCTGGACGGGGGCTCTGGCCGCACAGCACCCACCACCCGGCCAACCATCCCCACTCGGCACCACAAGGGGCACAGACCGTTCCTCGTGGCCAGGAAATAGTTGTCGGGGCTGAAAGCCAGCATGCCCACGCCGATCCTGGGGTTTGCCCGGTCAGCGACGGGCTTCAGTGTCTGCAAGGAAACCGGCATGGCAGCGACGCTGTCTGGAAGGGCAAAGGTGCACACTGCTGCTGCCGGTCGTGGAGGCTGCCAGGGCCAGGGCACCCAGTGCTCCCCCGGGGCCGGCTTACATTTGCTGTCTGAGGCTGAGAGGGGCCTGGACGGTGGGAACGGCAGGGGGCCCAGTGCCAGCTGCGAGCTCGTCTCGGCTTCTTTATAAACAACCTGGAAGACACAGAGGGACCGCCACAGGCTGCAGCATGGTGACTTGGTGTGACCGCCGGCCACAAGGGCACGAGGTGCCACCGTCGGCTGCACCACCAGGAACCAGTGGCCCCATGGTCGCCTGGCAGGATCACCAGGCACCATCATGGCTGAGAGGAGGGGGAGGCTGAAGCCGGAATCCCAGTCCCTCCTAACTCGGTCCCTGGTGGCCACGGTCAAGCTGACCTTTGGGGGGTGGCTGTACGTGTGTGCCTGCTCAGCTGCCATTTGAGCTGCCACATGAGGGCGCCTTGGAGCGCTAAGTGACAGCAGGAGCTGCTGCAGAGGCCAGCAGTGGGCCAGGAAACAGCCCGCACACAGGAGAATCGGAGGGGAACCCGAGGCTCCATGCCTGCTCTCAGGCCAGCCCCGCTGCCTCCCTCCTGTGCCTGCTCACAGGCCAGCCTCGCTGCCTCCCTCCTCTGCCTGTGTGCACATCTGCTCACGCCCACAGCAGGTGTCCTGCCTGACACACCCTTCCCCAGACACCACAGGGCTCCACCTCCCAGGCTGCCCTTCCAGTAAGGCCCCAACCAGCCTCCCACTCCCCACCAGGGCTGGCAGGCCTGCCTGCGTCATCTCTGCTGGACACAGCCCTCCCCTCAGCCCCGTGTCCCTGCATTCCTGGTGTCACCTGGAGCTCCCGCCCAGCTCCTCAGGCCTCGTGGCCTCAGGCTGACTCCCCAGCTAGCGCTCACCGAAAGTGCTCTCTGCACACTTACTATCTTGGAATTATTGATCGTCGCCGGGTGCCCAAACTCTGTGATCATTTTCCAAGTCACATGATTAAGGATGCGCACCTGAGGGTGGCAAGCACGTGAGGCTGACGGGCTGCCCAGTGCCCTGGACGGGGCCCCCCGGCCCTGAGCCCACCTTCCCGTCATAGCTGCCGACCGCCAAGAACTGGCTGCTGGGGCTCCAGGCCACAGACTTGATGCCCAGGGACCACTCGTAGGCGCAGTAGGCTGACAGCAGCCGTCCGTCCAGGGAGTAGAGCAGGATCTTGTACTGCAGACAGGCAGGGCGGGGCTCAGCCCGGGGACAGGGCTCAGCCTGGGGACAGGGCTCGGCCTGGGCACTGGTCTGGGGCTGGGGACAGGGCTCAGCCCGGGGACAGGGCTCGGCCTGGGCACTGGTCTGGGGCTCGGCCTGGGCACTGGTCTGGGGCTGGGGACAGGGCTCGGCCTGGGGACAGGGCTCGACCTGGGGACAGGGCTCGGCCCAGGGACAGGGCTCGGCCTGGGCACAGGGCTCGGCCTGGGGACAGGGCTCGGCCTGGGGACTGTAGCAGGGACGGGCGAGGCGGGGGGGGGCTGAGGCATGTGAAGGCCCTACCCAGCGCCATGTCCCTCTACCTCCAAGCACGTGTCCCACGCGGCCAGCACGCAGCCGTTGGGCGCCCACTCGATCCCCGCGAGGTCCTGGGTGTCCGTGTCGAAGTGCTTGCGGAGGACCAAGGGAACACCAGTTGGAGGGCATTTCTCACCGGGGACGTTCCGTGCACTGGCACCCGATGCCTCATGCCAAAACGGCCAGTCACAGCTCCGACCGCCCGTGTGACCGCTCGCATGGCCCTCCGCAGCAGGCCTGGGCGGTGCGGCCGGCTGTACCAGGCTCTCTCTCAGCCTGCTCAGGGACGGTACCGGGCATCCCCCAGGAAGCTTGCTCAGCTCCTGCTCACGCGGACCACCCACACGCCACGAGCACTGTGGGACCGTGCAGGGTGGGCCCCCTCCCCACCGCCGCTGCAGCACGTGTGCAAACCCCTCCGCCCGAGGAGAGCAGGGGCCCAGGCTGCCAGGCGACACACGTGCCCAGGCGCTGCCTCACCTCAGCACACACACACACACACACACACACACACACACACACACACACACACAGCCAGGCACTGCCTCACGTCAGTGTACACACACACACACACACACACACACACACACACACACACACACACACACAGAGCCAGGCCCTGCCTCACGTCAGTGTACACACACACACACACACACACACACACACACACACACAGAGCCAGGCCCTGCCTCACGTCAGTGTACACACACACACACACACACAGAGCCAGGCCCTGCCTCACGTCAGTGTACACACACACACACACACACACACACACACACACACACACAGAGAGCCAGGCACTGCCTCACCTCACCTCAGCACACACACACACACAGAGCCAGGCCCTGCCTCACGTCAGTGCGCACACACACACACACACACACACACACACACACACACACAGCCAGGCACTGCCTCACGTCAGTGCACACACACACACACACACACACACACACACACACACACAGAGCCAGGCCCTGCCTCACGTCAGTGTACACACACACACACACACACACACACACACACACACACACAGAGCCAGGCCCTGCCTCACGTCAGTGCACACACACACACACACACACACACAGAGCCAGGCTGCCTCACCCTCAGGAGCTGCCAGTCGCTGCACACGAAGATGCTCACGTAATCCTTGCAGTCCCGCCGCTCAGCCAAGGCCATGTAGCGGCCATCCCTGGTGAAGGTGATGCCTGCCAAGAGGGGCAGCCCGGCTCAGGGGCAGCCCGGGCACAGCCAGCAGGAAGCCGCGAGGGGCAGAGGAGGGGGCAAGGAGAAGGGGAACGGAGGCACGAGGTGCCAGGCGGGGCTCGGGCAGCGGCAGTGCCCCTGCAGGCAGCCCATGCCCCGCGCAGAGTCCTGCGGGCCAAGCACACACCTGCAGACTGCTTCCACAGTGACTGCATGTCCAGAGGGTCTGTGGCTTCAGCTAAAAGTCAGCCTGTCACTGGGATGTCTTATTTTTACTTTTTGCTTATTGAGAAGAAGAAAAGTTGACCAACTGGCAAGCCTTCACTGGAGAGGCTAGACTCTTCCGATTCTGTGTTAACTTACAAATCAGCCCCGGGTCGGAACTTTGTCAAGAACTGGAATGTCCAAGGAGTGGGCCTCGGGCCCCGGGCGGGGAAGCGGCGGGCGCCTCTGTGCCCGCCTGGCAAAGTAAGCTGGGCACAGAGCAGCCAGAGCAGGGTGCGCTGGGGCACTGCAGAGAGCACTGCGCAAACACACGCTCTGGGCCGCCCACCTGCGGCAGGCCGGAGCCCCGTCAGTCACCCCACTTCTGTCCAGAGCTGGGAGCTCCCTGTGGGCCCCTGACAGGCGCCAGCAGAAGGAACTGCATGGCTCACTCGGCTGCAGCCAGGACTCCGCAGGCCTCTGCAGAAGCCTTTCTGCCAGCAGCCTGTGTCCTGACAGGCTTCCCCCTCGGGGGCACCCCAAGGGTCCTGGGAGGCTGGTGTGTGGGTGGAGGGGCCGGCCAGCAGGCCACTGCTGCTCTGCCAGAACCTCCCGGGCCAGGACCCGGTCAAGGGCCCGAGACTCACCCTCCTGGGCCAAGACCTGGCCAAGGGCCCAAGACTCACCCTCCCGGGCCAGGACCCGGTCAAGGGCCCGAGACTCACCCTCCCGGGCCAGGACCCGGTCAAGGGCCCGAGACTCACCCTGCTGACAGGCCTTGGGGTACTTGATGTATGACACACACTTGGTACACAATGACCAGACGGTGACCCGTAGCTGTGGGGGACAAGGAGAACGGCCGGCGTCCACCTGGTGTCCTTGGAAGGTTGTGGGCCATCGCACACCAGGCCGCCAGGCCCTGGGAGATCCAGTGCTGTGAGCCACTGCACCTGCCAAGCATGCCCTGCCATCATGGAACTCAGTGCCAGGGCTCGTTCCTGGCACTGTGGGGCACCCAGCTGGAGAGCCCAGTGAGGCACACGCAGCCCTTACAGAAGGAGGCCAGGGGCCAACCGCACCGGGAGAGGCGTCAGGAGCTGCGTGTAGAATGGAGAAGCTGTGTGGCAGAGGCCACTGGGCCGAGTGCGGGGGCTTCTGACAGCTGCTGCCGCCACACTGGGCACCTCCAGAAAAGCATCTGAACCAAGCCCAGCCTGGGCACTGCCAACTACTGAACACCAAAGGGGCATGTTGGGAACAGCATGGTGCTGGCCAGGACCAGATAAGGATCCCGAGTCTGTGCCCGGCCAGACCAGGTCAGTCTGTCTTCTGTGCCGTGGCGTCATCCTTATGGGGACAGCGGGCACGCTTAGCTCAGTCAGCCACTCCACCGCTCACACCGCTGAAGGCCTGCAGCACTGACGGCATCTGTGGCCATACAAACCAAACTGGAAAGGCCAGTAATTACCAGTGGCCAGCACTCGGCCCACGTGGCTGACGGCAGGGCAGAGCTCCCTGGCCAGGCGGGCAGCCCAGTGCAGCAATGAGGTGGGGGTGGGCCTTGGGGACCCTCAGGACATGGAGGGGACCAAAACCTGAGTGCCAGTGGGAAGCGGGCCACAGAGGGTGGGGATGGCTCATGGAGCTGTGCTCCAGTGCGCAGCTCTCACCGTGACAAGCCTCGGATCCAGGCACACGTTACCAGCTGGGTTGGTCTATTTCCAGTGACAACCAGGCTCTTTACAAAGCACATGCTGGAACTCAAGCACATGGACCAGCCGAGTGTGGAGGGATGCCTGTCACATGAGCAGACCAGGGGACCCGGGGGGCCCAGCGTGGTACGAGGTTCTACACGCAAGGCTCACGGAGAATCTGCTCAGAAGCAGCAGCTGCTGACGTGGCCTCAGCACCTGGGGGTCACAAGGGGCTCAGCACCGCACCCAGGGGCCACGGGGGCCTCAGCACTGCACCTGGCAGTCACGGGGGCCTCAGCACCGCACCCGGGGGCCATGGGGGGCCTCAGCACTGCACCTGGCAGCCACGGGGGTCTCAGCATTGCACCCGGGGGCCACAGGGGCCTCAGCACTGCACCCAGGGACCACGGGGGCCAATGCGGCCTCAGCACCCAGGAGCCACAAGAGCCACAGGAGCCACGGGGGCCACGGGGGCCATGAGGAGCAGTGCTCTCACTGTGGGGACCTCACATTCTCACGTACTGCAGTGTGGTGGGGCGGGAAAGCTGGCATGAGTGATGGAGCAAGGGCAGCTAAGCATGGACAAGCAGTGGTGTCCCGACTACGAGGGGATGGCCAGCAGACTGCACCCAGAGGACGCCACACGTGAGGGCGGACTCCGGACTAGAAATGCCATGTGAACCTGGCCACACGTGAGCCCGTGTCCAGCCACGCCAGGAGGGAGGAACCATGGGGAATGGGGAGGCTTTCTCAGTTGGATTCAGAGAAGCAGCTACAGCTACAGCTGAGCACTGCGGACACCATGTATCAATGTTGGGGGGACGGGGGGGGGCCACACAAGAACTCAGCAAAATCCAAGATCCTGGGAAGACCTGACTGTCGTCCTGAGCACACGCGAATGCTGCACGTGAAGCCTCAGAAACGGTTTTTAAATAAAAGCCCTCAGATGCCTGTTGGACACCCTGCAGGGTGCCGGCAACAGAGCCTCCAGGCCTGCGAGGGAGCCCCATGTGCAAGTGGGTGCCGGGAGGCAGCGCGCCTCCCCGGGGTGCTCTCCCCCCGCTGCTGGCCTGGAGTCACCCTGGGACACCTTGGCTGCAGGCCGGCCTGCCTCTGTGCGAGGACCGGACACATGCTCCGGGTGGTGCTCCGCCCCGGCTCAGGCCCTGCCCCATGAGCGCCCCGGGCTGGCGGAACAAAGCAACGGCTGGTGCGGCGTGGGACTCTGCTCCCACAAACCACCGCCCAGAGGCAGGGCGGGTCAGCTCACCCCTCAGCTCACCCCAAAGCCCTTTCTCATGACTGAAGGAAGGGGTGTGTTTAAAAGCTTGTCTTTTTTTTCTCTTAACCTAGAGAGCGGCAGGTGTAGCCAAACCAACAAGGCCAGTGCTTCCTACCACTTCCTGCTCTGAATGCTGCCAAGGCAGACCCCAGAGGCAGGTCCTGGGCCCGGCACCTGGGTGAGACCAGCACCCGCCGCGGGGGCATCTGTGGAGCGAGCTGGGAATGGCTCTCTCTGCCCCCTAATTAACACATTTCCAGAACCAACACTGCAATCATGCAGTGCTAAACATGAGCAGCGATCCAGGGTGGCCAGGTCGCCATGCCGTGGCTAAGGCCGACACACCCCAGCTGCTGCGGGCCGAGGGGCGCTCATGCACTCACGTGGAACTCGGTCGTATTAAGGATGTGTCGCCCGTCGGGGCTCCAGCACGAGGCCACGAGCCCTGCCGAGCCCTCGTCGATTTTGCAGTGCCACTCGGGCTGCTCCAGGGACCACACCTGCAGGCGGGAGGGAGAGACACATCAGGCCACAGGGACCAGACACGACGCAGCTGGACACAGGCCCAGACACGAACCTTCCATCATGAGGTCAGCCGCAGGAGCCGAGACGCAAGCCAGGCCCTTGGCGGCCTCCCTGAGCCCTGCGTGAGGGCCCTGCGCTAAGCTCTAACCGAGAAGGGGACGCCGCCTCCCAGGACCCCAGGCCACAGGGCTGCGGCATCTCACTGGATCTGCTCAGAAGCTCCAAGCACGCTGGTGTCTCCCCACCAACAGCAACTCAGACAGCTGCAGGACACTGACATTCAGCCGCCTGACTTCACTGCCAAGGACTGCACTTGAACGTACACAGAACAACACCTTGACCCTGCACACAGCACACACACCTGTACACATACACGGCACACACCTGCACACATACACACCTGTACACACCTGCACACGACACACACCTGCACACGGCACACACCTGCACACACCTGCACACGGCACACACCTGTACACATACACGGCACACACCTGTACACACCTGCACACGGCACACACCTGCACACGGCACACACCTGCACACGGCACACACCTGCACACACCTGCACACGGCACACACCTGCACACACCTGCACACGGCACACACCTGTACACACCTGCACACGGCACACACCTGCACACGGCACACACCTGCACATACCTGCACACGGCACACACCTGTACACATACACGGCACACACCTGTACACACCTGCACACGGCACACATCTGCACACGGCACACACCTGTACACATCTGCACATGGCACACATCTGCACACGACACACACCTGTACATATACACTGCACACACCTGCACACATACACACTTGTACACACCTGTACACATACACACCTGCACACACCTGCACACACCTGTGCACGGCACACACCTGCACGATGCCCCGCTTGTACATGGCACACAGGATGAAGAGCGAGTCTGCCGACCACTCCACGTGCTGGATCTGGTCGAGGCACCTGTACAGCTGCAGGATTTGGAGCGTGCGCACATCTCGGACCACCAGCCGGTACTGGATGCAGGAAGCCTGAGCAGCGGGAAGCAAGGGCAGGTGAGGCCACGCTGTGCCAGGGACGTAGCCCCTTCCCAGGAGGAGACGGGATCGGGACCAGACAAAACTGGAGTTGGTGACAAACCGCATTCCTCAGCATACAGTTCGACCATTTACAGACCTTGGCTTGCAAAACCTTTCCCTGAGAAGGAAGGCAGAAGGCCCCGGTTCTGCCGCAGAGCCCTTTTAGGTGCCCCTTGGGCAGATGGAACCTGAGGGCTGTGGCTCTGGCTGTACAGCTCTGAGCTGCCAGCACAAACTAACGGTCAAGCTACGACGCTGCAGCTTCAAGCTGCCCTGCCAATGCTCCCTCCGCACCCTGAGGGCGGCTGTGCCTCTGCCTCAAAACTCAGCAAGTAATTTCAGCTCACTCCGCACGGAACCACTCATTTACATAGCTACTGACATCCCGCCAGCAAGCGCATCCTACGCGCCAGGTAAGCTGGACACCACCACGCAGACAGGCCGTCCCTGTCCAGAGCACCTGCCCCGACCAGGGCCTAGCACCTGTTGGGGTCCTGCACCTGCCAGGGTCCCATCCACACCAGGGTCCTGCACCTGCTGGGGTCCTGCACCTGTTGGGGTCCTGTCCCCACCAGGGTCCCGCACTTCTTGGGGTCCCGCACCTGTTGGGGTCCCACACCTGTTGGGGTCCTGCACCTGCCGGGGTCCTATCCCTACCAGGTCCAGCACCTGTTGGGGTCCTGCACCTGTTGGGGTCCCGCACCTGTTGGGGTCATGCACCTGCCGGGGTCCTGTCCCTACCAGGTCCTGCACCTGTTGGGGTCCTGCGGCTGCCAGGATTCTGTCCCCACCAGGGTCCCGCACCTGCTGGGGTCCTGCACCTGCCGAGGTCCTGCAGATGACCGGGTCCGGGATCCCCGAGCTGCGGCCGCCCTCCTCCCACGCCGCCCCCAGGGCCCCTTGTTCCTCGCGCCCGCCCGCCCGCCCGGCCCCGCGCCGCCGCTCACCAGGTACTTGCCGTCCGGGGAGAACTTGCAGAGCAGGCCGGAGAGCTTGAAGGCCTCGGAGAAGTTCATGGCGCCGGCCGCGCGGCCCCCCGCGCCCCCAGCCCGCCGGGACGCAGGCGGCCACCGCACCCCAACCGCCGCGCTCCCGCGGCCGGAACTGAGCGGGCGGAAGCGCGCCGTGGCCAATGAGGGCGGCGAGGGCGGCGCGCGGCGCGCTGGGCTTAAAGGGGCCGCGCCAGCTGCGTCCAGCGCGCCTTCGGGGCCGAGCCCGGGGCTGGGGAGCCCGGGGCTGGGGCGCTGCGGGGAGGGCGGCTCACAGACGAACACGCATTTCCAGTAAACAAGAACCCCTTTTCCCAAACACTGCACGGGACACCCTTATTGATGGAAAAAAATCTCACGCGTGGACGGAGATGGACATTTCCACGGGCAGTTCGAGCCCGGGATCGCAGGCAGGGCTGGCTTTCGTGAGTGGATGCTCGCTCACAGATGAGAATTCGTTTGTGCAGGTGTTGTGCTGGGTCCACTTAAGTGTCCCCACCCCCCACATACACACTGACCCTCTGGTGTGGCGTTCTTCTCTGGCCAAGCCGGCAGCCACACCCGCGCCGGGATCCTCAGCCCTCCGCTGACCTGGCACCCGCCTCACCTGCGTGCGCCTGGGCACCCAGGAGACCCAACCAGTGGGATCAGGCGCTCAGCCTGCCTGGGCTCGGAGGGACCTTGCTCCCCGCCCCCGGCCTGCCCTGTCCTCTCGCCCCCTGGGGACCTGGTCCTCCTTCCCAGCGGAGGCCGCCCCACTGCTGGCCTTCACGCCAACCCTGTCCGTTTCTGGTCCCTGGTACGCTGTCCTGGTCCTGTGTTTGGAGAGCCTGGGTTCCGCAGGAACTTCCCGTCCGCGCCCGGAACGATCGGGGTGCGAGCATGCTCCCCGATCGCCGGCCTCTGTGTCCCCATCCGACCCACTCGTGCGCGGATTCGTCTATGACCCGCGCCCCACCAACCCTAGGTGAGCAGAAGTGCGCGGGAGCCGCAGCCAACGCTGGCGGCGCCTCCGAGGCGGGGAACACCGCACGGCAGGTGCCGCCACCACCAGAGCCGCTCCAGGTCCCCGGCACCGGGGTCCTCCAGCGGGGCCCTGCGTGCGGACACAGCGGCCAGAGGCGCCCACCTTCCCGGCTGCAGAGGAGCGTCCTGAGCCGCAGGGGCCCCCGCGGGATCCAGGGCGGATCCCCGAGCGCAGACAGGGGCTACCAGAGCCGGACCCCGGTGTGCCGGGCATTTGCGCGCCCCTTGGGCAACGCCGAGTAGCTTCCGGAGCCAGGGGCCACGCGGCGTCCCCGGAGGCAACCAGATGCCAGTTGCAGGCGCGATCCGCTGGGGTCTGGAGGGTGCCACCTTGGCCAGGGCTGGAGCAGCGCAGCTCTCAGGACGACGCTAGGTTCAGGACTAAGCGCTGACCCGACTTGGCTGGTAGAGCGTGACCGGCCCTCCCGGGAGGTGGGCACCCTGCGGGCCCGCCCCGACGGCCTGGGATTCACCCCGCTCCGCCCTGGTGTGGACACCCTGCGGGCCCTGCTTCCAGGGGTCACAGGCTCCTCGCGCGCCCAGGGGCCCAGAGCCGGTGGGGGCTGGAGAGGGCGATGGGGCGTCGCCGGGAGGGGATGGACAGGAGCGGGAGTGGGGAAGTCCAGGAGTCTGGGCGCGGAGGCTGCACCTGTGCCCGCCCCATCGCCTGCTCCCGCGCGCTCGTCGCCGCGCCCCCGGGGCTCGGTCCGGTCTCGGTCCCGCCTCGCCTGCCGGAGGGCCCCGGCGCCCGGCCCCGAGTGCGGTCCTGCGCGGGAAGCTCCTCCCGGGCTCGCCAGGGGCAACGCGCGCCAAGCGGCGGCGGGAAGGCAGCGGGCGGAACGCGCCCCCGGACCCCGACTCGGCGGAGGCCAGCTGGGGAGGCGGGGCGCCGAGAGACCTGGGCCCCGGCCGGGCCCCGCCGCCTGCCACGGCTGAGTGCCGCGCCGCCTTCCCGCCGCCGGGCTGGGAAAGGCGCTAACGCCCGCGGCCGCCCCCTTCCCGCGGCACCTCCCCTCCGCGCGCCCATAAAACCCGCCGCGGGCCCGCGCCCGCCTTGCGCCCACGGAGGGTTCGCGGCGAGGACAGGAGGGTTCGTGGCCAGGGCCAGCACGCTCGGACGCCGATGCCCGGGGCTCCGACCTCACCAGGTAGGCCCCGCTGGAGCCCGCGCGAGGGGCCGGTGGGTTTGTCTCTGCTCTCAGGGTAGCGGGATTGCATGGCACCGAGTTGAGTGCAGAGGGGTAACCCGCGTTGGGCACAGGTGCCTCGGAGTTCAGGGGGGATCTGGAGCGTGGCTTCGAAGCAGTAAGCGAGGTGATGGGGTGTCCTGCCAAGGGCGTGGACACAGAGTTCGGGGGTACCGGAGGACCCCCCTTCGGCCGGCCTCGGTGGGCCTGAGGACTAAGAGACCAGCTCTCAGGATGTGGGTGGCCGCAGTCTCCTCCCTCCGCACCCAGCAAGGCGGGCACAGGCGCGGGTGCAGGTCCTTCCTTGGCTCATGGGAGCGCAGCGGCTGCGGGCTCCTGGCTGCTCCCCGCGAAACTTCTCAAGCCGCAGGTGGCAAACCTGCTCCCGGTTACCCCCTTCCCCCTCCGCTCCGGGTCGAGAGCCTGGGGCTGAGCCCTGGGTGAGTCTAGGGGCGGAACCAGGTGGAGATCCGAGGGGTACCTGCTCTCCCCCACCTTGGCCTAGACCTGGGCGGGGCGGCTATTATTACCTCTCTACTCGGGGAGCACTTTTGATCTGGGCCTGGCTGCTTAAATAAATCAAGGGGCAGGTAGACCGCCCTCACCTGGGGGCTGGCCTTGCTCTGCGAGCCACCTGGCAGTGTCAGCCTTGTTGGGGCTTTTGGGCGCCCCATTTGGTGGTCTGCTGTCCCCGGGCACTGCGTGGGTGTGCTTGACCTTGATGGTCTGACCAGGGAGGGAGTGGACAAGAAGTTGCCGTTTGGACTTCAACTGAAAATGCTTTCGATTCGTTCGGTGAATAATGTAGGAGGATTTTATTAAGGATGAAACGGCAAGAGAAATCTGGGCCTGGGTGAACGGCAGGTGGGCCTGGTGGGTGGGGCTCTCTGCTCCATGGCGGCCTCCCCCAGATGGCCACCGGCTGCTGGGCCCCTGCCAGTGGGCTCCTTGGTGGGGTCTGTGGGTTGGGGGATCCCGAATTTGAAAAGACCCTCCCCTGGGAAAAGCCAGTCTGTAGCTGGAGTTCCTTAGATGCTGGTGCTCAAGTCGCTCTTGCTTCTGGGGTCTGGACCCGAGCAAATGCCTCAAGCCCGGTTTGCCCATGGGCACGGCAGGGGCATGCGCTGTGCCTCATCTGGGCCCCTGCCCGGTGGCCGACCGTGGTTGTGGGGTCTCAGCTCCTCAGGGCTGGCAGGTCTCTCCCCAGCTGGGTGGGTGGGGTGGCCCTGAGGGAGGAATGTGGTCAAGGCTGGGCGGAGGCTGGTGGCATCTGTCAGGGGTATGCAGGGTAGCCATCTATTTATAGAGTGGCCCCACCCAGGCAGGGACTGGTTTTATAACATGGGATGCAGGGACGGGGCTGAGGGGCGTTGAGGATCAAGAGAGGGGAGTTCTCCACACTCCAGGCCCCGGGGAAGGTCCTGTCTGTGCTCTGGGACCATGTCCCCCACCCCGGAAACGGGTTCCAGGGGTGCAGAGGGGGAGCTCTCGGTGGGAAAGAGTTCCTGGCACCACGCTAAAGGGCACAGGTCACCCGGCTCCTCCTGTGGGCGGCACTTGCAGCTGGCGACCCTTGCCCGAGTTTGCCAACCTCTCACCAGCTTCTCTGGACCCGGCTCTGGCCAGGGGTCCTCCAAGTCCCCACCGCGCGGCCTGCTCCCAAGTCGGCTGTGGCTGGTGACTTAGTTCTGAGAAAGCGAGTGATGCAATGGCGGTGACCTCCGGGGTGCTCTCCGCCAGCCGGTCCTTCTTCCAGAAGCTTCAGTGAGAGCTTAGTCAGCTAGCAGCTCCCCTGCCGCCCAGGCTGCCCAGGTCCGCCCACGCGTGGCTGTGCCATGTGTTTACTGCACAGGCAGAGGACAGAGGCAGACAGCGGGCGCCCGGCTTCTCTCCAGATGCCTGCGGAAGTCAGTCCTGTCGCAGCTGTCACTTCCTGGAGTCTGCCTTAGCAGAAAGCTAGAGTCCTGAGCGGGCTCTGAGGCAGAACCAAAGACACTCACATGAGGCCCTCACCTATGGGGCGCTGAGGGCCGTCGCTGGGGCACAGCAGGCCAAGCCGCTACCTACCCCTTGGTGTCCCATAGGTGAAGGCTCCACTTCCGGTCCAGCTCCCTGCAAGCGTGCCTGGGAAAGCAGTGGAGGCTGGTGTGAGGGCGGGGCCCCTGCACTCCTGTGGGAGACCTGGGTGGGGTTCCTGGCTCCTGGCTTTGTACTGGCCCAGCCCTGGCTGCTACCGCCGTTTGGGGCATGACCCAGCACATAAAGATCGATCTCTCTCCCCCCTCTCTGTTTTACCTTTAAAACAAGTAACTACATAAATATTTTATTTTTAAGAAGAAAACATATACAGGCAAACTATCGTTGACCAACCATCACTTAGTCAGTCAGTGGTGGCTGAGAGCTGGGCTGAATAGCCAACTTTAAAAAATAGTAATTTATGTGCTCACTTCAGCAGCACATGCTCTTAAATTTATTAACTTATTAATTTACTTACTTATTTGAAAAAGAGAGAGATCTTCCCTCCCCGGTTCACTCCTCAAATACCTGTAGCTGAGCCGATACAAGCCAGGAGCCTCCTCCCGGTCCCCCCTGCGTAGTCTCTGCTGCTTGTCAGCACGTTAGCAGGTTGCAGGATCCGAAGTGGAGCAGCCAGGACTGGGATTGGCACCCGTGCAGGCTTTAGAACGCTCCTGCTCAGTGGGCCCTTGACCTCGTCCTCTGTGGGTGCCAACCCTCGCCCTCTGTGGGTGCCAACCTGGAAGGCAGGCGGCCACCTACTAGTGTCAGCTGCATCTGCAGGTTTGCAGCCAGTTGGGGCCACGCGTGTCCCGCTGTGCGTGATAGCCAGAACCACGTGTGTCATGCTGTGCGTGACACCCGGAGCCAAGGATGTCCCGCTGTGCGTGATAGCCAGAATCACGTGTGTCCTGCTGTGCGTGACACCCGGAGCCAAGGATGTCCCGCTGTGCGTGACAGCCAGAACCACGTGTGTCATGCTGTGCGTGACACCCGGAGCCAAGGATGTCCCGCTGTGCGTGATAGCCAGAACCATGTGTGTCCTGCTGTGCGTGACAGCCGGAGCCACGCGTGTCCCACTGTGCGTGACAGCCAGAACCACATGTGTCCCGCTGTGCGTGACACATCTCAGCCCTCTTTTTGTCTTCACCCTGAGGCTGTGTTTGTGACCTGCCCGCCAGGGTTAGTGCTCGTCCTTTTAGGAAAGACTTACTTATTTGAAAAGTGACAGAGAGTGCCCCCACCCACGCCCAGATGGGCGCAGGACAGGTGCCTGGAACTCCACCCTGGGGTCCCGGGAGGGCAGCAGGGAGTCGGATTGGAAGCAGAGCAGTTGGGATGGCAGCATAGGATGCCAGCCCATTTCTTGGGCTGCCCAGGCTCCTACCCCTGGGGAGAGAAACTGGGCAAACACCCAGCAAGAAGTGCCTGGGAACAAGGCACAGGTGGGTGCAGGCAGTGGCCTGGGCTGGAGGACAGGAAAGGGTTTGCTTGGAGGCAGCTGGGCGCAAAGGGATGGTGCCCCAGCCGCCTGAGGCCCCAGCTAGCCCTGGGAGATCAGGAAGGCAGGTAGTTTGCTAGAGACGGAGTCAGGGTGCCAGGGTAGCCCTCAGGACAGAGGGGACACGAGGGGACACGAGGGGACATCCGTGTCTGCATCCTTTGACCCGAGACCAAGTAACAGAATAACAAATGCAATGACATTTCCACACCGAGGAGTTCAGAGACTTAGAGTGAGGCGTTAAGTATGCGCACGCACACACACACACACACACACACACGGGCGCATGGAAGGGGAGGGGAGCCATGTGGCTGACTGAAGGAACCTGTCCCTCTACCAACACAGGGTTTCAGGCTTTGCTTTAGGGAGTTGTGGAGTTACCCACACATCCATGTGATTGACTAGGGGTGACACACTGGGATGTCCTGCCTTGTACCTTGAGCTTGGCCAGCCTGGGTACCTGGAAGTTTCAGGAAGTCCCAGAGCCCCAGGAAGAGGCGTTGCTATGGAAACAAGAGGACAGCACAAGTCCACAGTTGAGGCAGACTCCGAGGCGTGGCCTCTGGGTCTGCCAGGTGGCTTTTGGTGGTCCAGGAAGTGTCCGAGCGAGCCATAGGGCTGGGTCATGGAGACCCCCTGCAGGTGCTGGGGTCTCTCTGAGCTCCTTCTAATGGACTCCTGCCTGGCGGGTGGGGGAAAGCCAGATCCTGCAGGAAATGAGAACTTACAGCCAGGAGACCAGGAGACCCACCGTGCCAGGCAGCGCGGGCCAGCGGCAGGTGCCTCGCGGCTTCTGGATGCACCATCCGTGTCTCCGCAGCCACTCCCGTTCTCAAAAGGAGCGCGGTGCGGTTTCGTTTTCAACATGAGACACGTCTCTGAGCCTGGCCTCATGGCTCACCAAGCACAGTCAGGATCCCGGCTCTGCCCAAGCCTGCTCTCCAGGCACCTTTTCATTTCTTTTTAATTTGTTTTAGTCATTTGAAAAGCAGAGTTAGAGATCTTGCACTTGCTGAGTCACTCCCCAAAGGGCTGCAGTGGTCAGAGCTGGGCCACGCTGAAGCCAGGAGCCAGAGACTCTGCCAGATCTCCCACACGGGTACAGGGGTCCAAGGCCTTGGGCCGTCCTCTACTGCATCCCAGGCCGCAAGCAGGGAGCTGGACCGGCGTGGAGCAGCTGTGCTAGGAACCAGTGCCCACATCGGGTGCCTGTTACAGGCACGGTTTAGCCCACTGCGTAACAGCGCTGGCTCAGCACTGACCTGGGCGTTAGATGTTGGGACCACCTGGAAGTGCCCGGGTTCTGCTTGTGGATCTGGCCCCCTGGGAGGCAGCAGGGGTGGCTCAGGGTGGTGCTGGGCACCTGGGGACCCCAGCTGACTTCTTGGCTGAAGGAGCCAGCAGGTGGCAGTGTCTGTCTTGCTCTCTGCCCCTCAGACAAAGCAGACGCACCGGAGGAGCACGCTGTGTGCGGCGGAGCTGGCTCTGTTACTGCCAGGTGCCTGTGTCTGTTCGTCCCGGTTCTGAGCTCAGTGGCTGTTTTCCAGGAGCCAGTGCCGGATTGTCACAGCTGCAGCTCTGGGCTGTCATCCCTTCACTGCTCCAAGGGGCGCACACTTCCTCAGCGCCATCCCGTGTGGCCAAGAGCGTGCCTTTGTCTTCTCGTGGTGAGAGGCCACACAAGGTGGACTGTGTGACAGGCCCCGCCCGGAGCTCGTGCCCCGCTGCTCAACGACTGCCTGCGTTTGGCACAGCCGCAGTGGGGGCAGTGAGCTGGCAAGCACTTGTACTCACTTCAGACACAGACCTGCTGCGAGGCCCAGAAGCCAGGGGGCTGCTGGCTCGGTGCGGACAGTGGGGGACGCAGCTGTGTGTCCCCGATGGGGCCCGGACTGGACCCCGCAGCCAGCACCGCCACCTGCCAGGGGAGCCACGGGTCAGACGCGACTAGGTGTGGACTAGTGCTTAGCCACTGAGCGAGACGTTCGCCCCGAGTCTGTCAGAAAACTCCGTCACTGCTGACGTGCTCACTCGTAAGATCTCGGTCTACGGAGACTGTTCTCATGCACTTGTTTCCAAAGCTGCTGAAAGTTTCATGAAGAAGCTTATGATAGCTTCTTTTTAAAAAGATTTATTTGAAATGGACAAATACTATGGCTCACCCTCCACCTGTAAGTACCAGAATCCCATATGGGCACCGGTTCTAATCCCGGCTGCTCCACTTCCCGTCCAGCTCCCTGCTTGTGGCCTGGGAAAGCAGTTGAGGACGGCCCAAAGCCTTGGGACCCTGAACCCACGTGGGAGACCTGGAAGAGGCTCCTGGCTCCTAGCTTCAGATCGGCTCAGCTCTGGTTATTGTAGCCATTTGGGGGAGTGAACCAGTGGATGGAAGATCTTTCTCTCTCTCTCCTTGCTGTAAATCAGCCTTTTGAATAAAAATAAAATATTTTTTAAAAAGATTTATTTTTTAAATTGCAAAGTCAGATACACAGAGGAAGGAGAGACAGAGAGGAAGATCTTCCATCTGATGATTCACTCCCCAGGTGAGCGCAATGGGCCGATACTATGCCGATCCGAAGCCAGGAGCCTCTTCCAGGTCTCCCACACGGGTGCAGGGTCCCAAAGCTTTGGGCCGTCCTCGACTGCTTTCCTGGGCCACAGGCAGGGAGCTGGATGGGAAATGGAGCTGCTGGGATTAGAACCGGTGCCCATATGGAATCCGGCATGTCCAAAGTGAGGACATTAGCCACTATGCTACTGCTCCGGGCCCTTACTAATTGGTTTTGACAACATTCTAGATACTGAAACACAGCAAACAGAGACACTTCAAAATATCACGGAAAATGGGTGTAAAAGGAATGCACAGCTTTTATTTACTCACCTGTTCTGTTTGAAAGGGAGGGAGAGAGAGGCAGAGAGCAAGTGCTCCCAAGCATTGGCGTACTCTGCATGCCCAGCAGCCCCCAGGGCCACGGTGGGGGCAGGAACCCAGCTGCCTTGCCCCCTGCCCCCTGGTGCACACACGTGGAGGCTGGAACTGGAGTGGAGTTGGGACTCGAACCAGGAATGGGAAAGACCGAGCAGATTTTTGTTTGTTTTCTCTGACGTTGTAGTAACTGATTTGAAAGGCAGACTGGCACGCAGGGAGAGCGAGCCTTCTGTGTGCTGGTTCCCCAAAGGTCGGCCGCGGCTGACGGCGCTCTGCCCGCATGTGGCGACAGCGTCCGAAGGCCAGGCCGTCGTGCCGGAGGGGCCACGGCAGCTGAGCCCCGAGCCCGTGTGCTGGTGCGGGTGCCAGGACGCTGGCATTGTAGGCGACAGCCCAGCGCTCTGCTGGCATCTTGACGGCACGCCACATGCCACGCTGGGCTGTTTTGGTGCCAAAACATTGAAATCCATGCCTAATTTTTCCAACAACTTCCATTGTTTTCACTAAGGTAAGCTTATCTTTCCATCTCCCACAAACTTTCTGAAGTTCCCCTGCCTTTTTTTTTTTTTAAGATGTATTTATTTTGTGGCCTGGCGTTGCAACCTAGTGGCTAGGATATTGGCCTTGCTCATGATGAAATCCCATATGGTCACCGGTTCTAATCCCGGCAGCCCCGCTTCCCATCCAGCTCCTGGGAGAGCAGTCAAGGACGCCCAAAGCCTTGGGACCCTGCGCCCGCGTGGGAGACCTGGAGGAGGTTCCTGGCTCCTGGCTTTGTATATCAGCACAGCTCGAGACGTTGTGGCCACTTGGGGAGTGAATCATTGGGCAGAAAATCTTCCTCTCTGTTTCTCCTCCTCTCTGTATATCTGACTTACCAGCAAAAATTTTTTTAAAAATTAAAATACTAAATTTCTATTGGAAAGGCAAATTTACAGAGAAAAGGAGAGACAGAGAGAAAGATGCTTCATGCACTGGTTCACTCCCCAAGTGGCACAATGGCCAGAGCTGGCCCGATCTGAAGCCAGGAGCCAGCAGCTTCTTCTGGGTCTCCCGTGCAGGTGCAGGGTCCCAAAGACTCAGGTCATTCTCTACCACTTTCCTCGGCCACAAGCAGGGAGCTGGATGGGAAGTGGAGCAGCCGAGAAATGAACTGGTGCTTGCAGGCAGAGAATTGGCCAGTTGAGCCATCGCCCCTGAAGTCCCCTTGTAAGCGTGACACGCCGATGTCCACGTGTGGAGAGGCAGAGCCTCCGCGGCTTTGCATTGTAAGCTCCAAGCCGCGTGCCAGCGGCAGCAACATGGAACTCCCGGCCCCAAATCGCGCCATCTCTGCTCCGACGGCTGAAGCTGCTGGTGACACTGTGGGAAAGGGCTAAGACTGACCACTCACTGGCTCCTGGGTTTTCCTTTTTAATAAATTTAATTTTAATATTGTTTGCATAGTTGAGGGAGGTGCGCACATGTGGGTCTCTGATTAGGCTGGGGAGGTCGAGGATGGAGGAAGGTAGGTTGGACAAACATTTCCAGTTTTTAAAATCTCGGTGCACAAAAGGGGGAGAGAGGGGACCCAGGGATGGGTCAACACCCAGGGGTGGGTCAACACCCAGGGGTGGGTCAGCACCCAGGGGTGGGTCAGGTCAGCACCCAGGGATGGGTCAGGTCAGCACCCAGGGATGGGTCAGCACTCAGGGGTGGGTCAGCACTCAGGGGTGGGTCAGCACCCAGGGATGGGTCGGCACCCAGGGATGGGTCAGCACTCAGGGATGGGTCAGCACTCAGGGGTGGGTCAGCACTCAGGGGTGGGTCAGCACCCAGGGGTGGGTCAGGTCAGCACCCAGGGATGGGTCGGCACCCAGGGATGGGTCAGCACCCAGGGATGGGTCAGCACTCAGTGATGGGTCAGCACCCAGGGGTGGGTCAGCACCCAGGGGTGGGGGCGACCCTTCCTGCTGCCCTAGAGACCCCGATGTGGGGAAAAGAGGGCCACGGAGTTCCTTGAGTGGTTTGACAGTTTGCTTGTTGTCGGCTTCAGCGCACCAAGGTTGAGAAACTCTTTCCAAGGTCTGCTGGCTGACCAGGTCCACCTTGGTGCCTCCATGGACCCAGGAGCGCGTTGTAAGCCTGGCCTTCCGTGCACTGGCATGCAAAGGACCCGAGGTCATCTGCTGGCCTAGACGAGCTGGTCGTCATGTCCTCTGCGTGTGTCCGGGCTGCTGACCACCACACAGGCATCAGCAACTGAGGAGGCCCAGCCCCCACAGACGCACTCCAAGGTCGGACCACACACCCTGTGACCCTTCCTGTGGCCAGGGTCTGAGTCCAGGGGTCCACTTGGGGGGCCCCCAAGAAATCCTGCCTGGGGTGACCTCAGATTTGACTCTGAGTGCATATGGTCTGAGCAGCAGTCAGATTCAGTCTGCTATCTGCACCAGCCGACCCACATGGCGTGGTAGATGTGGCTGCCTGGGCAGTTTCATATTCCATCCTGTGAGCTGGCCCAGTTCAGCCCGCCCCAGGCTCACCTACACACACAGCGGCGGGTGCCATGGCCCAGCCCAGCCCGCCACAGGCCACACACACACACAGCGGTGGGTGCCGCAGCCCAGCCCAGCCCAGCCCACCACAGGCTCACCTACACACACAGCAGTGGGTGCCGCGGCCCAGTCCAGCCCAGCCCGCCACAGGCCACACACACACAGCAGTGGGTGCCGCGGCCCAGCCCAGCCTGCCACAGGCTCACCTACACACACAGCAGTGGGTGCCGTGGCCCAGCCCAGCCGCCACACACCTGTCCTCATGCATACCAGTGGGTGCCGTGGCCTCGTCACGCTGGTTTCTACACAGATCACACCCATGAGGCTCCTCTGTCTCCACTTCCTAGGTTGGGGTGGGGATGGGGGCGCAAGCCAGGGAGGATCTCGGGAGATGGCAGAGGACACAGGGGTGCAGAGGGGGGCCGGTGTCTCCAGGAGGGCTGTGGGGCCTGCTAGGCCCACGCCATGTGCTGCCCCTCGCTCCTTTCCCCTGATGCTGGGCATTTCTGCTGGCTGTGTCCTGACCTATTCTGGTCTCTGTGCCTGTCGAGGCGAGTAGGCAAGGCCTCGGGATGGTGGCCTTCTGAGACCCGACACTGCTGGCATCCCCAGGGAGGGCTAGGTTGGGGTCAGGTGCAGCACCTCAGCCAGCTGGGCTGCCACTCCCACTCCTGCAGCCCGTGGCAGAGGCCCGGAGGCTCAGAGTTCTGGTCGTTGCCAGCTTCTGGTCCAGCAGGGGATGGCGCAAGTGCTCGGGCCCTGCCACCCACGTAGAGACCCGGATGGAGGTCCTGGGTCATGGCTTCAGCCTGGACCAACCCTGCTGTTGCTGCCATCGGGCACTGAGTCAGCCACTGAAGAGAGCTCGCTCACTGGCACTCTACCTTTCCAATGAATAAATTATTCAAAACAGGAAGAATCAGGTCACGGTCAGAGCGCAGGACGTCCGGGTATTCTCCCAGGGGATGGAGTCCCAGGTCCCGCGTCCAGGGCCGCAGCTGTGGCCCCAGGCCATGCTGGAGTCCAGGCTCTGTGGTGGAATCGGCTTTTGGCGATTTGGGAAGTCACGGTGCATTCTGGGAGCGGGAGTGTGGGCCGTGGAGGTTTTATGATGTCATGGTGCAGAGGTGAAGGCCGCGGGGACACAGCCTGCAGCCACCCTGGGTGTTTCCAGCTGGCACAACTTCTACACTTGAGGCTTCCTCTCCGTGGACGTGGGGTGTCGGGGTGCTGAGACCCTGAGGGCAGGGGCAAGCCGGAGCTGTCCATGGGGGTCCCGGGAGCTGGCAGACCTCGGCCCGTCCCTACCCAGGAGCGAAGACTGGATAAAAATAGTCGGCCTCAAGCACTGAGGCTTGGCTGTACAGCCGCATATTACCAGGGCTCTCTTGCGCCCCTCCCTGGGCGGGCCCGATGTCGCCAAGCTGAGGCTGCTCACGGGGGCACTTGCCACCAAGACCAGGTGGTGTCCGGGATCCAGCCATGGATGGGGTGGGGGTGGTTTATGCAGAGGTCTCAGCCTCCTTCTGCGTGACGGGCACCGGGCAGGTGTGCCCATGGGCCTTTGCCAGTGCTGACCAAGCACCAGAGGTGCCCGAGCGCGTGATGCGCCCACACCCAGAGGGCTTCCTGATGCCCAGGCGCAGGCCAGGAAGTGCTATTCTGGGCAGCATGCATAGCGGGCTGTGAACCTGGCTGGATAGGAAGCCCAGGGCGGGCTGGAAGCTGGGCTGGCCACACAGGGACAGGTTAGGACAGAGGGCCAGGCTGCGGCAGGCCCGGCTGGGGCTCGCACAGAGCGGGCGTGAACCTGGACCTCTTAGCAGGACCACAGCAGTCATGGTGCCTCGGGCGCCGGAGGCGGGGTGGGGGCAGGCGCTGAGCACACCCACCCAGGAAGGGCCTTCTGACGCTCGCCACGCCGGGCTATGGGCCGGAGGAAGAGGCTGAGTCAGCCGTGCACTGGGGGCCTGGGTGTCACCGGTCCATAGACTCACAGCAGGGCCTTGCCTGCCACCCTTCCCTGCCAGGGATGGCACCTGTCCTCCCCGCAGTGCCCCTGGAAATGCAAGTCCTAGACCTTGGCTGTGTGCACGCCCCCTCCCATCACAGTGACCTGGTTACCTGTCACCAACATGCCCACCGACCCACAGATGCAGCCCTGAGCCTGCCTGGAATGATTTCTGACCTCCGACCTGGCTCCAGGTCGTGGGATCCTGCCCGGGCAGCAGCACTGAAGTAAGCAGGTCCTGGTCACCCCAGCCCCAACAGTCTTTAGGGTCAGTTTTTGGGCTGATATGGACCCCAACATCAATCTTAGGGATGTGGAAGGGCCGTTGTGGGCGGCACCCAAAGTGTCCCCATGGGGGGTGCTGGTGGAGGTGGCTGGGGCTGCCCCAGAGTGGGAGGGACCCTGGAAGAGGACAGCCGGGCCAGGTCCTCCACTCCCTGTCTATAACGGGCCCTGAGTGCACCCAGCTGCCTTGCGGACAACAGGCATGCTGGCAACACCGCCTAGGGCGCTGCCACCTTCTTGCCTCTGTCGGGCTGGGTTTCACCTCCCGGTTCACCCTGTTGGGCGAGGCAAAGCAAGTCTCAGACGTCACCTGTCACAAGGTCACGGCCAAGGCCCCTGCAGCGGGAGACACAGTGGGCAGGAGAGAAGCGTAAACATGTTATTTCACAGGTTTTGACAGGCCCCTTTAAGTTAGGACCCCAAGATTCAGGGACCCTGTGTCTGCTTCCAGGGCAGTAGCTGCTGGAGGTGGGCTAGGTGGGGACAGAGCAGGCCTGGCTGCTGGAGGTGGGCTAGGTGGGGGGGCAGAGCAGGCCTGGCTGCTGGAGGTGGGCTAGGTGGGGGGCAGAGCAGGCCTGGCTGCTGGAGGTGGGCTGGTGGGGGGCAGGACAGGCCTGGCTGCTGGAGGTGGGCTAGGTGGGGGGCAGAGCAGGCCTGGCTGCTGGAGGTGGGCTGGTGGGGGGCAGGACAGGCCTGGCTGCTGGAGGTGGGCTGGTGGGGGGCAGGACAGGCCTGGCTGCTGGAGGTGGGCTAGGTGGGGGGCAGAGCAGGCCTGGCTGCTGGAGGTGGGCTAGGTGGGGACAGAGCAGGCCTGGCTGCTGGAGGTGGGCTAGGTGGGGACAGAGCAGGCCTGGCTGCTGGAGGTGGGCTGGCTTGAAGGGAGTGTGGTAAGCTGCTGGCCTCGGGCTGGGCCCACAGGGGCCTGGGCCTCCGTCACAAGGTGCAGGGGATTCCCCAGAGTCCTGGGCCTGCTCTGGCCAGGGGGAGGGAGAGTGGCACTCATGACCTTGGGCAACTCTCAAGAGCCACCGTGCCGTGCTGGGGGGTCCTGATCCTCATCCGTAGCTGGGAGTCCCAGACCCACCCTTTCTCCCCCGGGCTGGGGGGCTCAGCTGCCACTGCCGGGTGCTGCCCAGGGGGTTGCTCTGCGCTGTCCGTGGGAACTCGACTGAAAACCCAGTGGCCCTAGGGGCCCAGGAAGGATGACCCCTTGCTGTGCCAGTAGTCCGGGTCAGGCACCTGGACACAGCGCACCCTGCTTCTGCCAAGGCAGGGTGAGGGCCGTTTCAGGGTTGCTGCCCCGGGAGGGCCGTGTCCCTGCTGCAGAGTTCCCATCCAGCACCAGAGGACAGGTCTTTCCCTGGGGCTCACCCCAGGGTGTCAGCCTGGACCAGGGGCATCTGGGAAAGCCCTGGTTAGGGGGAGTATCCCAAGCTCCCATCTGGGGATGGAGCCCGCTGGGTGCCCCGTCCCTCTTGGCAGGTCATTGTTTCCTGGGCTGGGCATGTGGCTCAGTGCTGCTTGGGATGCCTGCTGGGTTGGAGTCCCAGCCACCGCACTTCTCATTCAACTTCCTGTCGCTGTGCGCAGGGACACAGGTGCAGGCTCAAGGATGTGGGCGCAACTGACATGAGAATCAGCCGGAAGTGGGCTCAAGGCCGCGGGTCCCTGCCAGCCACATGGGAGGCCCAGGGTAACTCCTGGAGATCTGCTGGCCCAGGGCTGAATGCTGGGTGCATCAGGGAGGGAACCAGTGGATGGTGTGTCTGCCCTTCACACACACACAGAGACACAGACACAGACAGAGACACAGATACACACACACAGACACACACAGAGACACAGATACACACACAGAGACAGACACACACAGAGACACAGACACACACAGAGACAGACACACACAGAACAGACACACATACAAATTGATTTTATGTATTTAAAAGGCAGAGTTACAGAGAGATCTCCCTCTGCTAGTTCACTCCCCTAGCTGGTCTGATCCAAAGCCAGGATTCAAGAGCTTCTTCCGAGTCTCCCACGTGGACACAGGGTCCCATCCTCCATTGCTCTCCAAGGCCACTGGCAGGGAGCGAAATGGGAAGTGGAGCAGCCGGGACTTGAACTGATGCCTAGCTGGGAATGCCTGTGTTGTGGGTGTCAGCTTAATCCACTTTGCCACCACGCCAGCCCCCTCTCTGCCTTTCAAAGCAAGTGTTGGAGGAGCCAGCCAGTTCTGGGGTTCTGTGGGCAAACCCTGCTGATGCAGTTTGGGGTCACCAGGAGGACCCTGCTCCTGGCAACCCAGCGGTACACCCGCAGGTGCCTGCGTCCTGGCCCTCCCCGTTCCCTCCGCCCTGCCAAGCGCCCTCTTCGGGGGGCTCCTGTGTGCCTGGCGGGTGACAGCAGCTCCCCCAGTAATGAGAGGCGCCTTCTGTCGCCTTTTCCTGGCGGAGGAAGGCTTGTTCCAACTTGCCTCTGGGTGCTTGTTTTTTTATCTGGACGGCTCCCTGCCTAATTATTCGTCTGTGATGAGGCAGGACAGACCGCGTGCTCAGAGTTCCCCTGGCTTTGAGGAGGGAGCTGCAAATGAGAAGTTGTATCGGTAAACAGGCTGCTAATTGGATTAGCAGAAAAAAACGATGGATTCTGATTAAAACAGAAAAGCGGCCACCACCGGAAGACTGGGCGAGGCCGCCGTGGCCTGCTGGCCGCGCTTTTCAGAAGCGCCCCTCACCAAATTCGCTGTGGGCCTGCGGGATGCAATTGGGAGATGTGGGCCAAGTGTGTTTTCACCCAGGAAGGCCTGGGTGGGCGGAGGTGGGTAGATCGCAGCCACCTGACCGCAGAGTGCTGCCAGAAGCTCCGAGTGCCTCCCCCATCTGAGCCCAATGTCTCAGTCGTGTGTCCCAAGGGGCCCCGGGTTGAGTGGCTGGCCAGCATTTGACCTGTGTGCGAGCCACCTGTGGGAGCTGCAGACAAAGCACCCTGTGGGAGAGGGAGACGGGGCTGCGGGCCGTCCGCGTGGGTGTGGCCATCAGCGTGGGTGGCCGTCAGCGTGGGTGTGGCCATCCCGCGTGGGTGTGGCCATGAGCGTGGGTGGCCATGAGCGTGGGTGGCTGTCAGCGTGGGTGTGGCCATCAGCGTGGGTGGCCATGAGCGTGGGTGTGGCCATGAGCGTGGGTGGCCGTCGGTGTGGGTGTGGCCGTCAGCATGGGCGTGGCCGTCAGCATGGGTGTGGCTGTCAATGTTAGTGTGGTCACCAGCATGGGGGTGGCCATCAGCATGGGTGTGGCCATCAATGTGGTGGCCATCAGCACGGGTATGGCCGTCCGCGAGGGTGGCTGTCAGTGTGGGTGTGGCTGTCAGCATGGTGTGGCTGGGGCAGCTGCCCACGTTGTCTGGCTCCACGCTCAGCCCACTTGTCTGTGACCCATGACCCACGATGGCTGAGTGCTCACCACGGGCCAGGCCCTGGCGAGAGCTGCCCTTAGCCGGGCCGTGTGACCCATCCCAGGTGAACAGGTGCCTTCGGCTGTAGGTCAGGGGATGACATCTGACCAGGGAGAAGCGTGTCCTGTGTCCAATCCAGCAAGCCTTCCGACCGCAGCGATGAGCCCGTGGCGGTCCCATGGCAGGTGTCTGACTTCAGCTCTGATTCCTCACACCAGCTGGCTCACAGGTGCACCTGGGCAGGAAGGATGCTGTGACGGGCAGGAACACAGCTCCCCAGAGCTCCGCAGCCAGATTCCCAGATCTTAGAATGGCATCTCGTGAAGGGGCAGTGAGTGGGGACATGGTTCTTGTAGAGTGGTACAGAGCTGATAGCCAGCTGAGGTTCGGCCTGCAGTGATTGTCCGACCCATCCCTGCACAGAAGGCCCAGGCACCAGGCTGCACAGGAGGGCCCAGACCCCAGGCTGCACAGGAGGGCCCAGGCCCCAGGCTGCACAGGAGGGCCCAGGACCCAGGCTGCACAGGAGGGCCCAGACCCCAGGCTGCACAGGAGGGCCCAGGCTGCAGGGAGCCACCCAAAGGTCCCAGACCCCAGGGAGCTCACCCGGAGGGCCCAGGCCCCAGGCTGCACAGGAGGGCCCAGGCCCCAGGCTGCACAGGAGGGTCCAGACCCCAGGCTGCACAGGAGGGCCCAGGCCCCAGGCTGCATGTCCTATTCCAGCTCCAGCTCCTCCTGCAGACCTGTGAGGCACCTGGAGGCACCGGTGGCTCCAGCCCTCGGGAGATCCGGCTGCAGTTACCGCTTCCAGTTTGACTTGGCGCAGTCTAGCTGTGGTAGACACTTGTGGAATGAACCAGCAGATGGGAGTACTCACTTCCTCTTTGTTTCTCTGCCTTTTAAATAAAAGAAATAAAAAATAAAAAAGAAGGAAAGAGAAAGCGAGGATGAGGGTGAAAGCAGAGGTTGCAGGGAGCCAGGCTGGGCAGGGCGGCCTGAGGGTGAGGAGTGGGGAGGGGGAGCACCCTAGTGAGCCCTGGGTGGGGGGACAGACGGGCATTGTGGGGCACTGATATGTGCCAGGTGTGCAGCGGCCTCGGGAGCAGCACTCCTGCCCGGCTGTTCCTTCGGCTCCTGGTCTGATGGGCATGGGCAGCGCTGCCCCCTGACTGGCCCAGAATGGACACAGCCCTGGCCTGGGCCCAGAGTGTGCCGAGGGGTGCCGAGGGGTGCCGGGGTGCTCTGGGGTGTGCTCCTAGCCGGCACCTGCTCTTCCGACAGCTCCAGCCAGGGGTCCACTGCCTCATCCCTCCCGTCGCGGGGCCAGCCCCAGGGACCACGGCCTCAGCTCTTATCCCCAGCCAGGCTGGACAAAGCTGTGCCTCTGCCCCGAGCTGGGGTCTCGTATGCAATGGGCAGGAGATGGGCTGCCAAGGAGGCCAGGCCTTGGTGCGTGTGGGTGGGGTGAGGAGGGAAGAGCATCTGTCCCCGCCCAGGACCCAGCACAAGCCCGCCTTTCCAAAGCTGCTGGCTTTGACAGGTGGTCCTGGGTCCCAGATCCCCAGCTCTGCCCGTTGGAGCAATGGCTATGTGTCTCACACACCCGTGTGCCCCGTGTTGGCACACATACCTGCTGCCCATTTTGCACATGACCCCAGGGGCACGTCACACGTGCACTGCCGTGTGGATGTGAGCTCTCGTGTGGCCACACGGTCCTGTACAAATGCCTGCCCTTCCGGGGACACGTGCTCGCGTACGTGTGCTGTCACACACACGGGTACACACTGTCCGTCCACTGAGCTCACATCCCCCAGCACAAACGCAGACTTCCCTCCCTACCCTGGGGACACCGAGTGCGCCCTTAGATATGGGGGCCCAGGGGGCCTGCACAGTCTTTTTTTAAAACAAAGATTTATTTATTTTTATTGGAAAGTTGGATATATGGAGAGGAGAAGAGACAGAAGAAGATCTTTTGTCCACTGATTCACTCCCCAAGTGGCCACAACAGCTGGAGCTGAGCTGATCCAAAGCCAGGAGCCAGAAGCCTCTTTCGGGTCTGCCACGTGGGTACAGGGTCCCAAGGGTTTGGGCTGTCCGCGACTGTTTTCCCAGGCCACCGGCAGGGAGCTGGATGGGAAGCAGGGGACGGGGTTGCTGGGATTAAAACCAAAGCCCATATGGAATCCGGGCACATGCAAGGCGAGGACATTAGCTGCTAGGCACCTTGCACGGAGTCTGATGCCCTGAAGTTAGAGACGCGCGCCTGGAGACTTGGAATCCTGCCTCAGGGCGGCCTGTAAAAGGCCTTCAGGAGGTCCATGGGAAAAGTGTGTCACCAAAAAAGCTATTTCAGAAACCCTAACCCTAAACACAGGTCCCTTGATTAGCATAAGGTCGATGGGGACAGCGAGACGGCGTGAATGATTCAAAGTGCTTTTGCAAGATTTTATTAGTGACATTAACCTCCAAGCTCACGTTGATAGAAAAAAGCCGACTCCACAGCAGACGAGGCCTGAGTGGATTACAGAATTCCGCAGTCCATGCAAACGGAGGTGGGGCTGCCTTCAGGTGGTCATAGGGACATCCACCCGGGTGCCAGGCAGGGCGAAATTCCTTGCGGCCCTGCCTGCCATGCAACAGTTCTCTTTGCACCTTCGTGTCCCCCACATTCACTGCACAGACCCCAGCAGCCCTCCTCGTTAGAAGCGCGTGGGAGACGGACTCTGCTTTCGGATCCGAGGACAGAGCCGCGGGGACTCAGGCATGCTCCTACTCTATAGAATTGGGAATTTCTGCAGTGTGGGGCTGTTGGGAGATAGGCTGTCCCCACCCCGGCTGCCCCGCCTCTCAAGCTCCGCGGAAGCTGCCCAGGTGACTGTGAGGAGGGCACTGCCATGTCCACGTGGGTGACAAGACCCAGGCCTGGGCTCCCAGCCATGCCCCGCCTTCCCAGGCTGCTTGGTGGCTCCGGCGGGCCACGCTGTGGCCGCCCAGCTGCCTGGGCTCCAATGTCATCACCTAGGCGACAGGACGCTGCCACCGCCACCCGCCTGCAGGAGCCAGGAGCTGAGCCGCTGGCCTCCGGGCCCCCTCGGCAGGGCCCCGCGGACCCTCCTGGGGCCCAGGGCAGGACAAGGTAGGTTGGATTCGGAGGGCTGCCGAGGCCCCCACGGAGGGCCCCTTGTTGCCCCTGCCTGGGGCAGAGCCCGCTCTCTATGGCCTTCCCCTACACACTCCCAGCAGCAAGGGGTCAGCGTGCACTGTGGTCAGCTGTGGTAGAAGGGCAGCAGGTGGCTTGGTCTACCAGAGGGCAAGGGCCACTGCCGGGCAGCCCTTTGGAGAACCACATACCCCAGGTGGGTGGCAGGCTCTGGGCTAGTGGCAGACGTGGCCCTAGCTCCATCTTCTCCCCTGGGGTGCCGGGAGCTCTCCTCTTCCCGCCAAGGAGGCCCCGGAGCCTGTCCAGGCCTGAGCCAGATGGGCACTTCCGGGGGCTTGCCCAGCAGCACTGCTGCTAAGCCTCATGGGCCAGCCCAGAGGGGCAGCTTTCCCAGCTGGCCAGCCCTCCGAAGCCCAGAGCCTCGCCCAGCTCTGCCACACCATGCCCAGCCTCCCTGGCCATCACCCTGGTTTGTTCCAGGCCAGCCCCAGAGCTGGCCAGGTCAGAGGACCCACAGCCTTTACCTGGGCGCACCTGCCTGCTGGGCTGGACGCCATGACCAGGGCCTGGGGAGCTGGTCTCGGTGAAGAAGCCACATGTGAGTGCATGTAGGTATTTGTGAGCCCAAACACGTGTGTAACACTGTACACACATGGCCTGTATGTCATGGATGTGTCCACATGTGTGATCATATGGCTACACACACGCACATGTTGACATGCATGCCAGGTGTACAGATGTGGTTCCTGTGTCTACATTCGCACCTGCGCATGCGTGCTCACTGTGCGTGTCGTATGCATCTGTGTGGAGGTCCTCCTCAGCCCGAGCCTTGGCCTGTGCACACTTAGCTGGCATGAATTGTCATGGGGTGCAAACCAGATCACGCCAGACCTGTCTTGGGTGTGTCAAGGAATCCTTATTAACCAAGCCAAGCTTGGTGATAACAGGACCCACCAGAAATTAACAAATCACAAGTCCATATGGCAATCCAGTCTGAATCGAATCCAGTCAGAACAAATGGTCATGACCCCGAAGTCCACCCGTTAAGCTGAAGACCTATGGACAGCTTCCCCAGCAATGCCATCCTAACAAACAGGCTGGACACACTCAGAAAGCTGCACACTCACCTCTCCCTGGCTTCTCTGCTCACGTTCCCTCACTGCCAGGCCTCCCCTCTCCCGACAGCACACACATCAGAAATACAGACATCTTAGCATTGCCTGCTGCGCTGTCCCGCCCGGGCCGTGCACAGAGGGTGAGGAATACAGACACACGGGGCATGCTCAGGGCTGCCCGTCCTCCTGTCCTCAGCTCTGTCCACCGGAAGCCAGAGAGCAAGCAGGTCCTGGGGAGGCCAAGGGTGAGCGTGGCAGAGCAAGGGAGGCACAGGACAGAGAGAGCGAGAGAGGAAGAGAGAGGGAGAGAGAGCCCTCCCTGTCACGGGCCTTTATGGGGCTTGCGAGGGAGTGGTTACACAACAAGGCTCTGAGGCTCCAGTGGGCGGGAGGGGTCACCTGGGTGGAGGTGACCCACAGGTGGGCAGAGGGGACGGCTGATGGAGGTGACCCCACAGGTGGGCAGAGGGGACAGCTGGGTGGTGGTGACCCACAGATGGGCAGAGGGGACGGCTGGTGGTGGTGACGTGGGCAGAGGGGTCACCTGGGTGGTGGTGACTCACAGGTGGGCAGAGGGGACAGCTGATGGAGGTGGGGAATGACTTCCAAGCATGTGACCCTGAACTGGCTGCCTGCCCCACAGCAGTGTGTGTGACTGTGTGTATGTGCGTGCTATGCCTGTGTGTACACATGTGGGTATGTGTGTGCTTGTAGGTGGGAGAACTTACAGGTACTGCAGGTGGTGAAGGGGTGGGTCCCCAGTAGCCAGCTGCTCCCTGGAGCGTCAGCACTATTCTGCTCCCCCTGCTCTCAGCTGAGGCCCTGCCCCCGGATGGAATGTGGCGTGGAGGGTGAGAGCTGGGCTCCACCTGGGCCGCAGCTGCCTGCGGGGTCACACGGGGTCATGTGTGACCGCGAAGAGGCCCACCTCATCCTCTGAGCAGGGCTGGCATGAGTGCCAGGCAGCTCGCTGTCACCTGCGCCCTGCACACTCTGAGCTCTCAGACCCACGGCCAAGGGCGGGCCCACGGGAGCCCGGTGCAATGGGGCAGAGGATCAGGCCCGCACATCCAGGCCACTGCTTCTCCCGACACCCTGCAGTCTGATCGGGCCCAGCGGTCGGTCATCACCTACGTGGGAGCCAGCACAAGGGAGTCTTCCTGGGGCAGTGAACCAGGAGGGGACAGGCAGGTGCCCGGGACCTGGGAGTGCCAAGGGCTGCCTGACCCAGGAGGGCGGTGGGGGGCTGGGCAGAGGAAGGAGCTGCCGACCTCTGACCCCTCCCCATTTGCTGTGAGGCCACATGGGAGCTTGGCATGCACCACTGCAGCCCTGGGCTCACAGCTGAGTCAAGCCTCAGCCGCAGCCACCTGGGCAAGTCCCGGGGCCTCTGCTCGTCCCCGCGTCGGGCCGAGGTCCACCCTGGCAGGGTTGGGCAGGCCTGGGACCCTGCAGTCCACTCTGCAGGCAGGCAGTCAGACATGTGGAGTGTGCGCTGCCCGCCCCCTTGGGATGCCAGCAGCACCCAGGCCGCCCTGCCATGCGGTGACCACAAAACAGCCGTTTGAGCACCCCCGAAGGTCTCGGGACAGCAGGGTGAGTCAGACCGAGAGGCCTGGGGGGCGGGGTGGGGGAAGGGCTGGCAGGGGAGAGGCGCGAGCTTTCCCGCCCAGGGAGCTTGGGCCCTCACCGGCCTGCCGCCTGATCTGTGGATCACGAAGGTCCCAAGAGCTCCTTAGGGTGCCACAGGTTTGGGGGTCCTGAGAAGGTATGGTTGGGTCCTGATTCTGCTGGGGCAGGGTCAGCAAGGGCTGCTTCCTGGGAGTTGGAGGGAAGGGGGACGGGAAGCCTGGGGCTGTAGCATGAGCCTGCTCTGCTGGGTCCTGGGAGGCCGGGGCAGCTGTGGGAGCCTGCAAGCCATGGCAGGCGGTGCGACTGCTCCCCATTGCTGTACCTGCATCTCCTCGACTCCGAAGTCTGCATCCTGGCTCCTCCTTGGTGGCGTGGAACACGTTTCTGTTCTAGAACTGTGTGCCCAGTCTCGCAGCTCTGTCCTGGCCCATGGCACATGTCTGGGTCGGCCTCAGCTCCCTTTGCTCTGATGTGCGTGGCATTCGCCAGCCAAAGCCTGCCATGGCCACGCTCTGTGAGTGAGCAAATCCCCAGGGGAGAGGAGAGTGTTGGCTTTCATTCTGTGGAAGCCATTTCCGGGCAGGTCATCTTCCCCCTTCAGAGGCTCCTGCTGCATGAGGGCAAGGGACAGGGGACAGGGCTGTGGCCACACCAGGGAGCCCGGGGCCCGGCAGGTCATCCTCCCATCTCGGAAGCTCCTGAGGGACCTGCTACCCAGAGGACAGGGGACAGGGCTGCGGCCACACCAGGGTGTCCTGGGCCGCCCGACACCTGCAGGGATGCCGCCGGCTCAGGTCTGGGGGGAGCCCTGTCTACCTGCCCAGGCAGCTGAGGGTCTGCCTCCCTGGTCCGGGGTCCCCGGCTTCAGAGTCTGCCGATAAGTCAGGAACTGGGAGCTTCGTGGTTCATGATTCGGATGGGTACTGCACGGCTCCAGAGCTTGCTACCCTGGGAGACTGTGGGTGGCAGCCCCCTTCAGTGTGGGCAGAGGGCGTCCCTGCCCTGTGTCTGGGGGTGGGGGTGTCGCTTTCCTGAGGCTGCCCCCTTGGGATCTGGCCCAGAATTATCCTCAATCCCTCCCTTGGCTGCCAGCCTTCGTAAAGATGCCGACTGCCTTGTGTCGTGTGTGTGTGTGTGTGTGTGTGTGTGCCTTGGAGTCTACAAACTGACTGGTACCACACGCCTGAAGTGAACATGAGGCTGGGCCTGGGCTGGGCCTGGGGGCCAGCTTCCTGGGGGTGTGGTTCCTGGGGTAGGCCTGGGGTGGGCCTGGGGGCCAGCCTCCTGGGGGTGTGGTTCCTGGTGGTGGGCCTGGGATGGGCCTGGGACCAGCCTCCTGGGGGTGTGGTTCCTGGCGGTGGGCCTGGGATGGGCCTAAGGGGCCAGCCTCCTGGGGGTGTGGTTCCTGGCGGTGGCAGCAGCTGGTGTGAGGTCACTGTGGATCGCTCAGGGGTCCTGGAACAGGTGGAGTAAGCCAGGCATGGTGGGTGTGAAGGGTGGAGAAGATGGGGTCACACCCCGGAGTGGGATGCCTGCCCTAACCTGGGTTCTCGCTGCCGCTTCCCTGAGAGCCTAGGGGGATAGGCACTGGGCTTCTGGGCCTGTGTGGGGCTTTGCAGTGCTAATCTGCCCCTGGCCGCCACAGGCACCTTAGGGCCACAGAGCTGCCCTCCAAACGGCTCCCCGGGGCCTCCTGCAAGGGTGCGGCTACACCCCACATCCTCCTCAGGCTGGGAGTCTAGGCTGAGCTCCCACACTGGGAATGAGCTGGAAGAAAGGCAGGCGGAGGGAGGGGCTGTGGGGTCCCCGGCCGTGGCCCCAGCGGCACGCCAGCTTGCATGGAGCCGGGATGAGATGCCCAGGAGCTGACAGGCTGTCCCTTCCTGCAGAGTAAACCGCCAGGGCCCTGGGAAGATGGCCCAGAGCACCACCTCCTCCTCACCTGACGAGGGCGCCACCTTCGAGCACCTCTGGAACTCACTGTGAGTAAGCGCCTGCAGGCATAGGCTGCACCCCACCGGGAGGGCACCCCACTCAAGCCCGGACTCTCCTGCTCCCTCACAGCTGACCGGGACCAGAGAGAGGGCCCGGCAGCGCTGACCGGGCCTGACAGGCTCCCGGGCTGCAGCAGTTTTTGAGGGAGGTTATGGTCAGGAAAGGTCCTGGGGAGAGGCCACCTGTGACCATGCCTCCCTGGCATCTGACCAACCCCGGGCCTGGGGGCTCTGGGGACAGCAGCAGGGGGGCAGCCTTGAGCCCCAGGCCTGGGGATTCTGGGGACAGGAGCAGGGGGCAGCCTTGAGCCCTGGGCCTGGGGATTCTGGGGACAGGAGCAGGGGACCGCCTTACCCCGGGCCTGGGGCTCTGGGGGACAGGAGCTGGGGTGGGACCAGCCTCGAACCCCGGGCCTAGGGCTCTGGGGGACAGGAGCTAGGGGGGCAGCCTTACCCTGGACCTGGGGGCTCTGGGGGTGGCACAGGATGAGGGTGCTGATGGAGTCTGTCTTCCCTTCCCGGCCCAGGGAGCCAGATAGCACCTACTTCGACCTTCCCCAGCCAAGCCAAGGTGGCGCTGAGCCCGGGGGCAGTGCTGAGGCTGGCGTGGACGTCTTCCAGCTGCAGGATGTGACCACGCCTACCATGGTGAGTGGGGGCTGTGTGCAGAAGGCAGCCTGCATGCTGCTAGGATGTGGGCACCCCGTCTGAAAGGCAGAGTGAGAGACCGAGAACTTCTGCTGCCGCCTCACTCCCTGCCTCGCTGCAACAGCTGCACGTGGGCCAGGCCAAACCCCAGAGCCGGGGCCCCTTCCCGGTCTCCCGCGAGCAGGGCGGCTGCCCGGTACCTGGGCCCAGGTGCAGTAGCAGGGAGCTGGATGGAAAACAGCTTGATGACCTTTGGCCCTCCCCAGGGGCAAGGAGTCCAAGATGGGTGTCTGGGGGCTCCCTGCGAAAGGGCATGGCGGGCTGGGATTGTCCCAGCAGGTGACAACAGGTGAGTGGGTAGCAAGGGGGCCCCATGAGGGGGCTGCCCCTCACATGCTCACGTGGTCACGCCCTGGGCCAACTCCTCAGGCTGCTCGGGGTGCACAGTCCAGGCCCCGCCCTCCCTACAGGCCCCCATTTCGGAACCTGGAGCCCCCCCCAGGTGCAGCACCCCCTTTCCCCTGCCTGCTTGAGGCCTGCAGCAGGGGGAGGTGACTCAAGGGGCCGCCCACACCTCCCCTCTCTGCGTGTCTATCCAGGATCCCAGGCAGGCCTGGGGCTCGCGGGCCCTCACCAGCCGGGTCAGGGACCCCAGGCTGGGCTTCGAGGGTCCCTCAGCCTGGCCTGGCTGCCTGCTCCCATCTCACAGCTGTGCCACCGGAGCGGTGCTGGGCCAGTCAGGGTCAGAGGGCAGAGCTCCGTCCCTCCTCCCCTGGGACCCTCCAGGTCTCGCTCTGCCATTTGGAGGGACAGCGGCTGGCTGCGGGCTGCAAGGTGGGGAACTCTGAAGATGCCTCTCTGCCCACCCGCAGGAGGGTGCCCGAGACCCTCCAGGAGGGGCCCTGGGGCAGCCCTGGGCTCGTGTGGGGGGGTCATGCTCGACCATCCGGGCCTGGGATGTTCTCGCCTGTTTGGGCACGTCATGCCCGCTGAGGGGGGCGGAGGGCGTGGCTGGTGTCAGGCTGTGGCACGCCAGGCTGCAGCAAAAGTCATGTGGAATTCCTGATGCACACAGTTCAGCTCCCAGTGAACGGGGATTCCCTGGCAGCATGGCTGGTTGGGTCCCCTGGACAGAGTAGCCCTGGCCCCTGGCTGTAGCCTCACAGGAGTTGCCCAGTGGCTGGAGCGGTGCTCTCACCAGGGCTCAGGGGCTGCCTGGGGATGCTGGGTGGGGGGCCCGTGGTGCCATCCTGCCCCTGAAAGCCTTACTGTCCCTGGCCGAGCCTCATCTCTGGGGGGGGGTCACCTTGCATAAGAAGCCCCAGCCGGACATGGCTCAGATCACACAGGGCATTCTGAGTTCCCTGCTGGGGACCAGGGCCTCTCGCCCCGGGCTGGCTCTGGGAGGCTCTGCCCTTGAGCAGGAAGGGGGTGATCCCTCTGCTTTCTGGTTCCGGAGGACCTGGGCCGTGCCCCTGGGACACAGGGTCCTGAGCTCCACCCAGCCTGGGGTACAGCCCCAGTGGCAGCAGGAGCCAGGCAGAGTGGGTGGGCCCGAGTTCCTGCATGTTTTTGAGCTTCCGTGTCGTGGCCCCTGAAGCTGCAGCGGTACAGGTGTGGGGGGGACAGCAGGTGCCCTCAGGGTCCGGGACCCTTCCGGCAGCATCAACTGAGGGCTGGGTCCTGGGGTGGCATCTCCACTGTGGGCGTGGGCAGAGGGTGCCCCCAGGGGCAGCAGCCCCAGCTCTCACCATAGGGCCGCATGGCCACTGCTCAGCTTTGGCCGTCCCCCAGGACTGCTCCCTCTGCAGGGACAACGTGAACAGGCCAGGCAGCTCTTGGTGTGCGGGAGGCAGGTGCGGGAGCCGCAGGCTGGTTCCCCATCTGTGCCCCTTCCCGCCTCTCCTGGCGCCTTTTTCTGATGACAGCTGTCGGCAGGTGGATCGTGCGGGCGGGAGTCGTGGGGAGGAGGAGGGGCTGGAGGCAGCGGGGCTGGCCGATTGGCCTCTGAGCCTCGCAGGGAGAGGAGCAGCTGGACAGCTCAGAGGACAAGTCCTTCTTGGCTTTGGTGTAGAGGACGGTGGCAGGGAGCCGGCCCTGAGAAGGGGGAGGGACCTGAGGGGGCCATGCCTGCTAGAGGAAGACAGGTCGAGGTCAGGACTGCAGAACAGTGCCAGGGGTCCCTAGGCCACCCCGCCTCCATGAGCCTCGAGCCAGCCCCTGCTTCCCTGATGGAAGACTTTGGGGTGCACAGCCTGCACCCCAAGCAACCCCCAGCTCTCAAAGCCTTCGAGCTTATAGGGACTTCCATGGGGGCTACCAGAGCCGCTGCCCAGCAGGCCCAAAGCATCACGAACTTGAACCTGAGGGACTCAGCACAAGTCCCTCTGGCAAGCCTGCGCCCTCGCCGCCCATTGCACGGTGCTGGGCCGGGGCTGCCGTGGCCACCTGCTCTGCTGCGACGGTCTGTGAGAGGGCCAGCAGGAGGCAGATGCAGAGCAGGTGTAGGGCCTGCTGGGGGCTGCTGAGGGTCCGACAGGGCGAGGCTCCGAGGGCCAAATGGAGCAGGGGCCCAGCCCTGGGGGGAGGCCCCACCCCCACGCTACCCTTGGAATGTCCAGCTCAGAGAGTGTCCCAAGGGAGCCGCAGGCCACTCGGCAGGAGCCAACCACCCCGGGCACCCTCCAGCTTGGCTCTGCCCCACACTGCCCAGACCCTCGTGTGTGTGCGGCTCCCAGCTTCCTCCTGACGGGGCGGCCCTGGCTGCTGGCTGTCCTCCAGCTCCCTGCGCTCTGCCATGTCCGTTTGTATGTCCAGCTGGCTGCGAGAGCCGCGAGGTCCCGCTCTGGAAGGCGGGGCCGGGCCATCCCCTTGGGTCAGAGTGGAGCCGTGCAGCCAAGAGGCAGCAGTGGGGGACGGGTCGGGGTCATAGGTGGGTGGGGGTTTGGAGCCGCTCCCTCCACATGGCCCACTTCCGAAGCCCAAGAGGGACCCCAGATTCCACCATGCAAAAGTGCTGCCCATGCTGGGCTTCCTGAGCGTGGCCCCCAGGACCCAGCTGAGGGACAGGCCCTCCCTGGGGCGTGAATGGGGCTTACCAGGGACCTTCCTGCCTATGAGCGTCACCTGCACATGTGCACACACACACACACACACACATACACAGCTGCTGCTTCTACCAGAACATGTGAGCGACCCCACAGCAGACTCCCGTGGGCTTCCCCAGGGACCCCTGCCCCATGGAGCCCAGCACCCAACCTCGGGGAGTCCCTGGATCTGGGTGTCATGGCCAAGCTGGCGGGGCCGGGTCCTTCACTGTTGGTTCTCCGAGCTCCGGAGTCCTGGGAGCTCCTTGCCCCTTGAGCACCCCTGGGCCCTGCTGCTTTGCTCCTCAGGTAGTGTGGCCAGGCATGTCCACCAGTCTCTGGGGGTCACAGGCCAAGCTCCCACTGCCCTGAGCCTTGGGACTCGCCAGAAATGCTTGAAGGGGGTCTGCACGCTGCTGTGCAGCTCCGTCTGCATCCCACGCGGTTCCGGCCCAGGGGCTCGGCAGTGGGGGGAGACACAGGTCCTGATAGCTGGCTTCGTGGGAGACACGTGTGCGTTGGGCTGCTCGACCACTTCTGGGCAGCCTCAGTGTTGCGCCCCAGCTGGGTCAATCAGGATGGGGAATTCAGACACTCCCAGAGGCAGCCGCAGCGGGCGCGCCTTGCGGCCGTGCTGGGCTCCTGCTTTCTGGGGCTTGGCCAGAGCGGGGATGAGGCAGCAGCTGTGGGGGCAGAGCTCAGGCGCTTGGCCTACACCTGCAGCCAGGGCAGCTGGTGCCTGTTCCTGTCCCCTGGCTCCCAGAACACCCTGTTACCTGTGGGTGGTCCCAGAGGACCACTGAGTTACTTGGGTACTGAGTTCCTGTAGGCTGGCTCCACCTGCATCTCCTTGGGCAGCCACACCACATCTTCGCTGTGGGGTGGCCCAGCCATGCCTACCCAGGCCTGTGGGGGGCTAGGGATCCCCACTGTGCACTCAGGTGCAAGTCTGGGGGCCCCAGTGCTTCCCCGGGAGGCAGCTCCGAGAGGCCGGGATGGGGGAACGTCCATTGCGAACCTGGCGGCTGCCTGGGCATCCTTAGCCCTCCCCCCACCGTGGCCTCCTTGGTGCGGCCCGACACGCGCTGGGCAAGCTGAGGCCTGCCCAGGGCTGGCATGAATAGTCATGAGGAACCAAGGGGTGGGCTGTGGTTCTGTTGTTGGATGCAGCCGGTTGACAGAACGCAAGGAGATGGCAAATGCGAGAATGCCAACAAACGGCCCACATGTTTCCGGACATCCCTGGCTCCTGCCTGCCTAGCTGCGGAGCTGTGTCCCCTCAGGCCACGCCGCCCAGCCGCCCTCCCCGGCCACTCAGACCCATGCCTCGGGCTGAGGCTCACGAGCTCCCCGGCGCGTGCAGACCCCCGAGCGCATGCCATGCTGTTCGTCGGTGACCCCATGCGGCACCTTGCCACGGTAGGTGCGATGCGCCTTTCTCAGGCCGCTTGGGGTGACCGCATCTCCATTGTTGCTCGGGCTGGGCTGGGGTCTGCCGTATCGCAGGGGTCGGAGGCAGGAAGTGAGGCGTCAGGGGCTGGAGGCAGACCCAGGCATGGGGGAGAGTGCTCCGGGACACGCCTGCCTCTCTGGGAGTGGCTCTACGGACCTGTGCCCAGGGACTGGGCAGGGATTAGGAACTGGGCCAAGAGGCTAGGCCAGTGTCTGGTCATGGCGGGCGAATGGTACCTCTGCCCCGATTGGTGGCTCCTGGTGACACTTGGTGTGGGCCAGTGGCTCTGCTCTGGCAGGCATGGGGATCTCCCCGCTGCTGGACTCCTCTTTCATGGAAGCCCTCTTCCCTGCTGGGCGTGGTTGTGAAGCTGCCTGGCCCTAGGTCCCTGAGCAGCCTCCTCCAGGGCTTGCTCACCTGATGCCACAGCAGGAGGGGTGTCGGCTGCGGCCACGCTCTGGGCTCCAGGCTGGACTGCGGCGCTGGCTCCAGCCACTCGGCTGCCCCTCTCATGAGGGCAGCTGGCCCGGAAGAGGGGAGGAAGGCCCCGTAGCATGAGCGTGGCCCCTGCAACCCAAGCCCCAGGACCTGGGCTCACTTCCAGCCTTGCTGTATCCCCAGGGCTGGGAAGGATGCAAGCTGCAAACTGAGCAGGGCGGGGGTAGGGAGCATTGCTCCCCACGGGGCCGCGTTCCCTTCCCGGGAAGCCGAGGGGTGCTCAGCCATGGGGCGATGGGGGCGGAAGGATGCAGGCAGCTGGGCTGAGCGTAGACACAAGGACTGGGGACTTAGAACCTTGAAAGAGGCCAGAGTGCTGGGCGGTGTGGTCAGAGGTGTGTGTGTGTGTATATTGTCAGGTGCACATGGGAATAGTGTGTGTGTGTGTGCGTGTGTGTATATATACTGTCAGGTGCACATGGGAATCGTGTGTGTGTGTGTGTGTGTGTGCGTGCTGACATAGGTGTAGTGTACAGCTCTGTGTATGTGAGAAGGGTACGCATGTGTGCATGCAGGATGGGGGGCACCTGTGAGTGTGTGTCCCGGCAGGGCTGCTTGGCTCGGTAATGTGTGTGTGTGTGTGAGGCCCCCAGGGTGGCCAAGCGATGTGAGCAGTGCCCCGGCACAACCTGACCTGGCACAGGCTGCGTTCCCTCGTGTCTCCAAGCTCCCTGGCCCCCACCCCGACACTTGCTGGGCTCGGCCACGGTGGGAAGCCACACGGGAGGAGGAGGTCCCCTCTGCCTGCCGCCCACTCCCTGACTCCCCGATGCATCACCGTTGTTATTGGAGATGCACAGCTGGCCTGGGGCTCCCCTGAGGGCAGGCAGCCTTGCACCCCCAGAGAAGCAGGTGGCCTCTGGCCTGGTCACACCTGAAACTCCAGGGGTGCAGCTGGGGCCCCCCGTCTTGGCCGCCCAGAGGCCTGGGGAGCAGGTGCAGCCTTCTCCCTGAATGTTGTCACCCTGTAACCCACAGTGGGGAGGGCTGGGCGGGGCGGAGCCTGGCGGCCACATTCCCAGGGGCGGGAGGGTCTCTGGGCACCAGCCTCGGCCACTCAGGTCCCTGCTGCTTGTTTCCACACCTGAGCTAATAATGGTTAACCCACTCACTCGGTCATTCACGTGGCCAGTAAGAGTCGACTGAGCCAGACAGCTGGTGCTGCGGAGGGCAGAGGCGGTACCGAAGGCCCTCCTTGGCACCCAAGCCTTTTGCCCTCAGGGACATGGGCTGGGCCAGAGAGAATCTGTGTCCTTGCCCCACCGTGTGAGGCTGTGCGGCAGAAGTGGTCTTTGCCCACAGTGGACGATGTGTGTCGGGACGTGGCCTTGGTCGTGGTGGAGGGTCAGCTCTGGCTGCAGCCCTGCAGGGAACGTCTTTGGGGAGTGGCACCCCTTCATCGGCCTCCTTCAGCTCTGTAAGTGATGCCTGAGCCGAGGGTTGCAGCAAGGGAGGGGAGCCCCTGGCCGTGCTGGCTCTCAATGGCGCACACGGAAGCCGGGCCTGGCAGGTGAGCATTCATTGTCGCCTGCCTTCCTTCCTGACCGAGCCCCCACAGCCCTGTGGAGCTTCCACGGCCTGCGTCACACAGGCCTGACTGGGGCAGGGTGGGCAGGAACAGGCAGGGTCTCCAGGACGAGACAGGTGCACAGCAGGGTCTCAGGACTGGGACCAGCCGGAGTCTCTGACTTCCCGAACAAGCCCCACACTGGCTCCCGGCCTGATGCTGCGCAGAGCTGACCTGAGAGTCCTGGGCCCTGTGGGCATCGGTCACTTTCAGGGCAAGCAATGTGAACAGGTGGGAGGTGCAGGCTGCCTCTGGGCAGGCAGGAACCCCAAGCAGGACTGTGGTGACAGGCACTGGTTCCTGGGCACCTGCTGTGTGCCACACAGGGCACAGAGCTGGCCCAGATCCTAGCAAGGCCCCGTGCAATGGGGGTTCGGGGGTGACCCCAGTGAGGCCAGGCTGAGGCTGGCTGAGGCTGGAGGAGCGCTCCAACCACGCAGGGCATGGAGGCTGGATGTGGGGTATGGATGGCAGGTACCAAGTGGAGCTGGGGGCTCTGCTTGCCCATCGTATCCATAATGCACACGAGCTGCCACTCGGGAGCGAGGGGAACGGGAGGACGTGGTGGACAGATGGAGCGGGGGACGGGGGAGGGCAAGAAGTGCCTCCCAGTGGCTGGGGCCAAGCTTTGGAGGCAGTGGGAAGTAGTTGGGCTGGGATGGGCAGGTGTAATGGTGACCTAGGAAGAAGGGCAGGACCTGAGGCAATGTCAAGGTTTCCTGTGGCGTGGGGCAGGGGCGGCTCCGCCAGTTCCTGTGATGGGAAGCCGTGGGAGAGGGTGAGATGGGGGCAAATTCAGGGGCCTGGGCCATGCCGGCTGGAGCGAAGGACTGGGGCCGGCAGGGGGCTGGGGGCTGTGTCGAGGGAGCAGGCGGGAGCCAAGATCTGGGACCACACACGAGCTCTAGGGAAGCCATGGAGACTGAGATGGGGCTGGGGGCCACAGAGGCTGCACCGTGCACGGGGCGTGAGGATACAGCTGTGAGGCAGACCCTCTGCAGGCCTGGGGCTCTGGCCACCTGGGGATAGAGAAGGGCCTGGCCTGGGGGTGGAGGAGGCAGCTCAGGGGCAGAGGCCCCCATGGCATCCAACTGGGTCTCTCGACTTGCATGGGCACTCAGTGTTGGCTCTTGCCAGCGGGGTGTAGCCTCATGCCTCCAGGCCAGGTGTCCTGACCAGGCTAGGGTGCATCCAGCTCCAGCAATGCTGGCTTTTCTGCCCCCGGGCAGGAAGCCTCCCGCCCTGGACTTGCGTGATTGACTGCAGGGGTGCAGCCACCGTGCGGTGCACTCTCCCCTCCCCAGCTCCTGTGTCTCCTGGCACCTCATTTTTCCAGCTCCCAGATATGAGGGGGAGCCGCAGCTTCTGTGGGCTGTGCTCAGGCTGTTCCTGGAGTCCGCTGCCCTCCCACTGTGGGCGCGTGGCTTGGGGGATGGCCATCATGTTTTCTGTGCTGTGCACCCCCTGGCCCCTTAGCCAAGCCCACGTTTCGGCTGCTGTGAATGGCTGCCACCGGGAGACCACAGTGCTGAGGCCTGTGCTCCGGAGTCCTTTCCTGGGGCCGTGGAGCCCAGAGGGGGCAGGTGCCAGCAGACCCTGCCCCACGCCTCTGTCCCCAGTGGCCATGCTTGCTCTCGCGTCGCCCGGAGGAAGCGCAGGCCCCTGGGGCCGTGGCTGCCTGCTGCCAGTGGCCTTTCCCGGCACGGCTTCCCCACATCTTCCCACGGCCCTCCTGGCCGCTCTCTGCTCAGCCACCTGCCCACGACCAGCCAGATGGCGTGCTTTCTCTTGCTGTTGGGTTGCGTGGACGGAATGCGGGTCCAACCCCCCCCCCCCCCACCAGGCGAAGTGCCTGCAGCTGCTCCTCTGCCAGGTCGCTGGTGCCCCTGTTCCAGCATCGTCCTGCTTACCAGCTTTGCCCAGGACCTATCCCGAAGTGCCCCTCTTCCAGGCCCACAGGTCTGGTCCTGCAGGGGTGCAGCCACCGTGCAGTGCACTCTCCCCTCCCCAGCTCCAGACGCTCCAGAGCGTCAGCCAGTCTCCCCCCGGGGGGCCCCCAGCCCATGTCAGCTCAGGTCCCGGGAATGCGTCTCTGCCACGGGCTCAGGCCTGACCCTGGCACCGTTCTTGGCCCAATGTTGTGTGTCAACGACGTCCCCGCAGACCCAGACGCCCTCTGCCCACTCTTGACTCAGAGGCGGCCGGCCTTGGCCCACTCCCTGGCTTGGTTGCCACCTCATGCTCGAGTGGCCAGCATCCCTGCTCAGCCCACTCCCCCTGCAGCCACCCAGGGGCGGACCCTTCCTGCCACTCAGCCCCACCCAGTGTTCCTGAGCAGCAGAGGTTGCCGCTTTGCTCATGGCCGTCTGCCCAGGGGGCGCAGGGGGCACAGGGGGCGCAGGGGGCGCAGAGGAGCAGGGGCCACTGCTCCCCCAGTACCTGCAGGTTGCCCGAGAAGGCCAGGAACAGACGGGGAGCAGTGCCAGAGTGGCAGGCCCACTGCAGGGCGTGCGCAGGGCAGGGTGGGCTCCTCCTGGGCAGCAGTGGGTGCTTTTCCTCGTGTCGCCTTGTCGCTAAGTTTACTACATCTGTGGCTCCCCCACCCGCCATCGCCTCCACACGTCAGCCTGGCTGCTCGCTGTCACACCTGGCCCCGACCTGGCAGCCTGTTGACCTGGCTTGACTGTCAACAAGACAGAGGGACAGGCAGGGTGGGGTCAAGTATGTGGACTCAGGGTGCTGGGCCGACACCGCCTGGTGTGGGCTCTGGCCAGCGGGCACAGGCCAGAGCTGACTGCGCCTGCTCCTGGCCCCGGCAGGCTCCACACACGACCCTCCTTCAGTCCAGCTTTGGCCTCCTGGATGGAGCCGTCCCCCAGGGCGTGTCTGTCAAGCCCAAGGGTCCACCCTTGGGGTACAGCCTCGAGACCCCCAACCTGGGGTGCTCTGGACCCCGCTGCGTCTGCCGCCCTGTGTGTTGCAGATGCTGGCCCGGGTCCTGCAGATGCATGTCTGTGGCAGCCGCAAGGGGCCTCCGGGGGCATGCTTCTTGAGGCACTAGGGGTGGAAAGTTCCATGTGGCCACAGCACAGCGCTGAGCAAGCTGGGCCTCGGCGGGCAGAACGGAGGGCGCTGTGTGCAGATCTGTGCAGGCAGAGGCCCCCCACCCCCACCCCGGGCACAAGTCGGATCTTGTCATCATTTCCATCCGTTTAATCACAGACTCCAGGAGACACTGTGGGAAATACCAGTGAAATGGAGGGCTCCCGCCAGCATGCCAGCGAGCATGAGCGGCCCTCTCTGAGCCGAGGCCAGGCTGCTGTGGGCCCCTCACCCCAGGGGAGGCTGCCACCCGAGTCCAGACCTGCCCGCCGGAGAGGCTGGGAGGTTGTGGAGATTCTCATCCTTAAGGACCCAAGGCTGGGCACGAGGCTCCACCGGCAGCCAGGGACCCTGGAGGGGGCGGCTGGGATGCCAAGTGGGAAGTCAAAGGGGAGCCTGGAGAGGCAGACCCAGCCCTCAGCGTCGTCACATGGGATGTGGGCAGTGCCCGGGGGGGGTGGGTGGCTGAGCAGGAGGGCCCGGCATGCAGGCCTGGGGAGGGACCAGCAGAGCTGCTGTGGGCTCCAGTGACTGTCCCTCCCCGTGTTCGAATCAGGCTGTGGTCCATAAGGATGCTACTGGGGGGTAAAGTGGTGGTGGCTCTGCTGTCCCTCCAGCAGGGGCCAAGACGTCAGGCTGCTGTGAACTGGAGCTCAAACCCACAGCTTTCCTGCAGCTGGCCCACCAGCACAGGGCCCCATCGGGGACAGCCAGGCAGGGGAGGTGGGCGAGGTGTGCTCAGGGCAGGCTCAGGATAGAGCTACAGGCATGGGGCGGGGCAGGGCTGCGCCGCCTGGGCAGGAAGGCCATGGCTGTGCACTGCCGTGGCTGCTGCAGGGCAGGGCCCCCTGCCCCCGAGAGCTGGCTTTCTGCTGGGACTGTCGGCGAGGCCTGGGTGCGTGTGGCCGTGAGGGCAAGCAGCAGCGTGATGGGGTGGGAGCTGGGGGACGTGAAGGCCCAGGCGCTCACTTCTGCACCAGAGTGCTCGGGGAGACGTTGCGTGAAGATGTAAGACAACGTGTTGACATCTAAGGCATCATCTGAGACGGGCTGTCAGTCAGCTCCAAGTGGCCGCTTCCAGCAGGGTCCGCTGGAGGACGCTTCAGCCAAGCCTCCTGCCATGTCACCAGCAAACATCGTGGGGACAAGAGCGGCCCCTGCCCCCAGGGGCTGCCCGCTGGCTCAGCTCTCTGGCCAGTCCAGCCTGCTTCCTCCTGGTCGGCTCTCTGTGCCAGTGAGGTGAGACCCGTATCAGACAGGGAGCGCCAGGCTGTCACTTCTCATGCTTGCCCCCACCCTCACCGGAGGGCCATGTTGGGTGTTCAGCCAGTAGCACGGGGGCTGAGGGGCTGGGCCAAGCTCCAGGCTGCAACCTCCTCTATCCTGGGCTCCTAGGCAGGGTCCCCGGCTGCTTCCTGGGGGCTGGGGGGCTGGCCGAGCTGGCGCTGAGGGTGGTGTTGAGGGCCAGATGCTGCTATGTGTGTGGCCTCAGGCTCTGGCCTTTCCCTAGCGTGTCCCCTGGACAGGGCTCGAGTCCCCTTCCATCCTCTGAGTTGGCCCAAGAGATGGTTGGCTCCGTAGTCCTGCACTCCTGGGCGGGGCCTCCCTAGCGGGCCTCCAGGACTCGGCACCAGGTGCTCACCGCAGTCACTGCCCTGTGTCCTTCCAGAGCCCCCACCCACGCCCGCCCAAGCACCTGTGTGCTGTTTGCCTGGGCCTGGCACAAACAGCCCGCCCTGCAGCCCAGGACCAGTGCCCCTAGTTCAGAGAATAGACACCCCAGACAGTTAGTGCCCCGTGGGCGGCTCTGATGGCCTCAGCTGTCCCTGCCCCGCAGCCCGCAGTGGACAGCAATGCTCTGTACCTATCTGGGGAGACTGCAGAACTGGCCAGTGGGTATGGACAACTGGAAGCTGAGAGGCCTGGATGGGGCCGGGAGACCCCATCGGGAAGGTCAAGCTCTCTTCACCCCATCTTAAGGCACAGGGACCGAGCAGGGCCTCGCTCCCCGCCACGGGCTCCTGGCTCCCCTTCATGTCTTGCAGCCCTGCTTGGGTCGCGCCCAGCAGCCCTGCATGCACAAGCATACACATGTGGGTGCCGCGGGCCGGGCGTGTCCTAATTAGCCCGCTATCTTGCAGTTCTCATTGAAAGCAAAACAAACCAAAAAGTCCTGGTTTAGCCTGGGTGCCGCCCTGTTGCCAAGCGGGTCTCACCCGGGCTTCCAGGGGCCTGTGGTTCCGGGGACCCCGCCAGGCTGGCCCCACCACCCGGGCCCCGGCTCCCTGCTGGGCAGTATCCCCTGGGCACTGTGGCCATGGAGAGGGAGGGCATTTCAGAGGTGACCCTGGAGACAGGGTGAGCAGAGGCATGGCCATGGCACTGTCCAGTGCAGTGGGCATGCCCATGCTTAGTGTCCCTGGGTGGAGGGGCTGGGGAGCAGTTGCTGTGTGGCACTGGTGAGGCCTCTGTTGGGCCCGGGCAGGAGTGCCAGGACCCCACGCTGTCTTTTGCCGGAGCCCCTGCCCGCCGATGGCCCTGTGCCCCTCAACTCCAACCAGCTCCTCTGTATGCCCTGGCACCCTGCTCAGCTCCCTAAAGAATGCAAATTAAGCCGTGACTGCTCCCTTCACCTAGGTGAGGCCTGCATTGTTCCCAAAGAGAGGACAAGGCAGGTGTTGGGGCTGAGGGTATCTGCTCTCCAGTCCTCCCCGGAGAGACCCTCTGGACAAGCCTCGAGGCCAGGGCCATCCCACTCAGGAGTACAGGGGGTGGGGCCCGCAGCCCTCAGGCCAGCCCGGGACCCCAACCCACTGCAGGGGAAACCCCTGCTAAAAGAGATGGGAGATTCCGGCAGGAGGGGCTGGCTCGTGGCCACAGCCTCTCCACCATTCATTCACTCAGTCGCCTGCCAGTCTTCCTGCTCAGCAGGTCACTGGCTGAGGCCCTGCCCAGTGCCATCAGATGAGAAAGCAGCATGAGCTGCGGGTGCCCTGGGCTTGGAGTCGCCTCCCAGAGAGAGGAGGCTGCGGCCCTCCTGTCTGTGGACCTGGGCTTCTCCCCGCCCCCACCCACACGGTTCCGTTAGCCCTGACTGCAGTTCACGGGCCATGCACCCTCAAGGCCAGCAGCTGCAGAATCAGGCCCCAGGATGGCCTGGACTCCCTCCTGAGACTTACAGTCCACCAGGGGCGGGGGGACGGAGCTGTGCCCTGTCATTGGGCTAAGTAGAACTCGGGCGTGGATGGCTGTGCTGGGTCGTCGGAGCTTGTCTGGGCTGTGGGCAAGCGCTGAGCAGACCAGACGGAGGCTTCCAGGCAGGGACGGTTGGTGAGAGCGATGGCAGGAGTGGGCACCAGGACCTGGGAAGCCTTGGAGGCCATGGCGAGGGTCTGAGGTCTGGGGAGTGGGCTGGTGGAGCTGGGCACTTCCCCTGAGCCATATCTGCTGGCTTTCGTCCCCAAGCCCTGCTGTGGAAGTGACGCGAGGCTGTGCCCTCCCTCCTTGCCACTCCTGGGCCAGACTCCCCCAGGACAGAGATGTCCTGCAAAGGGGCAGGGTCAGCTGACCTGATCGCAGGACCCTCCCAGCCCAGGAAGCCGGAGAGACCAGGGACCAGGCCTGCCACTAAGGGGGGGCTTTCAGCAGCACTCGCATGCTCAGTGCTGGAACATTCCCTCACCCCAAGGGAGCCCTGGCCCTGCCAGCCTCCACGCATGGTCCTGCCCTCCGCCCAGCCCTAGCGATCGCTGTTCTGCCTGTAACGCCAGCGTGCACTGAGGCTGGGCATGTCATGCCCACTGCACAGAGGGGCCTCTGCTGCCCACTCCTCTCCCCTGGCGTGATGGCTTTAGGGTCTATCCACGGTGCCTGTTCACACGGTTGGGCAGTCCTCAGCCCGGGGCCCCTCTCCTGGCTTGCCTGGGTCTACATGCTCGGTGGGCACACCACTGGCCCTGAGCCCTGCAGGTGGGCAGAGCTGGAGGGAGTGTGCCACCTGGGGGCCTGCCCAGGCTTTCCCTCCCTCCAGTGTTAGGGCGTGGGGAGCCAGGGTTGGAAAGACACAGGAACATCCTTTTCTGGTTTGGGGTTTGAAGGAGATGGATGGGTGAAGCGAGAAGTAATGAGGGCTGTAGGGACCCCACTGGCTGCCCACTGTGCCTGGGGACCCAGGCTCACTGCCCAGCTGATCACTGCTCCCTGTGTCCCCGAGGACACTGTCGGGTTGGGTCACTTTCTCCTCCAGACCCCTGTCTGCTTGGCTGTGGCCTGGGGAGAGTTCCCGCAGCCTTGGGTGCATCCTTCAACAGACAGCCCACTGCCCTGGTTCAGAGGAACCCCTGTGAGCCCTGGCCCTGCCTTCCGGGAGCTGCTGGGCGAAGCTGGCCTGGGAGGCCCCCAGGGGGCATGCTCACCAGTTCAGGGCAGGGCTGGTCTGTGGGAGCTAGCCTAGGATGGGGCAGCCGTGTCCTGGGGGAAGGGCCAGTCGATGGAGCCTTGGGCCTCCGGGGACTGAGCCCTGCCAGGTGCCCAGCCCTACTGCCTGGCTCAGGGTTTGTGGGTCTCCCCGAGCCTGTGGCTTTAACCTGAGCCACAGCGCCAGGGCTGGGGGCTGCAGCAGGACCTGTGGGGGCGCAGGCTGGCAGGAGTGGGGGTGCTCCTTGCTGGACCCCTGCCCTGTGCTTCGCAGCATCCCGTTCAGGCTGGGTGGCTCCCTGAAACCCTGGCACCCGGGAGCCACATGTGGAGGGGAGCAAGGTGAATATGTCAGTTCATCCCTACGCAAGTAGTGGCCTGTTGGGGTTGCAGGGGGGGCGGGGACGTGTTTGGGATGACTGGTACTGGCTGGCCCTTTAAGGCTGCTGTAACAGGACACCTCCCAGGACGGGACAGCCCGACGTGTGTCTCTCCCCTCCCCTCTCCCCCTCCCCATGCCAGGCCCAGTTCAATCTGCTCGGCAGCACCATGGACCAGATGAGCAGCCGCGGGGCCGCCGCCAGCCCCTACACCCCAGAGCACGCTGCCAGCGTGCCCACCCACTCGCCCTACGCGCAGCCCAGCTCCACCTTCGACACCATGTCGCCAGCGCCCGTCATCCCCTCCAACGCCGACTACCCCGGCCCCCACCACTTCGAGGTCACCTTCCAGCAGTCGAGCACCGCCAAGTCAGCCACCTGGACGGTGAGTCCCGCCCCTCTCCGGACGTGCCTGCTGGACTCAGGTTGGGACCAGGTGGCCGTGTCATCCAGGGCTCCCGACTCAGGACCAGGTGGCCGCGTCGTCCAGGGCTCTGGGCTTGGGGTTGGGAACAAGTGGCTCTGTCGTCCAGGGCTCCCGACTCAGGACCAGGTGGCTGTGTCTTCCAGAGCTCTGAGCTCAGGGCTCGGTACCAGATGACTGTGTCGTCCAGGGCTCCGGGCTCGGGGCTGGGGACCAGGTGGCCGCGTCGTCCAGGGTTCCAGAGGGTAGAATACAACCCCACTCGCTGGCTGCCTGCATGGGGCTCAGCAGGGAGGAGCGACGAGGGTGGGGGGCGGGAGGCGGGTCCTAGGGCTGGGCAGTCTGGGTCTGCCCACTTCTCGGCCTGCGGACCCAGGGGACAGGAGGCAGACACGGACCCCGGGAGTGTCTGCCAGTTCCCCTGCGCCCGGGCTGGGGCTCATTTGAAATGCTTTCCTGAGGGCTCGGCGAGAGGCTGGTGCACGGACGGAGGTGGGAGGGGAGCTGGGGAGAGGTTGGAACTGCTTCCTCCAGGCAGCCACTGGCGGCTTTGGTTATCCATTCAGCATTCAAGGTGTCCGCTATCATGGCTAGAGGAGCAGAGCCGCAGCATGGATGAGGGCTTGGGGTCCAGGAATGGCCAGCTTCAAGGCTGCCCCCCTTGCAGCCCCTGGCCATGGGTGTGGCCCCACAAGCCCCAAGGTGGGGGCCCTCCCTTGCAGCGGAAAGGAAACTGAGGCACGGGAAGGGTGGTGGCCGGCACCCAGTCATGCAGATTGTAGCTGAGGATATTGATGGGGACCCGTAAAGTTACGCCCCGACCACTGAGCTGCCCCCAACCACCGAGCTGCCCAGCCCGTACCACACAAGGGAACAGAGTGCTGCTGGACACGGGCCAGTGGGCGGGAGTGGCAGCCTCAGGGGCCTTCAGGGTCTCCTTGCCTCTCCAAGAAGGCGCCCTCCTGAATGGCCACACTGTGGGTGGATGGCAGGAGGTGTGCCAGGGTGCTCCCTGGCAGGGTGGGCTGACCCCCAACCCCTCCTAGAGTCAGGACCCGTGGAGCGGATTCATCCAAGCTCAGAGCCCTGAGCGCGCAGCGCCCGAAGTTCTTCCCCTTTAAGAACTGGTCCAGGCTTGGTGGGCAAGGTGGGCAGAGCCTAAGGCCCAGGCTGCATCCTGCAGGTGGCCTACTGGCCGCAGCCTCAGTGGGAATCTGGGGTCCACCCCCTGCACTTACTTATCCCTGGTTCCTGCCAGGCGTGGGCTGCCTGCTGTCCCTGCTTTACCTCCCCCCCTCCCCCAGACCGGCAGTGGTCAAGGGAAGGCTCAGCATGGGATGCTAGGGCAACCCAGCCCTGGCCAGAGGTTGAGCACTTCGTGTCTTCCAGGCCCACTCCCTGCAGCTGTCCGCTCTCCTGGCCTTGCCTCTGGCTCCCCAGAGCTGAGCTGAGCAGCCACGGCTCTGGGTGCGGTGTTCCGAGCCATGTTCCCTGATGGTGTTGCAGTGGCTGCACTTGTTCTGGGCTCCCCCAGTCCTCTACTGCCTGTCAAGACAGGGCCCCAGTCTGTCTCCCTACACAGCGACTTGGAGCTGGGGCATCCCATACAACTACATGCCCCTTGTGACAGGGGCCTCACCACTGCTCCATGTTCAAGCCCGCTGTCCTGTGTCCGAGGGGGAGGGGGCAGCCTTGCATCATGAGGGTCCGAGCTGAGACCTGGCAGGTAGCCAGGACGGGGTGGGGGGATCGGCTGCCTCTCGGCAGATGTGGGAGGGTGCCAGTGGGGTTGATGCCATGCCTGGGCACCTGGGGCTCCTCAGGCCATCTGAGCTTCTCCCACCTCCACCTGGGGCTCTGCTGCCCTCCCCCAGATCACCCACACCAGAACCTGACCCGGTGGCCAAGCAGTGGCCCTGGGCACCTGCAGGGTCTCCTTGCTGCCTTGGGCATGCAGGGAGCAGAGGCAGCTGCCTGCGCCCAGGCCCCTCCCCAGCCCTGTCCTCAGGGGGTGGAGGTGGGACCGACATTGATAATGAGATTTTTGGCACCTCAGCTCTCTGGACACAGATCCCTGGGGGCTGCCTTCCTGCCCGAGGAGGGGCCAGCGACACCTGCTCCTGGCCCCCGGGGTCCAGCTTTGCAGGCACTGCCAGCGCTTGCTGCCCCACCCCCACCACACCACCCGCTGGCGACCACTTCTGCGTGGACTGCTGGTCTTGGCTTTCCCACCGGAGCGCGGCGGCTAACCTTGGCCTCTGCGGAGGTGTGCCCTGGCCCCTGTGGCCCATCTGCAACCCACACGCATGCACACGCACAGCACGCGGCTGCACCTCCGTGTGACACACACATACCACACACCAGGTGCCCACGCATGCACATGGGGACACACAGGAACCACGCACCAGACACCTCTTTGCACGTGTCTTATACAGGCCGCACAGGAGGAAGTGTGCCCCGCCAGGAGGAAGTGGGGTGGGTTTATCGTGTGGTACAAACAGGGCACCAGTGGCAGCCAGGCCAGCATGTGGCAGGAGGAAGGGTAAGAGGCAGGATGGAGTTCAGCCGCCCGCTGGACACGGGCCCCTCCGTGGGAGAGCGCGCTGCTGCCTCAGCTCTCAGTGCTCCTCACTGCAGGCGGCGTGCTTGGCAGTGCCGCCACGCTGCTCAGGGCTCCCAGCCAAGGCTGGTCCTGTTCTTGGACCCACTGGAGACAGCAGGGACAGACCACGGGTGTGGGCGAAGGCCTCCAGGTCGTGGGCAGGTGGCCGAGAACCCCTGCCTGGGCTTCCCACTGGTCCCAGGGAGGAAGGATGGGGCAGGGGGCTCTTGTATCCCACGGCCATCCAGCCCTGCTTCTCCGCTTCCTGACCCTGCTTTGCCTTACAGGGAGGGCAGCTGTCCTTGGTGACTGGGAGCCTTGGGCACTGGGCAGAGTTGGGCAACAGGTTCCTTGTGGGGGTCGGAGCTGGCCCGCTCAGGGTCAACAGCCAGCAGGGTGGCTGCCAGGAGCTGTGATGCTGAGCCCCCGGCTGCCCTCGTGTGGCACAGCTGTGATGCTGGGCCTCCAGCTGCCCTCCTGCAGCACAGCTGGCCATGCTGCATGGTGCATGGAATGAGAGTGCCTCCCGCCCTGTGGGTAGGAGCACATGGCAGGCAGGGCGAGAGGAGGTGTTCCCGGGCAGCAGGAGACTGAGTCAGTGTTAATGGATTCAGGAGCAACGTTCCAGCCCCTGGCAGGTCTGCGAGCAGCAGAATAATAGCGGAGGTGTCCCGACACGATCGTGGTATCAACTGCGTTATCCCCCACGTTTATGGAATGCATAGGAGGAATTAATATCCTTTACTGGCACCGGGAGCAATTATGTGTGTTTAAAGGCAAGGGAAGCGTTCTAACGATGCCGATGGTGGAGCTGAAGCGTGGATTATTGGGGGGAAATTGCTCACATTGTACCCAGTGGCCCCGGGTGGTGTGAGCCCAGCCTGGGCGGCCAGGGACGGCAGGACTCAGCTCAGGAGGCCCAGCTCCAGCCCTGGGTCCTGGCCAAAGCGTGGACTCACAGGGTGGCCACCCATTGGGCCTGGCCACCTCCTCGCACGGCCTGGATCTTGTGTGGGCGGCAAGGAGCACGGAGGAATGCACCCTGCCCTGGGACAGGGGGTGATGGGACCTGGTGCCGCGTGCATGGCACTCAGATGGAGCCAGCTCTGCCATCCAGGGCCACGCAGGGCAGTGCCACGGTGCCACCTAAAAGCCTTGCTGTGTGTTGGCCCTGTGGCCATGAGGCGGGCAGTGAACACATACTCTCCAGCCACTCGTTTTCCGGATGGGGAGGCCCAGGTCATCCCGCGGCAAAGTGCCGAGCTGAGTCTGATGTCCACCTTGGACCCACCGTCTGTGTACCCTGGCTGCAGCCTGGCACCTCCTGTCTCCGTCTCCAGGACAGCTCTCTCTCGCTCTCTCTCGCTCTCTCTCGCTCTCTCTCGCTCTCTCTCCCCTCCATCACTGCTCTTAGTTCCTGGGGCCGGGGGGACAGTCTCTGGGACTCTAGGGGTCCCGGGTGGGCCAATGATAAGAGGGGGTTGACCTCTTAGGCTACACCCACCTTGACCTAACCCTCCTGTTTGTATCGGCAGTGGCAGGTGCCACCTGCCCTGTGTGGACAAAGGAGACATCACCTTGACACTTTTCACAGTGCCACCCTAGCACCAGTGTGCGCTGAGCCTGCCGAGCCTGGCTGACCCTACGGACCCAACCCATCTCCGCCAGCTACGCTGCATGGCAGGGACTGGGAGGTGCCCCGGCTTCTTCCAGGTCACACCCCGAAAGAGCAGGGCCGTGCAAGGCTCTAGGGCCGGCCGGTGGCTCACTGCTGCTTGTAAGCTGGGGGTAGTGGGGAGCCGCGGAGGCCAGCAGTGGGCAAGCCCATGGGCAGATCACTGGCATGGCAGGCGTGAGGCACATATAAGCTCAGAGCCCCCCGAGGAAGGACCTGCACCCTGCAGTGCCACCCTTGGGCCATGCCAAGTCTGGCTGGTACCGTCCAGGGGAGAGCAAATGCTTGGTGCCGAGGCTGCGGCCCCAGGCCTGGCCCTGGGGGGCTCTGGTGTGGGGCTGGGGGGCAGGGGTTTCTGATCCTTTGCCGGGTTCACTGAGAACTTGGGCTCCAGCCAGGAGCCCTGCACGTGTCCACAGCTCGGCTCTCCTCTCCTCGATGGGGTCTGGGTACCCGCCTGAGACTGCCCCCGGAGGCTGCTAGAAGGAGCTGGGCCACCGATGCCCGGCAGCTCGGCCTTGTGGGCGTGCATGTTTGAGTTTGTGTATGTGCTTACATGTGGACGCATGTGTGAGTGTCCATGTGTATGCCCAGCCACGGAGCCCGGTGAGGTAGCTGCTGGTGGAGGTCCAGGGCTCCTTGCAGCCCATTCTGACCCCCAAAGACCCACAGCACTACCCTGCCACTCGCCCAGGGCAGTTCCTCCTCCTGGCCCGGCGGCTGAGCGAGTGGCCAGGACCCTGCTGGCCACCTGCCATGTGTGGGCTCTGCAACTGGCATTCTGGGCTGGGCCTGACATGGAGACTGTCCACCCAACATCTGCGCAGGCCACCTCCCCTCCCAAGTGGCCACTCCGCCCTGCAGACAGCTGAGCTCATCTTGATGTCCGCTGTCAGGGGAGCCATCTCCCCGGCTGGACTGCAGGGTCCTCCTGTCCCTCGGCTCAGGGAGCCCGCCCCTGCAGGTGCCAGTTACCAGTCCTCGGTGGGTTCCTCAAGCTGGAGTCTGGATTCCCACCTTCTCCCTGGCTCTGAGTTCGCTGATAGCTCAGGGGACACAGGAAGTGCTGTGGCCCCCAGGGTGGCCATGGGGCTGCAGAGGACGGGGACACGTGGGCAGCATGCCGACCTCACACCTCGTGCTCAGCTCCCAGGAGCTGCTGATGCTTTGGGATGTTAGGAAGGGTGGTCGGAGACATCGCTGGCCTTCAGGAGCTCCTTCCTCTCCACCCAACCTCCCGCTGTAAACCCCTCCCCTTTATTCAAGCTTTGGTCTGTCTGGCAAGCAGCTCCTTAGCCCCCAAGAAGGCACCCCACACCCCACGCAACAGTCCAGGGACTGGGGGTGTTATGTGACAGGAAACTGGGGCCCGGTCTCCTGGCATCACAGGGCAAAGGGCCTGGCCAGGTGTTGCTGGCACAGCCCGGTTGTGGCTCCCTGAGCCCACACTCCGGGGGCTGAAGTGGGGAGGGGTAGCGTTAGGGCTGGCAGGCGGTGACCCAGGGGCAGACGCAGGGCAGGGCTGTCCAGGGAGGGACCACTCTGTCCACCTCAGCTCTGGGCCCAGGGCTCTGGGGGTGGAGCACACAGCGCCCCCATGTCCAGCTAAGATGCCTGCTGCCCCCGACACCGCCCCAATTCTGTCCAGCATGACCCCGGGAGCTGTGCCGTTGTGAGCCCCGTGGCCCGGGCGTCTCCCAGCTTCCGGGCCTCAGGGAAGGGGCCAGCTACCCAGGGCCTCCCAGAGAGCCCCATGTGGCTCTTGCCTGCCTGTCTGGCTCGGGGTGTTAATGAGCCAAGCTGCTCCGTGCCCAGGGGTGCCCTAGCTTAGCCCATCTCTCCCCCGGGACAATTTCCACCCCCTCCACACTGGTGGTCAATGGTCAGGCCTGAAGAATTGACCTCACACTCGTCTCCCACCCTGGTGCCAGCTGGGTAGACACTTGATGGGTCACACGTTGGCTTGGCCTGGGGACGGGTCTGTTGGCTGTGAGCTTCGGCTCGACTCCAGGCTGGGGGCTCCCTGGGGAGGGGACCTGTCTTCTCTGACGTCTGTCGGAGCCTGTCCCCCAAGCACCCGGCAGCTTGGTGCCAGAAGATGCCAGGGACAGCGGTGGAAAAAGGCGCTGGCAAATGAGGGGTGGACTACCCAAAATTGCAAGGGACCCGTGGGGGCCGTGGTGGGCTTTGCAGAGTAGGCTGTGAGCCTGTCCAGGTCACGCCAGGGTCAGCTCTGGGAGTTTGTGGGCAGGGGGTGTCCGTGGCGTGGATATGGCTTAGAGCCTCGCACACGCGCGTGCACACATATGCACGGGAGGCGGGTAGCTGCTGCACAAAGCCGTCTGGAAAAGCGGCGTGGCACGGCAGGCCCGTCCCCAGCATCTGTTGTAACAGATTCACCGGGCTGGTTAACGGTATTTGCGGTTTGCAAGAAGCTACATGTCCCGGGAAAATGACGGACAACTTATTATCACTTCTTCGCTGTCCTCCTGCCCAAACCTGCCCGTGCCAGGCACCCAGCTGCCGGGGAGCGAGAAACCTACGGCCCCCGTGCCCGGCCCCCACCTCCTCGCCCCCGCCCATCCCTGGCAGCCGGGGCACCCAGCCAGGCCCGGTCCATCTTGGACCAGGTGGGGAGGCGAGGAACAGCTGGGGGTTTGGGCAAAGCACTTGCCGCGAGCAGACGGAATACACGCATCCCGAGCAGGCAAGTCCAGGCGGCTGCGTGTCAACAGCCGAAGATAAACAGGATTTTATCGGCTCCGAATCTGTTGAAACACATCCATCTAGCGGTCCAAGGAGGCAGGAGGCGGCGTGGCCCCGAGGCCAGGGAGTCCTGCAGCCCAGAGGGTCCGCGGGGAAGGAGCTGGCCTCTAGCCAGGGGCACTCATGCCTCCCTGGACTCAGCTGTGCCAGCTAGAGGCCCCTGGTCAGGCTGGGCAGCCCTGGTACAACCTACCCCGAGGGCCACAGGAGCAGTGGGCCGGGGGGAATCCCCGAGGGGACCAAGGCATTCTGTGGGGTGTGGAGTGGATAGAGCAGGGGCTAGGATCTGCCCAGGCTGGGCAGCTTGCCCCTCAGCCCTGAGTCCTGGTATCCAGCTGCATGCTGGGTGCCAGGACAGTCCGTGGCCACCAGGCTCCCCTGGGGCAGGGCGTCTGCTTGACCCCCCATCCCCGTGGCTTCTGGCCTGACCGTGTGCCTTTGGCTTTCCTAGACCTTCTGGGGCTGCAGGTAGCTGCCCCTGCCTGTCCAGCCCTAGCCCAGGCCCCCAACCTCTGCCTGCTCCCCAGGCCATGGAGCCTGCTCCACAGCCACTACCTCAGGCTGCAACGCATGAAGTGGGGGCCCACTGCTGCTGCCTAGGCAAGTGGACAAGAAGACCAGCCAGCATGGAGTGGGGTGTGAGAGGAAGGAGAAGCGGTCCTGGGGGAGGGGACGAGGGGTTTTGCCACCAGGGCCAGGGGCTGGCAGTGTCTCCACCTGGGGCGCACCTGCTCCAGTGGGGGCTTGGTTCTGTCCTGTGGGGTTGGGGTGCAGGGGCCTAGGCAGCATCCCCTCCCCTCAACAGGTGAGGACCATGCCCACGGGCTCGTCACACCACAACCCATCCTGCACAGCTCATGCACAAGGACTCACCTCTTAGGCCGTGGGCTGCAGCACTGGCTGGGCGATGCCACAACATGGCTAACCTTGGGTAGGGAGGGCAAGGGGGGCCTGGGAGCCCGTTGGAGTCCCTCCTCACCCCCACCCTCTGCAAGCTGTAGCTGCCCCAGCAGGGAGCAGGTACTGCCTTGCCCAGGGGTGGCCATGGCACAGTGAGGATGTACGTGGGGCAGGCTGCCCAGCTCCAAGGGTGGCTCCAGGGGAAAGGCCACCAAGTACGTCCACCACCCCCACCCCCAGCCTGTTCTGCCCGGATTGGCCGGTGGCCCAGCCAGCCACAGGTTCTCAGCAGACACTGACCTAGCTCCTTGCATGGGACAGTGGAGCTGCCCAAGGCGGGACATGCTCTGAGGACTTTGTGTGTGAGGCCAGTGGACTGGGCTGTGCTCTGGACTGGTGGCTGGGGCCCTGGCACTTACGTCCCTGGACCTGGGAAGGCCGCAGGAGTGTGCGATGAATGGGTCTGGCTGAATCCCAGCTGCACACAGCAGACACGTGACTGCCGAGAGATGGCGCGGTGGTGCCAGCCCCCCACCTTCCCCAGGGCTCTGCACACAGTAGGTGCTGTGTAAATGCTTGGTAGCTGTCCCGGGGCCTCAGAGATGCCTTGGAACCTCCTTCTGCAACCCTGGCCCTGTGTCCTCGTGTGAACACCTGGCTCACCCCATCCCTGCTCCTTCCTGTCCCCAACAGGCTGAGATGGAAGCAGGCTGCCAGGTGCCTCCTTGAGAAGCCAGAGGCCCAGCCCAGGGTGCTGGCACCAGGAGCCCATGTGCCCATGAGCCCAGGACACTGGGAGCCCGCAAGCCCAGGGACAGGGCACCCAAAAGCCATGGGACCACCACCTCAGCTAGGAGGGGCTGCAGCCCTGAGCTGGACCACCGCCTCAGCTAGGAGGGGCTGCAGCCTGAGCTGGTGCCTCTGCCAGGACTGAGGCAGCTCTCCTAAGGCTATTTCTTGCATTTGATTTTGTTTGAGTGTTTTATTGATTTATTCTCATCTGCTTGAAAAACTTAGCAAAGAGGGAATCTTCGAGTCTGGCTCACTCCCCCGATGATCACAGCTCGGCTGAACGCAGCAGCGTGGGGTCCCACTCGGTCTCCCGTGTGCGAGCTAGAGACTCACGCGTCCTGAGCTGGCACCTGCTGCCTCCGGGCTGCAGCCGAGGGAGCTAAGCAGAAAGCCCAGTAGCTGAACTCAGCCTGCTGCACCACTTCACCGGTCCCATCTCCCTGCACTCTGAACTCGGGGTGTGCTGCACACACAGAGGCCCCGGGGGAGGCAGCCCGCTCGGGAGGCCCAAGTGGTCCCGAAGGCCTGGGTCTCCGGACTGGACACCAGGGCAGGAAGGGCATCCCGCGGGGGGCGGTGGATAGGATGCTGGGGCCGTGGTCAGAGCCCCCAACAACAGCGGCCGGCGACTCTGGGACTCCCCAAGCCAACACGGTGTCCTGTCCCTGGGCCGCCCCTGCCAGAGCCTGCCCCCTCACCCCAGCAGCTCCCCGGGGAAGTCGAGGCATGGGGATACAGCAAACCCACCCCTTTCCAGGGCCATTGGGTGAGTAGGGTGGCTGGTGGTGGGGCCTGCCCGGCTGCAGCCGCTCCCCGCCCCCCGGCACCTCCTCCCCGCATTCCTGGCCTTCCCTGATCTCTCCCATGACGTGGACAGCGTGGTGGCTCTCTGGTGGCTGCCCGGCTGCCGAGGTCCCTGGGCAGGGCTGGGGCTCCCATGGGGGCTCCTGCGGACTGCCCGCTCCCCTTCTCCTGCAGTACTCTCCGTTGCTGAAGAAACTGTACTGCCAGATCGCCAAGACGTGCCCCATCCAGGTCAAGGTTTCCAGCCCGCCACCCCCTGGCACCGCCGTCCGAGCCATGCCTGTCTACAAGAAGGCTGAGCACGTAACCGACATTGTGAGACGCTGTCCCAACCACGAGCTGGGCAGGGACTTCAATGAAGGTGGGCCGTGGTCCCCGCCTGACAGTGCCCTGGCCGACTGTCCTCCCTGCCCGGTCTCCCCAGCTGATAGTCTCCTGGGCTTCCCCAGAAGCAGGTGCCTCATCTAGGCCCTTCCTCCCTGCCAGTGATGAGCAGCAGGTCTTGGGGGGCTGGGAGGAGGTGAGGGCACCGTTGGGCCTTCTGGTACGAGGGGAGCCTGTGGGCACCCAGGTTTCCCCAGGGTGCCTGGCGAGGCCTTGAGCTCCTCTGGGTTTAGCAGGGGACCTGGGCAGCAGAGCCCAGGGCCGAGGGCTCCGGGGCTGCCAGCCAGCCTGGGGCTCACTGGGGCAGTGACGTGCAGTGGGCGCCTCCTGAAGCAGCTCCCCTCCCGGCAGGACAGTCGGCCCCGGCCAGCCACCTCATCCGCATAGAAGGCAACAACCTGGCACAGTACGTGGACGACCCCGTCACGGGCCGCCAAAGCGTCGTGGTGCCCTACGAGCCGCCCCAGGTAGGCAGGGCACCCCCCTGGGACACGCTTGCTGCACATCTGCTGGTCCCAGGGCCCTGCCCTCCTGGCCCGGACTAGGCTATGGTGGGCAAAGGCCCTCTGTTGGCCACCTAGACCCCAGCTCTGCCAAAGCAGCCAGGGCCGTGGGTGTGGGAAGGTCAGGTCACAGCCTCATGGGAACAGAGACTTCCACTCAGCTGAGAGAGGCAGGCCGGCAGGGGCCTGGAGGTGGGGTGCAGGTCAGAGTGCTGGCTGGAAGTGGGGTGCAGGCTGGAGGTGGGGTGCATGCTGGGGGTGGGGTGCAGGCTGGAGGTGGGGTGCATGCTGGAGGTGGGGTGTGGGTCAGAGGTTAGGGTGCTGGCTGAAGTGGGGTGCAGAGGTCTGGCCAGGAGAGGCTGAGCATTCTGCCCTGGACCCACTTTCAGCGCCACAGCCTCCATTCCCAGCTCATGTGAGGCACTATAGGAATGCACTCCTGGGTGCAGGGGGCAGCCTCGGGACTGTGGGGGTTGAGAAGGGAGGGGCTGGGACAGGAGGCCGGCGAGACGCTGCCCCAGGACCCCCTTCCCCAGGGCTGGGTTTGACGGGAGCCTATGGTTCCTGCTCACTTCCCACCCCGCCTGCTGGGTCCTGGAAAGCGAGGCTCTCCCGCCCTCTGGTGGTGGTTCCAGGAAAGGCTGCTGTCCTCCCGCTCCAGTCCACATCCTGAGCCAGAGAGCAGGACCCGGTCCCCACTTGTGTTTGCAAGAGGCCCAGAGGCCCAGGTTCCCCTGTCGGCTCTGCCACAACCCCTGGGAATCAGACTGTCAGGGGTCCGGCAGCTCTGGCCAGCACTCGCAACCCTTTGCCTAGAGGGACCCAGGTGTGCCCAGTAGGTGTCATTATCAGGGCCTTGTGCACTCATGCGCGGCTTCTGGCATCTGGCACTGACCGTGGGGCTCTGTGTTGCCCTGGGAGCAGACAGTGGGTCAGCTTCCCCCTTGGGTCCAGAGCCAGCACAGCACCCACTGCCTGACATGTGCCTGGGTGACAGGGTGGACAGATGGTGGGTGGTTGTACAGGATGGTGGGTGGATGGGCAGATGGGTGGTGGGTGTGTAGCTGCCCCTACGTCAGTACACGCTGACGCCCAGGCCTCCTTCGGCCTCTCCTGTACAGGTGGGGACAGAATTCACCACCATCCTGTACAACTTCATGTGTAACAGCAGCTGCGTCGGGGGCATGAACAGGAGGCCCATCCTCATCATCATCACCCTGGAGACCCGGGAGTGAGTGGGGGGAGACGGTGGGCGGGGAGACGGCAGGCATGATAGAGAGCAGAGATGGTGGGGGCGGGCCTGGGGTGCTCAAGGGGTGCTGTGTTAGTGACCTGAGGCAGAGGCCTGCAGGCCTGGCTTCCATCCCAGAGGAGCTGATCCTCTGGCTGGGTCGGGTTTGGGAAGCCTTGGCTCACGTCTGGGACCCCTGGCCTCACTCTCCGGCCCGTCGAGGCCCGTCCAAGGGTCCGAGGTGGGCAGGGGCTGAGCCCCGGAGCTCAGTGTGTGCTGTACCTGCCCGACAGCGGGCAGGTGCTGGGCCGCCGCTCCTTTGAGGGCCGTATCTGTGCCTGCCCTGGCCGAGACCGCAAAGCCGACGAGGACCACTACCGCGAGCAGCAGGCCCTGAGCGAGAGCAGCGCCAAGAACGGGGCGGCCAGCAAGCGTGGTGAGCAACGTGACCACCAGGGTGCTGGGGGAGCCCCCAGGATGGGGCCACCCGCCCCCAGGCCACAGGGGCTGGGACACAGCCAGGGTGCTGGGGGAGCCCCCAGGATGGGGCCACCCGCCCCCAGGCCACAGGGGCTGGGACATGGCCAGGGTGCTGGGGGAGCCCCCAGGATGGGGCCACCCGCCCCCAGGCCACAGGGGCTGGGACATGGCCAGGGTGCTGGGGGAGCCCCCAGGCCACAGGGGCTGGGACACGGCCAGGGTGCTGACAGGAGCCCCCAGGATGGGGCCACCCGCCCCCAGGCCACAGGGGCTGGGACACGGCCAGGGTGCTGGGGGAGCCCCCAGGATGGGGCCGCCCGCCCCCAGGCCAGCAGGGCTGGGACACAGTGTGAGCCTGTCTGGGGGACACAGGTCATGTAATTCCAGAGCCTCAGGCCCAGGACTTCTCCCAGGCCCTGACCTGGGTCCAGCACCCAGGGTCAGGGTCCATGGGCTGCACACACGGGAGGCCCGGTTCCCGGGGGGCAGGGAACAGGTGTCCCCCACTGCCCAGCTGCCCTGGCTCCTCCCATGGTTCAGCTAGCCCTCCCTGCCCACCCACCAGCCTTCAAGCAGAGCCCCCCTGCCATCCCGTCGCTGGGCCCCACCGTGAAGAAGCGGCGACACTGTGATGAAGACTTGTACTGCATGCACGTGAGTGGGGCAGGCCGCAGGCAGGCGGGAGGCGTGCCCGGCCAGCGGGCAGCTCTGAGGCCAGCCAGCCAAGCACGGTGGGGCAGGGGCGTGGGGCTTCAGAAAGCCCACTGGAAGCACGTGTGCTGGCAGGAACCACGCGAGGACCTCAGCAAACACCTGCCCCACTAGGAGCTTTTCATTCCCTGTTGGTTCAGGGTTTCTGCAGTGCCTTTGTGGGTGCCGCCTTGGCAGTGGGGTCTGAGTGTGGGTCCAGGGCAGGGGGTTCAGTGGGGCAGGAGAAGGGGCTCAGGGAGCCCCCCAGGAGGGTGCAAGCAGCCAGGTGTCCTGTGCTGTGTGTCCAGGTGCGCGGCCGGGAGAACTTCGAGATCCTGATGAAAGTCAAGGAGAGCCTGGAGCTGATGGAGCTGGTCCCGCAGCCGCTGGTGGAATCGTACCGGCAGCAGCAGCAGCTCCTGCAGAGGCCGTGAGTGCGCCGGCCGGCAGGGGGCGGCAGGCGGGGGGGGGGCACCTCTGAGCGCTGGGGCGAGGAGGCGCGCCTCCACTCCCTGCCATCCCTGGGCTTGAAAGCAGGGGTGGAGAGGCTTGCTGGGGTGGAAGCCGCTCTGTGCTGTGCCTGGGAGGTGAGGGGTCCCCCCACAGTCCCCCGGGGCTGGGGGCTTCCGCAGAGGCGTCCCAGTGGGGTGAGGTGCCAACGTGTTTGCTGTTCCCAAGCAGGAGCCACGTGCAGCCTGCATCCTACGGGCCTGTGCTCTCGTCCATGAGCAAGTCGCATGGGGCCCTCGGCAAGCTGCCCTCGGTTAACCAGCTGGTGGGCCAGCCTCCCCCGCACAGCTCAGCGGCCGGGCCCAACCTGGGGCCCATGGGTAAGTCCCCGGGCTGTGGAGAAGGCCTAATTCTAGATGTTTCTGCTAGGCCCAGGACCCATGGGCCATACTCCTGTTGGCTGCCTGACTGCAGCAGTGGGACATGGCCATGCACTCCGGGGGGTCGGGGGTGACCCTCGCTCATGGGCCTGCACCTGCTCTTGGCGGCTGGAGGGGCTTGCGGGGGGCAGGGTCCTTACCCTCACACGGTCTGCATGTTGCCATCAGCAGACTTTCTTGCAATGGGTTAATGACACAAGGCCCCACCAGGGGCCCCACAGAGGTGGCATTTGGGACTTTTAGTCCTGGAAGATCCTCCTGAGGGTGCAGGTGGACCTCACGGCCCCTGGCTGGCTGTGGGAGTGCCCAGCTCTCCTGGCACCTGGAGCTTGGTCTCTGTGACAGCCTTGCTGCCTTCCTGTCCAGGCCCAGGGATGCTTGGCACCCACGGCCACGCTGTACCGGCCCACAGCGAGATGAACGGCAGCCACAGCTCCCAGTCCGCGGTTTCGGGGTCCCACTGCACCCCACCACCACCCTACCATGCCGACCCCAGCCTCGTCAGGTATGTAGGACACCGCCAGCCCCGGCTCGTGCTGTCCCCCTGTGCACTAACCCCGGGGGCTCCTGCCCCGTCCCCTGTGTCCCGAGGGAGCTGCAGCTTTGCCCCAGAGGGAGAGGGCGGCCAGGAAGCCCAGCCGGGCCAGCGCCCAGCCCGCCAGGAGGATGTGCAGCCGGGCCAGTGCCCAGCCACCAGGAGGATGTGCAGCCGGGCCCTGGACAGGCACCGCGGCTGCATGTCTGAAGCCTTCTCTGCAGTTTTTTAACAGGACTGGGGTGCCCCAACTGCATCGAGTATTTCACCTCGCAGGGCTTACAGAACATGTACCACCTGCAGAACCTAACGATAGAGGTAACTCCCACCCCACAGGGCCAGCGGGGCCCTGGCCGCGCGTGGTCGGCTGGCGCCGGCAGCCAGGCACAGCGAGCCAGAGCACGCATGCACCTGCCTGGCCCGCAGAGGCAGGCGGCCAGACAAGCACAAGCAGACGCACAGGGCCGGCGGGCGTTCCAGTGGTCTAGATGCTGGTCCCAAGAGACGTGCTGGTGTCCTGGGCCACTGCAGCTCATGACAGTCTCAGCCAGGGGACACACAAGAAGCCCAGATCTCGGGAGCAGGGCTCTAATTCGTGCTTCGCAGCACCCTGCAGCCCCACTCCCCAGCTAGAGGCCCCAGCCCCCAGTCCAGGGGTACAGGCTCGAGATGGGAGTTTTCCAGAGGGAGCAGGGGCCAGCTGCAGCTCGCTCCGAGTGTGGCCATGTCTGTGTGTTCACTAACCTCCCTCCCCTACACCAGGGGCGGACGCCCAGGGTGTGGTTGGCTTGCTCTTCCGGTCTGGTGGTGTGGCATGTGCGGGGCGTGATGGCAGGGTGGGGGACAGGCGGTGAAGAGGAGCTGTGATGGACGTTCCTCTCTCCCGCTCCGCACCGCCCCAGAGTGGTTCCTGTGGAGGGCAGGCGGGCGGGCGGACCCCCTGCTCCGCCCACGGTGGTCCTGGGCTCTTGCAGGACCTGGGAGCCTTGAAGATCCCCGACCAGTACCGCATGACCATCTGGCGGGGCCTGCAGGACCTGAAGCAGGGCCACGACTGTGGGCAGCAGCTCCTGCGCTCCAGCAGCAGCACGGCCGTGGCCATGGGCAGCTCGGGCCAGCGCGTCATGGAGGCTGTGCACTTCCGCGTGCGCCACACCATCACCATTCCCAACCGCGGCCCCGGCGCCCCGGCGGGCCCCGACGACTGGGCCGACTTCGGCTTTGACCTGCCCGACTGCAAGGCCCGCAGGCAGCCCATCAAGGAGGAGTTCGCGGACGCCGAGAGCCACTGAGCAGGGCCTGGCCGCCCCCTGGCGCCGCGCGCGCCCCGCACGAGCCGCCCCGGCAGGCAGGACCTCCGGGCGCCGTTCCCAAGAGGACACTGGGGCCCCGTGGACAGCGGACGCCCGCCGCCTGGGCCTCAGGAGCGTGCCTAGGGACACGGGGGACACCGGGTGGCCGTCCGCGTGTGCGAGGAGCCCTCTGCGTGGCCTTCCTGAGGGACCCAGCGCGAGCCTTCCGCCTCGGGGGTCGCCCTGTGCCGAAGGAGCGGCCTGGACAGCAGGTGCAAGGGGTCGGCTGCCTGGTTCTGGCCCCGCCCCCTCTTCTGTGGGCAGGAGCTGGGGTGGCCTCTGCTGGACCTGAGGACCCCTCCGTGTTCCCAGCTGCTCCCACACCGCGGTGGCCATCTGTTGTCCATCCAAAGCAAGAAGCCACGTTTTGCTGGAGTTGGAGGAGGACACGGCTCCATCAATCCGAGCCTGAGCGCCCCGCAGCAGCGTGAGAACCATCCCCCAGCCCTGCCCCCGGGTGCTAGCGGGCACCCCCAATGCGTCCCCCCAGTCCTGCCCCCACGTGCTGGCGGGCACCCCCAACGCGTCCCCCCAGCCCTGCCTCTGAGGTGCTGGCGGGGGCACCCCTCGGGGCCCCAGCACGCCAATCTTTGATAAAACCATACCCTTTTCTATGTGGTGAGTCGGCCTTGTTTGTGGTTCTGTTCAAGTGTTCTCCATCACATTCTGGCTCTGTGTATGTCTGCGTCTGGATGGGCGGTGGGCAGAGACGGCTGAGTGATGGGCAGGGCAGGGCCAGCTCTTGCCCTAGGACCGCTGGGTGAGAGCATACCCTGGCAGGGCCTCGTGCATGGCAGAACCGGCGTGCTGGGCTGTGGGGGCTCCACTGTGCTCCCACGGCCACATTTGTGGGAAGGGTCAGCGGCTGACCCTCAGACCATCGGGGCCCAGGTCCTGGACCTGCCCCCTCCTTCCTGGGGCCACCCTGGGCCCTGGTGCCCCAGCAGAGGCAGATTTTCCATCCACTGGTTTATCCCCTAGAGGGTCACACAGTGCCCAGGCCCAGGCAGAAGGCAGGACAACTCCAGCTGGGTGTCCTCTATGGGCACAGGGCCCGGGGGCTGGTCTTGCCTCCACAGCTCTCCCAGGCACATTAGCAAGGAGCTGGATCAGAAGTGGAGCAGCCAGGACCAGCTCAGATGGGTCACAGACGGTGGCTTAACCCGCTGTGTTCCGTCTCCCGATGTGTAGTTTACAGATGAGCTGGCCCTGCCTTTTCTCTGGGTGCCCTGGGTGCCCTGGGCAGGAGTGTTTCTGCCGGCTGACTGCTCAGGGCTGGACAGGTGCGTCCTGTACCTCCGCTCCCTTGGCTTGACCCCAGTTCTGGCTTTATTCCCTCATGTAGCGTCCACACGTGTACGTGTCGGAGCAACAGTCATGGGGGCTGCTGCTCGTGCTGCCCACGGGGGAGACCCACCGTGAGGCCTTCTGGGTGCTGCCAGATGGAAATGCTGTATAAAAAGAAACTCCATGTTGCAGGCCAGGCGTGGCCATGTCCCAGAGGGCTTTGTCCCATGGGGCCACGGGGCAGGAGGCTCCCCAGGGGCACCGGCAGCCAGGGCATATGGTAACTGATTGCCACGGGCACCAGGCTCAGGCAGGTGGGGACGCAAGCTTGAGCTGCCTCGGGCTGCCAGCGTCATCCCGTAGCAGAGCCGGTTCAAGTCCCAGCGACTCCGCTTCCCATCCAGGATTCTGCTAACACATCCGGGCCGCAGCAGGTCATGCCCGGGTCCCCAGGCTCCTGCCACGCACACGGGAGATCCTGGTGGGTCGACAGCTGCGGGGCCCCTTCTGGCCTCACCCTGGCAGGCATTTGGGGGTAAGGCCTCAAGAGGCCCCTCTCTGTAGATAGATATTAGAACTTAACAAAGACACGGGTTAGAAACGAGTGGATGGGGAAAATACAATATGAAATGGTATCCTAAGAAGATGGATACTCGTCCTGCTCTCAGAGGAGTGGCACTGCGCGGCAGAGAGGCGGGGTGTCTTACACGCATGCACCCCAAAACACCGACAGGCAGAAGCTCAGAATCAGACGGAAAGGAGGTGACTCCCAGGTCGCGGCTGCAAGATCTGAATCTTTCCCATCGCACCCCCACCTCAACGACACGGGGCAGCGAGAGGGCATTCGGCACGTTGTCAAGAGCCGGCCCGGATGCCCACTCCCATCGTGGTTTGAGTCCCGGCTCTGCTTCCCACCCTGCCGCCTGTGCACGCGTGCGTGGGCAGCAGATGGTGACAAGCACTTGGTCCCGGCCACCCACAGGGACGACTCGGATGGCATTCCTGGCCCCTGGCTTTGGTCCAGCTTGGACCAAAAATGCTGGGCATTTGTGCAGTGACCGAAGAAGTAAACAAACAAGCAGATAGAATGAAACAGCAAACCCCGCAGTGAGAGCGGAGCGGCTGTCGCTGTCCGGGAGTGTGTCGCTGCCTCTCAGCCCGGTGCTCCTGCACCTGTGGCACCTCTCCCCTGGGTGCGGGTCACCCCCGGGCATGGGGGTGAGCACAGAGGGACGAGGGGAGACCAGGCAAGCCCCCACACCATCAGCCGCCACGGAGGTGATGCATGAAGATTTTCTCTGCAGTTACTTGTTGCTGCGGAGTCACACTGCCAGCGCTGGGAAGCAGCCGAGACCACCGGCGGGTGCAGGGGTCTTCACACGCAATCCGGAAGACCGGATGTTCACATGCAAATTGGAACTCAAGAGGGACCCCAGAACCCGGCAGGAGGGCTGGAACTTAGCGCCTTTCAGGAGCAAATGGAACGCATCTTCCAGAAAACAGGCCCAGCAATGGTTTCTTAGACACCGGGCAGGAAGTGTGCAGCATGCGTGTTTTCAAGAACACCCCTGTCAGCGTGGAACTTCGGCCCACTGAGAAGGCACTGCCAGCCAGGATGGCCCACAGCCTCTCGCAGGGCTGGTGCTGCGGTGCAGTGGGTTAAGGCATCACGCACTGCCAACATCCCATACGGGTGCTGGTTCCAGTGTCGGCTGCCCCGCTCACAACCAGCTCCCTGCTTGGCCTGGGGAAGCAGCAGAGGTGGCCCAAGTGCTTGGCCCCTGCTCGTGGGAGACCCAGGGGCAGCTCCTGGCTTCAGCCTGGCCCAAACCCGGCTGTTAGGGCCGTTTGGGGAGTGAACCAGCAGACGGAAGATCTCTCTCTCCCCAAGTCCCCTCTCTGTAACTCTGCCTTTAGAACAAATACAAGTAAGTCTGCAGGGAGCCAGCGCCTTGGCATAGCATGTTCAACCTCACCTGTGGAGCTGGCGTTCCGACTGGGCACCAGTTCACGCCCTGGCCGTCCCGGTTAAGGCCTGGGGAGGCAGTGGAGGATGGCCAGGTTCCAGGGCTGTACTCCCATGTGGGAGACTCGGAAGAAGCTCTCAGCTGCTGCGTTCCTCGGGGCTCAGCTCTGGCCGCTGCGGTCCTTTGGGGAGTAAACCAGCACATGAAGGTCTCTCTCATACTCTGCTTTTTAAAGGAAGAAAAATACATCTTAAAAAGAAAGCTTTTCACATTTAACTCACATGCAAATTTGAAAGTGAGCCAGGAGATGGCAGGACATGGAAAGCCCTGGAATACTGCCCATGGCCGGCAAAAGGCAAGGGAAAGCCATGGGGCGTGCACGAGCTCACCCCGCTGCAGCCAGCGTCCGCAGGGAAGTGCAGCCCAGCCCAGGAGGCCAACGGTGCATGTGGATGGCCACGTAGAACGGCTATGTCCTCGAGCCTCTGAGCCGTGTGGCTAGAGGTGGCTGTGGTGTGGCAGGGTCAGGTCTGCAATGTCAGCTGACAGGTCCCATGGCAGTGTGCAGGGCCCCTGGGCAGCATGCAGGGCCCCATGGCAGTGTGCAGGGCCCCATGGCAGTGTGCAGGGCCCCATGGCAGCATGCAGGGCCCCATGGCAGCGTGCAGGGCCCCATGGCAGTGTGCAGGGCCCCATGGCAGCATGCAGGGCCCCATGGCAGCATGCAGGGCCCCATGGCAGCGTGCAGGGCCCCATGGCAGCGTGCAGGCCCCATGGCAGCGTGCAGGGCCCCATGGCAGCGTGCAGACCCCATGACAGCATGCCTGGGTTCAGGACTGGGCTCTGGTCCACCAGTGTCCTGTTCCCGCAGCCTGGGAGGCAGCTGTGACTGCCCAGGCACTCGAGTCCCAGCCTCTCATCCACTGGGGAACCCTCTGTGGACCCTGCCCGGCTCCAGGTACCACAGGCACTTGGGGTAGGGTGCAGGGGTAAACCAAATGGCACTTGCCCACTTCCTTACTCTCTGGAACAATTCCGTTTTAGTGGTTGCAATGCCGTAGTTTAGTGTTGTGTCTCCTCACTCTGGGGTTTGGTGGGAGGCAACCATCCCTCCTTCTGCCCCAATTCCCTCTTTTTTTAAAAGTTACTTATTTTTATTGGAAAGTCAGATTTACAGAGAGCAGGAGAGAGAGAGGAAGATCTTCCATCCTCTGGTTCACTCCCCAAGTGTCTGCAACAGCCAGAGTTGAGCTGATCCAAAGCCAGGAGCCAGGAGCCTCTTCCGGGTCCCCCACACGGGTGCAGAGTCCCAAGGCTTTGGCTCCTTGATTGCTTCTCCAGGCCACAAGCAGAGAGCTGGATGGGAAGTGGAGCACCTGGGATATGAACTGGCGCCCATATGGGATTCCAATACATACAAGGAGAGGACTCGAGCCACTAGGCCACTTCACTGGTCCTCCTGCCTCAACTCTTAAAAAACAAACGAAAACATTTTCAGTTTTTGAGAAACGTTTCTAGGGCACAGAGGTTAAGTGGCCATCTAAGGTGATGGTGTCCCATGCGGCCAGCAGTTCAAGTCCCGGCTGCTCCACTTCTGACCCAGCTCCCTGCTAGTGCTGCTCGGACGGCAACAGGTCCATGCGCTTAGGTCCCTGCCGCACGTGAGATTCCAAGTGCTGGCTTTGTCCTGTCCCAGCCTCAGCCGTCGCAGCCACTCGGGGAATGAGATTTGAAAGGCCGAGGCCGGGGTGGGGAGGGGCGTGGTGGGAGGAGGCAGAGAGAGGATGAATGTTCTATCTGCTGGCTCTTTCCCCATTGGTTGCAATGGTTAAACGGGGCTTGCTGGAATGCAGAAGCCAGGAGTCTCCTTCGGGTCTCCTGTGTGGGTGCAGGGGCCCACGCCCTTCCAGGTCTCCCGGGTGGGTGCAGGGGCCCACACCCTCCAGGTCTCCCGGGTGGGTACAGGGGCCCACGCCCTTCCAGGTCTCCCGGGTGGGTGCAGGAGCCAGGAGCCTCTTCCAGGTCTCCCACATGGGTGTGGGGGCCCACGCCCTGGACCATCCTCCACTGCTCTCCTAGTCTGTTAACACAGGGCTGGATCAGAAGTGGAGCAGCTGGGACTCGAACCAGCAGCCAAATGGGATGTCAGCATCTTAATCCATTACGCTATAACACCTAACACCAGCCCTGCCTCCCCACCCCAGATCTCTAAAAATAAAAAGGAATGCTTCTAAATCGTGCATTTTAACCAAAGATACCAGAATTGTAACAAAGCCATTAAGGCTGTGTTGGATGTTAGGCAATAAAAAACTAAAAAACGGAATAAAGGCGGCCGGGAGTGGCTTGGGACTGCGGGAAAAGATCAGAAAACGGAGTGTCACGCTGGTGGCCTCAGGCTACACCCAGACCTGTGACACCCCGAGATTTCATGGGAACCGCCTTGCAGAAAGCAGAGAGCTGCTGGTTTCTATGGAAACGCCTGTGATGTCACGTACTGCATCGCCTGGGACGTGCAACCTTGGGGTCCGGCGTCTGTCCACGCGTGTCCCTGGACGCTCTGGGCCACACCAAGGACAGATCCACGGGGCTGTCTCCACTGCTGGGCAAGCAGTCTGGCTTCCCTGATGTTATCTCAGAAAACCAAGAAGCTCAGCTGGGGCCCCAACTCCATGGCCAAGGGCCTGATGGCGCTGCAGATGGTGGCCGGCCGGGATGCCCAGAAGCCAGACTGGAGACTGCACCAAGCCCGGCGCTGCGTCAGGCTGCTTGAGCCTGTCCCCGGCAGCACTGGGAAGGTGGCACACACAGGGAATGGCAGGGGCTTGGGGGCGGGCACAGCCACCTGCTTGTCCTGTTCCCAGGGCAGTGGGATGAACCTGGCCAGTGGCCGCCTGGGGGAAGGGACAGGCCAGGCAGCTGCTGCAGAGAGGGAGGCTCACACCTGAGCCGGGCACAGGGCCGGAGTGGGGGGTTGCAGGCCCCAGGGGCCGAGCCCGCTTCAGAGCGCCAGCCTCTTTTTGCCCACCCTGCAGCCTAAGCCTGCTGTGGAGCCGCCTGCAGAAGAGCCGGGGAAGGGGGTACTCCTGCGCCCCGGCTGCCCGCAGTTCAGCACCAGGGCCACGTCCACGTCCCACTTTGGTGAGAGACAGGGTCCGGGCCTGCCTCCTGGCTCACGCGAGCCTGTGTGGGGCCTGGGCTGCTGCTTGGACACCCCCTCTGCTTGGGTCAGGGCACCATTTGGGCAGGCGGCAGGGACACCTGGTCCCGTGTGTCCTGGAGAACCAGTGGGGAGATGGAAATGGTTGGAGGTTCTGGAAGCTTCTGGAAAATGGCTCCTATGGCCAGACAGCTTATCAGGAGCAAGCACTTGGAAGGGGTGCATTGTTGTCGCGAAAACGGGGGGCCCAGACACAGTTGGCCAGCTCAGGGTCTCCGGGGGTTTCAGTCAGAGTCCAGATGAATCGTACCCCCCAGTCCTGGGGCCTGGGCTTGCCCTGTGTCCCCCACCCTCCTGCAAAGGCTTGCATGGGTGTGCACCCCCGGGGAGCCTTCAGGGCCCACGCCCCTGTACTGGGTGTTCAGTCCCAACACCCACCAAGAGGGCCACCCTAGCGTGTTGGACCTGTAGATCCAGCCGCCCTGGAGGGCCTTCCCCGGGACCTGTGCATCAGCTCGGAGATCCGCAGGGCTGAGGACCTACTCCTGGGCAGACGCGTCTCGGACAGGAGCCAGGACGGTGAGGAAGCTCCCGGGGTCTCTGCTACTGCTTGGCAGGGGAGGTTGGGCTGAACGCAGGGCCAGCTCCCCCGCCACCTGGGAGCACCTGCTCCTGCCCCGGAGACCAACTTCCTGGGACCAAGTGCCTCCTGAGGCCTTGCAGTGGCCAGCTGCCACCCAGAGTCCCTTTTAGGGGCTGGATGCTACAGGTCCGCACCATCAGATCCTTGGTGGGGAACCTGCCCCGCTCTCATCTCAGAATAAGACGGGGCGCTGAGGCGCTGGGGGGCGGCCCCGGGTTGCATGGGGAAGCTTGGGTGCCCTGCTATCCCACCTGGCTCTCTCGATGCCAGCCTCCGCAGGGGAGGTCACAGGTGCAGCTGGGCAGCCCGGGGGCGGAGCCTCAAGGACACCCGCCGGCTCCTCTGCAGGCTGCCTCCTCCCGGCCAGTAAGAGCCTGTACGAGCTGAGGGGCTCGCACAGGACGCAGGAGTCACAGACGTGCAGTCCCATCCCCAGTGGCTCGGTGGTCGCCGAGAGCCCCCCGACAAAGAGGGTGCCCTGGTACCTCTCGGTCATTCACGAGAAGGTAATGGTGCCACCCTCCTGCCCGGGAGGGTTCTGGTCTGTGTCTGGTCCAGTCAGCGGTCCTGGTCCCTGCCCACACGTGTGAGGGGCAGGGCGCCAGCACGTGCGACCCCCAGCTGACCCGGAAGTTCCACCTTGGGGACAGGGTTCACTGTCAGCTGGAGGCCCAGTGATTCACTCACAAGTCACGTGTGGTTCCTGGTGACGCTCCTGCGAGACACACTGGCCTGTGGTCCCCATTGCTGTCCCCCTACGTGGGCCTGGGGCTGTTCACCTGCAGTCTGTCACCCCAGAAGGGCTGGCCTAAGTGGGGGGGCACCTGGAGTCTCCCGGGGGATTCCAAACTGAAACAGAGAGAGAAAGGTTTCCATTGGTGATGTCCTCTCCCTAAATGGCTGTGCAGACAGGGCCGGGCCAGGCTGAAGCCAGGAGCTCCTCCTGGGTCTCCCACGTGGGTGCAGGGACCCAGCTACTTGGGTTGTCTTGTGCTGCCTTGCTAAGGCATCTTAGTAAGCAGCCGCACTGGAGGACAGCAGTGGGATTTGAACCGGCGCCTCAGTGCGGGATGCCAGTTTCTGCAGGCGGCAGCTTAACCCACAACTCCACCATGACACCTCCAGAAAACTAACCACAAACTCGGGTCCTTCCAAAGCCATGTGGGTTCCTTCTCCCCTTGGGGGTGCTACATTCTGGGAATGGGGCCTGCTTCGGACAAGTTTTCGGGTGCCTGGACCCCACACCATGCGGGACTCAGGGGAGCAGGTCCTTTCTCAGCTGCTGAGCCGGGAACCCCATCACCATCAGTCATGCTAGAGGCTTGTCCAGCTAGTAACTTTCCCTTAAAAGCAGCTGCAGGCTCAGCAGGTTTTCTCGGTCCTTCTGGCTGCCCCGGGAACGCCACATACTCTGCTAGGATCCCCAGCTCCTAGGCCAACAGCACCTGCACCGACCAGCGGGCTCCGCGTGGCTCGGAGCCCCCGCACAGGCGCCCTCTTTCCAGTAGTCTCCGTGGGCAGATGGAGAAACGCATCTCCACATTATCGTGTGGCATCTCAGATAGCAAGTTGCAAGAATAGCACACAGTAGGGCCGGCATTGTGGCGCTCTGGGTAAGCCACTGCGTGTGCCGCCAGCAGCCCGTGCGGGAGGGCCCAGCACCAGTCCAGGCTAACATGCCCAGGAGGCAGTGCAGGCTGGGCCACGTGCTGGGGTCCCTGCACCCACGTGGGAGACCTGGAGGGGAGTGACGCAGCAGCAAGATTCCCTGTGTGTCACCTACATCTTTAAGCAGAAAAGGAGTCTGCAGGCTGCCCATTCCTGGAGTCCCTGCACCAAGGCAGAGCCAGGCTTGCTCTGCGGCCTCCCCTCCCCACACCCCATGTCCCTCCCCTCCCCACGCCCCTCCCCACACCCCATGTCCCTCCCCTCCCCCTCCCCTCTCTGTCCCTTCCCCTCAGCTCTTTCCCCAGGTCCCACCTGCGGTTTTCTCCGAATCCCTCAGATGACCGAGGTCTCTGGCCCACCTACCCCCCTGACCCCACCACCCCCGACCCCACCGGCCGATTCGGGGCAGTTAAGCCTGTGCCTGCCTCTCAAAGCTGGGGGCCCAGTCCCATCTGCCTCCTGTGGCTGTATCCACACACCCAGGCTGGGACCGAGTGAAGAAAAGGGGTTTACTCAGTCCCCCCTTCGAGGAGCTCATGTCCACCGGCTGGCAGCCCCACTGATTTGGCCTTTGGTGGGCCACACCCATCTGTGTCCCCCACGGGCAAGCAGGTGTGAGAGGCAGGGGTCAAATGGCAAGGGGTCGGCCCACTCTGGTGAGAGTTTAACCCCTTCCCAATGGCTCCACTCCTTAAAGCTCATGTCCTGCGGCACTTGCCCCATCTGAGTTCTGGGGGCGGGCACGCCGTGCTGGGGGCTGTGGCCAGCGGCCCAGCGGTGCCCGCCTTCCCTCCCAGGACCACCGCCTGCACCAGCTCGAGGAGGAGCTCCGGCGCCTGGCCCCGCTGGAGACCCAGGTCCGGAAGAAGGACGAGGAGCTGCTGGCGCTGCAGGAGGAGAGGGAGGCCCTGAGGAAGCAGCTGAAGGGTCTCCTCCGGACCAAAGGTCGGCAGGGACCTGTGCCCTCCCCCCACCCAGGGTGGCCCAGGCCGCGCCCCGCGATGCACTGCAGGCACCAGGCGCAGCTGACAGAGGGGAAGGGCAGAGGGGCCCAGATCGCCTCTGGGGAGTGCAGGAGGGAGTCCCAGCTTGGGCCTCGTGGGCAGTGCCACTTCAGTCAGCCTGCCCGGCCAGCCGGCCTCTGCTGTCCACTCTCAGGTGCGGTGCCTTGCCTCGGAGTCCTTGTGGACCCAGAGCTGGCATGAAGTGTCCCCCAGCCCCACTGCAAGGCCCCTTGTGGGGTGGCAAAGCCCCGCCCCCACCCATGCTGTTCTGTAGGTGGCTGCCCTGCCCACCAAAGCAGCACCCACTTGGGGCCCTGCCTGGGTGCGGGAACAGTGGGCAAGCAGAGGCAGCACCCAGGGCCTTACAGGGCGGCCCTCAGAAGCGGCGCTGAAGCTGGCGCAGCTGAGCCTCATGAAGGTGTCAGAACGGGACCAGGAGCTGCAGCTGCGCACTGAGGTCTGGAATGGCCGGGAGCCAAGGCCAGTGGCTTCCGCAGGGCTGCCCCGGGGAGGGGGAGGTTCCAGGGCCTGGACAGCCCCGGCCCTTGGGAAGTGGTCCCCAGGATGGGCTCTCAGAGGAACCAGTGAGCTGGTGGGCTCGAGGCCCGCCGGTTGCCCCGGACTATGGCTCTGGGGACCTCTGAAGCTGCACCGGCAGGTCCAGCCTGGGATGGGGTGCCCGAGTGGAGGAGCCCCCACCACCAGAGGGACTCACCTGCTCCTTCTCCTCCCCCCAGACACAGGGGGAGTCCCAGGCCTTGCAGGCGGCCAAGGAGCCAGCTCTGGACAGCATCCAGAAAGAAGAGGGCTTGGAACGGAAGCCTGAGGGTGGGAGAGAGAGGGAGCTAGCCGGGGAGAGAGGGGCTACGCAGGAGGAAGAGGAGGAGCAGGAGGAGGAGGGGCAGGAGGAGGAGGAGCAGCGGGAGCTGACGGAGGAGGAGGAGGTCTTCAGGCCCCCTGGCTACCCCCTGATGGAGGCCTTTGAGGAGGAGCTCATGGCGCAGCTGGAGGAGTATGAGCAGGCCATCCTGGAGTTCCAGCACGAGCTGGAACTCTCCAGGAACAGATACTCGCTGACCACAGGTAGGCTGGGCCCAGCCAGGGTGCCCTGTGGCCAGGCAGTGGGCCGGGCGGCCCCTCAGCCTCAGTGCTGCCTCTGCCTGCTCCCCCAGGAGCCATCACAAGCCTGGAGCGGCAGCTCAACTTCCAGGACTTGGAGATGCGCAGGATAAACACGGAGAACGAGGCCCTGCAGAAGGAGCTCCGAGAACGCAAGCAGCAGCTGCGGGCCATGTCCGACAAGGTGGCTGCCCCGGCACAGGGCCCTCGCACCCTGCCGCCCCTGGGGCCAGCTCAGGACTCAGCCACCGCCCCTGGGGCCAGCTCAAGGCTGGCTGCTCGGCCTCTCAGACCTCCTCAGCCCCTGTCTTCCCCTGTGCCTTCCTCAGCAGTGCCCTGGGCTCCCGGTGGGGTGAGTCAGGGAGGGGAGCAGGTGGATGCGCAGCACAGGAGCTGACCGCCCTGTGGGTCCCGCAGTTCTCCAGCCTCCGGGAAGACAAGAAGCACCAGGAGCTGACAGATCTCACTGAGAAAGATAACCTCCTGCTCCGTCAGGTGTGGGCTGGGCACTGCTGGGCACTGCGGGTGCTGTGGGCACTGTGGGCGCTGTGGGTGCTATGAGCACTGTGGGTGCTATGGGCACTGTGGGTGCTGTGGGCCCTGCGGGTGCTGTGGACACTGTGGGCACTATGGGCGCTGTGGGCTCTGTGGGTACTGTGGGCACTGTGGGCGCTGTGGGCACTGTGAATGCTGAGGGCTCTGTGGGTGCTATGTCTGCTGTGGGTGCTGGGGGCACTGTGGGTGCTGTGGGCACTGTGGGCGCTGTGGGAACTGTGGGTGCTGTGGGCACTATGGGTGCTGTGGGCACTGTGGGCACTGTGAATGCTAAGGGCTCTGTGGGTGCTATGGGCACTGTGGGCGCTGTGGGTGCTATGAGCACTGTGGGTGCTGTGGGCACTGTGGGCGCTGTGGGCACTGTGGGCACTGTGGGCACTGTGGGCGCTGTGGGTGCTGTGGGCACTGTGGGCACTATGGGCGCTGTGGGCGCTGTGGGCTCTGTGGGTACTGTGGGTGCTGTGGGCTCTGTGGGTACTGTGGGCACTGTGGGCGCTGTGGGTGCTGTGGGCTCTATGGGCGCTGTGGGCTCTGTGGGCACTGTGGGCGCTGTGGGCACTGTGAATGCTGAGGGCTCTGTGGGTGCTATGTCTGCTGTGGGTGCTGTGGGCACTGTGGGTGCTGTGGGCACTGTGGGCGCTGTGGGCACTGTGGGTGCTGTGGGCACTATGGGTGCTGTGGGCACTGTGGGCACTGTGAATGCTAAGGGCTCTGTGGGTGCTATGGGCACTGTGGGCGCTGTGGGTGCTATGAGCACTGTGGGTGCTGTGGGTGCTGTGGGCACTATGGGCACTATGGGCGCTGTGGGCGCTGTGGGCGCTGTGGGCACTGTGGGCGCTGTGGGTGCTGTGGGCACTATGGGCACTATGGGCGCTGTGGGCGCTGTGGGCTCTGTGGGTACTGTGGGCACTGTGGGCGCTGTGGGTGCTGTGGGCTCTATGGGCGCTGTGGGCTCTGTGGGCACTGTGGGCGCTGTGGGCACTATGAATGCTGAGGGCTCTGTGGGTGCTATGTCTGCTGTGGGTGCTGGGGACACTGCTGACACTGGGCACTGCAGGCAGTCTGGAAGTCCCCACCCTCTCTGTCAGTCAGTCCTGGTGCCCCCATGGTGGGGAGCTGAGGCCGGAATCTTCCCTGCTCCATTGACCAGCAGCCCCTCACCCGCCCAGGGCCGCAGTGCCACCCGAGGGCGACGCATGTGGCCATGCGGTCAGCTGGGCCAGGGGGACAGCCCTGAGAGCTGGCGGCCAATTTGGGGGGAAGGAGTGGGATCAAGGTGGGAAACTGGTCCTCCTTGGTTCTCTGCAGCAAATCTCAGAGCTGGACAGCGAGCTCAGCAGGCGGGGTCTTGTCATCACCAAACTGGAGGCCAAGGTCAGTGAGCTGCAGGAACAGGTGGACCTGGACCACAATCACCTACAGAGGCAGAAGCAGCTGTGGGAAGACCTGCGGGGACGGAATGAGGTGATCCGGCAGGCAGAGCAGCAGGCCCGCGTGGCCCTGGAAAGCACCCAGGCCAGGGTAGGTCCAGCCCGCACCCACACAGGGAGACAGGCTAGAGCAGCCAGGGCTATGGTTCGCCTCGGCCCGCTTGGCCTGGGATGCCCGCACCTGTTCGGAGCTGGTGGAGGAAGGGTAGGGCTGCGAGGTGCCCCAGAACGTGCTGTCCGCAAGGAGCCGTGGGCAGGTACCGGGTTCATCCAGGGAGGAAGGTCTTGGTTGGGCTGCAGGAGGTAAAATGCACTCAGGAGGGAGACCGGCCTGCAGGTGGCGGTCTGAGCGAACACACAGCCATATGCTGCGGCAAAGCTGGCCTTCTCCCAGGCTGGCCATCCCCGTCGCCCTGCCCGCACGCGGCCGTTTGCCGGTGGGCCCAGCAGCCCCAGACCCTCGGTGGTGCTGGGACTAGTCCCGTGATCTTACCTGCAGGCCCCACTCGGCACCGCGTGGACGAGAGCCCAGAGGGAGAGCCCACGGGAGGCGCAGAGCTGCTGACTGGGCCCCTCCACTGAGCTGACCACCCCAAGCCGGGAGGGGGGAGTTTTTTGTTTACATGGTTTTTTTTTTATGTGTGTATTCTAAAAGCAGAGTTAGTGAGTGCCAGAAATGGGGGGCGGGGGGCGGGGAGAGAGAGATGTTTCAAGAGCTGCTCTGCTTCATTCCACACGTGGCCACCACAGCCAAGGACGGGCAGGCCAAAGCCGGCCGCCGGCAGCTTCCTCACAGCCCCCACAGAGGCACCAGGGACCCAAACACTTGGGTCATTTTCCATGGCTTTCCCAGGCCATACACAGGGAACTGGGCCAGGAATGGAGCAGCCGGGTCATGAACCAGTGCCCCCTGGGCTGCTGGGGTCCCAGGCCCCCTCTTCCCATTTTGTAAAACCAGTGCGGGTCAAGAAGTGGCACTAGGGAGAGAGTGGGTTTGGGCGCATTGGGTTCTGCCCACCGCAGGTTCCTGCTCCCAGAGCCGAGTGGTCACAGCAGAGCCTTTTGCCCAAGCTCACACCCGCCGATGGCCAGCAGGCCAGGCCCCGTCCCCGCCAAGGCCAAGGCCACGGCCACGCCCCATCCCCCCCCCCGCCAAGGCCAAGGCCAAGGCCAAGGCCAAGGCCACGCCCCATCCCCGCCAAGGCCAAGGCTGGCACCGTGTGTGTTTTTCCTTTGCTCACAGCTCGAGAGACTGCGGAATAAGATTCTGCAGGCCACCTTCAGTGTCACGGGGTTCAAGTCTTCCACCGAGATCACGGACAGCGACATCCTAGAAGCCCTGCAGGTTGGTCCCGTGTGCCCAGGGCAGAGGGCAGCCTGCTCACAGCCCACCTGTGCCAGCCACACACAGGGAACCCCCTCAGCCTGGCTCCCTCCAGTTGCAGGGGCTCCCCAGAGGCCTTGGAGGAGGAGCAGGGTCCCCAGGCTTGGGGTGGTGGGCAGCAGCAGTCACCCCAAGGTGCTTCTCACGGGAGAGGGTGTGCGTCCCCAAGGCAGCCCGGGGCTCTGGGCAAGACCCCGCTTCTGTTCTAGTCTCAGCCCTTAGACCCCAACAGGTGCCCTGCGTCTCAGACACCTGTGTCTCTCTGGGGCCGGGGTAGGATGCTCTGGGGGAAGGCCTCCAGCCTTGTTCCTGATCTGAAGTGGGACAGGAGGAGAAGGGAGAGGCTGGGAGGAGGAAGAAGGGAGAGGAGCAGGGAGTTCTGGAGTCTGAAAGGGCAGGCCAGGGGTAGGCTCCAGGACAAGGGGCCTGAGGTGTGTGGGGCACATCTCCATACACCCCCCACGGCCCCCCACGGCACCTCACCCTGCTCCCCAGCACCTCACCCTATGGCAGGGTCAGCCATTGTCCTTGATTTTGCATTCGAGGTTGGCCAGGGTCAGTGAGCTGAAGCTGTGTGTGCTAGAGGCACAGACAGGGGTGAGGGCAGCCACAGGCAAGGGTGCAGGTGGGGGGTGTGGGCAGCCAGGGGCAAGAGAGTAGACAGCTGTGAGAAGGAGTATGGGCAGCCAGGGGCAGGGGTGAGGGCAGGTGGGGCAGGGGTGAGGGCAGCCAGGGGCAGGGGTGAGGGAAGCCATAGGCAATGGTGTGGGGAGTCAGGGGTAGGGGTGTAGGCAGGGGTGAAGGCAGCTGGGAGCAGGGGTGAGGGCAGGGGTGAGGGCAGCCAGGGGCAGGGGTGTAAGTAGGGGTGGATGAGGGCCGCCGGGGCAGGGGTGAGGGCAGCCGGGCAGGGGTGAGGGCAGTGGGGAGCAGGGGTGAGGGCAGCCGGGCAGGGGTGAGGGCAGCCCCTGAAGGCTGTCTCTCCCAGAGGATCATCACGGAGCGGAGTGACTTCCACACCCAGCTGAAACAGAAGGGAGTCAAGGTGCCACCCCTGCAGCAGTCGGAGACCACCCTGCCCATCAAGTCCAAGAAGACCCCATCCAAGTAGGCCCGCTGGGCCTGGTCCCCCGCAGCCGGGCAGGGCTGAGTCCGAATAAACTAGGTGTTGACTGCAGTCTGGCCTCTCTGGCATGGGGGGAGGGTGCCCCACAGGGAGCAGGGTCCCCCAGCCCAGGTCCCTAGGAGGCCTGGCCCACCCTCCGCGTCCAGGACCCTGGTGACCCCACAGAGGCTGGGAGTCCTCCAGGACAGGAGCTCCAGTGGGGAGCCCGGGCCAGGACAGGGAACCCCGCTTCTCCCACGCGCGTCCGTGGGCCTCGTCCCTGCTGTGCCCGCCCTGCTGCCCGAGGCTGCGGGACCTCCGGCCCAGGGGTCAGGACGGGGGCCACACCTGCGGCTCCTGCGTCTCGGGACCAGGACGCGAACCTCTGTCCTGGAGGAGGAGGCCCTTTGCAGACCTGGACAGCTGCACATCCCTTGGGCGCGCCGGGCCCCGCCCACCCAGATCCCGCCCACCCAGACCCCGCCCCTCCGCCGGCTCCGCCTCACCCGCCAAGCAAGGTCCCGCCCACACCAGCTCCACTCCCGCCCGGCTCTAGGCCCCGCCCCTCCTCTGGCCCCGCCCCCGCCGGCTCCGCCCCACCCGCCAAGCAAGGTCCCGCCCACGCCAGCTCCACTGCCGCCCGGCTCTGGGCCACGCCCCTCCTCTGGCCCCGCCCACGCCAGCTCCACTCCCGCCCGGCTCTAAGTCCTGCCCCTCCTCTGGCCCCGCCCCCGCCGGCCCCGCCCCACTTGCCCAGCTAGGCCCCGCCCACGCCAGCTCAGCCCCGCCCGGCTCTAGGCCACGCCTCCTGCCCGCCTCTTTTCCGGGCCCCGTCCACTCAGGCTCCCGCTCCCACCCAGGCCCCGCCCACGCCAGCTCAGCCCCGCCCGGCTCTAGGCCACGCCTCCTCCCTGCCCCTTCTCCGGGCCCCGTCCACTCAGGCTCCCGCTCCCACCCAGGCCCCGCCCACGCCGGCCCGCTTCCGCCCTGCTCCAGGCCCCGCCCCGGCTCCGTCCAGGCCACGCCCCCGACCTGGAGAGGCGTCCATCGCGCGGCGGCCGCGCTCCTGGGCACAGGTGAGGCACCCGGCCGGGGCCGCAGCCCCCAGCTCCGATGCGGCTGCAGGGAGAGGTGGGCAGAGCTGCCGGCGGCCCCGGCCCTCCGGGGACCGGATGTGCCCGGCCGCTCCCGCTGACCGCCCGAGGACGCCCTGGGCCCTTGCCGTGCTGGCCTTCTGCTCCCAGCGGGTGCGGGCCCGCCAGGTGCCCGTGGCAGGGGCCGGGGCCACTGGGGCCAGGGGCGGCTCCCGGGGCGGCCTCCTGGCCGTGGCCCCGGAGCAGGTCAGGGCCTCACGGGCTTGGGATCCCACTGCCCCTGGTCAGGCTGGAGCATGGCGGCTCGGCCTGGGACTGAGGTTCCAGAACACACAGCTCCAGGCTTGGGGCGACAACCTGTTAGGAGCTGCAGGCAGCTTCCCAGGGAGGCCTGGGAGGCAGGCGGGGGTCAGTGCCGTGGGGTGCCCGGCTGACTGCGGGGAGCAGGCGGGTGGTCAGCCGTGGTGCTGGCCTAGAACAGGAGTGCTGTGTCTTAACGGGCACACTGCCCGTGAACGCTGCCCCGAGCTCTGTAGCAGCCGGACTCCCCCTGCCTGGGCTGTGTGCTGGGTCACGGGGCAGGCCAGCCTTCCTGGCAGTGGGGACTACTTGCCCGGGACCCCCCACGGCCGGTTCGGACCTGGTGTCAGGTGCCCTGACCCCTCTCGGGTCAGTGAGGGTGGAAGGTGCGGGAGGTGCCAGGCCAGGGTCCAGCAGCAGCAGCGAGGCCAAGGCCTGGCATGCTGTCCCAGGCCACGCCCCGTCTACACTCAGGGTCCAGGTGCGTGGCCTAGTGCTGGGAGAGACAGCAGCAGGGACTGGCTGCTGGGCCCCCTGCTCCTAGCGCCCACTGCAGCAGGGACTGGCTGCTGGGCCCCTGCTCCTAGCGCCCACTGCAGCAGGGACTGGGCTGCTGGGCCCCTGCTCCTAGCGCCCAGCTGTCCCTGAGCCTCTCATCTCTGCACCACTGGGGCGTGTCCCCAAACCCCGACCTCCTTTGCAGCTGGTGTGGGGGTGGGGCTGTACCCTGGGTAGGCCGTGGGTACAGCTGCAGCCGCTGCCCAGGCCTGGGGAGCCAGGCCCCCTCCCTGGCCGGGCCGGGACGTACCAGCCGCCACCCCTGGCTGGCTGCCCCTCCTTGGGCAGCCTTATCTGCGCGGGCTGGGGAGGAAGATGGTTACCAGGGGCAGCGCGGCCCTGCTGGCCTCCCCTGATTAGCGTGCTGGCCTCCGGGGGGGAGGTGCGGCCCCCAGCCAGTCCTGATGGAAACAGAGTCTCTTCCGTTCCTGAGCCGCGGCTGACTACCTTAGAATTCCCTCCCAGGTGACCCGGGCAAGTTCCTTAAGCACTCGGCCTACTGGGTCACCTGTGGGTCAGCTGAGGCGATGCGGCCAGGAGCGCCAGCCCATCTGAGCGCCCTGTCCCCTGCCTCGCACCCAGGCCGCGGCTTGGCCACTACCCTTGATGGGGCTGTGCTGCACGGAGACGCCAGTGTCCGCTCGCCTGCCCGTGAAGGCCTCAGCCCCCGCCGCCGTGGGCCCCCAGCATGCAGCCCCCGGACAGCAGCGTGCATTACAGCAGGTGGGACGACAGCAGCCGGGAGGAAGTCAGCATGGCGTCCGTGTCCGGCCTGGAGGAGGCCTCGTGTTGTGAGAGGTGAGAGCCCTGGGGTGAGTCTGGGGTGTCCTTTCCTGTGCCCTCCTGAGGCCTGGGGCTCACCTCCCGGTGGTTCTCGCCCTAGGACCTCCCGGAAGCTGTGCACGGGCAAGCTGGGGCTGGCCATGAAGCTGCTGGGCGGACTGGCTCTCTTCTGGGTCATCTTCATCCTGGGATATGTCACGGGTTACTATGTGCACAAGTGCAAATAAAGGCTGCGCGTGGCACAGTCCAGGTGGGCACGACACCCTGCCCCCACGCACACGACCTCCCACACAACGCCATGCACGCGGCAGGCAAGGCCGTGGGTGCGCGCACACGCACAGAGCTAAAGCAGAACTCTTAGGACAAGCCTGCCATCACGCACACCTGAGGCGCACCTGCTGGGGAGCCACACCCGACCTCAGCCCAGGTCTGCCCTGCGCTCAGTCCCCTTACCACTTCAGGCTGCTCTTCCCCTGCACCCCAGGGCCCAGCCAGGCTGATGGGGCCACCTCTGCCCCTTCCCCAGCAGGGCACCTCCCCATGGCGGTGTCATGCAGAGCCCTGTCCACCTCTCCCCTGCACCCCAGGGACCGAAAACCCCGGAGATGTTACCTAGGCGGGAATGGCAGGGGCACGACCTCGGCCTCCTTCCAGTACCCCCAACCCCCACCCTTCTTTGGGTGGGCTGGGCTTTCTGGGCTGCCCGGAGAGGGCCTGGCAAAGGTTGGGATGGCGCAGCAGGACTGGGCCCCGCCAGGGGGACCCCAGCAAGGAGGCAGCTGGGCCATTCCTGCTCACGGAGGAATCATTAACCACTTGCTGAGGGAGCAGTAGCTGCCCGGCCAGGTGTGACGTGGGGCCTGGTCTTCCCTGGCAGCCCCTCCCAAGGGCAGCCCCTCCTGAGGGCCACACGGGCTGGACCTGTTCTGTCCTGGGGCTGCTGCCGTGCCTTCTCCTGACAGTATTCCTGCTGGTGTCTCAGAGGGGCAGTGTTGGTCCCCAGGCTGTCAGCCTGCAGAGCTCTGCTCACCCCCCAGCCCTGGGCTGGCCTCGGGTTGCTGTGGTCACCAGTTACCATCTGGACCTTGGCCCGGTCTGGCTGTGCGCTTGGTGGGGCAGGCAGCTGACCAGAGTCCCTTGCTTGAGCACTGCCATTGCAGGAGGCTGTGAGGCTTTGGCCTGCAGGGAGCTGGGCTCTGCGCCTGGGCCCTGGGGCTGGCTTGGCAGGGCAGAGGGAGAAGGGGTGTCTGTCTGGCGGCCTAAGCCGGGAAGGGAGCTTGGTGAGGCCGGCCCTCCTGGCCCAGGCCTTGCGTCTTCCCCTCAGCAGCGTGCAGAGGCTGGCACTGGGGTTGGCTCCATAGCTGGCCTGGCCCCATGACAAGCACATGGCGTCTTGCAGCCTGGCGTAGCTGCGTGTCTCAGAGCTCAGGAAGGTATCCTATTTGGTTCTTGACAATAGCAGTGGGCCCTGGGCCTCTATCTGAAGACAGGACTCGGGTTCATGGGGCCCTTGGGCACCCCCCAAACCACCTGCTGCCTGGGCCCTGAGTCATGAAGGCTATAAGGTCATAAGGCAGTGGGGCAGTGAGGGCCGCCCGCTCAGTTGGCCAGGTCTCCTGGGCTGAACATACTGGGTCTGGGGGGCGTGCGTGTTCTTGGTGCACAGGCCCACAGACGGGCCGTGACCTGGGACATCCAGAACTGGTCTGTGTGGCTGGCTGAGCGGCTGATGTCCATGACAGGGGGCTGCCTGGTCCACCGTGGGGCTGCAGGTTAGTGCCCAGGGCATCAGTGATGATGGGCAGAGGGCTCGTGGCCTGCAGCTCGTGGCAGACAGCATAGCCGCCTGGCGCCACCGCTGCCTGTGGGTTGCCTGCCTGGGAAGTGCCATATGGCTCTGCACCCCTAACCAACCCTAAGGTCACGTTTAGAAAGTGGTGCTGAGAACAGAATATAGGGGCTGGCACGGTGGCTTGGCGGGCTAACCCCCCACACGCTCCACTTCCGGTCAGGCTCCCTGCTTGTGGCTGAGAAGCAGGTAAGCTGCACCCTTGGCCCCCCGCGCACAAGGAGGCCTGGGAGAAGCTGCTGGCTTGCAGCTGGCCGCGTGGGGAAGTGAACCAGCGCGGAGGATCTCGGCCTTTCAAACCCGGCTGTCCTGGGGAGCCAGGCATGCTGCCGACAGAGTTCCCCTGGAGGCCGTCACACCCCACTGGGCGGCACGACCCACAACACCTGGCCCTGGGGACGGAAAAGCCAGCGTGGTGACACAGAACAGACAGCTGGGGAATGCAAATTAAAAAACAACAAATAATTTAATGTCAGCATGTGGAGATGAACGGCATGGGATAGCCAGCTGCGCCTGGCGCCTCAGCGGACAACGGTGATGTGGGCCGGGGCGGTGGCCAGGTCAGTGGCTGATGGGTACACCACCTTCAGGCTGCCCTCCAGGTCTACCACCCGCACCTGCTCTACCACCAGCTGGGCCTGGCCATCCTGCCCCGCACTGCCAAGCTGCCCAGGGCCCCCGTCGGCCTCTGTGTCTGACAAGGACGCTTCCTCCTTGTTCTCCAAGGTGTCCTTGTGCAGTTCTGCCATTTTCTGCAAAGGCAAAGCAAGTTTTCAGGCTGGCGAGGAGGTGGCGGGGAGCCGTGTGCGACGCCGGCGGGAGGCCTCACTCACCAGGACCAGGGCGTCCATGACATCCTTGCACACCTGCAGGCTGATGGCGCTGGTGACCTCCAGGAACAGGCTGGACGTCGTCTTCTTAATCTTGGAACGGAGATGTGGAGGGCTCAGAGAGCAGCTGAGTTACCCCAGGTGGGCGGCGGCCACGGCGCGCTGCCTGGCACACGTATCTCCCACCAGCCAGGGTGCATGGACCTCCCTGGCACAGACGCGTGCTCAGCTTCCCGGGGGCCCGGTGGCATGAGGGCCGGACTCGCGGCCGGCAGCACCGCCTACCTTGGTCTTTTCGCTGTTGGTTATGGGGGGGAAGGAGATCACGTCTCCGTCGGCGTCCACCAGGCAGGGGTAGCTCTCCTTCCCGTCCAGCAAGTGAAGGTACCTGTGTGGGGAACCGCGCGTCAGAGCAGCCTGGGGGCCGGACCCCGTAAGACACGTGTGGGGCTGCGGGCACAGGCTCAGCACGGCTCTGGGAGGGGGTCTGCACCAGGGACGGCAGGTTCCAGGCTGGCTGACGGAGCCCAGCAACGTGGGGTCTCGATCAGGCGCCACGCTTGGCTGCCAATGGCTGCGACAGCCCCTCGCATGCAGAGGCCGCAATGACCTCTGCAACAAGCCAGGGCGGCCAGCTCCCCCTGAAGAGGACGTGCGGCTCCCTCGGAGTGGGGACCTCCACAGCATCTCCCCTGGAGGGAACAGGGAAGCGCCCCTCCCTCCCTGTGCCAGGCCTGCCAGGGCACCTGTCGGGGCCCTCCCTCCCTCCCCCGGGTCTGCGGGGCACCTGTGCAGGCCCTCTCTCCTCCCCTCCCCCGGGTCTGCGGGGCACCTGTGCAGGCCGGACACGTTGTGCCGCTTGCGCTGTTTGCGCTGCTCCTCAGCCTCCAGCTGCAGCTGCCGCACCAGCTCCTTAGCTTTGGCCTCTTTGCGCCCCAAGGGGACAATCTGCGAGGGAAGTGTGTGGGCTCATGCCACGGTCCCAGGCTCCGTGGGCTGACCCTGGCCTGCAGGGCGATAGGCTCTGAGAGAGGTGCTCACCCCCCACCCCTCCAACGCCTCTGCGGGGTGGCAGTCTTCCTGGGGGTAGGGCAGCCAGGCCGGTGGGCTTGGGCTCTGGGGCCTGCCCAGCAGGTGTGGGTTCGGCCCCGCTGGCCCCCGATGCTACAGGCAGCCCCTGCCAGGCATGGCGCCAAGTCAGGTAGCAGGAACCCACGCTCAGGGCGCAGCATACGGCCTCGGCTGAGCACCCAGCGGGCTGTGCCGCCCTTCCCACAGCCAGCGGGCCTGAGGCGGCTGGCAGCCCTGGGAGACGCTGGGGAGTCCTGGGATGTGGGCAAAGCGGGTGGCACCTTGAGGTCCTGTGGCGGCCGTGCCCCGTACAGCAGGGGCCCCCGGACGGCATGCAGGTCATGGGTCGCTATGGTGGCCGCTGTTCTCTTCTCACAGACATCCTCGTGGAGTTTGGTCTAAGACGGGAGAGCAGAGTAACCGGCCCGGTCGGCCCAGTCCAGCTCCGACAGCCTCGCTGCCCAGCCCCAGGAGAGTGCTGGCCCCCGCTCCCTTCCTCCCACCACCCGTGCCCTCTGGGGACCCCCACATGGACAGAAGCGGCCGACAGCTGGTGGTCACCCACAACTGTACTATCTGTACTTGACCCCACCAGGTGGGTGACGCCAGGCGACACTGTGTGTGGGTGCGGCTTCCTCCTGATTCTAGAACACTGCACTCAGACCCGGGGAACCAAGAGGCTGAGCCCACGGCCGGGCGAGGCCGCACACAGGCTGGTGGCCCTGCAGGATGTGCCCGGGGCCTCTCCCGCAGGCAGCAGGCTGGCAGATGGCCCAGTCTAACTGAAACCTAAACAGCTCACATGAGAACACGTTGGCACAGCCAGCCGCCTTCGGTAGCCTGCAGCTGACTGCCAAACCAGCCTGCCAAGTCCCAGAACCGGTTGCCCGCAGAGAAGAGGGCCGCGTGCGGGGCGGCCCGCACCGGGGTCCGAGTTCCCACCTGGGAGGTGAGAAAGCGCTTGAGCGCGTTTCCGGGCCGCAGCTCCACGCCTCGCACGATGGCCCCCACGAAGTAGGGCCGCACGTCCCGGACCTCGGGGCTCACTCGGACCAGCAGGGGCGCGGGGCTCTCCGACAGGCGCAGCACCCGCAGCAGCAGCCGGCCCGCCTCCTCCGCCTCCGCCTCGCCGCTCTCGGGCCTCGGCCTGGGCGCCCGCCGCTTCCTGCGGCCCTCGTCCTTCTCGCCGTCCGCCTTGGCCCGGCACTTGCCGCGGCCGCCGGCGCGCAGGTACTCCAGGACGGACCTGGTCTGGCAGCTGCCCACCATCTTCTCCAGGCGCTTGTCACGCAGCCTGTTCCCACGCAGGTTCACCTCCTTGAGCTTGGGGCAGTCGGCCAGTTCGGCCGGGATCTCGCTGAGCTGGTTGTTGGCGAGGTCCAGCGTCTGGGGAGAGAGGCCGGGGTGTCACTCAGTGGGCACCCCGGGGTCCTGCCGCACCACTGCCGCCCCTGTGTCGCCTGTGACACCCTCGGGGAACACGCACCCTCATCTTGGCCCAGCAAGGACACTGTCGGCCCAGCGGTGCCCCTAGGAAGGTGGGGAGAGTGTGGGGACGGTGGTCGTCTCTCTGACTTGTCCTGACTCAGACACCTCGTTCCTGGCTGACCACAGCCAAAGGTGAGCCCAGTGGTTAGCTCAGCGGAGGCAGCTGGGGAGCGTTGCCCTGAGCAGGCGCTCTGAGACCACACTCCCCAGCAGGCTCACCTGCCCTCTGCCACGAGGCAGAGGAAGGCAGAGGGTGCCCACTGCCTCACCCCCAACTCGCATCTGCCACCCAACTCACATCACGCTGCCGCCCAGGGCGGGCAGCAGAAGGAAGCCGCGACTGGGAATGCGGCCAGGCCAGCGCTGGGCACCGGGACAAACACTTCTTGCTTTGGCCTGCTCCCTGCTCAGCCGGCAGGACCTGCCCCTCACTCAGAAGATTCTTCGTGGGCACGGGCAAGGGAGCTGCTCAAGCCTCAAGCTGGGGAGGAGGGGGGAATCTTCTGGAATCCCTTGGCTCAAGCTCTGCGGCTCTCAGGTGGGGCCAAGGGGTTCGGAGATTGCTGACCGTGGAGCAGGAGGCTGCCAAGAACACCATGTTACGACCAACAGGTGCATGTCTTGGAGGCACGGGCTGGCAGGGAGCCTGGGCAACCCCAGGCCTTCTCCCACCCAGCTGGCTCCAGGGGCTGGGCGGGACTGGCTGGCAGTGCCTCCCACAGGGGGCGGAGCCCTGCTGCCCTCCCCTGGGCAGCTTGCAGCTGGCTCCAGGGGCTGGGCGGGACTGGCTGGCAGTGCCTCCCACAGGGGGCGGAGCCCTGCTGCCCTCCCCTGGACCCACCCCTGGGCAGCCTCCACTGGGCAACCAGCACTGTGGGTTCTAGAGCCCACAGGCTCCTCCTGCTGGGCATTAGTGCCAGGACTAGCCTGGGCCAGCCTGCAGCCTGTACCAGCCTGTGAGCCTCCTGGCAGGGCAAGGCTGGTATGTCAGGGTTGGGCTGCATCCTGGCCTCACACCCACAGGGATCAGGCTATGATACATCTGCTCATGTGTGCAGGCCAGCCTACCGCCATGAGAACACACACACACAAAGCTTTGCTGCCTAAAGGGTCTTTGGGTGTCGAGCTCCATGGGGTCAAACCCCAACGTTCCCCACAGACACTGTCGGGGGTTTTCCAGAACAGCCTCAGGTTCCCCCGAGGACGCAGGTGGTACTGGCTGGGGGGAACTTCCCCCAGGGACCACCATCCCCCAGGAAAGGGCAGACAGCTGGCAGAGCTGGCAGCACCGGCTTCTACGGCCTGGGGCCAGTGCCACAGGCTGGGGAGTCGTCAGCATAAACAGGGGCCTCGCTGCGCACAGGCGTCCGACACCGGGCACCTGGCAGGCTAGCCCCCCACCCTCAAACAGGTGCACCCCGTGAGGGCCACTGCTGCACGGCACACGCCAGCAGGAAGGCCTAACTCAAGGGTGGGTGTGAGCGGCGGGCCCCTAGCTGACTCGCTGGAGATGTACGTGCAAGGTCCGTCTTCACTCGCCGACCAGCAGGGTCCCTGGTGGCCGAGGCAACATGGCCACAGCGGCCTCTGGCAGCCGCTGAGAAAGCCGGGGACGGATCCTCTTGCCGGCCCTCCCTGTGCAGCCACTGAGACACCGCCGCTGGGGCCTGGAGCCCCCGGGGTGCTGACCTGACCCCCCAGCCAGCACACAGGCACAGGCCTAGCCATGCAGCCGGGCTGGCCTGGCCCAGCACCGAGGAGCCTCGGCCCAAGAGGCGGTGTCCCTGGGTGGGTGCGGCCGGCCAACGTCTACCACTCCACACAAGACACACGCCTGGTGCACGAAGCTTCTGGAAAACCCCAAGCCCCCAGGACCAAGGTCTTGGGCATCAGTGCCCACAAGCAGGAGGGCTCCTGGATGGGCTGGCCTGCGCCACGGTACACACACACACACTCCCTCCCTGACACGCACTGGGATCCAGGACGGGCAGGGCGGCCAGGTGCTGACATGGTAACAGGAGGAGGGAGGCAGGGAAGACACCCACCCGACCCTGGCCGACCCTGGACGGCTGTGGCCAGGCAGCCCCTCCTGGAGAGCCTGAGCTAGCCACCCTGAGGCGCCAGGCTCCAGCCTCGGGCAACACCCCCGCTCGTGCGCTCAGGGCTCCCCTCTCACAAACAGGAAACTGGCAACACGAATGAGTGGGTCAGGTTCCCGGGGCGTCCCTCCCTCCCGGGGCCCGGCCGCCCGCGGGCACGTCTGCAGGGCGGGTCGCTGACCTTGAGCGAGGCCAGGTGCGCCACGTCGGGGCTGAGCTCCTGCAGGCGGTTGTCGGCGGCGGCCAGCTCGCTGAGCAGGGGCAGCGCGCCGGGCAGGAAGAGCGCGGCGGGCAGGCGGTCCAGGCGGTTGCCGGTGAGGTTGAGGCTCTGCAGGCGCGGCGCGCAGCGCGCCAGGTCGGCGGGCAGCTCGCGGAGCCGGTTGCCGCTGAGGTTGAGGCTCTGCAGCTGCGGGAGGCCCGGCGGCTCGGCGGGGCCCAGGCCCTGGCCCGGCGGCAGCTCCTCGAGCGCGTTGCCGGACAGGTCGAGCACGCGCAGCGCGGGCAGCGGGCCCAGCTCGGGGCTCAGGCCGGGGCCCAGCGCGTTGCCCCGCAGCACGAGGCTGTGCAGGCGCGGCAGCCCCTGCGCCAGGCCCGGGCCCGGCGCGCGCAGGCTCGCGCAGCCGCTCACCTCCAGGTAGTGCAGCAGCGGCAGCGTGAAGAGCCGCGGGGGCAGCCGGCCGCCCGCCGCCCGCACGCGCTCCTCCAGCGCCGGCCCGCTCAGCAGCAGCTCCCGCCGCCGCTCCCGCTCGGCCAGCTCCAGCTCGGGCCAGGCCTCGGGCACGGCCGCCGCCATCGCGCCGCCGCCGTCCACCGCGCGCTTCCGGGGCCTGCGCAGAAGGGCCGGCTGGGGGCGGAGTCGGAGGACGTGGCTGCCCGCGGGCCCTGCGCAGGGACCGGCCGCGAGGCCGCACGCCGAGGCGCTGGGGTCGCGCACACGCGGGGCGCGCGGATGGCCGGGGTGGCCGCCCCCGTGCTGCGCGGCTGCCCGGCAGGCGCTGTGGGAGCGCAGTGGCCACCCGCAGTGGCGCCCCTCGCTGGGCCCGGCGGTCAGCGGCGCACCTGCAGGCCCGGGAGTTGCCTGCACCGGGCTGCAGCTCCCTGCTGCCTGGCAAGGGCTGTGCCAACGCCCGGAGTCCGCATGGACCCTCAAAGCAGCCCCTGCACGCCAGGGCTGTGGCTCACTGGCAATGTAGAAATTGACAAGAGAACCCCGCGTAGTCCAGCTGAAGTTTATGGAGGGGGCAGATGGCACAGGACAGAGTCCCTGGTGGGCAGCCATTCCCACACCCCTGGCCCCAGTTCTCCAGGCTGCACCCCGTTGCATGGGGCACACTTGCAGTGGCAGGGGTACTCACTGCCAGCACCCCTGGAAAGCCACCTGTCGGTTGCACTGCACTGTTCTGGGAAGGAGCAGAGATCCAGAGCCTTGGTCCTTAGTTACTTTGCTGTTTGAGAATTCTGAAAACGCCCAGGCCTGGAACTCTCTGGAGGGAGCGGCACAAGTGACTGCAGAGAGCCTGATACCAACTGCAATAAGGAAAATCGAACTGTAGATCTATGGGTGATGCAGCTTAGAAGTCTGCCCCAAGGAGAAGAGCCTGCTAACCAGAAGGACAATGACCAAGAGCAGAAGAGACAGAGGCACAATGAATAGTACTGAAGGCTCCAGGAGCACAAGCCTTTGCCAACCTCGGAGTTAACTGAGGAACACATTGGGAACATGGGGGGTACAGAATTCAGAAAACTTATAACGCTTCTTTTCAACAATGAGAAGCACATGCAGGAGTTCAAGCAATTTAAGCCATATGTCACAAGAAATAGCAACACTGAAACAAAAACAAGCCAAATTATTGCAAATGCAGGAAGCGACAGAGCAAAGTGAGAATTCCGTGGAATAGAATGAAGCAGGAGGAGAAAGAATCTCAGAACTGGAAGATATTTCTTGCCACAATGGTGAAACAATCAAAAAGCTAGAAGTGGAGCTGGGCCAAGCAAAAAAGTACCAAAGAATTAAGAGACTATTAAAAGGCCAAATTCAAGAGTTGTGGGAGTTCCAGAAGGTGGAGAAAGAGAAGCTGGGTTTAAAAATGCGTTTAATGAAATAATAAATGAAAACTTCCCCAAATGGAGAAAGAATTGGGAAACAGAATCCAGGAGGGGCACAGACCCCCCAACAGGGTTGGCCAAAACACCCATGACACATGATAATCGAGCTCTCTTCAATCGAACATTAAGAAAAGATCCTTAAATGTGCACGTGAAAAATGTCAATTGACCTATAGAGGAATGCCAATCAGACTCACAGCTGACCCCCTCACAGGAAACTCTACAGGCCAGGAGGGAATGGAGTGACATTCCAGGTGCTAAAAGGGAAAAATTGTTGGCCCAGGATAATGCACCCAGCAAAGCTTTCCTTTGCCTTTGAAAATGAAATGAAATCCTTCCACAGTAAAGAAAAGCTCAAAGAATATGCCTCTTCCAGACCTGCCTTACAAAGGATACTTACAGATGTTCTCTTGACGGAGAAGAGGAATAGCACCCAGCAAAACCAAACGCAAAAGATCATGTGAGTAAAAAAAAAATTAACAGAAGACTAAATCAAACAATGAAAAACCCATTCCTAAAATGACAGGACCGAGTTACCACCTATTCATGTGAACTCTGAATGTAAATGACACATCTCACCAACAAAGATCAGTGGAAATCTCAGGGATTTTGATGTTTTTGCTTTTATTTTCATTTCTTCAAAAAAGTTTTCTCATATTAAATTCTTCCCTGACTCATAGGTCCTACGGTTGCATCATTTTCTTCTAGAAGGTTCTAGATTTTCAGTTCTTCAGCGACACAGTCATCATAGCACGTTATTTAACTTCATGTTGCTGTACATTTCTAGTTTGCTTCCTGTTGAGTCTTTGTGAACTGCTGCAATAACGAAGGGGAAATCAGTGTGTGCGAGAGGAGATGTGGGGAGGGCCAGGGGAATCCCAGAACCTACGGAACTGTATCATAATAATGATAAAATAAGGAAGAAAGAATTCTGAAAATCTAAGTAATGTACCGGGCTGTCACTGCTGACCTGACAAGGGGCTCACACTGGACCGGCAGCTGTCTCGTGTGTCCAGCTGGTACCCGGCGGTGTTGGCATGCATCCAGCAGGACTGCTGGGATGGCAGGGCCCGTGGGATCCAGCTGGGGACAGGGTCCAGGAAGGAGGCGGAGGGCCTCTCAGCCAGAGCGTGCTCTTACCAGGGAGTCCTTGGATGGCAGGCGAACATCTGTGTGCTAGTTAGCCAAGGACAGACAGAACTGCTGATCTAGTCCCTGCTCAGCAATGCTCTGACCAGCTCGCCTTGTCGGCCTCCTTGATAGGGTTAATTCTGAGTTGTGTCTGAACTACGGTTTTACTAGTGTGAAATAAACTTGGTCAGTTGCCCGAGACAGCACTGGGCCCCATTCCTTTCTGGTCGCAGCTCCTCGCCAGGAACCCACACAGCAGACTTGCACGGCAGGAAAGCCCACGGTGCTGCCTCGTGCCATGGGGTCCTGTGGAAGGCAGAGGCGGCTCACCGCAGCGGGCATGCAGCTTTTCCCTCTGGAGGAGCTGCTGTTGCCGCAGAGCAAGTCAACATCCCATAGGGACACTGGATTTGCGTTCCGGCTGCTCTGCTTCCCATCCAGCTCCTTGCTGACGCACCTGGGGAGGCAGCGGAGGACGGGCCAAGTGCTGGGCCCTGCAGCCATGTGGGAGACCCGGATGGAGTTACGGCTCCTGGCCGCAGTGGTCACTTGGGGAATGGAACATCTCTCCATAATTCTGCATTTCAAATACTACTGCTACTACTAAAGTGAGGCAGGAAGTCTGAGGGGACATCCCGGAAGCAGCTGCACACCTTGGCCCCCACGCGCTGGCCCCACGCCGCCTCCTCCGCTGGCATCAAGGCCTTTCTTGGGGGTCAGTGTCACTTTCAGAACATACCAGCTCAGACATAACATTTGTCTTGCTCGCTCTCCCACCCCGCCTTCCTCTTCTCTCACTCACATACACACACACACCACCAAAGTTACAGTTTAAAGCCACTTTTAGTTTAAACCATGTGTTGCTGTTACTCTGTATCTGTGTGAAGAAAACCACACAATTCCAAGATAGCAAGTTCTGAAGCCAAGGCTGATACAAGCTTAAACACAGCTACAAATCTACAGCGGGAGTGCAGCACTTGTACTCACGACCAGCAGGAGCGCTTCGGCAGTGGGTCCAAATGGCCCCGCTCTTTCAGAGCCCGGAGCCCCCAGACGCAGAGCCCTGCACACCCCGACCACTGCCCAGGGTGCAGCTGGGCAAGCTTCGGCTCCCCTCCTCAGCTGGAACCAGCCGCCAGCGACCTGGCCCCAGGGAAGCCGCCCACACTCATTCATCTGGAAACTGTCAAGTATCAAATAAAAATGGCCAAATGCTGAATGAGCCTTTTATTATATTAATAAGTGCAGGGTGACTTAATCCTTTTGCCATAAAACAACAAAAATATATTACTATTTTATAATTGTCGTACCTGAAGTGAATACAAATAGAAAAGGGTGCTGAAACATTAGAAAGTTGCAGATTTTCATGAAAAGTTTTGACATTTTTTACTAATGCCAAATTTATATATACAATTCTTTTAAATTAGTGTAATCATATCCCCAAATATGAAAGTAACACATATTAAATGCCCACAACATATTCATGAATGGAATCCAGTTGTTCATCTGTGACGGCCTAGGGCCGCTCCTCCCCCTTCGCCCCTGACCCTGCCACGCTGGGCGCCTGGGGCCAAGCGTCTTCGCTGCCACACACAGGCCGTCCTGGGTCTCTGTCCTGAAGCTGTGGCAGAGCGGGCGTGAGCAGAGCGGGCGTCCTGGGCTACTCCCTGCGCTTCTGAGAGGCCATTCTTAGAGAGCAAGCCAGTACGCTGCTGCTCCCCGCACGCCTTCACGCTGCTCGGCCAGCGTGTGGTGAATGCTTTTCTCTAGTAGCTGGCAGCATTCTGAGCCGGCCGTGCCAGATGTCAGATGACCGAGCTGGATGGTGGTGGCCCAGAAGCCAGCTCAGCCAGCTGTCCAGGGGCACACGGTGTTGGTTCTGCATTCCATGGGCTTGGCGGTGAGAGGACACCAACACCGCCAACCCGGCCCAACTCCAGCTGGCACTTTGCAGGCCTGCTCGTGGGAGGCTGGGGAGGTGTGAGCCTTGCCAACCACGGGCACCAGCCAGTGTCCCTGCATAGGCCACACAGGCCCAGCCCTTCCAGGGGGACCAAGCATCCAACTAAGCTCCGGCGAGGAAGCGCAGCCTCCCCGTGGGCGGGACCTGCGAGGCTTGCTGAGGTTCTGTTTTCTGAACTGCTGAGGGGGAAACGCTCGGCTGCCAGTGCAGCGGGGACCTGAGCAGGGCGACCCTTCTTGGGAGCAGCGCGGCAACCACCACGGTGCAGGGTGGCCAGAGCGTGGGGCTCCCTGGCTGGCAACCAGCACTGGAGGTGCAGAGCCCGTGAGGCCCCCTTTTTGGGAATTCACAAGTGCAGAGGATCTGGGGACCCCTGAGCAGAGGCATCCACTGTACCCCCTGGGGGTGGACCATGGGCCCAGCCAGGCCAGCTATCAGTAACTGCTGCTGTGTGGAGGTTTCCTTGTAGCTTTATTCATGGTCAGGGGGACACACAGGTTCTATGGCGCTGAGGCCAGCTCCCCTGTGACAGGTGCCCTGGCAGATGGGCGCTCTCTGGCCTGCAGCCATGGCCATGTCAGACCCTGCCCAAAGTCCCCTGCCCACAAGAGGCTGGCTGTGGCTTTTTCATGACGTCACACCAAGTGACCATTAGAGAGGACACTGCTGAGCAGCCCGAGTGGTCGCTCCTGGCCAGCGGGGGCAGCGAGCGCCTGAGGCTCAGGTGCAGTGTGGCGAGACCCTCCCTGCCAGCTTGTCGGATCTGCACGTGTCGCTGAAGCTGCAGCCAGGGCTGGAGGGCACAGAGTCCAGGATGCCAGGACAGGATGGTTTCAGGAGAAAAGGTTAAGCCTCAGGAGGCGCTCAGCCCCTCCGGGGACAAAGGGACAGAGCGGCCCGGGTCACCGCTTGGCGTGCTTCCTGTGTGAGCCCTTGCTCAGGCCTCCCCTCGGGGTGGGGATCTTGCTCCCGCCCCGCAGTCCCGAGGCACCGGCCTTGGTCACAGTGGAGCCTTTACCTGCGGAAGACACAGGGTCTGGATCGGGGGAGGCTCTCATGCCTGGACCACCGCAAGCCCCAGGACCCACAGGGGAATGACCAGAGCAGCCAGACACAGGGCAGGGCCGGGTGAAGGCCTGGTCCCCACGGGCAGCCCTCAGCACAGCGCACAGCTCAGCCTGAGGCTGCCTGTGTGTCCCCCGACACCCATGTGGTGCTCTGAATGGGGGCGACAGCCGAGGAGACGCTGGGTCTCCTTGCCAGGCCTCCTGAGAGGATGGTTGTAAATCAGGGCACAGCAGGGCCTCGGCAGCCATAGATGTCGCTTGCCTTGACGCTCAGAGCTGCAGTGCATCCTGGGACGGCCCTGCAGGTCTGGCTGCTCCCTAAGGGGCAGGGGACGCGAGGAGGTAGGGACGCAGAGCCCCGTGGGCCGGCGAGAGCCTCACCTGGCGGCAGGCCTGGGGCCTTGTGCAGCACGTGTGTCTTCCGCAGGTTCATTGTGCAGCCAGCAGGGCCCATGAGGTGAGCTTTCCAGGCCTGAAACGGAAGAGAGGGCAGGAGTGCCAGGTGGCCCCTGGGGAGGGCCTGGGAGCCGGGCCACCAGTCTGTACTGAAGCGGGAGCGGCCCAGTGTCCTGCGGGTGCCCTTTAGGCTGGTGGGCCATCAGACACTCAGGGAGCACGTGAACGACCCCTGGCCAGCCTGCGTCTTGACCGCCACGCTGATAGCATCTCTGAGCTGCACCCTGGCACCCCGGAGAGGCACAGGTTAGGGTGCACAGCTGCTTGGTGGCTCTGTGGGATAAGCCACCACCTCCCCCCGGCTGCTAAAGGGTCTGGAGAAGCAGCAGCCAGGCTGAAGGACTGTGGAGACCCGGATGGAGTTCCTGGCACTGCTTGCCGCCTGCTCCAGCCGCAGCTGTGGGACCGTCTGGGGAGAGGACCAGCAAACGGGAGATCTCCCTGTAACTGCCCTTCAAACAAGGAAATACACCTAAAAAACTTTAAAAGAGAGTGTAGACCTTAATGCTGGCACGATGCACCAGGCCTGTGGCGGCCCTTCCCTCACCTGCACACCCCGGGGTTACCTCACATTGTTCCAGCTGTCACTCCCAGGCGCATATCCCTAAAAGTGGGCGCTGCCCACACAGACTTGACTCTGACACTGAAGAACCGGGCGTTGATGTCCCTGTACCACCTGTGGGAGGAGCACGGTGCTCACGTGGCACCCGCTGCCTCCAGCTGCACACAGCACCCTCCCTCCCCCGCCTCCAGCTGCACACACGGCGCCCCCCCGCCTCCAGCTGCACACGGCACTGCCCCCCCTTCCAGCTGCACACACGGCGCCCGCCACCTCCAGCTGCACACACGGCGCCCGCCACCTCCAGCTGCACACTCGGTGCCCGCTGCTGCACACAGAGCACCCATCCTTTCGGCACTTGGTGCTGCTGGCTCCCTTTCAGGAACCTGGCTGCCATCTCTCCAGGCTCCTTAGTTCTCTGCTGGCCCCACCTCTGGCCACCAGAGGCCGCTGTGCTTCACACCCTTCTACTGCCACCCGTGGCTGCCCCAGCAGGGTCACTTCAATTCTGTTCAGCTAGAGCTAGCTCCGGGCCCCGCCCAGTCCCCCCAGGAGCTGGGAGCTGCTGAAACAAGCTGCTTTCCCCTGGTCCATCAGCCCCATCAGCAGCCGGGACAACTGCTCACCCCTTCTCCCTCTGATTCGGCTCCCTGCTTGGTTGTCATTTGTGGAAGAGGATGACAATGCTTTGCTCTGGCCAGCGGGACAGCACAGACAGCAGCAAGCCAGGACGACCTAATGCGCCTGTAATAACTACACCACAGGTGGTCAAGCTGCTGAGTCAAACGCCCACACCACCACCTTCTACAAACCTTGGGCAAGCAGGGCAGAGCGCACAAGAGCCACCTGCCGGGTCCTTGGTGCACTCCTGACTGCAAGCATGCACGGCAGGGAATTGCAGAAGTTAATGTTTAAGCCTCCTTAAGACGAGTACAAATCAAGCAGACGGGGTGAACGTGCTTAAACCCATTGGCACAACCAACTGCTGCTCCAAGGGCCAACAGAGCACAGAAACTGGACCCCACGCCACTGGGATAAGAACAGAGTGGGGGACAGCCATGACCCCGAGGGGTCTCCACCCTACGGCTGGGGCACTGCTGCCCTGAGGCCGGCTGGAGTGCCTGCAGCAGCGGGTTCTAGAAACCCAGACTCATGAGGCAATAGGAGGGCACTCAGACGCCTGGTGGGTGTGGCCTCATACAGCCTGGCCAGTGAAGTGGGCCTGCTGCTATCTCTCCTGGCCAGCTCAGCAGCCGTGTGCGGCAGGGACAGAGCGCAGAGGGGCCGCAGAGAGAGCCTGCGTCACGGGCTGAGGCGGGCTGCTCCTGTAGCATAGAGCGGAAGCTCGTACCCTGATGGACGATCCTGAAATTCACATGCTCAGGACACCACAGGAAGGACCTGACCAAGCAGCTCCACTGGAGGACAGGCACCGGCTCCAGAGACGGACGGTAAGCCTTGTCCTGCTGGGGCCAGGCAGGGCCGGTGGGGCAGAGCACCAGGCTGGCCCGTGCACAGGGGTTGCTGCAGGCACCCCACCCCACAGAGACATGCCCCAGTGGAAAGGACGCACATAGAATACAAGGCGATCCCACCTCCAGCTATCAGGCAGCACAGAGGATCGCAGCCTGTCAGTCCCACAGCACGGGGATCGCAGCCTGTCAGTCCCACAGCATGGGGGATCATGGCCTGCCTGTCAGTCCCACAGCATGGGGATCGCGGCCTGTCAGTCCCACAGCACGGGGATCGCGGCCTGCCAGTCCCACAGCACGGGGATCGCGGCCTGTCAGTCCCACAGCACGGGGATCGCGGCCTGTCAGTCCCACAGCACGGGGATCGCGGCCTGTCAGTCCCACAGCACGGGGATCATGGCCTGCCTGTCCCACAGCACGGGGATCGCGGCCTGCCAGTCCCACAGCACGGGGGATCGCGGCCTGTCAGTCCCACAGCACGGGGATCGCGGCCTGTCAGTCCCACAGCACGGGGATCGTGGCCTGTCAGTCCCACAGCACGGGGGATCATGGCCTGCCTGTCCCATATCACGGGGGATCGCGGCCTGCCTGTCCCATATCACGGGGGATCGTGGCCTGTCAGTCCCACAGCACGGGGGATCACGGCCTGTCAGTCCCACAGCACGGGGATCGCGGCCTGCCTGTCCCACAGCACAGGGGATCATGGCCTGCCTGTCCCACAGCACGGGGGATCACGGCCTGCCTGTCCCACAGCACGGGGATCACGGCCTGTCAGTCCCACAGCACGGGGGATCACGGCCTGTCTCACATCACGGGAGATCGTGGCCTGTCAGTCTCACAGCACGGGGGATCGCGGCCTGTCAGTCCCACAGCACGGGGGATCGCGGCCTGTCAGTCCCACAGCACGGGGGATCGTGGCCTGTCAGTCTCACAGCACGGGGGATCATGGCCTGTCAGTCCCACAGCACGGGGGATCGCGGCCTGTCAGTCCCACAGCACGGGGGATCACGGCCTGTCTCACATCACGGGAGATCGTGGCCTGTCAGTCCCACAGCACGGGGGATCGCGGCCTGTCAGTCCCACAGCACGGGGGATCGCGGCCTGTCAGTCCCACAGCACGGGGGATCGTGGCCTGTCAGTCTCACAGCACGGGGGATCATGGCCTGTCAGTCCCACAGCACGGGGGATCACGGCCTGTCTCACATCACGGGAGATCGTGGCCTGTCAGTCTCACAGCACGGGGGATCACGGCCTGTCAGTCCCACAGCACGGGGGATCGCGGCCTGTCAGTCCCACAGCGTGTAGGAAGGAAGTGTGTGTCACACAGTGCGAGCGACAGCGGCTGCCTGTCCCCCCACACACTGCAGAAAATCTGAGGACTTCTGGCCTCAAGTCATGAAGAGAAATACCAGAGAAAGAACAGGAGCTGCACCCCGTTCCAAGACACATCAGGGGCCTGCCCGTGGCTTTGCGATGCCCCGCGGCCTTGCGATGCCCCCCGTTTCTTTGTGATGCCCCGCGGCCTTGCGATGCCTTGTGGCTTTGCCACGTAAAGCTGTGGTTCTGTGTCTCACATGGGCAGTGGTTCAAGCCCTGCCTGCCCCACTTCCCACCCAGCTCCTTGATGCGGCCTGGAAAGCAGTGGAGGACAGCCCATAGCCTTAGGAACCTGCACCACGTGAGACCGGAAGCAGCTCCTGGCTCCTGGCTTCAGGCCAGCTCAGTTTCGGGGAGTGAAGCAGCAGACAGAAGTTCTCTCCTTCCATCTCTCTATCCTTCCCTCCCTCCCTCTCTGAAACTCTGCCCGCAACATAAAAACAAATGAGTGTTTAAGCAGAGAGCCATTCCCCACATGGGGATCAAGGTTTCCCTGCGGTAAGGGCTCAGCTCCGTCGGTCCTGGCACACTGTCAGGTGGATGCAGCTGGGCCCTGCGCCCCCTACAGGAGGGCCCTGTGGGCATAGGGAGGCAGGACTGGCCGAGCTGTGTGACTGGGGCATGGGGGGCTCCTGGGGGCTGCTCGGTGGTCTATCTGAAGCTCTCCAGGCAGGGAGCTGAGCGGGGTGTGGGTGGGAGTGTTGCAGGGGTGAGCAGGCTGCAGAGGCGTGCTAGGCCGGCCCACAGCTGCAGTGAGCCCCCCAAGGTCTGAGAGCGGCAGGGAAGTGGCTGAGCACACAGTCTCCAGGAGCAGGCCTCAGGGCTTGGCGGCTGCTGCCTGGCATGGGTGCATCACTGACCAGCTGGGCAGAGAGCTGTGCAGTCTGCCAGCCCCTCCTCTAGGCCTCTGGTGCCCAGGCAGCACAGTGCGGGAGAGCTGTGCCTTCCTGCCAGCCCCTCAGTCTCGGCACAGCTCACACGGAGGCTGAGGGAGGGGCAGCAGTCACCCAGGAAGCAGAATGGGCAGAACAGACCGGGCCCAGCATGGTCACCAAAGCACCTGAGTGTCCGGCCAAGACACCACCGAGGCCTCGCTGTGCTCAGAGCGAAATCACCCCGCGTCGTGCTCACATCCCTCGGCACCAGAGACGCAGGACACGGAGGATGCGCTGCGATGCACAGCCACGTCCGCCTGCCTGGCCGGGCCTGCCGAGCTGCACCTGTCGGCGGCGTGCCAGTCACTCCCTGGCCCTCACCTCTTCTCCAGGCGTGAAGTTCTCGTGACACAGAGGGCACCGGTTTGCCAACTTCTCTGACTTGGCGGCTGAAACGATCCCCATGAGACAAGCGTTAGGAGCACGGGGAGGACACTGCCCGCTGCCCGCTGCCCGCTGCCCGCCAGGCCCGCCCAGGGCACTCACGGTTGCACTCCTTCGTCTTTATGTGGCTGGGCAGCTCCTCCTTCAGGATGGCCTCGCAGCAGCGGTAACACTTGCCAAATCCGTCCCTTCTGTCGCATTCTGTCAACAGGTGCTCAGTCAGGCTGGAGATCTCCACCACCTGTTAGCACAGTGCACGCTCAGGGGGCTGTGTCCTGGGCCGTCTGTGCACCTGCTCCTGGCACCAAAGGGCTGGACGGCATGGCGGGGCCGTGGACGCAGCGGTAAGATCTGTGTATACATGTCACAGTGTCCCGAAGACCCTGCCTTCTCTTGATGTTGAAGAGCCCAGGTGTTTCTGCCTTTGTGAGTCTGCCTTGATGGCTTGGCTGGGGCTGTGTGAACTTCAGGCCTGATAGTCTTGACACCCAGCAGGACACCTGGCAGGTCACGCGGGCAGACCACTCCCCAGGAAGGAGGTACCTGGTGTTTGATAAGATCCACTGCCCTATAGCTCATTGATTAGTACCTTTTGAAAGTTGCTTGTTTCAAACCCACCAATAGAAGCCTGCTAAATCATGACTGTATAATAACCTGAAATGTGTAAGAACTGGGGGCTCCATCTGGCTCGCCGGCTCTCTCCTTCTTTTTGCCCTCCCTGCGGATCCTGCAGCAGCCTCGCTGAGGCTGCCCCTTCCCTGCCCAGCCCTGCCGGGGGAGGGGGCTGGGAGACCTAGGCTAACCTGAACAAACCACCTTCATGCCTCAGCACCGACTTCAGACTGGATGATTCTGGGGATTTCAAAATCCGGCCCCACACTGTCACTGTAGTGCTGCGTGAGGTCACTGCTCTGGGCCGAGGGGCTGGAGCTGTGGGGCTCAAAAGGGTAGAGCAGCTCAGCTCAGTGTGTGGCCCCAGGCTCAAATCCCATTCAAATCCCATTTTCAAGAATGTGGGCAAGAGACTGTCCTTTGCATTGCCTGCCCCACACACTGGGCCAGGGCTCCCGCCGCTCCCCCCCCCCCACACCTGGCTCCAGTCTGCCCCTGGTGCGCTTGTCCGAGCCCCAGCCTGTCCCTGGTGCGCCTGTCCGAGCCCAGTCTGTCCCTGGTGCGCTTGTCCGAGCCCCAGCCTGTCCCTGGTGCGCCTGTCCGAGCCCAGTCTGCCCCTGGTGCGCCTGTCCGAGCCCCAGCCTGTCCCTGGTGCGCCTGTCCGAGCCCAGTCTGCCCCTGGTGCGCCTGTCCGAGCCCAGTCTGCCCCTGGCGCGCCTGTCCAAGCCCCAGCCTGCCCCTGGTGCGCCTGTCCGAGCCCCAGCCCAGTCTGCCCCTGGTGCACCTGTCCGAGCCCAGTCTGCCCCTGGTGCGCCTGTCCGAGCCCAGCCTGCCCCTGGTGCGCCTGTCCGAGCCCAGCCTGCCCCTGGTGCGCCTGTCCGAGCCCAGTCTGCCCCTGGTGCGCCTGTCCTAGCCCCAGCCTGCCCCTGGTGCACCTGTCCGAGTCCAGTCTGCCCCTGGCGCGCCTGTCCGAGCCCCAGGCACCTGTACACCTGGCAGCACCTGTACCCAGGTAAATGAGAGAGGTTCCAGTTCCTTCCTGGCTCTTTCTTTTTAGCTGGTGGCAGGGGGGTGAGGGTTGGAGAGGGGAGCAAGGCCGACGCCTGGGGCAAAAACTTGGGACTGGAGACTAATTACTTAGGACACAGAAAGCAGGAGCCATAAAAAATTTGGCAAGATGGAGACACTGGAAGCTTCCATTCATCCACAGACTCCTGAGGACAACGGCCAGGAGGGAGGAGACAGCACCGGAGATGGCCTGCTGTGGGCAGTGGCAGAGTGGGGGACCCCGTGCAGAGGGCCTGCTGTGGGCAGCGGGCGGGGGACCCCGTGCAGAGGGCCTGCTGTGGGCAGTGGCAGAGTGGGGGACCCCGTGCAGAGGGCCTGCTGTGGGCAGCGGGCAGGGGACCCCGTGCAGAGCCAGCACAGGGGCAGGAGAGCAGACGGCCATGCCCAGGTGGCTGGAGGCTCACAGCAGGCGGTGCTGCTCCAGACGGCCCACCATCAGCAGGGAAATGGTGCGAGCTCGCCAGCCTGGCTGGGGAGAGGGGACACTCCAGGCACCCTGGCAGGCTCGGCCTGTGGCAACATTGTTCATAACAGCACCAAATGATTCAACCAGAGTCTGGGCCGACCCGGGCAGTGCCAGTCAGGGTGGCACACGGATTCCTTCTACCACACAGCCACAGGAAGACAGGTTCTGGGCAGGCGATGGCAGCTTCCTCCAGCCAGTGACGAGCCATTCCTCCACTGCCACCCAGCGAGCTGTGCTCCCCTCCCCTCCCCTCCCCCAGCGAGCTGTGCTCTCCCTCCCCTCCCCCAGCGAGCTGTGCTCCCCCCCCAGCGAGCTGTGCTCCCCTCCCCACCCCCAGTGAGCTGTGCTCCCCCTCCCCTCCCCCAGCGAGCTGTGCTCTCCCTCCCCTCCCCCAGCGAGCTGTGCTCCCCCCCCAGCGAGCTGTGCTCCCCTCCCCACCCCCAGTGAGCTGTGCTCCCCCTCCCCTCCCCCAGCGAGCTGTGCTCTCCCTCCCCTCCCCCAGCGAGCTGTGCTCCCCTCCCCACCCTCAGCGAGCTGTGCTCCCCCCTCCTCCCCCAGCGAGCTGTGCTCCCCTCCCCTCCCCCAGCGACCTGTGCTCCCCTCCCCTCCCCCAGCGACCTGTGCTCCCACCCCCATGTCCTGACCTGTCGGCAGTGCTCACAGCGCGTCAGCATGAGGCAGTGTTTCCAGTAGTGCAGATCCAGGCCTTCCTCTGTGAACGCCTCGCTCCTCTCCCCGCAGAAAATGCAGAGACTGGAAGGGAATGGCAGTGTGAGCCCAGGGGCCTCTCCATCACCACCTCGGCCTGCTGCTTTGGGAGGCAGGGCTCGGAGGCTGGGTGGGCATGGTCAGCTGTAGCAGTAACCCCAAGACTGACGCCACCATCCTGGACCCAGCGGCCACCTTGAAACCCACTGATCCAGCGCTACTGTAAACCCCCTAGGTCTTGGCCCCTGTAAGGCCCACTTGCCTAAGCGAGCTTGGTGACCTTCAGGTTTAAACTGTACGCTCCACCAATGCCCTGAAGCAGTTGCCCCTGCTGTCCACTCACAGTGCAGCTGCCAAGCCCTGACCTGGCACCGCCCACACCCACTCGAGGCTACGAAGGGGCCTCTGCCCTTTCTGTCTGCTCTTCTGTGCCTGCCCCACCTCCCCCGCTGGAATAAAGGCCTCTCCTGTGGCTTGCTTGCTGACTGGTGTCTTGGAAAGAAGCTAAGGAGCACCAGGGTGGAGAGGTCACCCAGCGGTGCGAGCACCAGCCAGCGCCCCCGGCTGTGGGCTGCGCCAGCACCACCCAGCACCACCCAGCACACGGCGCTTGAAGTCACAGGAAGTGCCTAGAGCAAAGCTTCCCCCGTCAATTCCTGGGCTGTCTGTCGCGGCCGCTGTACAGTAAAACATGACATTTTGTGCCTCTCACAGATGGTCTGTCAGGGACAAGGCAGGGCAGCTGTCCTGACTTACACAGAGTGTCCTCCCAGCTCCCACAGCTCCTCCCAGGGCTGGCTGGCTGATGGAACCCTGCGACCCTCCTGAGCTCCCGGGTGCAGGGTCCTGGGAGTGCGGGACCGGGCAGGTCTGCAGGTGACAGGGCCCCTGGGAGTGTGGGACCAGCAAGGCCTGCAGGTGACAGGGTCCTGGGAGTGCGGGACCAGCAAGACCTGCAGGTGACAGGGCCCCTGGAGTGCGGGACCGGGCAGGCCTGCAGGTGACAGGGCCCCTGGAGTACGGGACCGGACAGGCCTGCAGGTGACAGGGCCCTGGGAGTGTGGGACCAGCAAGGCCTGCAGGTGACAGGGCCCTAGGAGTGCGGGACCGGGCAGGCCTGCAGGTGACAGGGCCCCTGGAGTACGGGACCGGGCAGGCCTGCAGGTGACAGGGCCCTGGGAGTGCGGGACCGGGCAGGCCTGCACCCAGCACTTACTTGTCCAGGAAGTGATCCTCCAAAGGGGCTGGAGTGGCTGGTGGGGCTGCCCTCTTGCCTGGAACATCTGAGGAGACGAAGGGGACAGGCTGAGTGAGGACGGTGCCTGGCCGCCTCTCCAGCTCAGCTCCTAGCTGAGAAAACAGTTGGAGGCAGCCCCTGGCACCACGTGAGACCCAGAGGGAGCTCCAGGCTCCTGCCTTAGTCTGACGCAGCCCTGCCTTGGCTCCCAGTATGCCCTGCCTCGGCTCCCAGGATGCCCTGTCTTGGTCTGACGCAGCCATTTGGGGCGTGAGCTAGTAGCTGCATGATTCTCTCCCCTTTACTCTCTGTAACTCTGTTTTTCAAATAATCTTTAAAGAACAAATTTTGTAGAAATACTGTGGCATGCGCCCCACTTTGGAACTGCTGTGCACACTAAAGAGGGGGTGTTCTCCGCATGCCGCGGGCACCGCTTCCCGTGGCCCCAGCCAGGCACTTACGCACCCTGGTGCTGTGGCTCCCCCATGGCAGCAGCGGAGTCCTCTTCCTCCTAGGACACAGAAACAGAGCAGTCAGTGACAGACGCCGACCCGGGGCGGGTTGTGGGTTTGGCTTCAGATGTCCACGCACGACCGAGGCGGAGCCATGCCTGCACCCCCCGGCTCTCAGCTCTGCGGCCCGGCCCAGCAGGGCCCCATGGTAGCACAGGTAACCATGCGGCAGACAGCACTGAGAGCTGGGGCGCTGGCAGCGTGGGCAGCCATGCGAGAGCCGGCAGGAGGCAGCAGGCACAGCCGGCAGGAGGCAGCAGGCACCGGTCAGGGCTGAGCCAGGACCAGCTCCAGCCCTCGGCAGGGCCCTTCAGTTGCCCGGTCCTGCGCCTCTGGGAACCGCATCCTGTGTAGGTGACCTGGCGGGTCAATGCAGACCCAGCGTGCTCGCGTGGGCCCGCCCCTCCGTCCTCCTCACTGGACTGGTGCTCCCACAGGCCTTTCCCACAAACCTTCAGCCATTCTCACGCATTTCTTTCCTGGAAAGATGGCGTAAACATGCTTCCCACAAGGCTCCAGGCACAGCAACCTCAGCCCTGCACGCCCAGAGCTTTCCTGGCTGTGCGCCTGGAGCTGCTTCCCCTCACCGTTCTCTCCTGACAGAACCTTCTGTTCAGTGCCAGGAGCTGCAAACAGGTGAGCCTCTCACGGCAGAAGCAGACCTTCAGCAGGGGCCTGTCTGTTCAAGCACCCCGTTCCTGCACCGTCCCCGCGCTGTCCCAGTGCCATCCCTGCGTCGTGGAAGCCGGCGCCCAGGGGCCTGCCTGTTCAAGCACCCCATTCCCACACCGTCCCGGTGCCATACCCGCACTGTCCCCGCACCGTCCCAGTCCCCACACAGTCCCCGTGCCGTCCCCGTCCCCACACTGTCTCCGCACCGTCCCCGCACTGCAGAAGCTGGCTCCCAGGGGCCTGGGGGCAGGGTGGCCCATGGACAACAGCCACCCAAACCCCTGGGGCAACCACAAACTTGACTGTCCCTCCTTGGAGAGGACCCCAGAAACCTGGCGGGCAGCTTGGTCCCTCCCCTCCCTTAGCCCCTCCAACTCCCCACTGCCTGGCTCAGCGCAGCCTGTGGAAGGGCGTGAGGGCTACGCAGCACCTAGCCCAGCACTCAGCTCCAACTAGCCCTCCAGGGAGCGCCTCCACTTCCCCAAATGAGGCCAGAAGAGCCCACCTGCCGATCCCAGGGGCCACACCTGGCCCTGCCCGTGAGCCCCTCCGGCTCCCACCTTGGCTTGTGGCTGGCTTTCCTTCAGTGCTGCCAACTGCTCCTGTAAAGCTTTGATTTCCTCTTTCTTCTGTTTCTCTGCCGCTTCTGTAGCTGCTTTTTTTTGTGCCTGATAAGGAGATAATTTTCCCGTGAGGAAGGCTCATGGGAGCATCCTTGGGATGTGCGACAGTCAGGGGGTATCAGCTCTCTCCTAAAGGACACAATATCCGATGCTGGCACGAGGCTGGCACAAGGCTGCAACGGGCGCACTGACCCTGGCAGGAGACCCCGCAGCTCTCTCGGCCGGTGCCAGCTCCTCAAGGACAGAAAGGAGCCTGAAGCCTGACTGAGCTCAGTGCACCTGTGCCGCCCCTCAAGCAGCACGCTGCGAGGTGGGGGTGAGGGTTTGCGTCTTCTGCAGAGACGGGGTGTGGCTCTGGGGATGTCGCTCACCCGCAGCTCCGAGTCCGTGGGCCTGCCGTCCACCCTGGCGAAGCCCTCAAACAGAGTCTTGTAGAGGACGCTCCTGCGGGCGCTGCTGTCCTCGGCGGGCAGGTACTCCAGCACAGAGGCCGGGTGCCGCTGGTACAGCTCCAGCACGACCCTCACGGCCGCTTCCCGGACCTCGAACACTCTGTGCTCCAGGGCGCTCACCGAGAACTAGGCAGAGGGGAACTTCCTCTCAGCACAAAGCACAGGATGCAACGCCTCTGGCCCCGGATCCCACAGGGGCGCAGGTTCGAGACCTGGCGACTCCACTTCTCATCCAGCTCCCGGTTCACGCACCTGGGAGAGCAGTGGAGGACGGCCCGAGTACTCAGGCCTCTGCGCCCATGTGGGAGACCCGGACGAAGCTCCTGGCTCCAGCCCTGCCCAGAGTAGAGTGACCCATGGAGAGAAGGCCCCTCTGTTTCTCCCTCCCAGACTCTCCACCTCTCAAGTGACTCAGGTTGTGTGTTTACCGTGTGGCCTGCCACGTCCTGCCTGGTGCACTCTCAAACACTCCCAAGGTGGCACCCTCCACCAACTCCCCGTTAGGAGACGGAAGCATTCCAACACCAGGAAGCAACGGGACAACCCTGAGAGGCACCCCGGAGGCACCAGAGCTGGCCACTGCAGCTCTGGAAGTGAACACCCTGGCCTCGGTGTCCCGAGCCCCGTCGGGGAAGCGGGGTCTTCTCTGGGGGCGCCCGGCAGCCCAGTGCTCAGTGCTCAGTCTCCCTGCTTAACACTGTGAGGGGACTGCCGATGTTTGCAGGAAAACAGACTTACAGTATATAAACTACATCAACTTTATGTCTCGACACACTCTCCATCAAGCTTAGGACACGTGCGGCAGGCAGTGTGGCATAAAGGGCTGAGTGCTGCTTGGCTGCCACACTGCCCACGCCAGGGTCAGGGCTCAGTCCCTCCCGCTCCCCACTGCCCACGCCGGGGTCAGGGCTCAGTCCCTCCCGCTCCCCACTGCCCACGCCAGGGTCAGGGCTCAGTTCCTCCCCACTGCCCACGCCAGGGTCAGGGCTCAGTTCCTCCCATTGTCCACACCAGGGTCAGGGCTCAGTTCCTCCCATTGTCCACGCCGGGGTCAGGGCTCAGTCCCTCCCCACTGCCCACGGCAGGGTCAGGGCTCAGTCCCTCCCACTGCCCAGGGGGCCTTGGGAGGCAGTGGATTTGGGCTGCTGCCACCACGTGTGTGACCCGGATGGAGTCTTGGCTCCTGCCCTCGGCCTGGCCTGGTGCTGGGCACTGCGGGCATGTGGAGAGTGAGCCAGTAGATGGAGGATCCGTCTCTGCCACTCTGCCTCTCAGATCCAGGAAGGACCAAGCCAGCCTGCCTCCCTCACCGGGGCGAAGCTGACCTTGGAAAGAGTGAAGGAGCCCTGCAGGCCAGTGCCTGGGGACCCTGGGACTCCTGCAGCACCCTGGGGTGCTGTGGCGCCTGGGGACCCTGGGACTCCTGCAGCACCCTGGGGTGCTGTGGCGCCTGGGGACCCTGGGACTCCTGCAGCACCCTGCTCCCTGCCCCCTGAAGCCTGGTGAATGGCCACACCCACCTGCCAGGATGAACTGGGCTGCAGGTCTCAGCCGCAGCAGCCAACGCTGGGGACGCAGCCGCTCGGCTTACACAGAGCTGCAGGGAGCAGTCAAGGGCAGAGGAACTGCTGTCTCTGGGACCACTCTGGTACCAGCCATGCTGCTCCAAGAACACCCCACTTCTGGCACACCTCCATGGAGGGGTGCAGCACCCACACAGAGTGCCGAGACCCCTGCCTGTGCTTCCGGACCCCACTTCCGGCTCCCACATGCTCAGCCGGCAGCTGGTGGCCAAGCACCTGGATCCTGCCGCTCACGCGCCCTGACGTGAGCGGAGTCGCTCTCCTGGCTTCGGCCTGGCCCAGCCCTGGCTGGCTGAGGGCATGTGCGGAGTAAACTGGCAGATGCACAACCTCTCTGCCTTCCAAAGAAAATGAGCATTTAAAGAAAAATAACTGCAAGCTCTGCTCCTGTCCACAGCTCATCTGGGCACAACAGCACTGGCACCCACGGGGTACAGCTGACCTGTCTGATGGGTGTCTGGCTGCTGTGGCTGCAGGCTGCTCCTTCAGTCCCATCTGTGTCCACCTGACCCGCCTGGCCCCCCTGTGAGCTGCTGACCCGCGACTCTGGCAGGCAGCCACGGGTCCTCCACCGCCAGCTGATGCTGAGGCTGGCAGAGCCCAGGCAGCTGGGACGGCTCCTCACCCTTCCTGCGCTCTCAAGCTGCACCGTGCTCAGACGATGCACCACCAGCACAAGTTTATTTTGTTGCAGGTTTTTCTGAACCCACTGTGGCCGAAGAGCTGGACACACGGTGCTCCCACTAAGGGAACACCAGTGCAGAGACGCCCCCGCCCGACCACTCTCCTGAACGCTCGCCCACCCCTGCACGCAGGGGCCTGCTCACCTTCATCACGCTGTCCACGGTGAAGCCGGAGCCCTCGGTGCCCAGGTCCCTCAGCAGCCGGGCCAGCAGGTCCATCTGACTCATGGCCAGGTGAGTGGAGGAGTTGGCTTTCAGTGGCTGCACCAAGTAAGACGGGATTATCCGCAGGGAGCTGACCTCCTGAGACAAGGCCAATTCCTGTGGGAAGCCGACACCTCTGCTCAGCCTACGCAAAGAGCTAGGAGGAACGCGGGCGGTTTCATCAAGCTTCAGACTGAGCGCTGAAAGGACTGAGACAACGACAGGAGGCGCAGGAGCAGGGCTGCAGTGCTGCGACCTCTCGGAGGGCTGCGTCCCCTCAGGGCCCCGGTGCATCCCTTAGGGCAGCCCTCTGTCCTCCAGCCCAGCTTCCTGCTCGGGGCCTGGGAGGCAGGGACGCCAGCCCCACCCACAAGGGGACCAGATGGAGTTGACAGCTCGTGGCTTTGTCTGGCCCAGCACTGGCTATTGTGGGCACTCGGCAGAGTGAACCAGCGGCTGGAAGAACTCTCAGTCACTGCCTTTCAAACAAACAACAGAATCTGTAAGAATATCGGACAAACTGTGGCAAAATCATCAATCTATAAACTCACATTTCTTTATCTCTTTCATAAAAAAAAGCCCCTTCTCACCCTGGTTTGCGTTTATTTGAAGGCAGAAAGAGACATACAGACAGACAGATGATGGGCTCTTCCCCAGAGGCCTGCAGCAGCCAGAGCTGTGGGTGGGCGCTGAGGCCAGGGGCCAGCGGCCAGAGCTGCGGGTGGGCGCTGAGGCCAGGGACCAGCGGCCAGAGCTGCGGGTGGGAGCTGAGGCCAGGGGCCAGCGGCCAGCGGCCAGGGCTGGCCCTCCCGCAGGGGGCTGAGCTGTCACTGCTGCCGCCCAGGAAGCATGAAGACAGGAAGCTGGATCAGAAGTGGCCACAGAGTGAACCTGCGCATTCCTACCCGGCACAGGCAGTTGCAATCAGCAATCTCACTGCGGTGCCAAATGCCCACCCTGGACCCTGACATGTCCACCTGCAGTGCAGCAGAAACAGGCAGGAATGAGCACCGGAGGCATGGGAACAAAAGCGAGGCCACCTGGAGAGCAACAAAAGCTTCACAGAGATGCTAACCGAGCGGGCAGCGAGCTCTGCTCTCAGCAGGCCTCATCCCGCCACAAAGGTGTCTTTCTCTGAACTTACGTGGAGTTACAAGTTCCCTGCTAGACTTGTCATCATTTTACCGTTTATTCAAGGTCTCCCAAACGTGCAGCAACACGTTCTTCTTGACACAGTCACTGGTGGGCCAAGCCAAAACACCCTGGGAGTGGGGCGTCTCAGCGGCTTAGCAGCAGGTGTACCACACTCCAGAAGGAAGCGTGCTCACCCAGTCTCCTCATCCCGTCACCAGCTAGCGCTCCAGCGGGCTACGACGCATGGGGCTACGAGCGACAGCACGGGGCGAGGGCGCCTGACAGCACGGGGCTACGAGCGACAGCACGGGGCGAGGGCGACTGACAGCATGGGGCTACGAGCGACAGCACGGGGCGAGGGCGACAGCACGGGGCGAGGGCGACTGACAGCACGGGGCGAGGGCGACAGCACGGGGCGAGGGCGACTGACAGCACGGGGCTACGAGCGACAGCACGGGGCGAGGGCGACAGCACGGGGCGAGGGCGACTGACAGCACGGGGCGAGGGCGACAGCACGGGGCGAGGGCGACTGACAGCACGGGGCTACGAGCGACAGCACGGGGCGAGGGCGACTGACAGCACAGGGCGAGGGCGACAGCACGGGGCGAGGGCGACTGACAGCGCGGGGCGAGGGCGACGTGGCGGAGAGCTCTCCAGCGTGCCTCTGGACAACTGCAGGAGGCGCCGCGCACCCAAGATCTCTGTCTCTCCTTCCCTCCGTAAATCTCCTTCCCCAAAAACATTTTTAAAAAGTACAGGAAGTGATCAAAGGATTCCATGTCCTGAGGACGGCATGTGCCAGAACTGAGCTGCGTCCACGAGGACTCTCCGCACTCAGCACTCAGCACCGCTCGGTTACTAGATGAGACTGCTCTATAGCGCTGTGCATACTAGAGATGATTTCTCTGAAAAATTCTGCAAACCTTTCCTTCCTAAGACAGACGGACGGGTGACAATGCCTGTAGGGGACTCGGTCTGAACTCCAGAACTCCCGCTGCGCTGGCACGGCCTTGGCGTGGGCTGAGCCACCTGTGGTGCTGGTACCCCACCACGTGAGCTGCTCCACCCCAGTGCGGCTCCCTGTTCCTCAAGCCTCCCCACGGGCAGACCTGGGTGCGGCTCCTGACTCCAGCCTGGTCCAGCCTCAGCCATGTGGCAGCCTGGAGAGTCAACCAGTGACAGAAGACCTCTCTGTAACTCAGTCTTTTGAATAAATATATATACAGACACAAAAAGGCATGGTTACAGAGAGAGTGAGACAGCATGAGCATGCGCCGGGTGCTGGGTCACTGTCCAGATGGCTGCAGCAGTGAGAGCTGGAGCCAGGAGCTTCATCTGGGTCTCCCAAGAACTTGGGCCACCTTTCAGCTGCTTTCCCAGGCGCATGAGCAGAGAGCTGGGTTCGAAGCAGAGGAGCCAGGACTTGAACTGATGCCCAATGGGATGCTGGCGTCATAGGAGATGGCATAGCCCACTGCACCACCACTGCAGCGTCCACATTTACTTATTTACAACATAGCTATGCGGACAGAGACCAAATCCACCTCACAGGGCTACGGAAGCAGTGGAGTGATGGTTCAGGCTGCCGGACGAGGGGTGTGTGAGCTACGGGGTCACATCTCGGGTATGCTCAGACCTGGATGAAGTTGCACGCCAGGACGCGGAGGCGGCCGGAAGAGTCTCCTGTGCGGGCAAGCAGGACAGGGACAGTGCTCTCCACACAGTGAGTGGTCTCCAGGCGGCCCAGCCGGTGTCTGGGAATGTACTGGGTGATGACCATCTTGAGCAGTTTCAAGGAAGCCTGGAAGACCTGAGAAAGGCATACGGGAATTCCTGAACGAAAACAAGACGCACCATTGGTGACAAATACTAACAGCACCCGGGCGGCCAAGCGGCCAACCGGAGACTGGAGAGAAGGCACCCTTACACCTGTGCCACCACGGACTCGGCTGATGCCCGCGGTCACAGCGCCCCACCCTGCCTGGCGCAGGAGCTTCTGTGCCGACATGGACAGTGCCGAAGCGGGGTGTCCACTTGTAAGGTCCCTTTGGGATTAGCCAGTTCAGCAGGAACTCCTGGGTGCCTGCAGGTCCCTGCCCGCGCCCCCGCGGAAGCTGTATGGCTGTGAGCAGGGCGCTGCCCCAGCTACCTCCTGGTGCTGAGGGCAGTTTAAGGTCAGAGAACCCCAGGCTGGGACGAAGCTCAGGGCAGCCATTCCCCAACAGCACGAGGCGTGTCACCTAGGAGCGCCTCAGCTCCCGCCACACCGGGGGCCTTGTCACGCTCCCCTGGGACCTCACCCCAGGGACTCACCGAGGTCACGATGTCCCTCATGGCTCTTCTGATGAGGAAGATGGACGCTCTCAGTGTGTTCCTCAGGTCCTCTTTGGGGGTCCCCACCGGCGTCTCCATCATCCTTTTACACAGTGCAAGCAGCGCCTCTTCCCTGTAGGACCACGTCTTGGAATAGGCCCCGGCGACCTACCACGGGACAGGGTTTCATTTCCAGCATTCGGGTCCACGACCCCCCAACCAGCTCCGCGTCCTAGGCCGCCTGAATGACTTAGACAACCACAAAAACTAAGGAAGCTTCAACAGGAAGACCTCTCTACAGAACAAACACCTGCATTTAGGAGAAATAATTTCTCTGCTGCAGAGTCCTGAAAATTTCACCCAGAGAAACACTTTCAGGTTGAGAATCAGGTTCACTCTTTTTTGTTTTTAAATGTTTACTTGAGAAGAGAAGAGAAGAGAAGAGAAGAGAAGAGAAGAGAAGGAAGAAAAAGAGGAGGAGGAAAGAGGGAAATCTCTCCGTGAGCTCACTGCCCAAGTGCCCGCCACAGCCGGGCCGGGACAGAAGGCGAGCTCCGAGGACCCGGCCGAGGTCTGGCGGCAGGAGCGCAAGCCCACAGCCGAGCCCTGAGCCCAGGTCTTGCCCCCACAGCTCGCTCCCGCCCTGTCCTGCTCCGTGTGGGGCTCACAGGGGGCGTGCATGTCCCATGGGAGCTCTGAGCACCAGTGCGTCATCTCACCTCTGGTAAACACTCAGCCCTAAGATCTGAACTCTGGGACCCCCACGCCAGCTCCCACTGCTGCACGTGACCTGCGTGACCCCAGGGACTCCACGCTTGCGAGAAGCACAGGGGAACTCGCTCATGTCCTTTACCAAGGATTCTCCCAGCACGTCGATGGCAGAGCTGGCTTCTCTCAAGGCCTTCTCCGTCAAGGGCTCCGGCTCCCCAGAAGGGCCGGTCCTCGGCGCAGCCTCACCGACACCTGGGCCGCCCGTCTCCGGCTGTCTCAGCGCCTCCCCCGGCTGCCGGAGAGCGGCTGGCAGAGGTCGCTCATCATAGGGCAGGGTCTCCGCCTGCGGGAGAGCAGAGAGGGGGTTCCGGCGGCTGCCTGGGGATGCCCTGCCCGTCCTGGTGATCCTGTGAAGGATGCTGTTGCACTAAGCGCTGGCATGGTCACATGGCAGACATGCTGCGGGGGAATGAAAACAGGGCTGTCTGCTCCTGCCCAGCCTCACCAAGGATGCGACAGCAAAGCAGCGCTGTGCGGCCGTGAAGGCAGAGCTTAGGTCAGCCTGCTTCTGACAATCTTCAGACAGTTTTCTGCTTAGGAAAAAGCCCCTCCACTTAAGAAAATACACACGTTATTAGGTGGTCTCATCTTAACACAGTGCCTACGGTGGACCCTGCCACTACACTACCCTGCCGCACACAGGAGTGGATCCTGCCACCACGCTGTCCTGTCACACGCCTGGAGTGGATCCTGCCACCACGCTGCCCTGCCACACACCTGCAGTGGATCCTGCCACCATGCTGCCCTGCCACACACCTGCAGTGGATCCTGCCATCACAGTGCCCTGCCACACACCTGGGGCAGACCCTGCCACCATGCTGACCCGTGCACACCTGGGGTGCTCTGGGCCTCGACCATGCCTGGATCCAGTAACAGCCCCCAGAGGCAGACAAAGGTGCACACTGCCTGGCCACTGGTACACCCTTGGCCCTTAAGCAGAAGAGAGCGGACGGGGGAAAGATGGTGTGTGTGAGGGAAGGCGGTCTGGCTCCTGACGCTGTGCTCAGGCAGGGTCCCGGTGACATTGCTGCGTATAGACAAGGACGCCATCTTCCCTGCTCCTCAGGGAGGCACCACTGAGTGTGAGCAGGCCTGAGTGTTGCTCACTCCCAGTGTTCTCACGGCTGTGAAATACTTTCAGACAACAAAGCACGACCACAGTGACCTGAGGCTGAAGCCATGCAGATGGCTTGGTGGGCGGTGACCCCAGGGACAACGTGGGGACCGACATGGTTGCAAGAGGCCCTCCCGGCTCCACAGCAGGTACTGGTCTGGGTGTGGCTAGTGCTCTGCCCCTGCATGGCCCCCAGGCTCAGTCCCACTGGGCTGGCAGGGTCCCTGGGGCAGGTGCGGCCAGCTGCTCAGCACAGGCCCGTGGCTGCCATGGGGGCCTGGGGCAGCCTGGCCAGCTGCTCAGCACTGGCCCGTGGCCACCACGGCAGAGGCGCTCACCCAAGGGCACAGATGCCCATGTGTGGCGGCATCTGGTCTGACTCTGGGTGCCTGTGAGGACTGAGGTGCCCTGGTCACTGCTGGACGTGGACAGTGACCAAGGCTGAGTACTCAGGGTAAATTTGAGCATGTCTGCTGAGAGTGGAGCCTACAGTGTCTGTGTGGGGGAAGCAGGGTGGGAGGCTGGGTGGAGTGCTAGAAGACACCATGGGAAGCGGGCCCCAAGCCACCTAACCCTGAGACTGCCTGGTCCCACAGACACGAACACCCCTGACTCTCCAGACCACCAGTCATCCACCGCGCTGTTGGAGCCCGGTGCTCTGTCACTGGTGCCACAGGGCGCAGGGGGCGTGATGGGAGTGCTCACCATGCACAGCCCTGTGACCACAGTGGCCCCTCAGGTGCCAGGCACCCTAGTCTCTGGCTCCTGAGACAATGCTGCAAGCAACCAGATGTGTGAAACCACAGGCTGACAGTGGACACAGGAAGGCTGGGCGTGCTGGGCCAGGGCAGCGGGCGCTGTGGACATCCATGCCTTGCCTTGCTCTGGCAAAGCAGGCCAGGACCAGGCTGGCTGGTGGGGCCCGAGCCATACCTGACCCCTCCCAGCAGGCACCTGCCGCCTCCACGCAGACCAGAACCAGGCTGGCTGGTGGGGCCTGAGCCATACCTGGCCCCTCCCAGCAGGCACCTGCCGCCTCCACGCAGACCAGGACCAGGCTGGCTGGTGGGGCCTGAGCCATACCTGGTCCCTCCCAGCAGGCACCTGCCGCCTCCACGCAGACCAGGACCAGGCTGGCTGGTGGGGCCTGAGCCATGCCTGGCCCCTCCCAGCAGGCACCTGCCACCTCCACGCAGGCCAGGGTTACTTACGTTGCTTCTGGCAGGAGGCCTCGTGGCTGGTGGTAACTGGGCCGCTGCAGGGTGCTGTGGGGAAGCGGGGGCAGAATATGCTGGCTTTTCCTGTGAGTAAGGCTCGGCGAAGTGGCTTTCCAGCACTCTCTCCTCTGGCTGGGGTAGTGAGGGCACTGGTTTCTGGTGGCGGGGACTGCTCAAACGAACGAGGGGCTGGACCGGCAAATCCAAAGGTCTTCGCATCTAGAGGACAGAGAGGGCCATTTGGTTCCCAGTATGCCAAGCATGCCAGGCATGCCCGATTTAGCCCCCAGTGACAGACGCCTGGCACTTAGAAAGGCCGTGGAAGGGGACAGTCTTTAGCTCAGTGGAAAACCTGCACAGAGCACGACTCAAGTCCTGTTTGGCCACATCACTGGCCTCAGCTGTCTCTCCACGTCCCGTGTGGGCAAGTGCACCCTGAGAGTAGGGTGTGCACGAACCTGCAGGTAGCAGTCACTACAGGGCACAGCAGTATGCCTACCCTGTGCCCATGGAGGGCAGGCCAGCTGGCAGGAAGCTGTGGGCTGGAGGCAAACAGCCAGTGGTGAACCCAGCCCTGAGTCCCTTTAGAGTGCCCACAGTAACCTGAGCAAATGGAGCCAGCGGCCATGATTCCCGGGCACGGCGGCCATGATTCCCGGGCACGGCGGCCATGATTCCCGGGCACAGCAGCCATGATTCCTAGCATGGCGGTCCGAGTCTGCACACTGATGGCCTCGCTGTTGTAGTCCAATGGGACAACAGAGGCCCAGGGCTGGGGAGCTGCCTGGGCTAATGCAGTAACAGTCAAAGTGAGCATGTGGCTGGGGCAGCCCAGCTCCAGGCCCAAGCTTCCCTCACCAACGTGTGGCACAGGCCTCACCTCCCAGCTCTGTCGAGTAGGTGAGTGCCACCTGCCTGCAGGAATTTCCAAGATGGGGAGCCAAGCCCCTCACGTGAAAGCTCAGTACACAGAACCTGTCAGGATCAGGCCTGTCCCGGGCAGGTGGGACGACTCTAACTAGAGTAGGGAGGGTGGCTGGGTGGGGAGGGACTCCTGCGAAGGGGCTGGAGTCGCCGTGTTCCGTGACTCTGACCTCCCCACTTCCCCTCTCTGCTGTGCATCCTGAGAGGACGGGCTCAAGAGCTGTCGCCCGCTGTGACTGTCGCCCGTGTGTGACCAGCCTTTGTGCTGCGCTCGGGGCCCACGGGCAGCGGTCCTCCCCTGGCTCGCTGTGCCCAGGCCCTGCCCGAAGCCCTGTGCCCACCAGCTCGGCGTCGAGCAGGCTGTGCAGCTGCAGCTGCTGGTACACCTCAGCGCGGTACTGCTCCATCTGCTGCTTCTTCTCCTTGGCCAGGTCGTAGTCCTCCTTCTCCACGGCACAGCGCTTCTCCACCTCGTACCGCCCCAGGCGCTCGCCCACCTGAGGCACACACGGGGCTTCGTGTTTCCCACGGGATCCACCACGAGGGCAAGAAACCGCAGCGAGTAACACCTGAGGGCCTGAGGCCGTTGGCGTGTGGCCCAGCGACAGGGGCACAGCGCGGGGTGGGGGACACACAGCGCGGGGTGGGGGACGCACGGCCACCTTTCACACAGGCTGCCCCGTGTGGGACCACACCGTAGACCTGCCGTGAGTTCTAGGGTCCTCCCAGCTGAGCACGAGGCCCCTACTTCCCCGCAGCAGACTCTGCTAAGGCGCTGACTCACATGGACACCACAGCTCGTGGGAAACCTTCCTTGGTTTCCGTACCCAGAAACCCTGCACGGGCATGACGGGGCTGTCCCCCACACCTCCTGCAGGTCGGCTATGGCCTGTCTCCCCACTGCACCTTCTGTAGGTCGGACATGTCTGTCTCCCCTCTGTACCTTCTGCAGGTCGGCCATGGCCTGTCTCCCCACTGTACCTTCTGCAGGTCGGACATGGCCTGTCTCCCCACTGTACCTTCTGCAGGTCGGACATGGCCTGTCTCCCCACTGTACCTTCTGCAGGTCGGCCATGGCCTGTCTCCCCACTGTACCTTCTGCAGGTCGGACATGGCCTGTCTCCCCACTGTACCTTCTGCAGGTCGGACATGGCCTGTCTCCCCACTGTACCTTCTGCAGGTCGGCCATGGCCTGTCTCCCCTCTGTACCTCCTGCAGGTCGGACATGGCCTGTCTCCCCTCTGTACCTTCTGCAGGTCGGACATGGCCTGTCTCCCCTCTGTACCTTCTGCAGGTCGGACATGCCTGTCTCCCCACTGTACCTTCTGTAGGTCGGACATGGCCTGTCTCCCCACTGTACCTTCTGCAGGTCGGACATGGCCTGTCTCCCCTCTGTACCTTCTGCAGGTCGGACATGGCCTGTCTCCCCTCTGTACCTTCTGCAGGTCGGACATGGCCTGTCTCCCCTCTGTACCTTCTGCAGGTTGGACATGGCCTGTCTCCCCTCTGTACCTTCTGCAGGTCGGACATGCCTGTCTCCCCTCTGTACCTTCTGCAGGTCGGACAAGCCTGTCTCCCCACTGTACCTTCTGCAGGTCGGCCATGGCCTGTCTCCCCACTGTACCTTCTGCAGGTCGGACATGGCCTGTCTCCCCACTGTACCTTCTGCAGGTCGGACATGTCTGTCTCCCCACTGTACCTTCTGCAGGTCGGACATGGCCTGTCTCCCCTCTGTACCTTCTGCAGGTCGGACATGCCTGTCTCCCCTCTGTACCTTCTGCAGGTCGGACAAGCCTGTCTCCCCACTGTACCTTCTGCAGGTCGGACATGGCCTGTCTCCCCACTGTACCTTCTGCAGGTCGGACATGGCCTGTCTCCCCACTGTACCTTCTGCAGGTCGGACATGGCCTGTCTCCCCTCTGTACCTTCTGCAGGTTGGACATGGCCTGTCTCCCCTCTGTACCTTCTGCAGGTCAACCATGGCCTGTCTCCCCACTGTACCTTCTGCAGGTCGGACATGGCCTGTCTCCCCACTGTACCTTCTGTAGGTCGGACATGCCTGTCTCCCCACTGTACCTTCTGCAGGTCAGCCACGGCCTGTCTCCCCACTGTACCTTCTGTAGGTCGGCCATGGCCTGTCTCCCCTCTGTACCTTCTACAGGTCGGCCATGGCCTGTCTCCCCACTGTACCTTCTGCAGGTCAGCCACGGCCTGTCTCCCCACTGTACCTTCTGCAGGTCGGACATGCCTGTCTCCCCTCTGTACCTTCTGCAGGTCAGCCACGGCCTGTCTCCCCACTGTACCTTCTGCAGGTCGGACATGTCTGTCTCCCCACTGTACCTTCTGCAGGTCGGACATGGCCTGTCTCCCCTCTGTACCTTCTGCAGGTCGGACATGCCTGTCTCCCCTCTGTACCTTCTGCAGGTCGGACATGCCTGTCTCCCCACTGTACCTTCTGCAGGTCAGCCACGGCCTGTCTCCCCACTGTACCTTCTGCAGGTCAGCCACGGCCTGTCTCCCCACTGTACCTTCTGCAGGTCAGCCACGGCCTGTCTCCCCACTGTACCTTCTGCAGGTCGGCCATGGCCTGCTTCAGCTTCTTGGCATGATCGTAGCGCTCCTGCTGCACTGCCTCCCTCTTCCGCTCATCTAACTTGCGGATAATCTGTGCGACTTCGGGATCCTGGTACATGTCGAAAGCTAAGTCATCCAGCGGAGAGATGTAGTCTGATTTCCTAGGAGAAAGCAATGGATATCCTGGAGCCAGTGCAAGCCACGGGGCGGCACGCAGCAGGGAGCCCAGGGCTCGGTGCTGGAGACAGTCCCTGCTCCCCGATAGGTCAGCGACGGGCTTCAGGGTGCCGGCTGCAGGGCCTTGCCTCTGAAGGCCAACCTTTTGCCCCCACGCCTACGTCCTGGGACTTGACAGGCATGCACAGCTCAGGCACCCCGCAGGCCCTGCTGGTAGGCACCTGGGATGTGAATGAAATGAGTGTACACCGCTTGCAAGACAGGAGACCCGGCTCCTGGCCAGGGTGACGTGCCGGGCTCAGGCTCTGCTCCAGCCGCAAACCACCTCTGCTGCACACGAAAGCCAGAGAGCCACCACGACCGGGCTTTCCGTGCAAAGGATTAAGCGGTAGGCTAACAATCACCGTGCCCTCAGAAAAATAACTCCATGTGTAAGTAATCCTTTCAGTTAGCTAAATAACTTTTAAAATAAGAGATTAGGGGCCGACATAATAGCTCAACTGGGTAACCCGTTGCCTGAAAGTGCCGGCTTCCCACATGAGCACCGGTTCTAATCCCGGCAGCCCCACTTCCTACAGCTCCCTGCTTGTGGCCCGGGAAAGCAGTGGAGAACGGCCCAAAGCCTTGGGACCTGCACCCGCGTGGGAGATCCGGCAGCTCTTCGCACCCAGTGAGCTCCACTGTTGTAGTCATTTGGGGAGTGAGCCAGCGGACAGAACTTCCTGTCTCCTTTAAAGTCTGCTCCTCTAATAAAAATAAACAAATCTTTGGAGAAGACAGACAGATCTCGCATTTTCTGGTTTGCTCAAGCACCAGCAATAGTTGGGATTGCGACAGGTGGCAGCTGGGAGTCAGGAAGGCCATTGCGAACCCCCTGTGGGCGGCAGGGACCCCAGCCCTCCGGCCGGCCGTCACTTGCTGTCTCCCAGGAGGCAAGGCTGACAGAGGCTGGAATGGAGGCCAAGGCAGGACTCAAACCTGCAGCCCTAAGGGAGGATGGCCCTAGTGCTGGTCTACCACCCCACCCCAACGCCACTCCAGCCACCTCCTCCAACGCCCCCTCCAGCCCCCTCACCCCAACGCCCCCTCCAGCCCCCTCACCCCAACACCCCCTCACCACCTCATCCCAACACCCCCTCCAGCCCCCTCACCCCAATGCTTCCTCACCTCACTCCAACACCCCCTCACCTCACCCCAACACCCCCTCTAACCCCCTCACCCCAATGCCTTCCCACCTCACTCCAATGCCCCCTCACCTCACCCCAACACCCCCTCCAACACCCTTACCCCAACACCCCCTCACCACCTCACCCCAATGCCCCCACCTCACTCCAATGTCTCCTCACCACCTCACCCTAACACCCCCTCACCACCTCACCCCAATGCCCCCCCACCTCACTCACACATTGGTCTCCTCACCACCTCACTCCAACACCCTCTCCACCACCTCACCCCAACACCCCCTCCACCACCTCACCCCAATGCCCCCACCTCACTCCAATGCCCCCTCCACCACCTTCCCCAACACCCCTCTAACTGCTCATCTCTGATTCAGTATCACCTCTGATCCTCAAGTTCTAGAACAGGGTGGGCTTCCAGCTGCTGAGAGTTTAACATCACAACAGCACAGCTAGCCTAAGCACTCGGGCTGCACAAAGTGTACGAGGCTTCAAGTGCTGAAGCCACCAGACGCCGGGCACCGCTGATGCCAGCCAGCAGGTCTTACCCGGCATAGGTCCCTTCCAGGGCCGGGTCCTCCGTGCCGTGCCCGAGGTAGTGGTCGATGAGCTTCTCTCTGGAAGACTTGGGAGCAAACACCTGCTTAGCATCTCAGAGCAAAGCAGAAACAGATGTGTCTCATGCACACTCGCAGGGGCCCACGTCTCGGAGGGACACCGACCATTCTCAGGCCCAGAGCAACACGCCAGAGCTGCTCAGGCTGGGGAAGGCTGGGGAACAATACTTGGCCATGAAGCAGTTACTCCCTCCTCCCCTTGTTAGAGACGCCTTCTTCCCTGAAGACAACCCCCACTCACGGCAGTGCTGCCCTCGCAGAACTCCGCCGGCTCTCCAATGATGTTGACTGCGACCAGAGCGACCTGCGCCAGGGAAGTCGGCAGGGAGAGGGTGAGAGGAGCGCTCGTCCCAGCCCCGCCAGCCAGGCCCTAAGCCCAGCTCCACGCGGCTCCTCCCTGGCCATCGGAGACGCCCGCTCACTCAAGGCTGGACGGCCACGCACCCCACCGAGGGCGGAGACGCACGGCTCTTACCTGGTTGTACACGTTGTACTTGTTGATGTGGTTCTGGTGGAAAATCAGCTTCAGAAACCGCCCCACTGCATCAACGTGCACCGACTTCAGCTCCCGGGCTTTGCATCCCGTCTTCTCATTGTCGCAGAGGGAGACATAGCTGAGGGGAGATGTGGACTGAAGAATAACTGCCCGCTCCCACCCACGTGGAGCGGCTTAAGGGAATGCCACGTGCAGAATGGAACCCCCCAAACAGCCCCATTCCTCCAGTCTGCCCGGTTGCCAGCAGAGGCCTGCACCTGCCCACAGACAGCACCGCAGCACAGCCGGCACGCGCAGGCGCAGCCAGAAATCGTGAGCGGAGCAGCGCCCCAAGTCAGAGCTGGGAGGCAGAGCTCAGTGGGAGTGAGCTGGGGAATGCATGAGCTGATCTTACCCAAGTCTCCGAAAGCGCTCTGCTTGGTACGGCAGCAGGTGCTCGGGCAGGCTCTCGCTGATGTAGAACTCAACCTTGCTCGCGATCATGTACTGGTGAGCCAGCAGCTGCAGCTTCCTGATCCGGCACCGCTCCACCATCTGAAGGACGATCTCTTGTGGGAACTGGCAAAACCTGAGGACACACAGCTGTGTTCTGACTGACGCTCTCGCCGAGGTGGCCTGCTGCCACGGCCCAGCCCGCCCAGGAGCTGGACACTCCGGCCGCCATTCCCCGTGCCCTCCAGGCTGCAGGCTCCCGGTGGCACGTGCTTCAGTGCTGGCGAATGGCCTGCAGTGGGACTCAAACTGTGTGAGTCAGTCTAGCAGGGTGTCCACGCCGGGTCGGGACTGTGGCACAGCAGACGACCCACGGCATGGGCCTGCCACCCACGTGAGGCGTCAGGACTGAGCTACTGGTCCAGGCTGGCCATTTGGGCAGCGAACCAGTGGACAGAGGATTTCTTTTGGCCTTTCAAGTTTGTGTAGGGGCCAGAGCTGTGCTGTTGTGGGTAAATCTGCCACCTGCAGCATTGGCTCCTCACGTTGATGCAGGTTTTAGATTTGGCTGCCCCATGTGCAGTCCAGCTCCCTGCTAACAGCAGCAGGTGGCCCGTGTGGCTGGGCTGCTGCACCCATGGGGGAGCCCCAGAAGCAGCTCCTGTCTGCTGCCTTCAGCCAGGGCCAGTCCTGGCCACTGTGGTCACCTGGGGAGTGGACCAGAAGACAGAAGACCTCTCTCTCATTCTAACTCCACTTCTCAAATCAATTTTTTTTAAGTTGATAAAATAGGCAAAAGAGACACAGAGAATTTTTTTTATAAAAACTTGAATAATTTGGGAAAACCATGTGTCCAGAATTCTTAGATATTAGTAATTTTTACAAATTTATATTTTAATTCTGTTTTCCATTACTTCTTAAAAAAGACTTATTTTTTTTTTTTCTTGGAAAGTCAGATTTACAGAGAAAAGAAGAGACAGAAAGATCCTCCATCCGTTGTTTCACTCCCCAAGTGGCCGAAACGGCCTAAACTGTTCGGAACTGCGCCAATCCGAAGCCAGGAGCCAGGAGCCTCTTCCAGGTCTCCCACATGGGTGCAGGGTCCCAAGGCTTTGGGCCATTCTCCTCTGCTTTCCCAGGGCACAGGCAGGGGCAGGATGGGAAGTGGAGCCCTCAAGACACTAACTGGTGCCCACATGGGACCCTGGAGCACGCAAGGTGAGGACCTGGACACCAGCTACTTTCTTCTTTTTTTCCCCCTTAAACAACTATTTATTTTTGAAATGCAGAGTCAGAGAGGGAGAGACAGAGATCTCTCTCAGGTGCACCTCCCAAATGGCCACCATTTGTAGCTGGATTAGTCCAAATCCAGGGCTTCTTCTGAGTTTTCCCAAGGGCACAGGGCCGAAGCCCTGGGCCCGTCCTCGGCTGCTTTCTCAGGCCATACGCAGGGAGCTGCATCGGCACTACAACGCTGACACTGCTGTCTTAACCTACTGCACCACGACACTGGCCACAGCCGTCCTGTCCCTAAGGAGCACGGCGGGTGTGCTCGGGGTGGACGTGGAGAAGCCCGCGTGGCGGCCCAGGCTGGAGCCCCTCGTTTTGTTTACACAGCAAATACAAAGATGAAGGCAGCCAAGACCTAGCAGCACCATTCCTGACCATGACTGAGGCAGCTCGGCTGTGCCTGACACAGCACCGGACCCGTGTCCAGCTGCTGGCACTGGGGGCAGCGCACGCATGCGCAGCGGCGGTGTGGCGCCTCAGAACGGCAGTCAGGAAAGGCACCCGCATCTCTGGCAGGTGTGTGTGGTCCTGCCTGCTGGCCACACCTGCCCTCTTCCGGCTGGGAAGGCTCCAGGGCTGCCCTACACTTCCTGGAGAGCCAGCCCCCAGACAGGGCACCTCTGTAGCCCCCGATGCTGCGGCAGTGCCCCGAGGACTGCCTGCCCCTCGCCCCCGCCCCCCGCCGCTGTGTCTGGGTTTCCTGCAGTATTCCCACCGCTCTGCTCCCGCTGACACTCCAGACAGCCCCATTTCCAGGGGTCCAGGCGTGGCCCTGCAGCCTCTTCAGGAGCTCAGCATGCCTAGGCAACTGTCACACACCAGCTGGCCCCTTCTTCCTGTTCCAGCTGCCACTCCCACCCCCAGGATGGCAAACACGTTTCCTTCCTGGTCCCGACCAGCTCAGCTTCCCTAACTGCCCGAGCTCCTCCAAAGCCCTGGCCTGCTCAAGCGCCCAGGCTGCTGCCCTGGCCCTCCCCCTGCCTCTTGGCCGCTCCCTCTACCCTGCGCTCTAGGCTCCAGGCTCCTCTCTCTACCCTAGACTACAACGGGGGCCCAACTGGCCCAGGAACAAGCCCTGTGTAGCAGGAACCCTGCTTGCACACGGCCCGAGTCCCACTGCTCTGCCACGTGTGTATATGCAGAGCTGGAAGGGGCACACGTGACAGAAGCGCCAGGGCTCCTGACCTGACCACACTAGGGTCACAGGGTCAACTCCTGACAGCCCTCTGTGCTGTAAGCCACAGCTGGCATCCCCCATGCCTGCGGTGCCAGTGGTGCACTCAGTGACTTCCAGTGGGGAGATCAGAAGAAAAGCTTTCAATGAGTCTGGAAATTTGACGCTGCGCAGCAACTGGGCTGACAGGGTTGTCCGAGGCAGGGCACCCACTGAGGGGCGGCGCGTCCACAGTGGGGGCACCCACGGAGGGGCGGAGCGTCCACAGTGGGGGCGGGGCGTCCATGGGGGAGGGGCATCCACAGGAGGTGGGGCAACCACAGTGGGGCTAGGGTGGGGTGTCCACAGAGGGGCGGGGTGGCTACAGTGGGGCAGGGAGTCCATAGTGGGTGGGGCGGGGCATCACAGGGGGTAGGGCATCCACGGAGGGGCGGGGTGTCCACAGTGCGCGCGCGGGGGTGGGGGGCATCCACGGAGGGGAGGGGCATCCACAGGAGGTGGGGCATCCACAGTGGGGCTAGGGTGGGGTGTCCACGGAGGGGCGGGGTGGCTACAGTGGGGTAGGGGGACATCCACAGAGGGGCGGGGCATCCACGGAGGGGCGAGGTGTCCTCAATGGGGCATGGGTGAAGTGGGTGCGCTGGCAGAACACCCAAACTCGGAGAACAGTCCGAACTCCATGGGAAAGCATGCCTGGCCGCCTGATGGCACCCAGCATCAAGCTTGCAAAGCTACAGAGGTTGTCAGAGACATCTGCAGGGCAGAGGGGCAGGCAGGGTCCCCAGGGAAGCTGAGCAGCCTCCACAGGGGTACAGTGCTGCTACAGGAACCGCCGGGCGTGCAGACAGCCTCCCGCGGGCCCAATATTCTAACTTAACGGCGTCTGCCATGAAAATCTCCCAAACGGTTAGAAGGACACGGGGCCCCGAGAGACTCAGGCTGCCCCCTGCTCACAGCACAGTGCTGGAGGGCTGCCCCGGCCCCGCCTGGCCCTGCCCTGCCCCTGCCACAGGGCCCCCGAGGGCTTGGTGCGGGCTGGGGGGGGGGTCTGTCCTGCCCCCTGCTCCTTTCAGTGAGCGCTCAGTCCCTTCAACACTTTACCAGGAATAGGTGCTTTGAGTCTCCTTCAAAGCTCCAAAAAGGCAAGTCCATTTTAATTTGAAATGTGATTTATATTCAAATATAGCAATTTCCTTCTGAATCAAGGAAGACAGTGTGTGACCAAATCTAAAATGTCACACAGGTTAGTAGTCACGGGTCGAGGATAAGCAGTAACTTCTACCTGAACCTGGACAGGTTATGGACAGGGAGGGGACAGGAAGGGGTGGTGAGGAAGGGGCCAGGGCGGAGGGCAGAGGGTGGAGGTGGAGGGCAGAAGGCAGAGGGCAGAGGGCGGAGGGCAGAGGGCGGAGGGCAGAGGGCGGAGGACAGAGGGCAGAGGGTGGAGGGCAGAGGGCGGAGGGCGGAGGGCAGAGGGTGGAGGGCAGAGGGTGGAGGGCGGAGGGTGGAGGGCAGAGGGCAGAAGGCAGAGGGCGGAAGGCAGAAGGCAGAGGGCGGAGGGCAGAGGGTGGAGGGCGGAGGGCGGAGGGCAGAGGGTGGAGGGCAGAGGGTAGAGGGTGGAGGCTGAGAGCAGTGGTGGGCAGAGCCAGCACCAAGACTGAAAGAGCCTGTCACAGGTCCATGTGTATAGAGGTGCGTGAATGTTCAAGAAGGATTTGAAAGAGACTTTCCCAGGCTAAGGGTGCTGTCACATCTGAGCAGTCAGAGAGCCCAGGCGGCCAAGGTCAGCCCTCTCCCTCCCGCGGTTCCGTGGAGTGTGCTCACGCTGCGGGGGGACAAAGCCAGCCAACATCAAGCCTGGCACAGAATGGGACTGCGGTACTGCAGCACAGCCGGGTGGTCTTGGGACCCGCTCGGAAGAGGAGGAAGCCACGAGCTCTTCCAGACCCCGCCCACCCCACGCCCACCCCTGGCTGTCTGTGTACCTGGGTGACCGCCACCCGCTGACAGTGGGAGCGTGGATCATGAGTTCCCGGGCACTGAAGCCGTCCTCGTGTCCCGATGAGCTGACAACCACAAATCCAATCTTGTGGGGCATCCTGCAGGTGCGGGTCTTTGATCAGGAGCAGCGGGGTCCCTGCGAGGACAGGGAGCCACTGAAGATGCGCTTCCCAGGAGGCTCACCCAGAGTCAGGGCTCCGTGCCTGGCAAGCACTCGGCCATCTTGCTCACCACTCTGCCTCTAACCCAGGGCATTCGCTGGGTCTTCCCAAAGATTTGCTCAAGAAGCCTGACCAGTGCTGCGGACGGAGCTGCGTCCCCCGAGCTGCAGGCTCCAGTGTCTGACCGGTGGGGCCTGGGAACGGGACATGACCTGAAGGCGGCCCTTTGCACACATCCAGCTGAAGCCAGGGTGTTGGGTGGTACCTCACAAGAAGGGAGACTGGGTCCTGGGTCCTTATCCGGCATTAGCCACCCTGCACAGGTCCTGCCTAGGCACATCCTGGGAGGCCAACAGGTGCTACTGGTCCCTGGCACCCGCGTGGGAGACCCATACTGCCTGGCAGCCTCCTGGCTTTGCTCAACTGTGGCTGGCAGAAGTGTTTGGGAGTGAGTCAGCAGGTGGAATATGCTTGTCTCTCTGTGCCTTTCAATTCAGTAAACAAATAACTAACTTTAAGAAACAGAACACATTGCTATTAATGATTCTAGTCATTTATACCCCAAGTTTAACATGGCACATCACAGTTTCCTAGAAAAAAGCAAAATCAAACCAATCTCGAAAATAATAAAGAGCACAAAGCATTGGCTGAGAGGGGTCTTACCCACCTGCCTCCCCCTGCCCTGGCTGCCACCCACTATCCCACCCACTGCCCCCAGCCCAGCCTGCCACCCCACTGTCCCACCCACTGCCCCCAGCCCCGCCTGCCGCCCCACTGTCCCACCCACTGCCCCTAGCCCTGCCTGCCACCCCACTGTCCCACCCACTGCCTCCAGCCCTGCCTGCCACCCCACTGTCCCACCCACTGCCCCCAGCCCTGCCTGCCACCCCACTGTCCCACCCACTGCCCCCAGCCCCGCCTGCCACCCCACTGTCCCACCCATTGCTCTGCAGCCACGCCTGCCACCCACTGTCCCACCCACTGCCCCCAGCCCCGCCTGCCGCCCCACTGTCCCACCCACTGCCCCCAGCCCAGCCTGCCACCCCACTGTCCCACCCACTGCCCCCAGCCCAGCCTGCCACCCCACTGTCCCACCCACTGCCCCCAGCCCTGCCTGCCGCCCCACTGTCCCACCCACTGCCCCCAGCCCTGCCTGCCGCCCCACTGTCCCACCCTCTGCCCCCAGCCCCGCCTGCTGCCCCACTGTCCCACCCATTGCTCTGCAGCCACGCCTGCCACCCACTGTCCCACCCACTGCCCCCAGCCCTGCCTGCCCCACTGTCCCACCCACTGCCCTGCAGCCAAGCCTGCCACCCACTGGTCTACCCACTGACCCCCAGCCCTGCCTGCTGCCCCACTGTCCCCCCCCTGCCCTGCAACCCCCCCCCCCCCCCTGCATTCCAGCATGGCAGCTCCTCCCACACTCTTCCTGTTCTGCACTTCTGGGTCCTTCAGGTAAAAAGTCACTGCTCCGCTGGCCTGTGCACCTGTCCCTGCCGCCCAGCACATCAGAGTACAGGTCTTCTAAGAAGGGCTTGGTACCCACTGACACCCCCTCTCCCCCAGGCAGCCACAGCCATCTCCTTTCCTTGGGCATCTGCATTCCCGGAGAAGATGCTACCCCAGCACAATAGGACCCAACAAAGGCCACCTGCGGCCAGTCGGCCACGCCCACGGCCTCCGCTCTCAGCGCGAGGACACCCCTGCCTTGGTACTGCCCACGTGCAGACTGCCCGTCCTAACTCCTTACGGCACTACAGCTACTGGGCATCCCCTGTAACCTCAAAGCAGGGTCATAGGAAACAGAATGAAGATATGTTTATTTGTGTGCAAAAATTCTGAAATCTGCATTTTTCATAATGTACATTTCATACAAAATTTTTGAAGGCCTCTTGTATGCATGGATTTAAATTCCTTCCCTTTCTTTCTTTCTTTTTTTTTTTTTTTCGTGACAACCACCACCACCAACAACAAAGTCTTCCTGAAGGTCCCGCCCAGAGCAGGACACGCACAGGCAGACAGACACCTGTCCAGCTAACCAGGGTACTGGGCACACCCGTGGGTGGCTGCCCCATTGTCAGTGCCCCTATTGACAGCGAGGCGGGGCCATGAGCGCCGTGGGCAGTGAGGACCAGCTGGGAGCTGCGTGAGGATTCTGGGTGAAAAAATGAGTTCTTCCATGCTCCATCCCCGAAGAGGCCGCGCAGTAACCTCCAACAGCACACCTGGTTTCCACTTGCCTTGGTAAGAATGAAATGTTACACAAGTAACCACTTGTGTAACCACACAAGTAATTGGATGGGTTTCAAAAAATTGGAAGTTTAAGCAACAACAAAAAAGCAGAAAAGGACTGCAAGAGTCAGGGCCAGCGGCCCTTCAGACCGGCAGCTTGGGAAAAGGACACCAACAACAGGCCCGCCTGGAGCCCTGGGGCGGGGTGGGGGGTTCCTGTCAGCACCGGTCACCTGAGGCTCACCCCGTCTCACATCATCGAGGCCCACGCCACACCTGGTCACCTGAGGCCCACGCCCACCACATCCACCATGCCTGGTCACCAGGGGTCCACTCCCCCCCGCCCCGTGCCCAGTCACATGAGCCAAGCTTGCCATGCCTGGTCACCCCAGGCCCATGCCTGGTCAATGCGTGCCCATGGCTGCCATGCTTGGTCACCTGAAACCCACACCTGCACATGCTTGCCACGCCTGGTCACCCGAGGTCCATGCCCATCACGCCCAGTCACCCAGGTCCACGGCTGGTCACCCAGGGTCCACTCCCCCATGCCCAGTCACCTGAGACCCATGCCTGGTCGCCCGAGGCCCACTCCGGCAATGCCCAGTCACCCGGGGTCCACGCTCAGTCACCCAGGTCCACCCCTACTCACCCGGGGTCCACTCGCCCGTGCCTGGTCACCCAAGACCCATGCCCACCACACCTGGTCACCCGAGGCCCACGTTTGCCATGCCTGGTCACCCGGGGTCCACGCCCGTCACCCAGGTCCATGCCCGGTACCCCGAGGCACATCCCCAGTCACCCAGGCCCACCCCCAGTCACCCAGATCCACGCCCGGTCACCCAGGTCCATGCCCAGTATCCCGGAGGCCCACGCCGGCGACGCCCGAGCTAGCGACCCGCGCACGGCTCCGGGCCCGCAGCCCGATACCTGTGGTGTCCGGGCCGCGCCGGGCAGCGCCGGGGCCTCCGGGCCGGGCTCGCTCCGAGGAGGCGGCGAACCCTCCGCCCTGCCCGCGGACGCCGCTCTCATGACAACCAGCCCCGGGCCGGGGCGTACTGCGCCTGCGCGACCTCGCCGTGACCCGCCGCGCCTGCGCAGCGAGATGCCGGCCGCCGCCGTCGCTTCCGGGTTCCAGGTCTGCACCTGCGCACGGGAGGGACTCGCAGCTTCCCGGCTCCGGCTGTGCAGTCCGGTCCTCTCGCGGCCGGGGACGAGCCAACCATGCTCAAGAAACCCAAGAGCGTGAGGCTGCGCGCTCTGCACGGCGCCGCCAAGTTCGGGGTGGCCGGCAGGAGCGTCCGCGAGCTGCTGCGGAAGGGCTGCGCACGTTTCCAGGTGGCCGGGAGGCCAGGAGGGTCCTGGTCCAGGGGCTGAGTGATCTGGGGGTGGTCTGGAGGCCAGGGTCGTGGTCCAGGGGCTGAGTGATCTGGGGGTGGTCTGGAGGCCAGGGTCGTGGTCCAGGGGCTGAGTGATCTGGGGGTGGTCTGGAGGCCAGGGTCGTGGTCCAGGGGCTGGGTGATCTGGGGGTGGTCTGGAGGCCAGGGTCGTGGTCCAGGGGCTGGGTGATCTGCGGGTGATCTGGAGGCCAGGGTCGTGGTCCAGGGGCTGAGTGATCTGGGGGTGGTCTGGAGGCCAGGGTCGTGGTCCAGGGGCTGAGTGATCTGGGGGTGGTCTGGAGGTCAGGGTCATAGTCCAGGGGCTGGAGGCTGGAGCTTGGGTTGCCGGGGGTCAGTGTCATGCGGGGGTGGACGTGGGGGCTCAGCCTTGCCCTGTCTCGCCCTCCAGCTGCCCGAGCGTGGTTCCCGGCTGTGTCTGTATGAGGATGGGACCGAGCTGACGGAGGACTACCTCCCCAGTGTCCCCGACGATGCGGAGCTTGTGCTGCTTGCCGAGGGCCAGAGCTGGCTGGGCTGTGAGTGGCAGACACGGGAGGTGGGCGCTGGTGCTGGGGGCAGCAGCTATGCTCTTGCTGAGAGGACCACAAGTTCCCAGCGCCCTAGGCCGGCTATCGCCACTCTGGAGGGTGGCTGTGGGTGCCTGGGCCATCAGCAGGTGGCTGCGTTGGAAGTGCAGCCGCCGGGACTCAAACCTGTGCCTTTATGGGCTGCTGGTGCCCCGTGGTGGTTTAGCCCACTGTGCCCAGCGCCAGCCCCATCCCTTCTGTGCGCACAGACTGTTCCTTTCCCATGGGGACTCCTCCTGACACCCCCTGTTGGAACCCTGAGACCCACAGTAGGGTTTCCTCACTATGGCGAAGCCTGACCACAGGGGTTGAGGTTCCTGCTCTGGGGAGTCCTGGGAGGGCCTGGGAGGGGGACTGAGTGTCCAGGAAGGTCCCGAGAAGAGGCAACTGCTTAGGCCCAGAGGAGTCCGTGCGGTGGGGCCGGGGAGGCTGTTGATGCCTGCAGAGCCAGCTGGCCTCAGCTGTCTGCTGCACCTGCCTTGGTGGGCACATCTAAAGATGGGCGCGGGCTGCACAGCTGTGGGTACAGGGCTGGGGCTGTGGCCATCTGAGCTCTGAGCTGGGAGGTCTTGGGTGTGGTCAGGGACCTGAGGCCCTGGACCGTGTCCCCTCCTGAACCGTGTGCGTTTCTTTGTCCCCCACGGGTGGCAGACGTGAGCGACATCAGCCGCTTTCTCAGCGTGTTTCAGGAGCCGCACGCGGAGGTCATTGTGGCAGCGCAGCAGCTTCTGTCGGCCGAGCAGGCCCCACTGCGGCAGAAGCTGCTGTCCGACCTGCTGCACAGCGTTAGCCAGAACATCCCTGCCGAGGGCCGTGCCGAGGACCCGCCCTGGTTTGAAGGTGCGTGTGGGCTGGGCTTTGGGGTGTGGTGGGTGTGACCAAACTCAGGGAGTCAGGACACCCCAGTTAGGTTTCAGATCCCAGCCTGATGTCTCGTGGTGTGGCCCAAGGACTTGGGGCGCAGGTGGCTGCTGCTGCTTAGGGGCGAGGCTGGGGCCGCCCTCAGATGGGCATTTACTGGTTTCCAGGCTGTGGGTAAAGCGTGGGCCCGGGAGAGCGGGGTGTTAGCCATGTTCACGTGTGCTGCACAGGCGGCTGGGGGGCCTGTCTTCCTTTTTTTGGAATGTTCATCTATTAGAGAGAATGTTCTAGCGTTTGCTGGTCCGCTCCCCGGATGTCCAGGGAGCTGGAAACGCATGGCCAGTGTACCAGGCGGCTGGCAGAGACTCGGGGGTCCTGCTGCCTCCTCCGCGTGCAGCAGCAAGTGGCGCTCCGAGGCCCTCTGATACCAGGTGCCCGCTCTGAGAGCTCTTCCCGTTAAAGGCCGTGCTTGAGCCGCTTCCCTCTCCTGGGCTGCCCTCAGCCTTGTAAGCCTGTTGGAGGCCAAGCTGGGTCGGCCGTGGCTGGCAGAGTCCTTGGGAGCTGCGCGATGCCGCTGGAGGCGAAGGCCAGACATGCTGCACAGCCCGAGCCCGTCTCGCCACGTGAGGCCTCTGGCCATCATGGTCTCCATGTGGGGCCCCAGGCCGGAGTGCCACCGGCCACCCCATGGACTTGGCACTATTGTCCCTTCCTCTGGCAGGTTTGGAATCACGATTCCAGAGTAAGTCTAGCTACCTGAGATACAGCTGTGAGAGCCGGATCCGGAGTTACCTGAGAGAGGTGAGGCCGGTGCTCACTGTCGGCTGAGTTGGCCCCCGGGGCTTCAGTCAGTGGCACAGAGCTGTGGGCCCAGGCGCTGGCTGGGCATCTTGGGAGGTTTGCGGCCACGAGGGCGTGCCCCTGGACGGTGGCTCTCAGGGCTGGCAGAGCCCGTTTGCCTCCTTGCTGCACAGCCTTCTCTCTGCGTCCAATCTGCCGTTGTTACCCACTGCCCTCACAGGGGTCAGACCTCTAGGGCCGAGCTGTCCTGGACTTGAACCTTGAAAGCCCATTAAATAAACCCTTCTCTTCCTCAGGGTCATCCGATGTGTTGCTGGAATGACAAAGCTGGTGGCTGTACCTGTGTTAGGGCTGTGTGGCTCTGGGGCCTGGCCCCCGGGGCTTTTGGACACCTGAGGGTTCCTGGTCAGGCTGCCCCACTAAGCTAAGCCAGCAGGGCACCAGAGGCATTGCTACCTCACTGTCACTCGCTGTGATGTCACCTCAGGCAGCCCCAGGCTAGCCGCCTGCTCCCCAGGAGTGCCATGTTGCCCCCTTGTGCCTGTTGGTATGGATCCCAGGCCAGCCACCCGTGCCCGGGGATGCCACGTTGCCTCCGCTGTGCCTGTCAGTGTGGGCAGCCCCAGGCCAGCCACCCGTGCCCAGGTGTGCCATGTTGCCTCCGCTGTGCCTGTCAGTGTGGGCAGCCCCAGGCCAGCCACCCGTGCCCAGGTGTGCCATGTTGCCTCTGCTGTGCCTGTCAGTGTGGGCAACCCCAGGCCAGCCACCCGTGCCCGGGGATGCCACATTGCCTCCATTGTGCCCAAAAATCTGGGTTTCTTCATTTTTCTATTCTGTCTTGACATGAATTTCCCCCAAATAAACACCCTGCTTTGTGCCCTGTTCATGCTGAGCGCCCCCTCCTGAGCGCCCCCTCCCCCAGCACAGCTGATAACGGCTGCCTGCCCTGGGTTGGGCAGGCCCAGGTTGTGCCAGCTACCAGCCTGGCATAGCTGGGACGATGGCCTGCCCTGGGGTGGGTAGGCCTGGGCTGCGCTGGCTGGGCATAGCTGGAACAGCTGCCTGGCCTGGGGGTGGGGAGGCCCGGGCTGTGCCAGCTACCAGGCTGGGCATAGCTGGGACAGCTGCCTGCCCTGGGGGTGGAGAGGCCCGGGCTGTGCCAGCTGCCGACTGGACTCCGTAGCACTTTGGCAGGTGCTGTGAGCTGCTGAAGTCCCCTAGCCCCTTCCTGCTCAGCAGGTGCAAGCAGCAGCCTGGTGACCCTCCCAGGGGAGTGTTCTTTCTCCTCACAGAGGGCTGTTCCTTGGATCCCTTGCCTGGGTGGGGTCCCTGTCTCCGGGGGTGCAGTGGGCTGGCTGCGCCAGGTGTCAGGTGGGGGTGTGCGTCCAGGCTCAGCGTGATCCTTGCGTCTCCAGGTGAGCTCTCACGTCACCATGGTGGGCCCTGAGGCCCGGGAGGAGTTCCTGCGGGTGCTGGACGCCATGGGCCAGAAGCTCAGGTCCGTGCACTACAATGGCAGCTACTTCGACCGAGGGGCGGCGGCTGGCAGCCGGCTCTGCACACCGGAGGGCTGGTTCTCCTGCCAGGTGAGCATGTGCCCCGTCACTGGGAGGAGGGGCCGTGGCCCAGGTGTGCCCACTGACTGTGTGTGGGAGGTAAGGCCATGGCCATTGCCTGCTGAGCCTGGCAGCCCAGTGTCCTTGCTGGGACCACAGGGAGCTGTTGTGAGGCTGTGAATGGAGAGGCTGTTCGTTGGGGCGGCCCTGGCTGACCAGGTGCTGGCTGGGGCCCTGGCCAGTGGTTTCTCACCGGGTGGAGATGGGTGTGGGAATGCCAAGCTCAGGGAGGCTGGCATGGCAGTCCTGTCGCCTCCTGGAGACAGGGAGGCTGGCGTTGTGGTCCTGTGGCCACCTGGAGCTCAGGGAGGCTGGCATGGCGGTTCTGTGGGCACCTGGAGTGACAGGCACCGACATGACAGTCACAGGCCCTCACTTGTCCTCTTTGGAAATGCAGAGGAGTGTCCGTGGCAACGAGGGAGAGGGGTGCTCGGTGTCCTTTCAGGAGCGTAGCTCTGCCTGACTCCCCAGGTGTGGACAGCTGCAGGGGGTCTCCTTCTCTTGTCGGTCCTCAGGGTCCTTTCGACATGGCCGACTGCACGTCCCGACACTCCATCAACCCCTATAGCAACAGGGAGAGCCGCGTCCTCTTCAGCACGTGGAACCTGGATCACATGTGAGTGCCCACCCCCGGGGACAGGACCACGTCCGGGGACCTGCTGCGCCCCTCCCCAGCCTGGCCTTGCCCAGGCCAGCGGGACCACCCGGAGCGGTTCTGGCCTGGGGAGGGACCCTGGGGTGCATGTCGGGGAGAGGTCCTTGGGTTGTTTATGCCCTGGAGGACAGCTTGCCCTGTCCCTCCACGGGGGCTGCTGGGGTTTCCAGCTGTGGGTCCCTCAGGGGCCGTGGTGGTCACGGGGGCCTGGCAGACCTCGCCATGCTCTGGTGGAGAGAGACGCACAGCCTGCGGCCCAGGAAGCAGACAGCACCCATCCCGCCTGCAGAATCGAGAAGAAGCGCGCTGTGGTCCCCACCCTGGCTGCTGCCGTCCAGGACCCGGGCGGCAGGGAGGTGGACTGGGAGTATTTCTACAGCCTGCTCTTCACCACCGAGAACCTGAAGCTGGTCCACATCGCCTGCCACAAGAAGACCACCCACAAGCTCAGCTGTGACCCCAGCAGGGTCTACAGACTCCCGGCGAGGCCGCGAGCAAGGCCCGCCAGGAAGCGCCAGAGGCCGCGAGGGAGGCCCGCCCTGGCCCGGAGCCTGCCAGGGGGTCGCTGAGGCCAGAGCTCAGGACTCCCCGCCGCCTGGTTGTACCTCCCTGGTGTGGCATCCCTGCTCCAGCAATGTCCTGGCTGCACTCGGCCACCGGCTGGCAGAGCAAGTCTTACCTGCCTCACCCACGTCTCTGTGTTCTGCTGGGTCCGTGCTTGTGGCCATGACAGCTCAGAGCCCTGGACTGTTCCAGACTCGTACTAGATGTTTGAGAGCAGGACAAAATGTCCACTCCACACAGCATATACATGGACGGTCACTGCCAAGGGCTGGGGGGATAGCAGATGGGGCATGAGGCAGGGCTGCAGGCAATTCTGCAGGTGAAACATGCTGAGGCTCAGCCCGATCCCTCTGCGGTGCAGCCCTGCGGCTGGCCTCACGGGCTATGTGGGCACGCTAGTGGCTGGCCTCACGGGCTGCGTGGGCACGCGAGCGGCTGGCCTCACGGGCTGCGTGGGCACGCGAGCGGCTGCCCTCACGGGCTGCGTGGGCACGCGAGCGGCTGGCCTCACGGGCTGCGTGGGCACGCGAGCGGCTGCCCTCACGGGCTGCGTGGGCATGCGAGCGGCTGGCCTCGGAGGCTGCGTGGGCATGCGAGCGGCTGGCTTCACGGGCTGTGTGGGCATGCGAGCAGCTGCCCTCACGGGCTGCGTGGGCATGCGAGTGGCTGGCCTCGGAGGCTGTGCGGTGAGCCATGTGCATGGCCGCAGGAAGCCTGGCCGCACCAGCAGCAGGAATCCCAGGGAGGGACAGTCCTGAGTCATGTGTCTGATAATACTTGAAATTTTTTTTTTAAGATTTACTTTTATTGGACAGTGAGATATACAGAGAGGAGAGACTAGAGGAAGATCTTCCATCTGCTGATTCACTCCTCAAGTGGCCGCAACAGCTGGAGCTGAGTCAGTGTGTAGGCAGGAGTCTGGAATCTCTTCCGGGTCTCCCATGCGGGTGCAGGGCCCCAAGGCCTCGGGCCGTCCTCGACTGCTTTCCCAGGCCACAGGCAGGGAGCTGGATGGGAAGTGGGATGGCCGGGATTAGAACTGGTGCCCAAATGGAATCCTGGAGCATGCGAAGTGAGGACTTTAGCCACTAGGCTATCACGCCAGGCCCCAATACTTGAATTTTTTACGTGGGCATTTATAACATTTTAAAATGTATTTTTACAAGCCATACATTTTGTAGCTTAATTTTCAATGTGTCGTGCAATCAGAAAATGCAGTGAAGGTATCTCGTTTGTTGTGAAGTTGATTTACAGGTTCAGGGCCAGAGAGCGCGGGAAGGGAAACGGGCGGGAAGGGGACCGGGGCACATGTTTCTGCTTTCGGCTTCTGTCTGGGGAGAGGGCGCCCTCGCCAGGCCTGCGGGGGTGCGCCCTGGGCAGTAGGATGGGAGCTGTGCGGCTGCCAGCAGGTGACGCACGACACCTGCCTGTCCCACGGCCCGCCCCTGCCGTTCCTGCCTCTCGTTGGGCGTGCTGAAGGTGTCCTTCCGTCTCTTCTGCAGCTGCTTCCTGTTAATCCGGGGCCTTGCATGCTCCGGGTTTGGAAATCTACCTCATCCAATGGGTCCATCTCACAAGCCGTAGAAAGTGTAGCTGTCCGTGTCCCGGCTTGGTCACCGTCGCGGTGAAGGTCGCCGGCTGTGTCCCCGCATGGTCACTGTCGCGGTGAGGGTCGCCGGCCGTGTCCCCGCACGGTCACTGTCGCGGTGAGGGTCGCCGGCCGTGTCCCCGCATGGTCACTGTCGCGGTGAGGGTCGCCGGCTGTGTCCCCGCACGGTCACCGTCGCGGTGAGGGGTCGCTGCCTTTTTTGTGTTTTTGAAGTGGCATCCAAGGACCTTGGGTGGTGGGCAGGCCGACTCGCCCTGGGTTGTGTCTGGGCACGACTCGCCCCGCCCAGGGTCAGCACAGGAGGTGGCACATCGTGCACCGGGTGTTCCAATGCCCACACGCCCGGGTCTCTGGTCCTGAGACGGGGAACCCGGGTTTCTTGGCAGCACCAAAGGCCATCATCCCCCCATCCCCGATCCTGGCCTAGCACAGCTGGCGACCCCCTAGAACACGTCATATTCCTGGCCTGCTTAAGAGCAGCAGTGGGGCCCACAATGCACTCTAAGGACAGGTCCAAGTTTGCACTGGCTGAGAATGCTAAGACCCAGGACACCCAGGAGCCGAGGGGGCTCGTCGGCTGGGGGCTCTTGCCGTCGCTGGAATACGAGGCGGCCTGTGTGTGGGACATTCAGGGGCCCTGGGCACAGCCCCTGGTATGAACTGGTCCCAGCAGGGCACTGAGGAGGGCAGTTGAGGCCGGTGCAGCACCTGCTCCCCTTAGGTCATCCTCACAAAGGCTGAAGAACTTGCTGGAACCCTGGAGCTGCCGCTGCAGGAGGCTGGACAGACACCTCAGAGGTGCCCCTCGGACATGGCCCTTTGCTTGCTCTGGCCAAGCTGGGGGAGGTGCCGGGTGCCTGTTCTAGAAAGGAGGTGTTCCCAGTCAGAAGGTAAGGTCCCCCAGCTCCCCGGCTCTAGGATGATACAGCTGGCAGCTATCCACACACACGTGAGGTGGCTGTGCGATGCACTGACAGGCCGGCTCGGGAGCACCTGCAGCTGCCCTGAGGCGCCCTGTGGTCCAGGGTGGCGGTCACCAGGAGCTGGGTCACCTGCAGCTGCCCTGAGGCGCCCTGTGGTCCAGGGTGGCGGTCACCAAGAGCCGGGTCACCTGCAGCTGGTCTGAGGCGCCCTGTGGTCCAGGGTGGCGGTCACCAGGAGCCAGGTCACCTGCAGCTGCCCTGAAGCGCCCTGTGGTCCAGGGTGGCGGTCACCAGGAGCCGGGTCACCTGCAGCTGCCCTGAAGCGCCCTGTGGTCCAGGGTGGCGGTCACCAGGAGCCGGGTCAGCTGCAGCTGCCCTGAGGCGTGCCTGTGGTCCAGGGTGGCGGTCACCAGGAGCCGGGTCAGCTGCCCTGAGGCGCCCTGTGGTCCAGGGTGGCGGTCACCAGGAGCCGCCCCGGGCGACCAGCCTCCTGTGGGTTCACAGGCGAGGGATGCGAGGGACACCAGGCCCTCGCCTTCCTGGCTGTCAGGAACAGTTTCACACCTGAGACTTCTTGAAAATGATTTCCAAAATAATTTTATTTCTTTCTCATAAGTAGTTTGCAAAATTCCAGGGCAAATGTTAACTTCCTATACAGAAATAAAAGCAAGTCCTTTAATCATTGGCACAGCATCGATCACATGAATGATCAAACTCAGATCATGAAAAATACATCTGCATATTATAAAACTGACGCGCTTCCGCAGAGGGGCTCATTTTCATTAAGGCCTCGCTTACTGAAAGCTGTCTCGGAGCCGGCCAGGTCATCCTGGATGAGCACAGGAGCAGGCTGTGACGTTGGCATGGCCAGCAACGCCCAGCTGTCCCCGCATGCTGCCCCGGCTGGTCCCAAGGCCTCACTACACTCTCAGGCAGACGCTGTCTGCTTGGCACCGGGTGGGCGTGTCCTCTACCCGTCAGCGCCATCCTCCTCCTCGTCCTCCTTGGCTCTGAAATGCATTTTCCTGAACTCTCGCCTGCTCATGGAGGGGCACGAGGAAGACGCTGGTGGCAGGTCCTTGGAGGGGAAGGAGACAGGACTTCAGCTGAGGGTCCGCACCCCGGGGACCACACTGTCCATCAGCTCTGGAGCTGGCTGGGTTGTCCCCCTCTCCCATCCCCTCCCCAGGACCAGTGAGGACCACCAAGTCCCAGCACTGCCTCAGCAGAAGGGCATGGGGCTCCTGTCCCACTCTGCAACCACGTGGCTGTGTCCTGACCCTGTGACCCACACAGCTGCTGTCCCACCCTAACCCTGTGACCACGGGGCTCCCCTCCCACCTGCGGCTGACGGCCCATCCTGTGGCCACAGGGCTCCTGCCCCACTCTGCAGCGGGGTCCACTGAGGCCGGTCCCGTGGCTGATTCTCGGCTTGTGAGCCGATGAAGTTAGCGCCCTGCCTGCCTGGGGAGGCGTGACCTGCAGTCAGCCCGTGGGCGCGTGGCTTACCTGCATGAGCTCCACGTTGCCGAAGAAGCGGCTCACGGGCAGCGGCTGGTTACTGTCCTCATCTAGGAAGACACTGTTGTCCATGGCCAGCCCTGGGGCCCGGGCAGCCTCTGTCTCCGGCCCGGGCTCGGCCTGGGGGGCGCAGCAGCCCTGGGCATCTTCGTGGCCGGGCGCAGCCCCAGGCTGCGGCCTGGATGGGTCGTCCGCAGTCTGGGCTGAACGGGGACTAAGTGGCAGCCCGGCCACCTCCTCGTGGCCAGCGGCATCAGTCGCGGGGCCCGCCAGCGCTGCACTGTCCCCAGCGAACTCAGACTCCGGAGGGGTCCCCGGTGCCATTTTGGGCAAGGAAGCACCATCATTTTGGGGGGCGAGTTTCTGTAATTCTGATTTCACAAGATGGCCTTTGTCACACTTGAACTTCTTGGAGGACCGTCTGTCTATGGCCTTGTGTGATGAGGAAGCCTGTCGGGAAGACGTTAAAGGCAAACTAGACTGACCCAGGATAAAGACAGGGGTGAGGGCTCCTGCTCAGGGCCAGAGGAGCCAGGCGGGTGATGTGGCACAGGTCATCACAGCACCCAGGGCAGCCACATGGGGTGCCTCACCCCAAGCAGGAATGCCTGGGTTCGTGTCTGGACTCAGCTTCTGGTCCATCCTCCTGCCAGTGTACGCTGCGGAAGGCAGCCCACGCAGCCCACGCTCCCGGGCTCCCTGCTGCCCCGTGGACACTGTGGAAGGCAGCCCATGCTCCCGGGGTCCCTGCTGCCAGTGCACGCTGCGGAAGGCAGCCCACGCAGCCCACGCTCCCGGGCTCCCTGCTGCCCCGTGGACACTGTGGAAGGCAGCCCATGCTCCCGGGGTCCCTCCTGCCAGTGCACGCTGCGGAAGGCAGCCCACGCAGCCCACGCTCCCTGCTGCCCCGTGGACGTTGCGGAAGGCAGCCCACGCAGCCCACGCTCCCTGCTCCCTGCTGCCTGTGGGAGCCTACACTGACTCCTGGCCTCCTAACCGTAACTGTGGCATCAGGAGGGAGACAGTGATGCACCGTCTGTCCTCTTTTGATCTAAAGGGCTGTCCTGTACAACAGCAGCCCGGTCCCCCGCAGCCGCCCTCCACCCGCACTCCCCGGCTGCCCTGGTGCGGGTTCCATGCAAGCCACCTGGCGCAGAGCTGCCTGGAAGAGGGGGTCCCTCTGCCAGGACCCTTCCTCTTCCTCCAGGCCTACGGGTCAGGGTGGTGTCGTGACAGGCCAGTCTTCCTGATGAGCCAGTCCCTCTGGACCCACTGGGCTGGAGTGTTCCCTCCTCTGTGCTGTCACCATCCCTTGCTCAGACACGAGGCTGCGTCCACGTTTCCCTGACAATGCGTCTGGTGGCAGCTGTGCATAGAGCCGGGAGCCCAGGACCCGGTGCTGGGGGACACAGGCTCACCTGGCATGCTGTCTTGGCTGATGTGGCACCGGCGGCGTCCTGCGCGGCGGCTGAGCAGCTGCGGGCTCTCAGGCGTGCTGAACACCGCACCTCACCTGTGAGCTGGACGGCACGGGCTCGGTGAGGCGTGCTAGTGCGGCCAAGGGCACAAAGACGGGGTTGCGGGACACTCGAAGGACACTGCATGCCACCACTGCCAGCCTTCCACCACTGCCAGCCTTCCCGCCTCCCGAGGACACCTGGGGTCAGGCGAGGATCTGCCCCACACTAGTCTACCCTGGGAACCACCATCTCGAGTTCACAGCCAGGAGGACGCCTCAGGGCTGAGCCACGCCCCTGCCTCAGGGTGCCCTAATGCCTGGGCGCTGTGCCAGCGGTCCCTGCGGCATCTCCCGCGCGGTCCCCCAGGTCCGTCACAGTCTGGGGTCCGCAGCAAGCGGCTCTGTCCCCTCTACTTCATCCTGAATGTGCAGGAACAACTCGGCTTTCCAGAAACAAAGATGACAGTTACTTCGCGGCCCTGGGCCCGCAATCTGCCAGCTCGGAGCCCCCACAGCGACACAGCACTGCCAGCTCAAGGTCCAATTTCAGGGCGTCTGCCACCTCCCTGCCTGACCCAGAACCCAAAGCAAGGTAACAAACCAAACGTAGGAAGTGGTGCACCTTACAGCTCTCCCTAACACCTGAATGACAGTAGGACATGGGTAATAAACAGAGCCGATCCGGAAATGCACACCGGGACAGAGGAAGGGAAGGGAGACAGTGGCTGCAGGCTGTGACACAGGGCAGGCTGCTCAGAGCCGGAGACAGAGGCAGTGCATGTCGCCAAGGAAGGAAAGTAGCCTACAACCCGAGGGAAGGGAAGGCACCTGGCCTGCTGTGTGGCCCCTTGGGGGCTCCTGGCATGGGGCAGCACCTGCTGTGTGGCCTCTTGGGGGCTCCTGGCCGGGGGCAGCACCTGCTGTGTGGCCCCTTGGGGGCTCCTGGCATGGGGCAGCACCTGCTGTGTGGCCCCTTGGGGGCTCCTGGCATGGGGCAGCACCTGCTGTGTGGCCTCTTGGGGGCTCCTGGCCGGGGGCAGCACCTGCTGTGTGGCCTCTTGGGGGCTCCTGGCCAGGGGCAGCACCTGCTGTGTGGCCTGCCTGCTGGGGGCTCCTTATTGCGGCTCACAGGGCAGCTATGCCTGGGCCTTAGCTCCAGGGCAGCCACCCCGTCTCCCCGTCCTGAACAAGGCTGAATCCCTAAGATGCCCCATGGCAGGGCAGGGCCCCCCATCCCTGGTCCTGCCTGCCAGAAGGCAGCGGCCTGAGTGTGGCCCTGCCAGGTGCCACGAGCTACTGAGCCAGCTCTTCAAGCAGCAGCTTCTCTGAGACTCCTGACCCTAGTGGGCTAAAGTAAAGGGGTGGGGTGGAGCGTGCTGGCTTTGCAAGCTTATCCCCCACCTGCAACTGCTTTAGGTCCCATCCAGCTCCCTGTTTGTGGCCTGGGAAAGCAGTCAGGACGGCCCAAAGCCTTGGGACCCTGCACCCGCGTGAGACTGGGAGAGGTTCCTGGCTTTGGATTAGCTTGGATCGGCTCAGCTCCGGCTGTCCTGGCCACTTGGGGAGTGAAGCAGCGGGTGGAGAATCTGTCTCTCCTTCTGTGTATAACTGTGTCTTTCAATTTAAAAAAATCTAATAAATAAATAAAATCATAGACAAGATGAATCTATGGAAGATTTGCCAAAAACATAACGTCGTGTGGCTCCGAGGACACGCGTGACCGACAGATCCCCGCAGCCTCCCCCGTGCAGACCAACAGCAGCAGCAAACACAGCCCCAAGTCACCCCAGGCCACAGGGGGAAACAGGACCCAGTACCCCAACTTCACCCACAACACCGGAGTGAGCGGGCTCCCGCGGTCACCCCGAGCCGAGAGGCCGAGTCCCCTGGGCGCCTGCGAACCCCATGCCCAGTGGGGCAGAGCCCCTGCTGCAGCCAGCCTCGATGGGAACCCCACCTTCCTGGGGGCGCAGCCAGCCCGGGAACCCCACCTTTGCGGGGGCGCGACAGGGACGCTCCTCGGCCCCGCTCCCTGCGGCCCCGGCCAGGCACCGACAGCGGGGCAGCGCCCGGGAACCCCACTTTTCGGGGGCCCTCACCTTTCGGCTCCTCATGGGGCTGAGCGGTACCCCGCGCCCGGCCCAACGCTGCTCGGCGGAGCGACCCCTCGCGGCACCCGGACGCGCCGCGGCGTCTGACGTCACAGCCCGGCGACCGCTGGCACGTGACCCGCGCTGGCCCCGTAGACTGTGAGTTCGGGTTGCGCCTCGCAGGGCCCTGCGGGGTCACGGTGCGGGCGCCGGGCCGGGCCGCGCTGTTTGGCAGGGTTACCGTCTGTGCGCGTTCCTGTCCTCCCTGGCGGAGCGGCCGCCTGTCCTGGCCGCGGAGGGCCTGCCGTGGTTGACGGCGAGGCGGCCATGTTTGAGAAGGGCGCGCCCCCTAGCGCTTCGGAGGGCGCAGTGTCACTCAGCCGTCCGCCCAGGCAGCAGTTCGTCCGTCCGTCCACTCACACGTCCACACATCCATCCATCAGTCCGTCAGTCCATTCATCCACCCACGCAGCCACTCATCCATCGGTGCGTCCATCCGTCCACGCACACGTCCACACATCCATCTGTGTCCACTCACACATCCACCCATCCATCCACTTATCCACTCATTCATCTGTTAGATCTTCTGATCACCCGAGAAAGAAAATACCAACCAAGCACTAACAAATCTTTATTATGCAGAGAGAAGTCTGTTCCTGGGCCTTTCCCGTGCAGTGGAGCAATGAACAGGAGAGGAGAGGACCCCAAGTGGGAAGGACAGGTTGGGGAGCGGAGACAAAGGTTTTATACCCCCTCTGCATGGGTGCTGGCGTCACCCTGCTTGGGTCCTGATAGGACAGGAATGTTGGCCTTTGTCCATCATTGGCCTGTACGTGGCCTTGGCTGCCTTTGGGGTGTGCCAGATCTCTGGCTGAGGTCACTGTGGTGCCCACCCACTTCCTGTAACCGCGGTAACCATCACCACCCACCCATCCAGCCATGCATATCTGTTCATATCTATCCACCTTCCAGCTGTCCATCCCCCACCCAACCCCTCAGTCTCCACTTGGGGGTCCCTGTTGGATGCCAGGCATGGGGCAAGTCTGAGAGTCTTGTCCTTAGAGCTCTCCCGAGGGCATGTGTGTTTGGGTGAGACTGTCACATTGATGGCTCAGAGTCATGGAGAGCAGCGCCTGATGTTATGGCCCCTGGGCTGAGAGTGGCAAGGTTGAGAAGCCGTGAGCATCTATGGTGACCAGAGCCACCGCCTCCCTCCTCCCCACCAGAGGTTTTGGCAGGGAGTCTTCCAAAGTTACTAACGTCCACAGAGCCCCAGACTGGGTGGGCCACTCTCCTGGTGTGACCAGAGGGGCAGGGGGCCTGGTTCCTTTTGAGCCAATAGAATGAGGTTGGCCCGGCTGCTGCTCCTGGTTCCTCATACCCACTTTGTCCCTGCACAGGTCCTGTCCCTGGTCTTCTAGGGTGACGGGTCATCATCATCATAATGACTGGGCTGTGACACCTGTGCAGCCCCCACAGGGTGCGCGTGCGCGCACACACACACACACACACACACACACACACACGGTGGCTGGGTGTGAGACGGAAGCAGAGGGAGGGACGCAGGGTCCGAGCAGTACACACACACACACACACACACACACACACACACACACACACACACACACACACGGTGGCTGGGTGTGAGTCGGTAGGAGAGGGAGGGACGCAGGGTCCGAGCAGTACACACACACACACACACACACACACACACACACGGTGGCTGGGCGTGAGTCGGTAGGAGAGGGAGGGACGCAGGGTCCGAGTACACACACACACACACACACACACACACACACTTGGTGGCTGGGCGTGAGTCGGGAGGAAAGGGAGGGATGCAGGGTCCAAGCAGTACACACACACACACACACACACACACACACGGTGGCTGGGCGTGAGTCGGTAGGAGAGGGAGGGACGCAGGGTCCAAGTACACACACACACACACACACACACACACACACACACACACACACGGTGGCTGGGCTTGAGTCAGGAGGAGAGGGAGGGCCGCAGGGTCCGAGCAATACGCACACACACACACACACACACACACACACGGTGGCTGGGCGTGAGTCAGGACGAGAGGGAGGGATGCAGGGTCCGAGCAGTACGCGTGCACACACACACACACAAACACACACAGACACACGGTGGCTGGGCATGAGTCGGAAGGAGAGGGGGGCCGCAGGGTCCGAGCTCTGTGGTCTAGGTTTGGGCCACCGTTTATTTCCTAGGTTGTTAGCTTCTGCTTGACAAGCACGTTAAGCGCAGGTATCAGAAGGCTTAAACAAGTGGTCAATTTATCCAGAGGGTGAGGAACACGACCTTACCACTGTTCAGGGGGAGCGAACCCGGAAGGAAAGGCTGAGGCACAGCGATTGAGGCTTTGTCTTAAGGAAGAGAGTCGGGCCTGCAGGAGGCAAGAGACTGTGGGGGAGGGAGGGTGAAGAGAGCAAGCCAACCGTGGACGCAAGCGGGGAGGACCAGCCCCTGCCCGCACTGCTCTCCTAGGGCCTGCGAGGGCAGTGGCTGCAGGACAGCACAACCACCGTGGCCCCGGGGAACGGTGGACACGCTGACGCATGCGTGAGCTGAGGGGTCATCAGGCAGGGAAGGTGCGGTGTCCACTCCTCACCCAGGACTAGGTACCTGTCCAGACCCTATCGCGAGGACATTCGGCTTGTGTGCCTGGCCACGTGCCTGATGGCTGCGCGTGCTCTGTGCAAACGTGTGTGTCCACTGTGACGCATTTGCCTTCGGTACACACAGCAGGACTGGGCAGAGACTTGACAAGAATTTCATGCCAATGGGGACAGACAGGCTCCTTAGCTGAGCTCCCACACCGTGAGGAGCAGGCAGGAAGAATGCTGAGGCCCGGGACTGGCAGCAGAGACACCTGCTGGGCAGGGAGCCTGGCAGTGCCAGGTCAGCACCTGGGGACCAGTGATACTGCATGCTGCCCTGGCTGGTCAGTGACCAGGCCGTTGTGGCCACGCCCTGTGGAGAAACAGCTTGGAAAGGCTGGATTCCGGGCTCCCTACGAAACTGCCAATTCAGCTGCACCCTAGGGCAGGTGGTGAGGGATAAGTGGAGAGACGCTGGTGTGGGGCATTCTGGGCAGGCTGGGGCACAGGGGGAGGGCTGCTGGGCATGGAGGGGGCACAGCCTCCCACTCCCGCACATGGGTTCCTGGGCCCCCTCAGCCCCTTAACTCACTTGGCTAAGGGTCTTGTCATGTTGGGGACAGCTGCCACGGAGATGGAGTCTGACCCTGAATGTGATTTGAGACACCCCCCCCCCCCCGGGGACAGTTTCTCCAGGAGGCTCCTGGTCCCAGGCATCACCTGCGTGGAGCGCAGGGAGCTGTGGCTGCTGCCATAGCTGGGCAAGGTCACTGCGGAGGACAGGCGGAGCGGCCTCTGCTGGCCCTCATGGGTGCTGCAGGATACCTCAGGTGGCCGGAGACCTCAGGTGGCCAGTGCTGCCTCGGGGGCTGAAGGGCATCAGACTGCCAAGCAGTGTGCCCTGCGAGGGGATGGCAGAGGTCCCTGGCAGAGGGGGACACCCACCCTGAGGTCTCCCCCAGGAGCCTTCCAGTTCACGCGCTCCCTGCAGTCCCCAGGCTTCTGGGCTCGGCAGATTCTGCCTACAGTGGCTTCCAGGGGGAGCTCTCCACTTCCTGGCCTACTTGGAGGCAGGGGTTGGTGGGGGAAGGGTGGTCACATCTGTGTGGCAGAGAGTTGGCAGGTTGGGCGTGGGGATGGTGGGAAGTGTCCAGGAAAGGCGAGGGGGCCATGCATCCCCATGCCATCAGGGTGAAGAGGCGTAGGTGGGTCTGCGTGCACCGTGGCCAGCTCTCCTGCACGGGAAACACCCTTTTTCTTAAATGGCATACGTGCCCTGACCCACTGTCTTGCCAGCTTGCAGAGCAGAGAGCCCAGCGTTCCTTCAGGCAAGTGGCACCAGATGTGTATGGAACGTGGCACAGGCTGCGCCACCTGGCACTGCAGCCGGCAGGTATGAACGGATGCCCCCGCCCGCCTCTGCATCTGCGGGGGGTCAGGCACGAGGCTTGTCTGGAGTCCTGCTCATCCTGCCGCTGCCACTGTTGGCCTGGATTCGGTGTGAAGCACTTGGGCCAGGCCTTCGCTGGGGTCAGCAGACAGTGTGGTGTTAGCGTCCGAGTCCAGGATGTGGAATTCTGCCAACACACACACACACACACACACACACACGGCCGCCCGTGACTTCCCCTGACCACCCGTGATGTGTCCGGGGCATCCCAGGGCCGCCCTCTCGAATCCTCTGTTGGAAACACACAGAGCTCCCTGGAGGCTGCTGGCTTCACACTGATAACTTCCTACAGGACAGGGGCAGGAAGGACACGACGACACTGAGCCTAGGGCCAGAGCTCTGTTTTCTTAAACGTTTTTAAAGGCTTATTCTATTTACTTACTTGAAAGGCAGAGTGACAGAGAGAGGGAGAAAGATCATTCCTCCACTGGATCACTGCCCAAATGGCTGCAGTGGTCCGGCTGGGCTGGGCTGGTCTCCCAGCCAGGCCTCTACATGGGATGCCCCGTGCTGCCTTCCCAGGTCATCAGTGGGGAGCTGGGTGGAAAGTGGAGCAGCCAGGGCGTGAACTGGGTCCCCAGAGTTCTTAAGGGGGCTTGATCAGCTGTCCGATCGATTGCCTGCTTGGCTAGTGCTGCACTTCCTGCAGGCTGATGCCCTGGGTCACTAGCTTGGTCTTCCTGGCACAGGCAGCCCCATCCCCAAACTGCTGGACTGCTGGGTAATCCAGGGCCCCAGACAAGCTGTGACACTCCTGCGTTTACGCTGTGTCCAAGGTCAAATGCCAGTCCCCTGGGATACTCACTGTGCTGTCCACATGCAGGCACGGGGATGTGGGGAGCGGGGTGTTAAAGCCGCTCCTGGGATTGGAAGGGGCCATTGCAAGATGGCGGCTGGCCCAGGGCCAGGAGGCGAGATTGGTTTCGCCAGCAGGTAAACAGGAAGTCACAGGGATAGGCTAATGCCCTCGCTGCGATTATGTCATTGCTACTGGCCTATCAGATAGCGCCAAGTGGACCCACGGGGAGAAGTGATTGGTGGAGAATGATATAAAAGTAGCCGGTAAAAGCTAGGCTGATGACGGACGGCTGCGATGGACAGACAAATAGATAGACAAAAACAGACGAGAAAGACTAGGGGGGCGGGAAGAAGGGTGGCGGAAAGGAGACGGGGAAAGTATGGGAAGAAGAACAGGAGGAAGGGTGGCGGAAAGAGGGCCGGCCAAACAAGCGGGCAGGAAAGCTTAGACCAATGGGGACAGGAGCAGTGGAGATAAGGATTTAATCACAGTTGCTTTTGGCAGTGAGGGGTCTGGTTGCGACTCCAGCTTTCCCAGACCCTCAAGAGCGTGCCTGGTTGTTTTTAGTGTCGCCGCTGCCGGGCAGCAGCATGGGGAGGGTGGGCAGCAGCTCGCCTCTCTGCAGGCTGGCCACAGGGCCAGGTGCTCACAATGTGCGCCTGCTTATCAGGGGAAGTGTTCTCTGGAAATTTTTTCTTTTTAAAAATTGATTTGCAAGTGCGGGGCCCCTGGCCCAGGGGCTGCAGGCTGTCCGCAGGGAGGCAGGTCTGCTGGTGGGTGGCCCTGTGTCTGAGCAGTCACTTGGGGTTCTTGGCAATGGTGCCCTAAGCTGCTGGCCTGGGGTTGGCGGTCACCTTCCATGCCTCCTGTTCGGGTGTCTGTGCTCAGCACACGCTGAGCTGTGTGACCCGGGGTTCAGCACCGTGCCTGTGGGCAGGGGTCGGCCAGGCTGCTGTGGACTGTCTTGGTCAACCCAAGCAGGCAGGATGGGCCAGCTCAGCCATGGCTGGGGCCCCAGCCCATGGGCCCAGCTGCCCCCACTCCTGGGTGGCACCGGCTCTCACCCTCACAGAGAACCTGAGGCTGGCACACAGGTAAGGTGTCCCAGCTGGTTGGGGCCATTGACCCAGTAACCATGTCGTGGCTGTCACTCTGATGGGATGGGGGCTTTGTGCCGTCACCACCTGGGCCAGGCAGGCCCACAGCGTCCATCCTGTCTCGTGACTCCTCATCCTGCAGGAGCCGGGACACGGAAGTGGAGGGGCATGCACCTTGCTGGAGGTCTTACACCAGGAGCTGCCACCAGCCCCTGGCTTGGACCTGGGCTGCTCCCGTCCCTCACTGCTGCCTCCCTATAGGTCACTGCTGGGGAGGCAGCTTGGGGCTGAGCCGGTGGGAGTGGAGGACAGCTCTCCTGAACCCCTAGGCCTCAGCCTGGCTTGAGTCCACTCGTGTCCTCTTAGCTCCGTCCCTGACAGCAGGGGGCAGGAAGAGACCAGAGAAGAGGTGGCAGTGGAAAGCAAGGCTGGTGGTCTCTCCCAGGTCCAGCCAGGTCTGGGATCTCAGGGATGGTTGTCCAGGTACGGGAGGGCAGCAGCTCCCCTCCTGGCGACGCTCGGAGCCCCCAGTTATCCTGGTGTGAAGCTTCTGTTTCCTGGGGTGAAATCAGAATAGGAAAGTTGGACTGAGGGAATGGGCTCCCTGCTGGGCCAGCCCCGCCCCGGGAGCCCCTGCCCGCAGGGTAATCTGTCGCTGTAGAGACCCCCTCCCCTCCTGACCCTCCCCTGCCGTGGGGCCTCCTGGATGCGTGCGTGTGCGCGTGTGCGTGTGTGCGCGCGCGCGCACGTGTGCTGAGCATCCTCCATCCCTCTCTGCCGTTTTGCACACAGGGGCCTTTCTCGAGTGCCCAGCCCGCTGCCCAGGGCTTGGATGAGTGCTGTACCTCCCACACCCACAGGGTCCTCTGCCACTGGGACCCAGGAAGCCCCGAGAGCCGGAGGTGCAGGTGTAGCTCAGTCCTGTCACTCTCACCCCCTCCTCCCTGGCGCTCCCTCCCTTCCTCCAGCGCCCCCCCCCCCCCCGGTGGCCCCACAAGCCCCCTTGGTCTCTGGACTTCCAGGCGTATGTTTGCACGTCTATCCCAAGTCTGTAGTCAGGTGAAGAGGCAGGGTTGACATGAAGCTCCATCCAGCAGCCCCACATCGCAGCGCCGGGGAGCAGATGCAGTGTGTGTGTGTGTGTGTGTGTGTGTGTGTGTGTGTGTGTGTGTGTGTGTGTGTGTGTGTGTGGACTCTCTTCCGACCCCATCCCCTCCCTGAACCGCCTCAACCCCGGCAGGCCTGGACCACTGGCAGCCGGATCCTGGGCCTTGCTGCTTGCGCCTCCGCTATCGGACTGAACTCTGCTGACCCTGGAGGCTGTGCAGGTGGCCCCCTTGGACTCCTGGGGATGGACTTCTGACCTCTGACCTGCAGGCTTCGGGGCCCACGGCAGTGGTGGCTGCGTCCCAGAGTACGGTCCTTTCTGGCCATCATAGCCACGTGGGCAGTGAACCAGCAGGTGGAAGATCTGGCTTTCTCCCTATCTCTCTCTCTCTCCAATTCTACCTTTCAAATACATACATGTACACATACGTAGGTACCGTATGCCGGTAGTCTCCGGCCGGCACCATGTCTCACCCCGTGGTTTGATTGGCCCCTGGACTGTCCATCCTTGACATGGTACTACTTGGGGGCCAGACACATGTGGTCTTGGCTCTGAGGGTCTCTGCCCCACCCACCCACAGCTGAGGTGTCCACCTGCCTGAGGTCCCCCCGTCCCCAGCCGAGGTGTCCACCTGCCTGAGGTCCCCCCTGTCCCCAGCCGAGGTGTCCACCTGCCTGAGGTCCCCCCTGTCCCCAGCCGAGGTGTCCACCTGCCTGAGGTCCCCCCGTCCCCAGCCGAGGTGTCCACCTGCCTGAGGTCCCCCCGTCCACAGCTATGCTCTTCCATCTGCCTACCATCATGAGGTGGCTTTGCTCCCTTCCGCCTGCAGACTGCCCCTTCCCCGGCCCCCTTGCTTGCAGTTTGTTGCGGGCCATATGTCCCGGGGGCCTGCTGCTCCCCAGTCCGGCCCCTGTGCTGCCTGGTAGCCCTGGCTGTTGGTGTGCAACCAACAACCCTGAACAAGGCGATGCCTTTGGACACGCTGGAGCCAAGATGGCTAGCATGGCTGTCGGGGTGGGGGGCTTTGCTGCCCACCCTGATGTGTGTGTGGCGGGGGGCAGTCCCTGGTGACACCCTGGCCTCAAGTCTGGCATTGGTGTGGATACAGCCCTGCATCCAACTTTCCCCATTGGGTGCAGGGAAAGTGCTCAGCGTCATGAGCTGAAGGGATGGCCCCCGGGGCTGGCTCAGGTGAGTGGGTGAGGCTGTGCGGGAAGGCCCTCTGGGAACCACACCCCTGTTCTCCTGTAGGGCTGCACCCCCAGCCTGCTCCTGGCACTTGGGCTGCCTTCTCTCGCTGGGTTTGGAACGTGGTGGGGAGAAGGGTGACACTGTTGGGACCGCTCAAGGACTGTAGGTGTGTTTTCACAATGGCTTTGCTTTTGTCTTTCTGTTCCTGACCTCGGCATGTTTCTCTCCTTGGAAAGAGTGGCACGCAGGCTCTGGGGGCTGCAGGCTGAAGAGGAGGTCTGGGGATTGCTCTGAAATGCTCTGGCTGGGGGTGCTTGCCTCAGCCCTGGGGGCTCCCCGGGAGATGCTCCTCTCAGAGATGTGTGCAGAAGCAAGTGAGGGAGGTAGGAGCGAGCAGGTGTGTAGGGCCGGAGCCTGCTCCTGACCGCTCCTGGAAATGACAGTGTGCAAACTCACACAGGCACGAAATGCTGGGAACTGGACTCCTGCACACGTGTGTGAGAGGAAATCGCTGAGCAAATGCCCCATTCCTGACGCCAGCTGGCTGTGGCCTGGCAGGCCTCACTGGCGTCCACGCTGTCGCCTGGCACGGGCGGCTGGTCTCGGGAAGCAGCTCTGACCACGAGGAGCTAGAGGAGGGTGGATTTGTCTCACTGTGTTTTCCGTCTCCTATGCATTTGTCATCAAGTGGGGACATGGCTGACAAATTCTAAAATTCTAAATTAGGGCTGTAGGTGACAAGTGGCACCATTTGAAATTTGTTTTTCAATTGGGCCCATCCGAGAAGGGTGTGTGGTTGGTGCCAGACAGACCAGGCAGACCCAAGTTAGCTCAGCTCAGCTCTGCGCACCTGACCACAAGCCTTGTCTGTCTGTGCCGGAAGGGTCAGTCTCTGCTCCCTGGCCTCCAGTGGTGGCGAGGGACAAGCTAGAGAATAGACAGCACGCCCAGGGCCCAGCCTGTACCCCATATGGCTCTGTCAGCAGTTGTAGGGGTAGGGTGGGGGCGCAAGATGCCGCAGCAGTTCAGGGTGCCCCTCCGGAGTGTGCTCTGCTGGGCCCTGCCCGGCTGGCTGCAGAGCCAGGCTCCGTCCACAACTGCCTGCTCGGGTGTAGAGGGCAGTTGGGCACCATGCCCACTCTGCCCGGGCGGAGCGCAGCGTTCTCCGGCCTGTCCCTCAGCCTGTTCGCTGACACCCCGGGCAGGTTTCCTTGGAGACACTTGAGTGAATTCCTGGTCAAGCTGCCATTCACACATACCTGTAGCCAGCGGCCCTGGCTGGAGTGACAGTGACAGGCCAGGACCTGACGGAGACCAAGAGCCCTCCCGAGGGCTGGTGACGGGCAGGGGTTGCTGTCACTCACCCGGGCTGGCCCAGGAGGCGCCAGAGGTCAAGCTGAGTGCCTTACAGTGGACATGCCAGGCTGCGGGCTCCTTATCCCCCCAGCAAGGGTCCCCATTGTGCCTCCACCCCCACCCCACCCTGTGCTGTTCACGTGGGTCTCCTTGGTTCAGAGGGAGCCTCTGTGTGCCAAGAAGGCCAGCAGTGCAGGCTGCCTCCCCCCAGCAATCCCCTCTCCCCACCCACAGGGCTGCCCGGGGAACCTGCATCTCAACCCTGCCCTCCAGCACTTGAGGATGTGCCGCTTTGCATGTGGGCGTGGACTGGACTTCCCCTGTGGCTTCTTAGAGACCAGGGCAGTGGTTGGCAGAGTGACCGTGGGGGACCCAGTCTCTGCCCACATACCCTGGGCTAGTCTGACCAATAGGTAGATTATGGCAAGAGACCCCAGAGCAGGCTGCCTCACTCAGGCCCCCAAGGTGGAAGGGATGGAGTGATTGTGGGGTCCTGTGCCCCCATGCCCTAGACACAGCTCAGGACATCTTCCCAGTTGATGGAGCCCCGCCCTCTGTCCTCACACTTCTTCCTGAACCTACTTGGCATCCCCTTTGGGTCTGGGTTGGTAGCCTGTGCACGGGGCCCGCTGGGTCTGCTGGGTCCCTAATTACACGCCAGAGCCTGCACCGCCTGTGTTGAGGTCACAGAGGGTGGGGCTGGGTAGACAGGACAAGAAGCATGGGCTGCCTGGTGAGCAGAGCAGAGCGGAGACGCCTGCGCTCCGGCCTCGGGCGGGGTGCTGGCACACAGCAGCACCAGGCCTGTCTTGGCCTCTCCCTCCTGGGAATGTCCCTGCGCCTGTGGGAAGCAGAGTGGGGTGCAGTCCCGTCCCAGCGGCGTGTGGTCCAGGGTCATGTGGGGACAGGTGTGCATTGTACTCCACGCCGTCTGGTGGTGGATGGATTGTGTAAGATGCTCACAGTCAGAGGGATTACGCTTAAGTCTCAAGTTGAGGATTTTGATGGCTGCTGGCTGCACTGCGCCCTTTTGAAGTTGGTCCTTCCAGGGCTTCTGCAGGAGAAGCTGACCCCGGGGCAGCTGCGAGGGCCAGACCAGGAGGCTGCTGGCCTGCGGGGAGCCCTCCCTCTGCAGGGCTGATCTTCTTGGGCTGCCCCCCACCCCACCTCTCCAGGCTTTCTTTGAAGCAGCACCTGGCATCCAGGCACTGCCTGCCGGGGTGGGCAAGCAACCCACAGGTGTCTTCCAACTCTCAGTGGCTGGGTGGGGACCCAGGGCTGGGTCGCAGGCCTGGCTGCAGGCAGGGGTGTAGCCTGCTCGCAGTTGCTCCTGGCAGCTCTGGCTGGGCTGTTCTCACTGCAGAGGGGTTTTTGAGTGAGCAGCTGCCAGGGCTGCCTTACTGTGGTGGGGCTGGCCAGACCTGGAAGCCTGCAGCCCCATGCCACACTCAGCCACTGTCCTGGTCACAACCTTCCCCTGGCTGACCTAGCCACTGCCACTGCCTTTCCCTCCCGGCCCCCTCTCAGCGGATGGAACTGCATTTGTCTCAGCAGCCCCTGAGCCTGTCCCCACCCTGCCCTCTGCTCTGGGTGGACGGCCCTGGGGTGCCGTGGTCAGGACAGCTGTCCTCGTGGCTGGATTGCTTGGATTTGTTCCTGAGTGCTGGAGGTTTGCACCCGGGCATATGATGTCCACAGAGCCCAACTCAGCTCCTTGGGGAGGTGGGACCTGCTCCCCCCACCCCCCGCTCTGATGGGCCCCACCCGGGGGTGCCGTCTCCACGGGTGACCCCGGTGGCTAGCCTGGGTCTTCCACCCCAGGAGTGCCGGCTCCACGGGTGACCCCGGTGGCTAGCCTGGGTCTTCCACCCCAGGAGTGCCGGCTCCACGGGTGACCCCGGTGGCTAGCCTGGGTCTTCTAGGGGTGACTGCAATTCCTTCTCTACCTGTGGGGTTCAACCAGGATCAGTGAGTTCCACGCCAGGGAGCAGAACAGGGGCTCTGAGCCAGAATATTCAAGGAGGGGCTGGGAGCAGGAGGAAGGTAGGTGGCCCCTCAAGGTGAGTGGTCACCAGAGTCCTGCCCACCCAAGCCCTCCCCCAGCCTCTGTCAGGCTTGGTGATTCCCCACCTTCCTGCCAGGCTGTGGGAGCCACATGGTCGCCTTTAGCTCATCTTTTCTGAGACAGCTGGTGATGCCAGCATGGGAAGCCATCCCACGTCCCCTGGCCTTCTGCTGTGTGGGCAGTCCCCTTGCCCAGTGCGTTCTGTGCAGTGTGGGAGTGACCAGTCACCCCAACGCAGCGCTGCAGGGCACTGGGGCTTGGGGTGCCGTTCACACTCAGTCCTTCCTAGCGTCTGAAGGCACGCAGGCATCACCAGGACAAGCGGGGGCCTGTGGTTGGTCATGGCGTCTGGAACAGGGGTGGAGGCTGTGTGGCTCACGTGGCGAGGACACCGCGTGGCCACCGGATCTGCCTCCTGCGCCCTGAGCAGAGCTTGAAGCAGCACACATTTGCCCTCTCGGGGTCTGGGGGGCGGTTGTCCACACCAGCCCCGCCTCCCGCCCTCCCCCTTAGAAAGATTATGCTGCACCCGCCTGAGAACTCCGGGTAAATCCCCACAGTGCCCAGGGTCGTCTACAGAAATAGCCAACAGGATCTTGCCCTCAAATTTCTTTTTCTCTCTCCTGAAGGCTCATTTATCCGCGTGTATCTATGAGGTTATCTTGCATTCATCCGCACTTAGCTGCTTCCCCACGTTACTGCCCATGCCGCTGTCCAGTGCCTGTGCCGCCCGCCTGCCATCACTGTATGCATGGTAGCTTAACCATCAATGCCTTGTTTGTTTGAAGAAGGATTTATGTCAGAGTTACACGGAGAGGGAGAGCCAGAAAGAGACAAGCCTTCCTTTTCCTGGCTCACTCCCCAGATGGCCACAAGGACCAAAGCTGGGCCGGGCTGAAGCCAGGAGCCAAGGGCTTCATTTGGGTCTCCCACATGGATGGCAGGGGCCTCAAGGACTTGGGCCACAAACAGGGGCCGGGTGGGGAGTGGAGCAGCCTGCACAGGAACGGATGCCGTGTGGGATGTTGGCACTGCAGGTGGATAGCTGCTCGCCTGTAATCTTCCTGAAGCTCTGCCCATGAATGCCAGGCTTGCCTGTCTGGACGTCAACACAGACACCTAAGAGGGGTTTGTCATGCCATGAGGCTCACGTGACTGGGAAGCTGAGAAGTCCCTGTGGAGCCAGGCAGGCTGAAGAGTGAGCGGGGTGGGCACTGGCCCAGGGTTGGGAGAGAGCTCGTGCTCCCTCTGCCTTGGCTGTACTTGGGCCCATGGCGGGGTGGCCGCTGCAGGTCAGCCCCCCATGCACCCAGCCTCTGGGGCTGCACAGCATGTAGGCATCATGTCCTGGGCGCAAACTCTGTTTCCAAGGTGTGGAGGAAGCAGGCAGGCAGGAGGTGCCAGGCTCAGTCTTGGCAGCGGAGTGTTGGGTTTGCCTGGGCTGAGAAGCCCGCCCTGGGCAGAGCTCTGGCAGACGAGGCACGTGCCACAGTGTGGTGCGCCAAGTGAGATGGTAACTAAGCTGGCGGGGGCCATTGCTGCCCCGACACCTGCCAGTGACAGAAGAGGCCACTTACAGGAGGTTCATTAGAAATGGAGACACGATGTTGATTTCCAACAAACTTAAATTACTTAAGCTCTCGTGAGGGGATAAATACCTCACACTGCAGTTTGTGAAGCTCTGCCGACAGCGCGTCTGGCAGCACAGCCGGGACCTCTGGGAATGCCACTATGTGGACTTGGCAGGGACACGCTGCCCCAACTCTCCAGTACACTCGCTTGCTGGGCCCTGCTGCCAGGCACTGGGGCACCTGGCGGTCCAACCCAGGCCACTGCTCGGCGTGGGCTGTGGGGGCAGGCTCAGGCCTTGCTCGGTGTGGGCTCAGGCTGTGCGACCCCAGGACCCTGAGAACCTGGCTGGACTCTTGTGCATTTGTTTCCACTGTGTCCATGTTGGGACAAGTGCTCAGGCCAAGCAGGGAGAGCTGGCCAGCGAGGGGCGGCTCCACCTGCTACACTCATGGCTGGCCACTTTAATTTACATTTTAGTTGACATTTTGGGGTCAGCATCTTCTTGAACTGAGGGCTCTGTCTTGGAATTTCCTGTTTCTCCGTGTGAGTTCTGAAGCCTGTGGGCTGTCCATGTCCTGGGGGTGTTGAGTGGTCCCTGCGTAAGAGGTGATGTGTCCCATCTAGCCTCCTGGGCGTTCTTTCTTGTTCTCTCGGCATGAGTTCTGAAGCCTATTGGCTGTCTCACAGTGTCCATGCCTGGATGTTCTCCAGAATGTGGCCTGAAGTGCCGCTGCCTCTTTCCACCCGTTGGAGACGTGCTGTTGGTCTTCTGTTGTATCAGAGCTCACCTAATTCACATGTATCTGGGGCGCGTTCTCCCTCCTTCTCTGGATCAGCGATGGGGTCGGCCTGATTCCAACATGCGCTGTGTGGTTGGGCCACAGGGCCATAAGATGTTCCCTGAGGTTAGCATCCTTTCTGCTGGAGCCACTCATGCGATTCAGGGGGCTCCTTCTGACCAGGTCACCTCCTCTGGCCTGCTCCCAGCCCCAGCTCTCGAGCTCCTTGGCAGGTGCTGGAGCCTGTCCAGACAGCCGCCTACCCTATCTGCTGTGTATATCTGCGGATGTGTTGGCCTGGTTGGGGAGGACGGTCCAGATCCCCTACTTGGTCAGCTCCTAGCCCCAATTCCTGTGGTGCAGCAGTCTAACTTGGTCTGCCCCAAGCCCCGGTTCTCATGTGTATCACAGGGTTAACTGGCCCAGCTGTGGTGAACCCTGAGCCCCTACTAGGATGTTCCTTTTGTGCACCAGTGGAAATAACAGCTCAACAGTCTCCCCCAGACCTGACTCTTGTGCCCTCTGTAGGTGCCCTGGCCTGGTTAAAGTGGCCTTCCAGGACCCCATCAGGCTGGCCTTAAGACCTGGATATGGCATGAGCCAGTGGGCACTGTGGCCCGGCCCAGCCCTCCCCTAGACTTGGCACTCATGTGTATTGGCAGGATCATTTACATATCCATGTCTGGTCCAACAAGAGTGTAGGCGACCCAAGAGTCCCCTCTTCTCCTTTACCTAGACAGAATCTTGGGCCCTGTGAGTGACCCTGTCTGATGGCCACAGCACACATGTTATCTAATGTTCTGCATATACAAGACTTGAGGCGGGAACTCGGTGCAGCGAGAGAGACTGAGTGGATTTCCAGGATGCAAGGGGGTGGACCAGAGAAGGGAGACAGGCATCAGCGGAGGACTCATTGTGGGATTGCTCATTGCTTTGGGTGCCCGGGTCTCTTGTGCCAGGGAACCCCTGAGGAATTCTGACAAATGCTGGTGCGGAAAAAAACAGCAAGTGAAGACGGCGCAGGCTTGAAGCAAGATGCCTCTGAGGCACGCGGACCTTTCTGCAAAGGCAGATCATGAAGGTGCAGGACAGTGCGAGACCAGAGTGTCCACGAGGGCAGGGCTGCCACCTCTCGGTGCTGTGCAGGAGGCAGGACTGCAGTGACACAGGTCTCAGGTCTGTCCCCCAGCTGTTAGGAAGCACACGTGCCCCTCGTCAGGGCCACAGCATCCTCCAGCCTTTGAGCCGGTGCCAGCTGAACTTTCTAAGGCTGACACCTGAGGGCTCTGCGGGCTGAGCTGAGTCTGAGCGGCCCCGAGGGAAGGGCAGCAGCTCCTGCTCCTGACTGCCCAGCCTGCGTGGGCTGTGCTCACTGCTCACACCAGCTGGCCGCCAGGGTTGATCGGAGAAGAGCTGCCTCCTCCACAGAGGAAGCCATGTCCTCTGAGACACTTCACTTGCTCTGTAAGGCGGGGGTGGGGGCCGTTTCTCACGCCTGCGGGATTCCTAAGCTAAGGTCCAGGCTCTAGGGTACCCACCGCCGGGTTCAGGGCCTCACTGACACTGGCCCAGGAAAGCTGGATTGGGCATTAGTCTGCTCTGATAGCTTTTCCACCCTTAATTGCAGGCTTCGATCTCAGAGGAATCTGCCCTCTGGCTGCAGGAGATGAGGGTCACGTAAAGCTGGCCAGGAAGGCACTGTGCCCTCGACAGCATGCCCTGAGCTGGTGCCTGGCTGACCTGAGCTGGTTGCTCCCTTTCATCAATTCTAAGCCAATTAGCAAAGCGCAGAAAAACGTGTCCTTCCTGCCGACTTACCGTAGCTTCCATACACTTACACTTCAGGAGTTAGTTACCGTGAAGGGAGAAGTTTGTCGCACACGGTGTGGGGAGCCTGGGAATGGCGAGGCTGTTACAAGTGGGATTACAGCACTAAGGGATGCTAACTTGATGTATTATGTTAGGTGATGTGACTTGAGGAAGATCGCTTGAGGTCTTACTCCACCAGGGAGCACTCGAGTCCCAGGATTCCATGTTGAGGCTTGCCCTGCGGGTCCCTCAGAGCTGAGCCTCAGACCCGCTCTCTGGTGCAGCTGCTTCCCGGGAAACTGACCCCAAGGGGAGAAACAGGTGGCAGGAGTGGAGTAGGGCAGGGGAAGCCTCAGTGAAAGGGTTTGCTACTCGATGCTTCTAGGTGTTCTGAGTGGGCATCAGGTGCACTGGGCATCCAGTGTGTGTCAGGTGTACTGGGCATCCGGCGGGTATCAGGTGTACTGGGCATCTGGTGGGCATCAGGTGTACTGGGCATCCAGTGTGTGTCAGGTGCACTGGGCATCCGGTGGGCGTCAGGTGCACTGGGCATTCGGCGGGCATCGGACATACCGGGCATCCGGCGGGCATCAGGTGTACTGGGCATTTAGCGGGCACTGTGCTGAAGGCTTCTTACTGTCCTCTGGAGGAAGTCAGCTGTTGATGCGTCAGCTCTCGTCCTCTGTTTTTCTGGTGCCTTTGGAATTGTCTTCTTCTCACTGGACTGTGTTTCTGTAGCGATGCGACGGCCTCTGACGCATTTAAGACAGGTGTGAACTAAGAAAACAGCCACACTCTGGGCTGGGGCTGGGGAGTACAGCCCTGTGCCGTGTGGGGTCACGCAGGCTGAGAGCTAGCCTGTGGCTGTCACACCTACAGGGTACTTTCAAAATGCCCTGACGACTCAGCTGCCGGAAGCTTTGCCTGCCACGCACAGCGCGTTTGTTCTGCATTCCTGGTGTCCCCCTGTGCTCCCGGTGCTCCCACTGAGGTCCCTAAATCCAGTGAGTTCCAGTGGGACAGAGCTGCACCATGTGTCCCACACCAGCTGGGCGCCTGCCTGTAACTTGTTCGCCAACTTGTATAGGAAACCAAGGGCATCCAGCTGGCGCTGTGTGTGGTGTAGACCCCTGCACCGACCCAGCTGTTTGTGCGCTGGTCGAGTGGCCTGCTGGAGCCTCTGGTGTGGCGGGTTAGGACACAGTAATCTCGGACTGTGGTAAACAATGCCTGCCCCAGTTTCCTCCGTGTGGGCTCCTGGGGACCAACGTCAGCTGTTTCACAAAGGCAACCTGCTCCCCCGTGGGCGTGTTGGTGCAGCTCAGCGGGAAGGGCGCTGCTCCTCCAGCACTCTGACAAGTGCGTCCTAGTTGTCTCTTCTGCCAGTGTCACTCTGGAGTTGTTGGCCTCCCCATCCTAACAGAGGTGTCAGGCTTACTGTCGGCGAGTGACGGGTCTGGCATGCTCACCAAGGCTACACGTGTCCAGCCCTGCTTACTGCAGAAACCCCAGCCGAAGACACGGCTAGCCCAGACACGGTGGACATGCAGAGAGGCCCCTGGCAGAGGGAATGCTGGAGTGGGTGGCCCCGGGGCGGGTCTCCCACGCACCAGTGAAGAAGCACGAGGAGATGAAGCACTTTCCACACCAGCTTCGGATTTCCTGAGGTTGGAGGACCCAGGGCTGCTCCCCCAGTGGGCAGTATGGAGCGAGGAGGTGCGGGGGTGGGGACCTCAGCTGTCCACCTGCCAGAGGCTGAGGCTCTTAGAGTCCTGGTCCATCTCAGGGCACGAGGCCTGGCCTGGGGATGCGTGAGAAGCCGTGTGTGGGATGCAGGTGAGTGCCACGGTCACCTCTGATCCCTGGGTGGAAGGATACCCCGGGATCCACGGGCCACTGCCTGGCATGCCTGCAAGCTTGGGGTAGCCTGTGTGTAGGCAGCCGAAGGTAATTAAGCGGGCACCTCTGATGTTGGCAGCCCCAGGAGCTGGCCTCTGCTTGGAACATTCCCTCCCTGGCGTGCCTTACCGTGGGCTTTTGCTTCTGCAGGATTCCCTAATCTCCCCTCAAGGAAACCCAGCCAGGAGTCGGCTCAGGCCTCCTCTCCCTGCCTTGAAAGGGAGTGACTCAGCAGCACAGGGGCTCCCGGTCCTGAGCCCAGCCCAGCCCCGGCTACAGGGTTGTGTCTATTTGCTGAGTGATCTGTGCCTGCTGGCTGTCTCTTCGGTCACTCACTGGGGGGAGGACACAGCCTGGGCTCTTAGCTGTTAGGAGACTCAAGAACATCTGGGAGGTGTGTTCATCCTCAGCTCCCATTTCTGCACTTCTTCTGGGGGCTTTGAACAGAGTCACCACAGATGCTCACCCCACGCATGGCGACTGCTCGACTCTCCTGCCAGGTCCTTAGGCCCACACCTGGGCTGCCCACCTGATCACAGCATCCCTCCCCGTACCTGGTCCCCAGGCCCACATCTGGGCTGCCCTTTCTGAATTCACAGCTGCAGGGGCTTGCTCGTGTCCAGGTTGGGGGAGCTTGGCTCGCGTGAGCTCCTGTGCTGCTCACAGCCTCCAGGAACGCCATGCCCATGGCTGCCCGCCTGTATTTCACTCTGGGCAGAGGCGATGCAGAGAGGTGACGATCCTACGCACAGGGACCGGGGCAAAGCTTGGAGTCAGAGCCCTGAGGTCACTGGCAGGAAAGACCTGCACAGCAGTAGCAGCACTATGCCTCCACTCCGGTCCAGGTCCACAGCAGTTCCCTTCCCGCCCCCTGCGCATGGCCTGACACACAATGGCAGCTGGGCATTCGGCATCCCTGGAGCATTTCCAGGCCCAGTGGTGTTGGGGGCCTGGCAGGGATTTGCTGCTCATCTTAGGGGAGTTAGTGGCCATGGGGGACGGTGACCATGACTGCCACCAGCACAGGCAATGGATTCCTGCTCGTTTAGTCCTGGGGTGGGCAGTAGGTTAAACACAGGCCTGGGAAGCAATTATTCTCTGACATTGACCAAGGGCAGAAGGCAGCATGAGCTGAGCTTGTCGCCGGCCAGCCCACACCCCCAGTTGTGGCCTGTGTGTGGACTGAGGATGGTCAAGGGCCGGGAGAGGAGTGGGGAGAGAGACCTTATCAACCATGAGGTCAGAGGTGGTGAGGGGCCCTGGCCGCAGGTTGTCCTAGGTAAGGTGGACCCCCTCTTTGAGTGGCCTGAGCACAACATGAAGCTGGGGAGGAGTCAGGAGTGAGCTGCTGGTGTGCGTCTCACAGCTGTGTGCCTGCACACGCACAGGCCCAGGCTCCTCACAGCTGCGTGTGCGAACACACACACACACACACACACACACACTTTCCAGCACGACAAGCTCCGGGTTCTCTTTTAAGGCTTGAAGTCCTGGACTCAGAGCAGCTGAAGACTGTACAATGCATCCCAGGAAGCGAAGAGAGGGTGAGGAGCAGGTGCTGTCTGCAGGGCTCCTAGGAGTAGAAGGGGGTTAGCATGCTGAGGGGGAGGCAGGGAGGCTGACAGCCTGTAGTGGCTGCAAGTGGCCTGCCTGGAAGGGTGGGAGGCACACAGCCGGCTGTCTGGGAGGAAGGCAGCAGGTGCGCTGGGCGTGGCCCCTCTGCCTTTGGCTGCTCAGCTGAGAACATTCCTGAGCTGGTCTGAGCCAGTGCTGTCGACTGGGACGTACCATGCAGTTGATGCTCCAGTGCAAGACAGCATGCTTGAGCTTGAGAGGAAGTGCTACCATGATGGCTGGGAGACAGGACAGCTGTGATGTAAGATGAGGAGGCCAGGGAAGGTGAGAGGTGGTGACCACCTGAAGGAGGTAAGGGAGGTGAGGGAGGAACTGCAGGGAGCACGGGAGGGGCACAGCAAGTGCTGAACCCTGAGGCCGGAGCAGACTTGGGGGCGCCAGGGTGGGGGATGGCCCGAGCCAGGACTGGGCAGTGGCACCAGGGGTGGGTGAGGCCCGAGCCAGGACTGGCCAGTGGCACCAGGGGTGGGGCTGACCTGAGCCTGGACTGGGCTCTGCAAGCACAGCAAAATCCTTGAGGAAACTTGGAGTCAGGGGAGGACGATGATGTAAGGACGCAATCACCACTGGAGGGGGAGGAGTGGATGTCTGGGGTGGGGATCACAGGCCCTGCTGGGGAGCAGGGGAGGTGGTGGAGACAGGCTGGTGAAGGGACACCTGATGTCCCTCATGCGCAGCTATGACGATCTGTAACGGCAGGAGGGTGGGGGTCGAGGGAGGAGAGGGAGTCAGAGGGCCAGATCCCCCAGGACAGGGAGAGAAGCGGACAGAGGGGTGGAAAAAGTGACAGAATGTGCACATGAACTGGGGGAGACTGGAACAGGTGACCCCAAAGCCTGTGGCTGTGGATCTGAGGGGAGATTTTGGCAGCAGTGGGAAGAAACTTGTCTCTTTGGAAGGAGTGTCCCTCTTGGGCTCTGGCTGTGAGAATGGAGGGTTAGGAGGCGCTGTTCCACCAGGACTGGTCCCTGGCTGTGTGGGGGAAGGTCCTGCTGGGACTTGCGGTCCCAGAGGCTGGCCATGTAGCTGCCAAGGTAGGCCAACTGGGCTGGGGAGCTTCTGGCCAGCCTGCCTGCAGGCCACACAAGAGCCCAGTGGGGACTCAGTGGAACCAGGACCCCTCCCTTCACACCTCACCCCAGCTGCAGAATCAGAGGAACGAGGAATATTGCTGTTAACATGGGCTTAGTACCACTGAATGCCCAGTCATTCACTACACAGCAGGAGCTGACCAGCACAGCCTGAAGCTCAACTTATTAAGGGAGTGAGGAGGCCACATGGGCAGCACTGGAGGCTACAGAGGAAAGGGCCTCCCAGGTGAGATGGTTGTAGGGTGGTGACCTCAGGGAGAGCCAGGACTTGGAGCAAGGAGTGAGGGTCTCTTGCAGATAATGAATGACTGAAGGCTGCAAGGCCAAAGTGGAACAGTTCTGAGAAGTGGGGTTGGGTGAGGAGCGCACAGGAGACGACTTGGACTTCATTGGGGTGAGAGGGCAGGCTTGAGGGATGCCTAGGGCTCCACGCTCTGAAGGACAAGCACTGCAAGCAGGCTCACAGGGTATTCTAAGTGGACGGGTGGGAGGATGGATGATGGGTGGGCGGATGGGTGGGCCATTGGATGGATGGATGGGTGGGCCGTTGGATGGGTGGATGGATGGATGGATGAGTAGGTGGGTGGATGGGTGGACAGACAAATATGACCAATTCAATCCAATGTAGCACCCTAAGGCCCCAAGTGCCACAGACCAGGACATGCCCCTGTCCAGCCGGGACCGGCAGCGCCTCCCTGGTCCAGCTGCACATGCAGACCTGCTTTCTACCCGTGGTATTCTCAGTCAGTCTGCCCACAGGCAGTGGGGTTTCCCTTCTCCCAGGGACTGTGTCCTTGTTTTTAAAATTTGCTTTATGAAAGTCAATGGAAAATAGGACTGACCAAGTAAAATCTTTGCTACTGAGCAGTTTTGACCTGTTCCACTGGGTGAAGGCTGCCTGGAGAGGGAATTGACAAAGCAGGAGACAAACCCAGCTGCTGTGAGCTGCTAGCCCCCGGGGCGCTCGGCTTGGAGGAGACACCTTGAACGTGCTGCCTGTGGGCTCTTTAGCATGTAAACCAGTTATTATTAGAGCTCATAGCCTATATTTGTGTCTTATTAATATGGTGTTATGAAGTCCCTTCTCCCCTGAGTGCCACCAAGCAGCCTTTACCCAGGGAGTTAAGGACACACACAGAGTGCAGAACCAGGGCGTGAGTGTGTGGTGAATGAGGGCCATATCCTTCCAACAGTGTCAGGGCCTTGGTTTGGCGTGCCAGCTTGCATTTCTGGGTCCCTTGACGTCTAAACCCTCCTCTGTCTCCTGGGAAGGATCCTTCCCCCAACCAACCTCCGGCTCTCTTGCTTCTTGTTTTGCTATATTGCTGGTCTACAGGGCCAACAGGCACCAGGAGGCTAAAAGGCTGGTTTTTTTTTTGTTGTTGTTGTTGTTTTATTAATTACATTGCATTATGTGACACAGTTTCATAGGTTCTGGGATTCCTCCAACCCCTCCCCATACCCTCCCCCCGGTGGATTCCTCCACCTTGTTGCAGTATTACAGATCAAATTCAGTTGAGATTCATTCATTGCAAGCATATACCAAGGCTGTTTTTTACATTTTGCTTCTTTTTTTGTATGCTGTTCTTTGAGGTCTTGTGGTGGCCAGCTTTGCTAAGCCACTGGGTTTATAAAAATACAATCTCATGTACTTCGACTATGAAGCCACTAGATTTTTCAGTCCAGTGAGACACCTTGGAATGTCACCTCAAATGGTTTTGGGCAAACAAAGCTCAGGGATGACCCATGATTTATCTAATGTCAGCTTGGACCTGTGTGATCATTCCCCGGTGGCTTCCTCTCTGTATGTCAGTCTTCATGCCTGAGATGGACTTTTTTGCTTTGTCACTCCAAGTGCAACACTTCATTTAAACATGATTCTATTTGAAGGGCAATGTAGTACATAAGGGGAATCCCAGGGCAACCACCTACTCATACATCTATCACTTCATTCACACATGCATGCTTTTGCCCACCCACCATCCATCATCCATACACTCATCCATCCACCCACCCACAGTCCATCATCCATCTCCCACCCATCCACCCATCTATACGTGCATGCAACCATCCACCATCCATCCATCCAACGGCCCACTCATCCATGCATCCATCCACCCATCTGTCCATCTACCCATCCACTCATCAGCCCAACCATTTATCCACTCCTCCATCCACCCACCCATCCATCCATCCATCCACCCACTCATCCATTCATCCACTCATCCATTCATCCACTCATCCATTAATCCATTCATCCACCCACCTGCCCATGCACTCATCCACCCACCTGCCCATGCACTCATCCATCCATCCAGGACATGTGTCTAATGCTGAAGCCGGGTGAGACACTTCTGCCTTGGAGAGCTCACGAGGTATCATGGAGGGTGTTGGCGATGTCTTAGCCGGGATAGTAATGGAGGGCTCTAACCCAGTACTTGGATCTGAGATCTGAATACAGAGAAGATGTCAATCATTCAGAAAGCTAGAGAGGGGACAGTGTTGTGGTATTTCAAGTTAAACTTCTGCCTTTGGTGCTGGCACCCCATGTAGTGCTGGCTTGGGTTTTGACTACTCCACTTCTAATCCAGTTTTCTGCTATATGTGCCTAGGAAAGCAGCAGAAGATGGCTCAGGTACGTGGGTTCCTATACCCACATGGGAGACTTAGAAATAGTTCCTAACTGCCCTGGCTTTGGCTTGACTCAATTCCGGATGTTGCAGCCATTGAGGGAGTGATCCAGCAGATGGAAGACCTGCTCCTTTGCCTCTCCTACTCTTTCTGTAACTCTGTCTTAAAAAAACAAAACAACTTAAAAACCTTAAAAAAAAAAAAAGCAGAAAGCAAAATAAATCCTGTAGTCTCTTTTTGGTCTGCATCACAGGAGAACATTTTTTGGGTGAGTTATCTCTTTGCAGGGATCAGGGTCCCTCCTTTCCTGTCTCCTGGGTCTGGGTGCCACCTGTACCTACCAACTCTCCTCTTCCCCTGCCTTGCCTTTCCCTAACTGCAGTGGCGAGGTTCCTTCCACTTCCTGCTTGGCCTCCACAGCAGGCGCCTTCTCCTTCCACGCTGAGTACAGCTGTGCCTTGCAGACACTGCTCTCCCACCCGGGAGGTGCAGGCAGCAGGGGCAGAAGCCACTCATGCCGAAGCCTCTTGACTTGGAGTCTGCACCTGCTCGGGCAGGGTGGTGCTATGACCCCTTTGTCATAGGGAAGCTGGACACCGTGTCCTAATTCACCAACTGCCATGGTAGAGAAGGCAGCAGGGCTGGGAGGGCTCCTCGCAGCTGGGGCAGCCGGCACCTTCTTTCCTTCCTCTCCTTTGGCTGGGTTCCTGCTTCCGCGGGAGCCGTTCCAGCAGAGCCTTCCCAGAACTGACAGTCTATGCTGCTGCTCACTGTCGGCCTGGGTGTGCACATCTGTCTTTCCCTGACTCCAAGAAGCTCTTCTGCCAGGGCGGGTCCCTTCGGCCAAACCAGCCCTTGTACGGTTCCTGTGACTCTGAGCTCTCTCCTTATGGGACCGTACAGCCGGTCCATTGTGTGTTCATCCCCAGGGAGAGGAGATCCCCGTGAGACTCCTCTTCCCTGTACCCCTCTGTGGGTCCCTGTGCTTCCTCCCCACCCCTACCCTATCCCGGAGCCTGGCATGCTGAGCGATCCCATGGCAGCTGTGTTCACTGCCACTGTTCGCACACTTGGGAAGTGAATCCCAAAAGGGGCAGCAGAGAGGACCTATCCTGCAAATTCTGGCCGCAGACCAGAGCATGCAATGTCCCCAGGCCTCTGAGCTCCAACCTTTGTGTGTTAGGATGCCCACAGAGGCACTTCTTGCATGACCCTGGGGCTGGCTGCTGCTGTATAATGCTCCTGGACTCCAATGCATCTCCCTCCCCTGTGGCTCTGGTGCTGTGGCTGGGGTGCGGGGACCATGGTGGGACACAAGCTTGAGTCCTGGAGAGACCCTCTCTGGAAGTCCTGAGCTTCTACAGGGGGCAGAAGGGCCCAGGGCAGTTTCCCCAGAACAAACCTGACCCAACCGGAAACAGAAGCAAGGGGCCAGTTAGCTTCCTACCTGTGCTGATGGAATCCCATGTGAGTACCAGTTCAAGTCCAGGCTGCTGCACTTCCGATCCAGTTCCCCGCTAACACACCTGGGAAAGCAGCTGAGGATGGCCCAAGTGCTTTGGACTCTGCCACAGTTTGGGGAGACTCGGAGTTCCAGGCTCCTGGCTTTGACCTGGCTTGGTTCTGGCTGTTGCAGTCACTGGGGGAGTAAACCAGCTGATGGAGTATCTCTCTGTTTCTTCTGCCTTTCCAACAAATAAAATACATCTCTAAAAAATGAGTAGAGGTGGGTCCCAGGCCACCCGCTGCCCTCATTGAGCAGTGGATAGGATTGGGGAGGGATGCGACCTTGGGCCTGCCGGCTGCTGGTGGATCTCAGGCCGGGCGTCTCATGCTCGGATCCCTGACTCCAGCCACCGCGTGCACGTGGTGAGCTGTCCCCAGGCCAGTGCACCATTTGGTGCCAGGCTCAGCCTGCTGGCTGCCTGGCTGGGAGCTCTGGGGTTTGGGTTCTTTGAATTGTTGCTTAGGTAGCTCCACGTTGAACCCACTGTGCTTCTGGGATGTGAATCAATCCTAAAGATTCCCAATGACAGTAACTCTTCCTTTGAAGAACTTGTAATCACTTAACAATGCTGAGCACCGACCACCAGTTCATGCAAAAGCTAAGGCTCAGGGATTGTCTGGCAGGATCACATCCTATTACCTGACATGATGATGGATCAGGAGAAGGGTCACATCAAGCAGGGCCATTACATTAACTAGCACTTGAGAACATATCCGGGGGTAGATTCTGTGGGGGATGTGTGGGCAAAACCCTGTGATAATTCTAGCCCCATTGGTTAGTTCAAGAATTGGGGTAGTGATGGACTAAGCTAGGTGTGACCAAGGAGCCTGCCATCAATCACAGGTAAAGGAACCAACAATAGTCTGGACTGGTCAGGGCAGCAGCACCTGAATATGCATCCTGATTAGGGTGTGGGGTGGGCCGGGCTGCAACATTCACCAGCTCATACAAGGCCAAATGGAAGGCCAGACTATGCCTGACACTGGCCTAAAACCCACTGGCATGTATGAGAACTGGGTCTGGGAGAGGATCAATTGGAGGAAATTGGGAAACTCCCCTGGCGGGTCATAGCTCCCGCTGGTGAACATGTGGTCCAGATCTGGGGGTCGGACAAGCGGGGCAAAGTAGCTCCAATGGCTGGCCAATGTGTGAATTGGTAATGGAACGGGATGTACTGGACAGGACTGAGCAAACCTTAGCCCACAAGCAAAACTAGAAACCAGGATGGAGCACAGGTCATGCTGAGCTAGGCTCTTGCACCTACTGGTTTGCGTGAGCCAGGGACGCTAAGCCACAGTGTCTAAGGCAGGGTTCGGGTCAGGTGAGGGGCTATGACAAGCTGAGTCAGAGCAACCACTGGCATGCGCGTGATCTATGGCTGGGAACAGGCCTGGTTGGGGAGCGAAGGTGACACCCTAGCTGGGTTGAGGTTCCCACTGAGGAGTGCAGGGGCTGGAATGGGGGCTGCGTTCTGATCAGGATATGGTTGTAGTCTCTCTTGGCACAAGTGTGGACTGGGACTGGATGCACCGAGCTGGGCCAGACTCCGACACTGTTTGGTGTTCTGCAGGACCAGGGTAGCTGTGGGACAGACTAGGCAAGGTCTCAATCCCTACTGAGCCATGTGTGAGCCATATATGGGTATGGACGAGCCGTGGCTGGGCTGAAACATCCAATAGCAAGAACCAGTTTGAGTTGAAGGCCAGTCAGGAAGAGCCACTGTTCCTGCTATGACAGGAGGTGAACTGAGTAGGGCTGGCTCATGGACCCCCTGGTATGCGCAAAATCTGGCATTGGGAGAGGTTCTGATGGAGGAGCCTGGGCAACTCCTCCGGCAGGACACAGTTCCTGCAGGTAAACGCAAGAAACATGATAGTAAACAGCCCAGAACAGGCCATGGAAAGTTTCCCACTGGCATACATTTGGCATGGGTCAGGGGCAGACCAGGCTGAATCAGTTCACGTCATCCACTAGCAAATCCGAGCACCAGAACAGTGTGGGTTGAGCCAGGTTCGGTCATGACAAAAGCCAGTACACAATATGGAATGCCAAGGTGAGGTTGTCTGTACCGGATGTGACCACAGCGCCCAATAGCACACGTGAGAACCAGGAAGGGAGGGGCAGAGCCAGCGGGGGAATAAGGGATGGTCTCCTTGCTGGACAGCTACTCCCACTGGAGAGTGTGAGCTGGGATGGGTGTAGATCAGACTAAGCAGGGCTACAACATCTGTGCATCTCATGTGGACTAGATCAGGGAAAAGCCAGGCTGGGCTGATTATTCCTACTGGTGCAAACAAAAATTAGAATGGGTGAGGGTTGTTTGGGCTTAGCCGCAGCATCAGCTGGTAGAAGCTGGCACTAGGGGCTAATTCTCTCAAGTCAAACCACAGAACCACCTGGAGTGTATAATCCAGAAGTGGGAGAGGCCTGGGAGGGAAATAGTGGGTTCCTCCCTGTTGGGTTGCCACTCCCACCGGAGGGCAGGAAAACTAGGACAGGGGCTGGGGTGGCTAGACAGAGAGGCATGCAACAACATCCATGAGGGCTGGATAGTGAGCTGGTTAGATGGAACTAAGCTTTAATACCCACTGACATGTACAAGAGCCGATGGGATGTGGGACAGACCGGACTAGTTGGCTATACATACTGGCAAACCAGGGTAGGGGGGCGGGCTTGGTGGGGGTTATCGTTGGTTGCTGCGACTAGGCTGCAGCTCCCACTGGTTTATGTGAGGGCTGAGTGTGTGCTGGGCAGAACCAGGCTGGACTGGAACACCCATTGGTTCCAGTGGAAGTCGGGACTGAAAACAGAACCAACCCAGCAATTACAACCACAAGCTGATCGGGGCGATGGACTGTGCCGGGCCCTATACTTGCTAGTACACACAAGAATCTGGTCTGGGATCACCTCAGACAGTTTCTTTTGGGATCTCCTCAATTGAAATGCTGGACTCAGAACCCTAACCATGAAAAGACAGAAGACAGAACAAGTCAATCAACCACCTCAGCTATATGTCGGCAATGAAAAACTGGGCAAACTCTATGATGGACTATGTCAATCAGTGGATTCTTCAATGACCTCATTGTGCTTGGAGTGGCGAGATTCAGAACTGGTGAACTATCAAAACCACTTGAGCAAGAATCTCAGAGCATGCCCCACATCCGGAACCTGGGGTGGGTGGGAAACTGGGTGGGGCTTCTCCCTTAATATCCCTCTTTACCTCAGACACATGAAGGAAACAAGATGGAAATAATAGTCTTACCCACTTTCCTGTAGCCCTTGTACCTTTTAACCTTAATTAGCTATGTAAAGATTGTCAAAAATATAATTTAAAAAATGAGTAGAAGATTAAAGGCACATCCTCCACCATATGACTGTAACTGCACCTGGGCCAGGCAAGGCTGCAAGGTGGGAAACTGGGTGAGTTGACTTTTTCTCACATTTTAAAATGATTGAAACAAACACCAAGGCTCCAATTTGAAAACAACTTTGCTCCTCTGCGTGGGCTTTGGCTCAGCTGTCAGTCACAGCCCCGGCGGGGAGGCAGACTCTGCACAGCACTCCTACGCTCCCAACGGCGGGGTGACCAGGGAGCGGCACACCCGCTGGGCTGGACACACGGGCCCGGGCTTCTCCCTGCAGCCCCTGCTGACCGTGGCTGCCCCTTTGCTAGGAGGCCGACTCACTGCCTCACTGGGCCCTGGGCTTCAGGGGAGCCGCCCCAGGACCGGGACCCCCTGGCCTGTCCCCGGGCTTCTCACAGGCATGAATCCCCCGCAGCTCAGCCGGCCCAGGGCCTGACTCTCGTAAGTGACAACCAAATTGATGCTCGGTCAGCGTGGCCAGGGCACATAGGGTCATGGTTCTTGCTTTGGGGGAGTGACCACAAAGGACAAAGGGCAAGTGGTTGTAAGCTGGCCAGCTGTAGTGTCAGAGACCATTCTAGAACCTTCTCGGAAGGAAGAGGGAGAAGAATACCACACTGGGTATTCTTTGAACTCGAAGCTGCTGAGATGGCATTTTGCTGCTGCTGCGTGGGTTTGAACTGCCTGCTCACAGGCCGTGTTTGCCCCCAGTGTCCGCCTGGAGAAGTGGCCTCCAGTGGTGCAGTGGCTAAGCTGCCAAACTCCTTGCAGGAGAATCTGGGCTAGCTCTCTGCCTTCCCCCGATGCATTATCCGTGAGATGTGTAACCCATTCAGCGTGGCCTCTGCTGGCTCCTGCAGGCCCAGCTTTCGCCTCTGAGCCCTACAGAGCCACCCAGATGGCTCCCATGGGCTAGGCTGCAAGGCCCTGTGCGCATGGCCAGTCTCTGCAGGGGTGGTGCATGCTCTGCCCCGTTTACCTCAGCATGGAGTCTCAGCAGCATGTGCTTCCGGGAACTCTGTGTGGCATTTCAACGTCAGGCGTGTCCCCGTGGGCAGGTGACACAACGCTCCAAAGTGTTCCTGGCTTGGATACCCGTCAGCTCGCCCTCCTGAAACTTCAGGCACTGTCTAGGTGCACAGGGAGGGGTAGATGCTAACGGGGCACTGGTGGGTTTCAGTCACTCCTGCTGCCTGCACCCAGCCGGCCTGGTGTCTCACTTACCCCTGGCGTTTATCTTTGGTTGGAGTCCAGAAGTCATGATCAGGCATCGCAGAGCTACTGTGCTCAGGTTTGTCCTCAACATGGTGAAGACCGGCCAACACTGTGGTCTGTGGTGCTGGCATCCCACATGGGCATCAGGTCAAGTCCCGGCTGCTCCATTTCCCATCCAGCTCCCTGAGTATGGCCTGGGAAAGAAGTGGAGGACAGAATGATGGTTACTGCGATTACAGGAAGTGGGTGGACAACACAGTGACCTCAGCCAGAGATTTGGCACGCCCCGAAGGCAGCCAAGGCCACGTACAGGCCAATGACGGACAAAGGCCAACACTCCCTGTCCTATCAGGACGCAAGCAGCGTGACGCCAGCACCCATGCAGAGGGGGTATAAAACCTTTGTCTCCGCTCCCCAGCTTGTCTTTCCCACTTGGGCTCCTCCCCTCTCCTGTTCATTGCTCCACCACACGGGAAAGGCCCAGGAACAGACTTTTCTCTGCATAATAAAGATGTGTTAGTACTTGGTTGGTATTTTCTTTCTCGGGATCAGAAGATCTAACAGTTGTTGCCGAAACCTGGGAGGTGGGTTGTAGATCCACTCCAGCTGTGGAGCGTGGGTCTCCCCCTCCTCTCCAAGCCACTGACCTCCTGAACATTTGCCAGCCACAGACTGACAGCCTGGTGAGCCCCTCTGCCTAGCCCCTTCCGTCCCGCAAGTCCTCTCACTGTGTGGTTGTTTGGTCCGTGGAAATCGTGCATGTTGGACCGTGGTTTGAGCTCTCAGAGTCTCGGGAGATGTCTCATTCTCTGACGATTTGCTCGTTGGGCACCTAGTGTGCTGACAGGGCCCCCGGTGTCTAGAAGAAGTTCCATTCACTGACCCGCCCTTTGTGGGGAACCGGGTTCCCTTCCTAGTTTGCCTCTCGAGGTAAGGACACTGGCCTCGAGCCCGAACTAGCCACAGGAGGATTGGGACAGAATGGGCAACTCATGGTCTCAGGCCTAATCCTCAGACTCCATTGGGATGTCTATGGCTAATTTCAAAGCATGGGACTAGGCCAAGACTTAGGCTGCAAACGTCTTGGTCCTCAGACAATGATTCACAATGACTGGCAGAGGTCACATTTAATTTTAACATCCTCACAAAATTGGGCAATTTCTGTCCCTGCAATGGTGAGTGGTCCAAGATGTCTCACTGCAGACCCTTTGGGACCTCCGTTCCTGTCCTAAGCTTTGCTCTTTCTCTTCTGTGTCCCAAGTTCTCCTGGCTCAGGCCAAGCCTCCTCCCCCGCCACAGTGGGCTTCTCAGACCCAAAGCCTGATCACTCTCTGAGCCACCTGAACTTCCGGGATTCTCCCCAACTTCATTTCTCCCTCTCCCCGTTTCCTACAGCACCACCCCTGACTCGGGAACTACCTCCGACTTGCCGGTTGTGCGGCCAGATCCATATGCCATGACTTTATCCACATCTCCTCCTCCCACCCAGCAACCTCAGAGTTAATCACTCTGACTCTCTCCCCCTCCGCAGCAACAGTCACTATGGCTTCTCCTGTCCTCCTCCTCCTTTCTTTGATAAGCCACTCTGCCCACAGCTGCAGCTTTCTTTTCCCCAAGGACATTATAACCTTTTGTTCTTTCTCCCTTTATCAGACTCCCTCCTCCCCCAGTCAGGAGAGAGGGGTAAAAATTATAACGAAACAGGACAACAGCATTTTAAGTTACAGTTATTGTAACATCTCCTTGTAAATGGATCTTAACTAATCAATAACTGAGTTTTCTAGTTACCTCCAGCAAAATGTAGCTCTGATTCTATTAAATTGCAGTACCTCTTATCTGCAACTTTTTTCATGTTAAGATGATCCTGTGTTCATTAGACGCTCACTGCTTATGATCAGCAGTTATGTACTTATTTTAAAGGTATTTGAGACATCACTTTATGTCAGTACTTAATCTGATTTACATTGTGTCATATAAAGAAATTCTATTTCAATTGTATATTTTAAGCCTTCTTGGCATCCTTGACAGGCATTGAAAAAAAAAGCTGAAAGTTTCAAATGTTGGCATTTTGACACTTGCAGAAGGCCTCCTTCAAATGTCAAAGGATTTCTCTCTCATTTTATAAGAAGAACAACTAATTAGACTATTTAGACTATAGTGAAAATACTCTCAAGGTGCCAAGTGATACAAATTTTGTTATGTTGGATTACTCCAGTTACACAGGTCTGAGAAGCTTTTATGTTGTCTGTCATGGTGGTTATCTCAATTTAAAAGGATTTAAAAGTTACGTTTTTTGTGCAATCCCGTATGTGCTTCCTAAGATGAACAAACAAATGCCTCTTGCCACTCACACATGTCATGGTTCCTGCCGTCCCTGTTTAAATACTGTTTAAAACTGGTTTACTCGTATTGACCAAGCTATTCATGTTATTCTCATTGTTTTCTCTAATGTACAAAGTAAGTTAATTAATTACAAGCCTGTACTCTTTTTTTTTTTATTAATTACATTGCATTATGTGACACAGTTCTATAGGCACTGAGATTCCCCCAACCCTTCCCCAAGCCCTCCCCCCATGGTGGATTCCTCCACCTTGTTGCATAACCACAGTTCAAATTCAGTTGAGAGTCTTTCATTGCAGGCATATACCAAGCGTAAAGTCCAGCATCTTATTGTACAGATAAGTTGAACGGTTTCTTGGGGAGACCATCTCTGGTCTGAAGGTAGAGCCGGCAGAGTATCATCCCGATTAATTAAAAACCCTGACATAACATCAGTAACAATTTATAATGTTATGGAATTAATTGGCATGGTATTGAGTAACCAATGTGTTAAAAAAAAAAAGTAAGTTCTTAACATCCTGTGACTTCTTCATTGACATTTCAATTTTAGTTTATATACAACCAGGTTCTATACACCTTAAAATGGCTATAGATTATCATTCAGCTGTCTTGTGTTTATTTTCATTTTAGTATTTAGCAGTTTATAGTGTTGATGCATGACTTTGCTGAACCTGGCTGTTTTTTGGGTAGTCTAAACTGGCTTATAACTCTAACAAGACATGTGCCAACAGTTGAGGTGCAGAACAGTTTTAGGAGGGGTGTGCAGAGAAGTCTTCAGTACCCCAGTGAGGAGCAACTGATCTCTGTGTCCCACCTAGTGAGGTATGAGTGAATCCACGCTGTTTCCTGTCTGATTCTAAGCTTTCCTTGTTGTTCTCTATCTATTCTAGATTTGTTTGTTTGTTTTGAGGGGTTTCCAGAGTGATCCTGATGGTCATTGCAAGAGAGGGTGAGGATCCAAAGTTGGAACCAAGCAAGGACCAGAGAAAGCTCCCCTCCCTAGTCCCGAAGGAAGTTTACTGTTTTGTTTCTGCGGACCGCTCAGTGCTCCTGGCTGTTGTTTTGATGACCTTGGATCCTGCAAGGCAGGATTTGGGCTTCTTCCATCCCATGTGGTAGATCCACATGCGGGTGGGTGTCCTCTGAGTTCTCAGCCTCCAAAGGCACTCCAATTCCCCGCGGTCTCCTTGGTAATTGGGATGTAGTCCTTGGTGCCCGTATTGCTAGTCCTTGGTGAGGATCTGGGACTCTTCAGGGTTGGGATACAAGCCTCCTCCTGTTCACCTGCTCCACTCTGGGGTTCCCCTCCGCCCCCATGCATATGACCTCCTATTAAGAGGTTGTCAGGATCGCTTCTGACTCCCCCCATATATAAGCCTGTACTCTTATCTCAAATTTATAACAGGCATCCATGTGATCCTCAATTTCTCATTGACCTCTAATGGATGGACTCGCATCCTACAGGTGGCCAGAGACCATGTGGACCAACGACGCCTAGCCCTCTTTTGTTAGGAGCAGATCCAGTCCTGGAGACATCCCTCAATTGAACTATAGGACTGCCAACGAGGCCATCGCTGTGTAACTCACATGATCCAATGGGAGTACAAATAGTGTCTAATACGTGGTTAATTATGACAGGTTACTTGCTGTTATACAGGGACCGGATGAGAATCCTGCCATGTTCCTGAGCAGGCTGATGGAGGCATTAGTTAAATACACTAAGGTGGACTCTGAGTCTCCCCTGGGCATCATGGTACTGGCAACCCATTTTAGTTCCAGAGCAGTCCCAGATATCTGAAAGAAACTTAGAAGGATAGAGGAGGACCCCGAACCCCTCCGCAAGATCTGGTAAAAATGGCCTTTAAGGTGTACAACACCGGTAAAGATAGTAAGGTGCAGAAGAAGGCAGCCCTCCAATTTCAAGCTCTGGCAGCTTCCCTGTGGCCGGCAGGTCGGGGGGCTCCCAGCGACCTTCACCACAGGGCACCACTTGCCTTAGATATGGCAAAGAGGGCCACTGGTCTCGGCAATGTCCAGAGTCTCACAGGCCTGGGAAACGTGCCCCGCATGTGGACAGAGAAGACACTGGAAACGTAACTCCCGATGGCTGGCCCACTGCAGCCCTCCACGTGGGAGTGTGGCCAACCAGACGGCTCCCTCTCTTGAGGAGGACTAGGGGTGCCAGGACTCGAGGACCCCCATCACCCTGCTGAGCCCAGGGTAACACTTCAAGTAGTGAGTAAGTCTATCAGTTTCTTGGTGGACACGGGGACTTCCTATTCTGTTTTACCCGACCACTCTGGTCAAACATCCCCTTCCCAGATCTTGGTTATGGGTATTGATGGAGCCCCTCTCGGACCCCCGCACTGGTTGCCTATCACGCTCACCAGACGGGTTACCTTTTACTAACTCATTTCTGGTCATACCGACATGCCCACTCCATTCCTGGGTCGTGCCATCTTATCCACTCTGAGTGCCCCCCTCACCCTGTTCTGATCACAACCGTTACTAGCATCACTTTTTTTTTTTCAAGATTTAAAAATTTTTTTTATTGGAAAGGCGGATATACAGAGAAGAGAGACAGAGAGGAAGATCTTCCGTCCGATGATTCACTCCCCAAGTGAGCGCAACAGCCAGTGCTGTGCCAATCCAAAGCCAAGGGCCTCTTCTGGGTCTCCCATGTGGGTGCAGGGTCCCAAAGCTTTGGGCCGTCCTCGGGACTGCTTTCCCAGGCCACAGGCAGGGAGCTGGAAGGGAAGCGGGGCTGCCAGGATTAGAACCGGCGCCCATATGGGATCCCGGGCATGCAAGGCGAGGACTTTAACCACTTGCGCCACCGTGCCGGGCCCACTAGCATCACTTCTTCTGGCACTAGACTCTGGTCAGCCGCTGGACCGTGGCCTCTTCCTCCCTCCGATGTGGATCCTAAGGCCTCAGTTCCCTATTTCAATAGAACACTGTCGAGACCTCAAGCTCATTACTGACCACTCCTGGGTCAGGGACTTCTCATCCCCACCAACTCCCCCATCATGCTTCCAGTGAGAAAGCCATCAGGGGCTTATCGCTTGGTCCAGGATCTTTGCCTCGTCAACGCTTCAGCGGTTCCCATCAGTCCAGTAGTCCCCAACCCATACACTCTTCTTTCCCTGGTCCCTCCAGACACCACTCCCTGTACCAAGGCCATTTTCTTTACCATACCCCTTCATGAGGATACATGCCACCTGCTTGCCTTCTCCTGGGAGGACCCAGCATCCAGCCACTTGCAGCAGCTTACATGGACTGCATGCACTGTCCGCCAGCAGGGCTTCAATGACAGGCCTCATCTTCTTGGGCTCTTAAAGTTTTACCAGGAGAGCTCCACCTTATTTCAGTATGTCGCTGTTCTGCACAGCCCTTCTCTGGAGGCCTCACACACCTCCATGGCAGCTTTGCTCAATATCCTGGGCAGCAAGGTCTACAGGGTCTCTCCGGTCAAGGCGCAACTCTCGTCCCCACAGGTAACTTACCTGGGCATTCTCCTTCAGCCAGAACAAAAGTCACTTACAGGAGACGAAACCCAGACCCTCAAGGAACTCCAACTGCCGACAGATGCAGACTCCGTACTCTCATTTTTAGGAGTAATAGGCATTTTCAGACACCAGACACCTAATTTTGCAGTTTTGGCCAGACCGTCTATCAGGCAGCCAAGACGCCCCCAAAGGGTCTCTGACAGAACCAGAGGAGACAGAACAGGCCTTTATTCACCTACGGGACCTACTGATTTCGTCCCCTGTTGTATCCCTCTCAGACCCCTGACAACCCTTCCACCTCTTCACAGACGAGAGATGGGGAGATGCGTGGATCTACTAGCACAACCACTGGACCCAACCTACCGGCCAGTAGCCTACCCGCCGGAACCAACGGACCTCACAGCTGCGGGGCGGCCAGCCTGTTTGCGGGCCCTAGTGGCTGCAGTCTTTCTCACAAAGAAAGCTCTAAAGTTGACTTTACAATCACCCATCACTGTATTTTCAGCCCATAATCTCAAGGACCTTCTGAAGACAAAAACTCTGCCACTACTCAGCCCCTCTTGAATCCAGGAGATTGATTTGCTCTTCATTAAGAATTCCGACATCACTGAGTCCATCCCCACCGCTCACCCTGGCTGCCTTCCTCCCCACCGCTCACCCTGGCTGCCCTCCTCCCCACCGCTCACCCTGGCTGCCCTCCTCCCCACCGTAGCAGGATCTCACACCGCGCACTCCTGCCCCCAGGTGATCGACTTTCACCTGTCTCCCGGAGACGGACTACAAGATCAGCCTCTTCCCTCGCCTGACCTCGCTCTTCGTGGACGACAACTCAACATGAGCGGCTGACGACACCACCATGCACCCTACGCAGTCCTTAAAGGCCTCCCCACGGGCACTTCCTCTCAAAAGCAGAGCTCTGTCCTTATCAGAACATTGACACTGGCTCAGGGAAAACGGGTCAACATTTACGCTGACTCCAAATATGCTTTGCTCACCACACATTCACATTCTGCTATTTGGCAGGAAAGAGGTTGTTGTTTTTGTTTTTTAAACTACCAAAGGAAGCCCCATTGTTAATGCCACTCTTATAACTAAATTTCTCCAAGCTCTTTCTTTCCTAAAACAGGTGGCGGTCATTCACCGCAAGGGACACCAGTCCTCAACAGACCCAGTGGCGAGGGCTAACAACAAGGCAGATGAGACCGCAAGACGGCTGGCCACCCAGGCAGCTGCTGCCCTGTGCTGTTCCTCTCCACCTCTCTGAAGCCTGCCCATTCCCCACAGGACCTGCTCACTGCAGGGGGCCAGGAGCACCCAGATGAGTGCATTTTCACGGAGGACAAGGTAGCCTTGTCCTCTCACACAGCAGCACCCCTGCTTACAAATATCACAATTCTTTACACGTGGGACCTGATTCGTTACTCAGGTTCCTCACACCTCTGTTTTCCTGCCCCAATATGAGGGAACTCCTCCCTCAGATTCATGCTTCCTGTCCCACCTGCTCCCTGGTTTCCTCACAGGGGGTTCTCAAACCAAGGGTGCCTACTCATCAACTCAGAGGACACCAACCAGAAGAAGACGGGCACATAGATTTTACTCACATGCCCACTCACAAAAAATTCCATTATTTAACCACCATGACTGACACCTTTTCAGGTTGAGTAAAAACGTTTCCCATGACTAAGGAAGCCTCAGCAGTAGTCATGGAGAGCTTTCTCAAACATATCATTCCTCGGTGTAGTCTACCCGTGTCCATCCAATCTGATAATGGCCTGGCCTTTGTTTCACACATCACTCAACAGGTGTCTGAGGCTCCACATTCCCCACCGTCCTCAATCTTCAGGAAAGGTGGAGAGAGCTCATGGGATCATCCAGGACCACCTGACAAAGCCGTCCTTGCTCAAGACTCTCTGCCCAGACTCCTTCCAGCCTCGGTGGAGCAGCCCTCATACAGTGATCTGCACCACACCCGCTGAGGCCAAATTTCTTGGCCACACCTCCCAACACCATCTCTCACATCTCAAACCTTTTTGAGCCACTACCTCATCTCAGTAGGGGATTCAACAGACAGGGCTGCTACACTAACCTAACGCTAATCTAATCAGGATGCCTCCCCGCCTCCAATCCTACTGATAATCCTACTCTACCCCTACCATATCAATACATCAGGCATAGTGAAAACCCCTTACAATCCGTATGTAACAGACTCAATCGTCTAGAAAACCCAAGTGCTGACTCTGGGCTTGATGTTTAGAAATTCCCATTCACGTAGTGGCTCATTCCGAAACTCCTCTACTGATAATTATAGGTCCCTTACTAACGACTGCCCCTCACTTCCTAAAGTTCATCCAAGAAAGAAAATTCACAAAGCCCAACGAGTTACTTTCAGCCATATGTTACCACACACCTACATTCTAGTATCCGTAGAGCCACTTCCCGACCTCACTTAAGGACGACGCCTCTCTCCAGCAGGAAGTAGCTAGATTGGCTTCGTCACTCCTTTTCCTATTACCGAAAGGCCGGAATGATGGTAACTGCAATTACCGAAAGTGGGTGGACACCACAGTGACCTCAGCCAGAGATCTGGCACGCCCCGAAGGCAGCCAAGGCCATGTACAGGCCAAGGATGGACAACGGCCAACACTCCCTGTCCTATCAGGACCCAAGCAGGGCTGACGCCAGCACCCATGCAGAGGGGGTATAAAACCTTTGTCTCCGCTACCCAACCTGTCTTTCCCACTTGGGCTCCTCTCCTCTCCTCTCCTGTTCATTGCTCTACCGATGGTGACTTGGTGACAAGATGATAACAGGATGTGATAGAGGCATATCAATATGTGGCCTAGTGTGACCAATTGCACAGCACACCTTAGCTTCCCAGACCTTTGAACAATAGCATTGTGTCTGACTGAGAGTGGGACAGCACAGCTGTGGTCAAGTGTCCAGATGCCATGTCCAGTGGAAAGACAGATGTGGCAACTGGCAGACTGCACACTGGTTGGGTGCCTCAGCAAGAAGCAAAGTTAGCAGCGTGCGTGGACTGGGAGCCGGGATCTGTGTCTGTGGGGCTCCCCGCGAGGCTTAGGAGGGACAAGAGCACAGAGGCCCTGAGCCTGTAGGTGTCTGCTGTCCTGTGGGATTCTGGTGAACATGGCTGGGGGACCTTGAGCCTGGCAGGAGACTACAGGAGGGGAAGGGGCACCTATCCTTGCCAGGTGACTGAACCTGGTATCATGTGCATGCAGTGGCCATGACCTTCTTGGTCTGTGCCTGAATCACCGCTACAGTGACTTCAGGAGGGGCTACATGGCATGCCCCATGTCACCTTAAGGGGATCCACTTGCTGCCTGGCCCTTGGGTGCCCCAGAGTGGGCTGTGTGTTGGGCCTTGCCTAACTTGATCTCATGGAACAGGAGTGAGGTCAGAAGCCCGCGTGGGGGTGTGTCTATCTGCTGCCTGCAACCTGTGGTCAGTGAGGGCCAGCGGAGCCAACTGGGGGACAGCAGGTGCACAGCTGGTGGCACGTGAACTGGGGCAGGACAAGGAGGAGCCAGGAACACAGGAGTCCCTGGGCAGGGTGTCATCTCAGGGCCTCAGCGCAGAGCTGTTTCCCTTCTGGTGGACATGTGGCCGTGCTGGCCAACTTCCTCATGGGGACTAAGGGACCCCTTGCTCTGCGTGGTCTGGAGAGAATATCTCTGCCCACACACCCCCTCCCCTCCGCGGAATATTTTAAAGATTTATTGTTATCTATTTGAAAGGCAGAGAGAGAGAGGATTATTCATCAGGTGGTTTATTCACAAGCCCTGTGTGGGTCTCCCATGTGGGTGGCAGACACCCAAGTGCTTGGACCATCAGCCACTGCCTCCAAGGCACAATAGCAGGGAGCTGGATTAGAAGTGGAGCAGCCGGGACTTGAACCTATGGCATACATGGCAGCAGCAATTACTGCCACCCTGTTTCCTTGTTTTCCACATGCAAAAGAGTGTGGGTTTTGCTGCCCATGGCATGGGTCAGCAGCCAGAAGCGCTGAGGCTCAGGGCACGGCAGAGCCTCCCCGTCTCACAGGCTTCAGGTGACGGCTGCCGAGCAGACACCTTGATGTATTCGCCTCCAAAGCTGAATAAATGGGCCTTTACGGAAATTTAGTAGAGAAATAAACTGCAGACGAAAAATCAAACGCTTAGAAAAATCATCGAATGTTTTTATTTACACCGACCCAGTTTGGGATTGACGCTGTTACATAATTTATGACCACAAAGGCAGTTAGTTCCTCGCGCAATGTGCTCTCAAGTTTTGCAGGTCCCTGAGGCGTCCAATTTACATCCAGCCCTCCTTGGGAGAGAGTGGCAGCCAGAGCAGGCAGGGAGGGGCGGCCTCCCAGGCAGAAGGGAGGGCAGAGCTGCGAGCTCTAGGACAGCAGAGGGGGTTAAGTAGAAAGATCATAATTTATTTGGACACTGATCCTGTATTACTCACCCAGAGTAAAAATAACCCTTATTAGCCAGGAAAACAGATCGTTTTCTCAATGCCCACACAGTGCCAGCCGCGACATCAGGTGGCACTGCGAACAACGGCGACATTTGCTCAGATGCCAGATCTGCAAACACACCTCTTAACACGGCGCAGCTCCTGCATGCGGGCAGCAGGTGGTCAGCCCTCTTTGCGGCTGGGCACCTCACCCACCCCTGCCCTCCTCTGTTCTGCCCTCATGCTGGACCAGTGAGGTTTGCCCATAGCCTTCATTTGGCAGGAAGCAGAAGGAAGGCTTGATGAGGCCACGGGATATGGCCACAGGGGTCACAGCTGGCTGCAGGACGAAGCTGTGCCATGCAGTCCATGCCAGCTCCTGTCCTGCCACAGCCTTCCCCAGGACATGACTCTCTTGGCAAACATGTCTTTGCTTTTAGTTAAGATGAAGTTGCACGCATTTAGTACAGCCCTGAACCCCACGATGTGTCTCTGCAAGAAGGAAAGACGGAGACGCCCACCTGCAGAGAAATGGCTGCATGAGGATGCAGGCAGGGACGGGCGAGATCTCTGCCTGCCCAGGGGATGGGTGGCGCTGGACAGCAGAGGCTGGGCCAGAGCTCCCCACTGGTCCCGAGGTCCCAGCCTTGCCCATGCCTTCAGGTCTGACTCCAGGCCTCCAGGGCAGAGGGATAGAGGCCTGAGCTGTTTCAAGTCCCTCTAGTTTGTGGTGGCAGCCCAGGCCTGCCCGCTCCCCAAGCACAATGGGAGGCCCACAGCTTTCTCCCTGTAAATTCCAGACAGGACCCAGGGAGGGCCCTGGCATGATCTGTGATGCTCACTAGCCAGCAGCTGCTCTGGGGGGCTTGTCTCTCTTTCTTTTTGAGAAAGGCAGAATTTCATAGGAAGGGGAGTAACAAAGTTTGGACCGGCTCTCCCCAGGTGACCACAATGAACAGAGTTGGGCCAGGCTGAAGCCAAAAGCCTGGAACTCCACCTTGGTCTCCCATGGGTCCGGAGCCCAAGCACTCGGGCACCATCCATTGCTTTCCCATGTGCATGAGCTGGAAGATGGACTGCAATGGAACAGCCGGGACTCGAACCAGTCCTGTTCCCCACCAGGGGCTACCCTGCCCTGGTTCAGCCAGGCTCTGAGGATCCAGCCCCAGTATGGTCACTTGCTGGCTGTGGGCTCCTGGGAAAATCACATGGTCAAGGTCTGGACTGGACGGGGTGCCCTGGGTCAGCTCTGACCTCCTGCAGGATGCGAAGAGATTCAGCTTATGGGTGCAAGCGAGAAGCAGGCACCTCTGCTTCCTCTGACCCTGTGGCTTCGAATGAGTGTCAGAAGCCCACGGGGCTGCACAGCGAGCTGCTGCCACACCCCGTGGTCACCCGGGTGAATCACTGACCCGTCCACGCCCCGTGGTCACCCGGGTGAATCACTGACCTGTCCACGCCCCATGGTCACCCTGGGGAATCCCCGAGCCGGCCACGCCCCGTGGTTACCCAGGGGAATCCCCGAGCCGGCCACACCCCGTGTGCTGATGGCTCCTCCCATTGGCTGCTTTGCTCTGGGTTCTTCGCTGCATGGAGTGACACTTGTGCTGTGCATGCTTGCAGCAGGCCCTGTGCTGGGTGGCAGCTTGGGCAGTTCTGGGCCATTGGGCGCAGAACAAGGAATCTCAGGATGGCCCAAGGACCAGACAGGACCCCAGCATGTGTCTGCTCTCCATCAGGGAAGGGATATGTGAGGAGGTTTTCAGATCCTGAGAGTCCTCGAGGGCTTAGATAATGGCTACAGCTGCGAAGAAGCAGAGGTATTCCAAAACGACTGCAGACCTACCCAAGGACCCTTCTAGAAGATTCTGAGTGCAGACTCTAGAAGATTCTGGGGGCTCTGTTAACATGTTGGCCATGTTGCTCTGAGGGAGAGCTGGCACCGTGTCCAGTCCCACAGATAACCTGCAGGGGTGGCCTCCCAGGCTCCAGGGTGCAGGGAGCGTGAGATGAAGAGGAGGGTAAACGTGCTACAGCCCAAAGTCTGCTGCGGACGGAACTGGTGCAAGTCCCTCCCACGGGACCTCCCTGACGGCTGTCCCTGGGGTCCTCTTCTCTGAAGGTGCCTGTGGGTGCTGGGGCTGTCTTAGCCATGAGCACAAGGGGGAGGACGGTGCTCCCCCTGAAGGCCCCCAGGGGCTGCACAGGGGTCCTTGATCGGCTCCAGGCATCTCGCCACTGTGGCTGCTTGGCTCACGTCTGCATCATCACATGGCTGTTTTCTGTCTTATAGGACTGTGACACTGCGTCATCTAAGACACCCTCCTGCTGGGCCTTTACTGACTCATGCGGTCAGCAGGGCCATGGCCACGGGGCAGTGACCTGCAGAGGGCTTTCTGGCCTGACCCTCAGCCTCCTGCAGTGTCTTGAGGCCCCGCTCTCCCTGCCTTGGGTTCCTGTGTGATGCAGGTCTGCTGTGTGGGGTGCCCAGGGATGCACACTGTGGGGCTCATGAGTGTCCCCCAGGACCAGGCTGACCAGGACAGGAAGGGGCGGAGCCATGGAGGGGGTGGACAAGAGGAAAACTTCTCGGTTCTTTCAATATCATCTCTCTTATTTTAACAGATTTCATCTTTAGAGCAGCTGAAATTCAGGGTTGTCTCCCTACACCCTCTTCTTCCTGTTTGTGAAAGTACATTCAGCTGAGACCAGGACAAAGCTTCTGGAAAACTTGGCACTGGGAAGTTCACACCTTGGGAAAGACACTCTACTGGACTCCATCTACCTGCAGGCTGAGGTGGGCCGGTAGGTGCTATAGTGGCCAGCAGGTGCTGTAGTGGCCGGTAGGTGCTGTAGTGGCCAGCAGGTGCTGTAGTGGCCGGCAGGTGCTGTAGTGGCCGGCAGGTGCTGTAGTGGCCAGCAGGTGCGGTGGCTGTCTGTAGGTGCTGTAGTGGCCGGCAGGTACTGTAGTGGCCTGCAGGTGCTGCGGTGACAGTCACTCTCCAGGCTCTTGCAGAGGGCCCCTCTCTTGCCACCGCCCGCCTGCCCGCCTGCCCTGTGCTCCTGCATGTTTGCAGGGGTTGTCTGTACTCACTGTATCCAGGAGCTGGAACCCCAAGCCTGGCGCTAAGCATCCCAGGGGTGTCCTGAGTGCTAGGCCAAGTGTCCACTGCACGTCCTGGGTCCTGCCTGTCCCCGATGCTGTCCTCCAAGTTTACGTTAGGCCTCGCATCCCCTTCTGAGCTGCCCACCAAGCTCTACCTTTTGGACCCCAGCAGCAGATCACAAGACAGAAGCCCGAAAGCAAGACACGATGTTCCAGAATCTTCTACCCCCCAGAGAGAAGAGGGAGGTGAGGGCTGTTTTTAGGAGGCTGTGTACTGGGCCAAAGCTGGGGTGTGGTGAATGTGGTGGAGGCGCAGGCAGCGGGTGAAGAGTCCAACCTGCTGCCTGCGCGGGCTGATGGGCAGCTCCGGCCAGCTGGGATCTGACTGCTGGGGGAAGCTCCTTGCCGGTCTGCGGGATGTTCTGGTGATGGACAGCCCTGGGAAAACCGTATTGACAACTCCTGCTGGGGCAGTGACTGACAGCTCCGTGCAAAGGACTGGCAGCTCAGGTTTCCAGCAGCCACGGCTGACCAGCCTCAGAGCAGCTGTAGCTGACCCGCCTGGCCCAGCCCGTGTGGCCCTGGGGCTCCCTTCCCACTCTGTGTGCAGGCAGGCCAGGTCCTGTTTGGGCACGGTACAGACCACCCTGCTCTGCACTGGCCAGCCCCCACTCCTGTCTGAGACATGGAAACCACAGGTCTTCTAATGTAGACCCACAACCAACACCAGCTAGAGACATTCAATGCAGCTGCCTGTGCGTCTCTGGGTCCCTGCCTTTGAGGGGCCACAGACAGACCCTCAGGTCCCGGAAGCCTGTACCCACCGGTCCCTGGGGGAGACGGCAGCAGCACTGGGGCCCTGCCTCTGGCCCGTGGGCACCGACCATGGCAGGAAGGACTGGCTCAGCAGGCCTGGGCGTTCGCTTGCACAGATGGGCCAAATGAGCCACTCAAAGCCTGTGTGAGTGTAGCAAGGAGATCTGCACCCAGGCTGCGTCCTGGGCCTGCGGCCCCGACCTCTCCCGAACATTGTCACGGCCAAGTTCTGCAGCTTGTCTTGTAAGGGGAGCGCTGCGGCTTGGAAAGGAAGAACAGCAATTCTGTTTGCTCCCAGAGCCTGTGGCTGCCAGGAGTGGCCGTCGCTGCTGGCTGCTTGCTGTGCTCGGGGTCAGACGGGCACTCGCTCCTTGGAGCTGAGGAGGCTCACTCTGGGGCAGCCAGGGAGTTACCAGTGCCAGCCCCAGTGCCGGGGCCACTCGGGATCCATGTGGCAGCACAGCCAAAGGCTGGCGCACATTCGGCCATTACATGAGGGTCCCGTCCCCACACCGCACAGGTGTGCCCCCAGGCTGCAGGGACAGGCCGTGCACTGGGTCGTAAGCCAGCCTCAGTGAGTGGCTGGGAAGGAACAGAGGGAACTACATTCTCACTGCAAATCAATGAAATCCAATGAACAGAAGAGCAGTTCATTTTTTTAAAAAAAAGTCTCCCAATTTTGGAGAAATTAATGAACAGTTTTATGAATAATCCTTGGACATCATCAAGACACATGGAGGGAATGGTAACAGTGGGCTGTGGAGTCTGTGTAACACACATCACTTCCAGGGACCCGGCAGGAGGCAGCGAAGAGAAAGGCGAGAGGTGCAGGAGGCTGGGACAGAGGGGGACAACAACCCCAGCCCTGGGAAACTGAGCAGGCCGGAGGAGGTGAGGGCAGGACTGCACGGACGGTCAAGTCAGTGTAGGATAGACAGTGAGAAAATAGGGCTTGGAAGACTGCCACTCGAGGACCCGGGCAACTGTGAGTCTGTTCATGACACCGGGTGACCCTAGGCACCCTGGGCCACCGTGAATCTCTCCTGGTCATCCTAGGTGACCCTGGGCCACACTGAGAGACCCTGTTACCCTCAGTAACTCTGAGCGACCCTGTGTGGCCCTGGCTCAAGTTCTCTCACTCTCTTGACTTCTGGGATGAGCAGTCAAGATCAGGAGGGCAGCTGGGAGGGCAAAGGCACGTGGCTGTCCCGAGATGACAGGGGAGATCCTTAGTTGAAGTCCCAAATGACCGGCTGTGAGGAAGCTCTCACAGATGCCCCGGATGGACAGGGGCCCGGGAGGGAGGGCAAGTGAGGGCCAAGTGCGCCTATAACCAGGAAGCCCATGGCCAGACCTGCTCTGAGGGTCTCTGCAAAGATCAGCTCCTCCGCGCTGAGAGCTCACAGCCAAGCTGACAGCTGGTGGACGCAGCCAGACTCCTCCTGTGAGGTCAGAAAGTCAGCATTTCAAATCAAATAAAGGCTTCTAAATGAAAAGGAAGGGGGTTGGTGTGGAGGTTAAGCCTCCGCCTGTGGTTCCGGCATCCCATATGGGTGCCAGTTTGCCTCCAGGCGGCACCACTTCCCACCCAGCTCCTCACCAGCGGCCTGGGAGGGCAGTGGAGGACGGCCAGGTGCCTTGGCACCGATGGGGGAGATGTGGAAGAAGCTCCTGGCTGCTGGATTCCAACGACTCAGCTCTGGTGACAGTGGTCATTTGGGGAGTGACCAGTCGATGGAAGATCTCCACCTCTTTCCTTATCCCTCGCTGTAGCTCTCCTTTCCAATAAAACAAAATGAAAAGAAGGTCAACAGATTTGTGAACAAAGTTGCACACACCCTAAATGAAACCTCGGCTGAGGGACTCTGTGTACCAAGACAAACAGCAGAGGATGCCCAGGAGTTCCCAGTGTGGCTCACCCATGACACAGCCACTGGCAGAGAGCGTGTGCAGGGAATAGGCTGGCTCAGCCCTGGCACTGCAGGGGTAGGCTCAGGAATGGCGGCAGCTGGGTTTGGGGGGACACCTTGCCTGGGTGAGCCTTGTGGCAGAGGCAAGAGAGGCTCCCGAGGCAGGAGGCCAGCGTGGGCACGGTCTTTCCTCCTGTTAGAAGCAGCCCAGGGTCCCTGAGAGCTGCGTTCGTCCCTCCAGGGGCAGCAGTCAAGGACAGGGCCCGACAGCACATGTTCGGGCCACCCTTGGGTGCTGCCCCTGACGGATTCAGACACCTCTCAGCACCACCACACTGGGCAGCAAGTTCCCCTCATACGAGGCAGTGCTAGCCACAGTGGGGACTGATGGGGGGGTCTCCCTAGCCTAGTGGGAAAGGCAATGGTTAAGGCTCATACCTGTGACGCCACCTGCCAACAGTGGTGGCATCACCACCTGCCCTGCCAACAGCGGTGACATCACGCTTGTGACGTCACCACCTGTGACATCACCGCCAGTGATGTCACCGCCCATGACATCACCACCTGCCTTGCCAACAGCGGTGACATCACCACCTGTGGCGTCACCACCTGCCCTGCCAACAGCAGTGACGTCACCACTTGAGGCATCACCACCTGTGACGTCAGCATCTGCCCTGCCAACAGCAGTGACACCACCATCTGTGACATCACCACCTGCCCTGCCAACAGCAGTGACATCACTGCCCGTGATGTCACCACCTGTGACATCACCACCTGCCCTGCCAACAGCAGTGACATCACTACCTGCCCTGCCTACAGCAGTGACATCACCATCTGCCCTGCCAACAGCAGTGGCATCACCACCGGTGACGTTATCACCTGCCCTGCCAACAGCGGTGATATCACACCTGTGACGTCACCACCTGTGTGTGGTGAGTTGTGAGTGTCTTTGTTTTTTTACTTCTTCCTGGAGTTGTTGGAGGCTGTGGACCTTTTCTTCCACTAGACTGGATCTGCTGATGTAAAAGCAGCTCTCCTCCTGCAGAAAGAGGCAGGTTCCTCCCTCGTCCGCTCTCAGGAGGTCCACTGCCTGATGATCTGGAGGGCCACCCGCGCTAGGGAGGCGACTTGCTGCCGCAGGGACTTGGTGGACACAGCCAAGGCTGTGAGTGCTGACCGCCTCAAGTCCCAGGAGACTCGGCAACACTAGCCGGATCTCGGTCGCCTCTCACAGGTGCCAGTCAGCGGCCCTGACCTGGAAGGCAAGCTCCCCATCCCAAGCTGTGAGAACTCACTCCACTCCCTGCACCCTCAAAGGGACGATTGTAGACAGACTGCTGCAGAAGCAGCGTGCCTGCTGGTCACAGTGACCATCGCACAATGCACCAACGGGACCCTCACCTCAGAGTACGGAGGATCAAGCCTCGTTACAAGTGACCAACCTCGATGTCAGAACTCATCGAGAAGATTCTGTCAGTTTCAATGGCAATCATTCGGTCCTGTCTAGTACTATTACCACTTCAAGTGCAGAAAACAAGGAAATTACAGAGACGGCTTGCAAAGTCAGTCTAGAACTGTTGTTCTTACAGAAATCAAGACTGAAAACAAAGAGAAGGATGAAAACCTTCATGAACCTCCTTCATCAGATGACATGAAATCAGATGCCGGATCCTCACAGGTGCCAAGGGCTCCCCCAGAGGCAGAGCGAGCAGCATGAAGATGAAGAACTGAGAGATCAACAGCTGACCCGAAGAATGGACCCAGGATCTCCATCAGAGCTGTCTATTCCACTATTTCCCCAGTCAATCAGCGCTTGCGTTGGCAGCCACTTTACTCAGAGCCTTCCTTTTGGTGTTCAGGAGGAATTAAACCAGAGGGTTGGAGAGACATTTTTCTTAACTGTTATCAAAATAAAATAATCTTTACATAGTTAATTAGGGCACAAAGTGTCAAGGGCTACAGGAAAGTGGGTGAGACCAGTACTCTCACATTTTTTTTTCTGTGTCTGGGATAAGGCGGGAGATATAGGGAGAACCCACTCTTCCCCCAATCCCAGGGTCCCCAACGTGGGGCATGCTCTGAGGGTTCTGCTCAAGAGATTTTGATAATTCAACAGTTCTGAATTGCTGCTAGTCTCGCCATTCCAATCATGATGAAATATCTCCCGAATCCACTGGCTCACATAGAGTCTGTTTATTCAGATTTTCACTGCCAACACATGGCTGAGGTAGTCGATTGATTTGTTCTGTCCTTCAACCTCTGTTGTGGTACTAGGTGTCCTCTGCAGGTTCCGATGGACTGCCATATCCTCCACGTGCACCGGGACATGCTGTCCACTGCTCCGTCCGAGCCTCTGAGGAGACCCCACCCTGACACATGCACCCCACAGTCAGACCATGGAACCTTCAATTCTCTCCATGGTTGTGGTTCTGAGTCCAGCACTTCAGTTGGGGAATTCCCAAAGAAACTTCATCTGAAGTGATCCCAGACCAGATTCTTGTGTGTGCTTGCCAGTACAGGGTCTGGCACATTCCGTCGCCCCAATCGGCTTACGCACATGCTGGTGGTTGCAATTGCTGGGTCAGTTCTGTCTCCAGCCTTGTCTTCCATATGAACCAATGGGTGTTGCAGTCCAGCTTGATCTTGTCCACCACTCACTTGACCCTCTTGCAAACCAGTGGGAGCTGCAGCCTAGTTGGATCAACCTGCAATAACCCCCACCAGGCCCGCCCCCAGCCCTGGTTTCCGAGCCTGCCAGTATGTACAGCAGACATGTCCAGTCTGTCCCGCATCCCACTAAGCTCTTATACATGTCAAAGTGCATTGAAGCCTAGTTCAACCCAACCAGCCCCACTATCCAACCCACACACATGCTGGTGGGTGCTGTCCTATCTAGCCATGCCTGCCCCAGTCCTGGTTTTCATGCTCTCCTGTGGGAGTGGTAACCCTAGAGGGAGGTGCCCACTGTTTCCTTACTGGGCCCACTTCCACTCCAGGATCTTGCACTCTCAAGGTGGTTCTGCAGTTTAACTTGACAGAATTTGACCCCCATGCCACCATCTGCCAGCTGATGCTGCAGCAAAGCCCAACCAACCCTCACCCACTCTGATTTATGTTTGTACCAGTAGGAATAGTCAACCCAGCCTGGCTTTCCCTGATCTAGCTCACATTAGGCCCACAGGTGTTGTAGCCCTGTCAGGTCTGGTCTGCTCCATTCCAACTTACAGTCTCCAGTGTAAATTTTGGTCCATCAGGGGAGTTCTCCACAGCCCCCCTACCACTTTGTCCCCCCTCCTGCCCACCTCCCATACTCATATGTGCTGGTTGGGTGCTGCAGCCCTGTCTGGCATGGCACAATTCGCCTCGGCATTTGCCAGTGGGTGCTGTAGACTGGCCCAGCCCTGCTCGCCCCCAATTCCAGCTGACAGTGGTGGGGGTTACAGCCTAGCCCAGCCCAGCCATAATGTGTACTGGTATGCTTTGTGACCGAACCCAGCCCAACTCACACTGTATTCTGATAACCAGAAGTACAATGACCAAGAGAAAAAGAAGAGACAGAGGCACAATGATGATTATAATTATTATAAGACTCCTCTGCAAAGGAACAAACCTTTGCCAACCTCAGAGTTCACTGAGCAAGACATCAAGAAAAGGAGGATACAGAATTCAAAACACCTGTTATAAAACTTATCAACAATGAGAAGCATATAAAGCAGGCATTCAAGGAATTCAAGCAATATGTCACACTGGAAATGAATCAAATGAAAGCTGATATATCAGAAATGAAGAATACAGTGGAGCAAATTAAAAGTGCAGTGGAGAGTCTCCAAAATAGAATGAAGCAAGCAGAAGAATCTCAGAATTAGAAGCTATTTCCTGTCATCAGGGGGAAATAAACAAAAAGCTGGAAGCAGAGCTGGGTCAGGTCAAAAAAAGTATTCAAGAATTGAAAGATACTATTAAAAGGCCAAATATAAGAGTTATGGGAGTCCCAGAAGGAGCAGAAAAAGAAGCCGGATTTACAAATATATTTAATGAAATAATAAGGAAAAACTTCCTTAATCTAGAGAAAGAATTGGGGAACAACTTCCAGGAGGGACACAGAACTCCCAACAGGGTTGACCAAAAGCAATCTTCACCAAGACACATGATCATCAAGCTCTGTTCAATCAAACATAAGAAAAATATCCTCAAAATGAAAAAAATCCGACCTGATTTCTATTCTTGCTGGTGAGCGAAGATTTGCTTGGCCCTGCCTGCTAAGCTCCTTTCTATAACCAACTCACACATTAGCCAACAGTTGGAGTTGCTTTACCCAGCTTGCCTGACCACAGGCCTGAACCATGTGATCATCAGTGAGAGCTGTGACCCACTAGGGTAGTTTCCCAAGTTTCCCCATTTGACCAGCTCCCAGGCCCAGATCTCACACATGCCAATGGGTGTTAGGTCAGTGCCCGGTATAGTCTGCCATTCCATCTTGGCCTTGTATGAGCTGGTCAACATTGTGGCCTGGCCCACCCCATACCCTGTTTTAGGATGCACATGTGGGTGCTGCAGCCTGGACCTGCCCAGACTGTTCTTGGTCCCTGCACCCATGAGTGATGGCAGGTTCCATGGTCACACCTAGATCAGCCCATCACAACTCTTGAGCTAACCAGTGGGACTTGTATTTCCACAGGGTTGGGCCCACAGAATCTACCCCTGAACCTGGTTCTCTCATGTGCTGGTTAGTGTCATGGCCCTGCCTAACGTGACCCATCCCCTGTTCTGACATTCTGTCAGGTACGAGAATCTAGCCCTGCTAGACAGGTCCCCAGCCCTAGCTTTTGCATGGACTGGGGTGTGGTGGTCAGCACCGTTGGGTGGAATAATCCCAAGTAAACCAGTGCATCAATCTGACCCATGCAGGTCTTCCAGTCTCTCTCCTCCAAACCACCACGTCCCAGTACCCTTATTTATCTTCAAGCAAAGTTACCTTGTCATTGGGAGTCCCTCAGGATTGATTCCTCACCAACACGCACAGTGGCCTCATTCATGGATGTACCTAGGTACACACATCCAGAATCCCAGAGCTCGCTGCCAGATGGCCAGCGGGTGGAGTCCAGGGTCAATAAGCATGCTGGCCGCCCAAAAGCCAGGACTTGTTCACCATGTGACAGCGGTGGCTGTAGCCAGGGTCCCAAGCATTGAGTCCTACCTGGCTTGGGTGTTCCCAGCAGCTGCCAGCTGGAGAGACATTTTTGAACTGGGTAGCAGCAAAGTAGGGACTTGTGGTGAAGCCAGGGCTCCAGCAGAGGGGCCCCTGAGGGCCGCAGTGTCAGCTGACAGACATCTCCGAGGTCTTACACGCATGGGCACTTATGTCCAAAGTTTGGAACAAGGTCCGAGAGGATGGTGAGCACAGACGGAGCAAGCTCTGCTCCACCCAGATCCAGAGGTTTTCCTTCCTGAGAGGCAGATCAAAGCTGACAGAGGGGGCTTAATAATTAGGTCAGGCCAGGTGTATGTGAGGCCCAGGGTCAGATAAGTGACCCTTCACCTGGGGTACTGGAAGAGGCATCACCAGGGAGGTGTGAAACTCGTCATGGGGAGACAGCCCATTGACTCCCATCACTGGGCTGGACAGAGAGGAGAGCTGACTTGAACAGGAGGCTGGTACAGAGCAGTGTCTCCAGATGAAGACACGCAGCCTTACCTGTGATGTCACTGACCCCAGGCCATCCCCCTTACAGTGATGGATGCTTCGGGAGCTGGGCAGAGTGGGGGACTCTGGTTGTGGCCTGACATGGTTCTGACCCAGGAACCCTTCAACGCCCAGGGCGGTTCCATTGCTAGTGGCCTGGCCTTGCTAGTGGACTGGGTTCTTTGACAGCCACTTCTGTCGTGGGCAGCTGGGTGGACTGGCCTTGCCTTTGGCTGCGTAGCTCATCACCCCTTCTCTGGGCCTCTGCTAAGTGGACCACAGAGGCAGCCTTCGGGGTGTCAGGTGAGGGGACACTCAGTTCTACCCCTACATCGTTAATGGACTGAGCTAGAAAGTCACAGGCATGTCCCGACTGGTTTGCTGTGCAATAAGGTAATGCCCATGAGGGAATACTTAGGCTCCTCCATCTCACAAGTTACCCATCCCTTCACGAGGCCTGGAGGTCACACTGCACGCCGAGAGTCCTTCAGAGACTACAAGAGCACAGAGAGGCACCAGATCAAGTACGCTGAGTAACCACCTCAAGTAAAACTACCAAGTAAGAGATCTAGAAAACACAGACAGAGGTTTTATGTGTGCACACCTGAGACAAGAGCAGAGGTTTACAGGTAACCTAAGCTGCGCATTAGAGGGAGCCGTGAGAGCTTGGCTGATCGGGGACAAACGAGCGCATCAGTTTCAGCAATGGTTAAGACCTCTAAACGCTTTAGCATTACAACTGACTGATGAGTCACCCTGCGCGTGTGGTAGCACGGGTTTGTCATGTTTCGTCAGACGGTTTACAGATACAGGTAAACAGGTTTCAAGCAAGTACAGCTGGAACCACAGAACTCCGTGACTGACGAGGCACACCTGTTTGCTCATAGGAAGCACATACAGGATTTTGCAAATACGTGACTTTCTGAATTAACGTAACCGTTATAAATATCACAGAAGAGGCCATTCGACTCGTATAACTGAACAACTGCACCAGCAGCATTTCGGTATCACAATAAGAGTTAGCACCACTTTGCACCTGGATAGCGACTTCAGTGTACTTCAAACAACCTAATCAGTTGCTGTTTCTACAAAAGGAGAGCTAAATACTGACATTTCCAGGAGGCCTCACTGGAAACACCAAAGTGCCAACACTGAAACTGTCCAGTTCTGGATGCCAAGGAGGTTTAGCACATCTGGTTGCAATAGAATCTTTACACATAATACAATATAGATCAGACTATTAACATGAATGATCACTCAAATACCTTTGAATACATTAACTTTTGCTGGTCTTCAGTGACGAGAGCAAGCGAAAGGCAGAGGACACAAGGATGGCCTCAATATAAAACACCTGCAGGTGAGAGGCTTGTCTCAGATTCTGAGACAATTCAACAGTCACATGTAGAGCTGCTGGACCTAACCAGCAAGGTGTCATTAATTAGATACTAATCTTTAAAAGGAGATGCTGCACACACGTGTTTAGAATAGGAGTGGCTTTTGGCAAAAGAGAAAAAAAAATTGTTTAAACAGGAACAGCTAGTTTAACAGGAGACGAGGGAGGTGGGAAGAGCTGCTGCCCAGGGGGAAGCCAGAGAGGGGGAAGCCAGAGAGGGGGAAGCCAGAGAGGGGGAAGCCAGAGAGGGGGAAGCCAGAGAGGGGGAAGCCAGAGAGGGGGAAGCCAGAGAGGGGGAAGCCAGAGAGGGGGAAGCCAGAGAGGGGGGAGGCCAGAGAGGGGGGAGGCCAGAGAGGGGGGAAGCCAGAGAGGGGGGAAGCCAGAGAGGGGGGAAGCGAGAGGGGGGAAGCGAGAGGGGGGGAGCCAGAGGGGGTTCGCCCCTGAGGTGGCTGGGTGGGGAGGGGCATTACTGGAGTTAAGTAGCAGGGCTTGAGGGGGAGGGCAGGACTGACCAAGGCAAGAAAAAAGAGGGAAAAACCCACTGAAACTGTTCGCCATTGCAACGCTGTAGTTATCCAGATCATGGAGTTGAATCATGGTGCAGCTTGTGCTGTGTCCCAGCCACAGAAAAAGGAAAATTAGTGGGCACGGCTGGAGATCTGAGAATTATAGGGTTTTGCGATTCTAAGGAGACAGCCAAGTGGTGACTCTGCAGTGGGCTTCAACTCTCCAGCTGGGCTAATGTCCGGAGCCCAAGGTGGTGGGATTCCTGCAACCTTTCCATGGAGGGTAAAGTCTGTGGACTGACACGCGGAGTGGCATCTACTGCGGGGAGAGGTCACGCTCGCCCATCACCCACGGCGAGCAGCAGGCCGCTGCTGATCGGCTGGGGAAGCACATGGGGTCAGCAGTGGCTGAGACATGGAAGAGTTGGGGTCTAAGAGTTCTGGTGGCGGCCGGGTCTGCTAGCAGGCGGGCTCCGGGGTCACAGACGGGGCGCAGAGGAAGGGATGGGGCACAGAAGGCTTGCACGTGCTGAGGCTCCGACCAGTCCCTGCCCTGCAGCACTGGCAGTTCAGCTGGTGGAGGATGCTAAGACTCCCCTCCGGTGGCCGGCATGACTGCGGCCAGGCCACCGTGAACGACCCACCACGGTTAGCGACCAGCCACCCTAGGGACGGCCTGGAGTCAAGGTCGGACATGGAGTTCCCCACATTCTCCTCCAAGGCCCCGAACCGGCAGTGTCCCCACGGGTGGGTGGTCTGTCCAGCAAACGGGCTGGCTGTCAACTGGCTGGGACTGTCCACCAGCCGTGCGAGGCCGAGAACGGGAATCCCAGCGCAGCTGTGACTTAGTGTCCCCGCCACGGAACAGGGAGACCCCGGAACGGAAAGACCAGGGCAGGACTTACCCAGACTGCCAGCTCGTCCACAGGGAGAGCCCGAGGTCCAGCTTCCAGCCTGAGCTGCGGGTTCCAGGTTCCAGGTTCGAGCCCCGCCCAAGGAAGGAGCGGCCTCAGCAGGAAACCCGTGAGATGGATGACACACTCCTGGTGAGTTCCAGGTTCAAGCCCCGCCCAAGGAAGGAGTGGCCTCAGCAGGGAACCCACCAGGTGACACCTCTCCTGGGACCCAGGTTCGAGCCCCACCCAAGGAAGGAGCGGCCTCAGCAGGGAACGCGCTGAGGGAACCCGCTGAGGAACCTGCTCAGTCCAAGCAGGAAGTGGGGCAGGGTCTAACAGGGGCAGAACTTTTCCTTATATGGTAATGTGAGTGCTGATAGGTTCACTCAGGCCTGGTCGGGCCCATACATCACTTCCTGTCCAGGCAGGGGTTTCTGGGTATTGTAGTCACCTGGCCTGGTTGCATCAGCCTGCCTCTTCCCATCTGCCTCCCCTCTGCACCGGGCAGGCAGTGCAGCCTCTACATACTTGTGTCCACTCAGCTGGGCAACGGGACCAAGCCATTGGGAGATGCAGGAGAAAGCCCTCTGCGGCTGGCGCCTCCCCCAGGGGATCCAGCCCCCTCCCACCTCCCAGGGGAGCTTGGTCTTGGGGGCACCTGGGTGGGCCTGGCCCCTCCCAGCCCTCAGCAGCTGGGTGGGATGTGCGCAGGCCCGAGTCCCAGCAGCCTGCGGGGTCCTCACCGAGCCCGCCCAGGCTTGGTTCTCCTCTACCCCATGCGGGTCGCCTCACTGCTGCTTGGCAAGGGGAGGGCACAGGACGCACAGGTGTTTAGGAAGAGCAGGCAGGGAAGTCTCGGGGGTTGGCCAAGGTGGGCAGAAGGCTGAGGGCCAGCTCGAGGCCGGTGTCGGCTGCGGCCAGAGTCCCTCATGCTTTGGGACCTCGGCGACTTCGGGAAGGCCGCCAAGCGATGGGGAACGGCCTGTCACTCCGGACGACGAGGGCTGCTTTGCTCTGCATCTACTGTTTTCAATGCAGGAGGTGAGAAGGCAGGTGTCCTGGGTCTGGGCAGGTGGCCCCATTCTGGACCCAGGGGCCTTCACGGTGGCTGGCTGGCCCGCTTTCAAGGCCCCTTGTGGGCCCAGCTTCTTGCATGCGTCATGGTGAGAACCGGTGGTGGCCTTGGGTTGGGACAGCCTTGACAGCTCCATAGCCAGCGTCCAGAGCAGCCAAGCCCCCCACCCCGTGCCCTGCAGGCCATGGAGCCCTGCAAGGTGGCAGAGGACGGCTGGGCCCCTGGGCTGCCGCCGAGAGCCCGGGGAAGCCGTGCAGGACACAGACAGGTCCCCGTGGGGCTAAGGAGGAAAGGCGAAGAGGTGCTGTGACCTGGGGAAGGCTCGTGGCATCTTCCTCCCGTGCCCTGGGCTGCCCCCGTGTGTGGGGGTCATGTTTCTTCGTGGACTCTGGGCTCCGGGCCTGCAGGGCTGGGGGCCCAGTCCCTGCACCTCCTGGGGCTTGCACAGAGGGGGACGGGGCGGGGGGGGGGAACAGGTGGGGTGGGGGCCCTCCTAGCACCTGCCTGGCACTGGCTGTGGCTCTGGCAGCTGGCTCTTTGCACGCCCCGCTGACCTGCCGCCTTCCGGCATTTCACGTTCATCTCATTTCATTTGGGTTGTGATGCGTTTGAACGTCAGGTAATAGCAAACCCTGGAGACCTCAGGCACTTTAATAACTGAACGCTTTGATTAAAACTTGTAGTCGTCTGGAGCGGGCGGGGCCACTGGGCCGGAACTGGCCTGGCTGGGGACAGCATTCTCTTGTTTGTCGCCTGAAGCAGCAGTGTCAACCCCATGTGGCCCCGGGTTCTCCAGAGGGTGGTGGCGACAGTACCCGGGCCAAGGCTCAGCCCCTGATGCTCCCGTGGGGTTGCTGGAGCTGTCCCAGCCAGTCACCGCCAGCTGGAGCTCACAAGACCAGGAGGGATCCCGCATTCTGGTTCTGCAAGGTGCAACTCCCAGACTTGGGGTCAGCAGGGCTGTGCTGTCGTGGGGTGCCAGGGGCTCCAGGGAGGGTCACTCCCACCCCAGAAGTTCAGGGTGAGCCTGTGTCCACACATGCTGCCCAGTCCCTCCCTCGGCCCCACTTAGGGCCCACCTGGGTGACCAGCACGGATTCCACCTGCACAAGTGCTGATGGCAGAGTGACGGCGAGTGGACACAGGCTAGGGGAGTCTTTCATGTGCTCACTACTTTCCAAGGCCTGCAGCAGCTGGGCTGGGTCAGGCTGAGCCTGGAACTTCATCTGGGTCTCCCGTGTGGCCGGCAGGGCCCCAGCTCTGGGACTGCCCTCTGCGGCCTTCCCAGGAGCGTTAGCAGGGAGCTGGCTTGGAGATGCCGTAGTCGGACTGGAATCCAGGGGTGCAGCTTTGGTCACCATGGCACAAACAGTAGCTGAGCCCCTGTGGCACAAGCCTGGCCCCCTTTTGCCTTTGCTTAGTAAGGCCACAGCCAGAGATGCTGCAGTGGGCTGTGGCTGTGTGTTCGGGGACCACTGCTATGCCCACCCAGTCCTCATCCCACCGGTGTGGATACATCTCTGGCTAGGAGGAGGAGGAGGCCAGTGGGGCTGGGCACGGGGAGGACGGAGGGCCATGTCCTGGTGTGTGTGAGGGTCCCAGTGAGATCCACCTGCTGAAGCTCTGGGAATGGGGGCCTGGAAGGAGGTTGTGTGGTCTTTTTGGCACTAGAACCCAAGTGAAGTAGTGCAGTGAGGTCTTCTCCATCACCTGCATCTCTCACAGATCGTCAATGTGGACAAATCCTGGTGACAGAAATCGCAGCTCCCCGGCAGTCCGTGGGCGCACCTCCTCTGTTCCCGCAGGGCTGGGCCGCGAGTCCTCCCTGGGCCGCGAGTCCTCCCGGCAGTCCGTGGGCGCACCTCCTCTGTTCCCGCAGGGCTGGGCTGTGAGTCCTCCCCAGCAGTCCGTGGGCGCACCCTCTCAGTTCCCTCAGGGCTGGGCCGCGAGTCCTCCCTGGGCCGCGAGTCCTCCCTGGGCCGCGAGTCCTCCCGGCAGACCGAGTCCTCCCCGGCAGTCCATGGGCGCACCCCCTCTGTTCCTACAGGGCTGGGCCGCGAGTCCTGGCTGTCTCTCTGAGCACAGTTTCCAGCCGTGCACTCCTGGGAAGCAGCAGGGATGGTTCCGATGCTGGTGGTCCTGCCCCCAGTGTGTGGGGGTCACGTTTCTTCGTGGGCAGCTAGACTCCTGGGGGGCAGGGCAGAGCCGTCCGACGGCCACGCTGCTGTGTGAGCCGCAGTACACACGCTTTTCTAAATTGTGTTTTCTCCAGGTTTCAGTGGGTACTGAGCGAGTGACACGAGAGTCTGGTGGGCAAAGGTTGCCATGGACCCTGCGCAGCGTCACTGTGGTGGGGCCCCCAGGAGGAGCTGGGATGGAGGTAGGCTGGCCGAGGGCACAGAGGATTGTCCAGTGAGACTGGGCATGGCTGGGCACCTGCTGGGGCTCCTGGGCGTGGGGGTGCCATTGGGTTTTATCATCAGGAGCTGGCACTGTGGTATGCACGTTAAGCTGCTGCCTGGGTGGCAGTATTTGGTAGGGGCCCTGGATCGAGTCCTGCCTGCTCCACTTCTGGTCCAGCTTCCCAGAAACGCTCCTGGGAAAGCAGGAGAGGATGGACTGAGTGCTTGGGCACCTGAACCCTTGTGGGAGAGAGGGGTGGACTTCTGGCTCCTGGCTTCATCCTGGCACGTGCCTGGCTGCTGTCTCTTTGGGGAGTGAACCAGTGGATGGAAGCTGTCTCTCAAATAAATAAATGGATTTTCAAAATTTTAAAAATTTGTCTATATTTAGGTAAAATGACATGTACTTGGTGTAATATTTACCACAGTTAAAATGGCTCACCCCTTGTGTGTGAACATATGGGTGTGTGTGTACTGGCTGTGAGTGTGCGTGAGCGTGTGTGTGTGCAGATACAGGATCTGACGAGATCAGGCAGCGTGGCATGGCCGCAGACTTGCTGCAGGATCTGAGGTGTACTCTGGGTTTAAAGGCAGACCAGCAGAGAAAGAGGGAGAGGAAGAGATTCTTTCATTTGTTGGGTCACTTCCAAATGGCCAGAGCATCAGGAGCCCCATCCAGGCCTTCCGCTTGGGGATAGCGGCCCAAGCCTCTGGGCTGTCCTCTGCCACCCTCCGAGGCACGCTGGCAGGAGGCGGGGTTGGAGCTTTGGAATGACGTCAGGCATGGGGCGTTCCAGGGCCGGCCCCTTTGTGTACTCGCTGACCCTGTGCCCCTCCCAGCGAGGCCTCCACCACAGGGGGCCCTGCACCCCACACTTTCACTGCCTTGTAACCTCTGACCCCATGTCCTTCCCCTACCTCCCTCCATGCTGGCTTTGGTCTCCATCTCTGCCTTATGTTTCTGATCCCCCATGTCAACTCTCTATACTGCCTTGGCTTGCCATAGGGTGTGGCCTCCTTGGGCACCTGAGGACCAGGTCAGATCACACTAGGGCTGAGAGGGGCCCCTAAGGGTCCGACTGGAGGGAGAAGATTCTGGAAGTTGGGGCATAGGACAGAATTGGAACCCTCCATCCCTCCTTACAATGCTGTGGTTGGTCTTGTCTTGGGACAGAAAGTGTTGAAAAATCCCCAGCTACCGCCCCTCATGGAGACCCCATTTCCTGAGTGGCCTCGAGGCTGTGGTCTGCTGATTCACTCCCCAAGTAGCTACCATGACTAGAGCTGAACCAGTCTGAAGCCAGGAGCTAGGAACTTCTGGCTCTCCCACGTGGGTCAGAGCCCCAAGGGCTTTGGGCCATTCTCCACTGCTCTCTGAGGCACATCAACAGGAAGCTGGATTAGAAGTAGAGCTGCTGGGGCTCCGGCTGGCGTCCGTATGGAATGACAACGCTGCAGGTGGTGGCTTCACCCACTACACCATGACAGCAGCCCCCAAACCTGACTTCTGGGTGCACAGGTCTGTTTGTCCATGATGCCATGGCCATGGTTGGCACACAGAGTCTCTGCCCGCTGCCTTTGCTGGCTGCGCCTCTTCCCCCATCTCCTGGGGTCCTCTCTTTTGTTACCACTATTTGCTCCTTTGGGGAACTCGCACTTGTGGAGTCAGGCAGGGTGGGGTCAGGTGAGCTGTGCTTCTACCACCTGAGAAACACCTGCAGGTAGAGAGACAGGATGCACGGGTGGTGGCCCCCCACGTCCATGGGAAGCTGCTGCCTGTGTCCATGGCAGTGGCGTCCCATGACCACAGGTGGTGACCCCGTGACCACAAGCCATGGCTTCCCATGTCCACGGGTGGTGACCCTCTGTTTTCATGAGCAGTGGTTTCCTGTGTCCATGGATGGTGGTTCCACGTGTCCACAGGTTGTGGCTCCCCGTCTGCATGGGCCATGGCCCCCCGTGACCATAGACGGCAGCTCCTTGTGTCCATGGGTGGTGGCCTCACACATCCATGGCTGGCCAGCATTTGTGCTATGTGGCTTTGTGCACCCACCCCGTGGTAGATGCTGGGGCCTGCTGGGGTTTGGGGTGGCTCCCAGAGTCCATGTGCAGTGCCCAGTGGCTGTCTTGGAAAGGGGTGATGAGGTCTGTGGTTAAGTGTCTTGGTGACTTTGGGCTGCCAGAAGCACTGCACTGATCGGCACCCTGTGAGTGGTGCATGCCGACAGGTGCCCTGTTCTTGCGACCATGAGACGCTGTTCTCTCTCAGTGTGACCCGGTCTGATGGTGTGTGGTGCGATCTGTGGTTCTCATCTACCCTAAACCATACCCGGGGGCTAGGCATGTGTGTGTGGGGGGGCTAGGTGTGTCCAGGAGGCTAGGCGTGTACTGGGGGCTAGGTGTGTACTGGGGGCTAGGTGTGTCCTGGGGACTAGGTGTGTCCTGGGGACTAGGTGTGTCCTGGGGGATAGGTGCGTCCTGGGGGATAGGTGTGTCCAGGAGGCTAGGTGTGTCCTGGGGGATAGGTGTGTCCTGTGGACTAGGTGTGTCCTGTGGACTAGGTGTGTCCTGGGGGCTAGGTGTGTCCTGGGGGCTAGGTGTGTCCTGGGGGCTAGGTGAGTCCTGGGGGCTAGGTGTGTCCTGGGGGATAGGTGAGTCCTGGGGGCTAGGTGTGTCCTGAAGGCCAGGTGTATCCTGGGGACTAGGTGTGTCCTGGTGCTAGGCACACGCAGTGTCTGTGCTGACTTAACCCTCACACACCTTTGGTGAGGGGAGGGCGTGGTGGTGCAGTGGGTGGTCCACTGCATGCCCAGGTGCTGGGCCCCACATCAAGGTCACTCACATGCCAGCTGCTTTGCTGCCCCTCAGCTCCCTCTCCTACACCTGGGAAGGCAGTCGAAGGTGGCCCAGGGGCTGCTCACCTGAGAGGCCTGGGAGAAGCTCCTGATTCCTGACTGTGCTCTGGCCTCTGCTCTGGCCATGGCGGCCGCTTGGGGAATGAACCAGCAGGTGGAAGATCTCTTTTACCTGTCCCTCTCTTTAACTCTGCCTTTCACATAAATGAATTTTTTTTTTTAAAAAAAAAGGATAGGGCCCGGCGCGGTGGCGCAAGTGGTTAAAGGTCCTCGCCTTGCACCCCCGGGATCCCATATGGGCACCGGTTCTAATCCCGGCAGCCCCGCTTCCCTTCCAGCTCCCTGCTTGTGGCCTGGGAAAGCAGTCGAGGACGGCCCAAAGCTTTGGGAACCTGCACCCGTGTGGGAGACCCGGAAGAGGCTCCTGGCTTCGGATTGGCATAGTATCGGCCCGTTGCGCTCACTTGGGGAGTGAATCATCGGACGGAAGATCTTCCTCTCTGTCTCTCCTCTCTGTATATCCGCCTTTCCAATGAAAAAATAATAAAAATAAATCTTTAAAAAAAAAAAAAGGATATATTGATTTTACTTGAAAGTCAGAATTATACAGAAAGCGAAGTCTGCTATCTGCTGGTTCACTCCCACCTGGCCACTGTGGACAGAGCGAGGGCCAGGCCACAGTCAGGAGCTTCTTCCAGGAACCCAAGATGGGTTGGGAGTGCGAGGACCTGGGCCATTCTCCACTGCTTTTCCTGGCACACTAGCAGGTAACTGGACCAGACGTGGGGCAGCTGGGACACGAACCAGCTCTCCCGGGGATGCTGGCACCATGGACGGAGGATTAGCCTGGTATGCCAACTCTCCGGCAGTGCCATTTTGGTGAAGCCTTTCGGCCATGAGGGCCTGTGGGTTTTTCATGTGTCTGCGGCATGTCCTGTGCCTCTGAGCGTCTCCTCCTGGCCGCGGTGGGCCTGCCCCGGCGTCCTTTGAAGTGCTGTGGTCTGACGGCTGACCGAGCCGAGCAGCCGCCTTCTCGGCCGCCTTGCCAAGGCTCTCCCCTGTGACTCCTCCTGAAAGGGTTAATTCCACATTAGGTTTCAGAGCCCCTGGAGTTGTTTTGTGTAAAAGTGAGGTCTGGGTCAACGCTCTTTTGAAAGGCAGTGTTGTGGGGTGTGAGCAAGATCACACCAGACATGTCTAAGGTTTATTAAGGAGTTTTTATTAGCCAAGCTTGGTGATAATAGAGAACAATCGCAGATCACAAGTCCATACGGCAATCCAACCCATCATAATCCAACCAAACATAATCCAACCAATCATAATCCAACCAAACATAATCCAACCAATCATAATCCAACCAAACATAATCCAACCAATCATAATCCAACCAAACATAATCCAACCAATCATAATCCAACCAATCATAATCCAACCAAACATAATCCAGCCAATCATAATCCAGCCAATCATAATCCAACCAATCATAATCCAACCAAACATAATCCAGCCAATCATAATCCAACCAAACATAATACAACCAATCATAATCCAACCAAACATAATCCAACCAATCATAATCCAACCAAACATAATCCAACCAAACATAATCCAGCCAATCATAATCCAACCAAACATAATACAACCAATCATAATCCAACCAATCATAATCAACCAAACATAATCCAACCAATCATAATCCAACCAAACATAATCCAACCAATCATAATCCAACCAAACATAATACAAAGGGGGACAAATGGTCATTCCCCTCAGGTCCATCTGTTAAGCTGAAGACCTATGTCCCAGCTTCCCCAACAACACAAGTTATCCTAAGAGACATGCAACGAATTACCTGGACACACTCACAAAGCTGCAGACATTCACCTTTCCCTGGCTTCTCTGCCCACATTCCATCACTGCCAGGCCTCACCCCTCCTGGAACTCCTGACAGCACACAAACCAGAAACAACATTGCTATGTCCATTGTCCCATCTAAGCAGGACACAGGGACCATGCTCGGGGTTACCTGTCCTGGGTCAACCAGAGTACTGGAAGCACCTGACCAGAAAGAGAGTAAGCCCTGGCTTCACGGGCCTTTCAGAAGGGGCTTGTGAGGGGCGTGGTTACACAGCAATGCAATACCGTCCTTTCAGTTGATAGGTATTCACTCCTGTCCACCTGTGACTCACCTAAGTGTTGTGAGCTAATGGGTTGATTAGTGCTCGTTGGGATGGGCAGGAACAGGAACTGGGTTTGTGGCTAAAAATGCCTAGACTAGTTGGACTTGTCTGCATCCAATATCCTGGCTAAATTAGGACATGGGGGGAGTGGTTGAGGATGGAATTATCATTCCATTGCTGTTAGGACCCACCTACAGGACAGAGGGTAGGGGACACAGCCACATTTCATTTGCCCACTGTCCATGGGTGCTGGCTATCGCTGGCTCCCCGTAACAGCAGGAGGATGGCAGAGAGGGAGAGAGATTCACCCAGGTCATCTGTCTGCTGGGGCCCCCAGCACCCATATTCCTGTGGAGCTGGACCGGGCCACGGAAGCCAGGAGCTGGGCGTTCCATCCGAGCTTCCGTGTGGCTGGCAGGGCCTGAGAACCCGGGGCACCCTCTGCTGCCTTCTCTGGCTGTGAGTGAGCAGGGAGCTGCTTCGGATTGCAGGAGAGCTTGATTCCAGCTCTGGCATGGGGTGGTCCCTGCACTGCCCCGCTACCCTGCCCCCAGGAGGGACCCTGTGCACTGTCCCACCCCACTCCCATGAGGGACTCCCTGCACTGTCCCCCACACTGCACCCCCATAGGGGATCCCTGCACTGTCCCCACCCTGGCACTTCTGTGAGGCCTTAAGCTTGGTGTCGGTGCCTTGTGACTGGAGCAGATCTCGGATTCCCTTAATCATCTGCACTTTAGTGAGTTCTTGCCCCATGGTAAGTGTTACTTACGCCCGTGCAAAATATTTAATTCTAAGATTGCCTCCGGATTTCCAGGATCCCTCAGATTGTCCCTAGTGCCCCAGGACGGGGAGAGGGTCTGGGGATGAGATAATTAATGCCCCTCCAAAGTTCCAGGGGTCCCTCAGATTGTCCCTCGTGCCCCAGGACGGGGAGAAGGCCTGGGGATGAAATCACTTATGCCCCTGCAGAATGTTTAAATTCTAAACTTACCTTCGTAGCTCCAGGGGTCCCTCAGATTGTCCCTCGTGCCGTGCCCCACGTTAGGTGCCGTTTGCTCCAACCAGCAGAGCCAGTAACGTGGACAGGGAGAGGGTCTGGGGGTGCAGCACCGACAGGAGACCAGTGATGGAGGAAGTCTCTGCGAAGTATTGCTCCTTCAGCTCTCCTTCTACACTCTTCCCCACATCCTCATGTAGCAGGATATTGGGTACAGATGAGTCCGATCAGTCTAGGTGCTTTTAGCCACAAGCCCAGTTCCTGTTCCTGCCCAGGCTAACGAGCACTCCTTAGCCCACAACAGAGGGGGTGCAGGCAAGCACTGGGGTGGGCCACAGGAAGGCAGGGCTGGTCCTGGAGAGGGGCTTGGCAGCCTGGGGATCCCAGCGTCCATGGGTGTAAGATGAATCGTGTCTGCAGCCAGCCGGCCTTCTGATCATGATTAATGAAGCTAATGCCGGGCTTACTGTGCGCTCCCTGAGTGCCCCTCTCCTCCGGGTGACGCTGCCCAGCAGCCAGGGAGCAGAGCAGCAGGCGGCTTCTGGGTGCCCTTGGCCAGGGCTGCCCGCCTCGCTGGCAGGGTCCTGGGCTTCCACAGAAGGCCACATCTGGCGCCCGTGATCTGTAGTCGCTGGTGCCTTCCCAGGGCTGCCCGGCTGCCAGCTGAACGCAGCTGTTCACGGCTTTGCAATGCACCACAGATGGCGTGCCCTGCTGGGGCTCAGGCCTTCACTCCAGGAAACTGCATTTTGCCCAGTCCGGCACTGAGGGAGCTGCTGTGTCCGGTCCCACCTTGCCCGGGGCTGGACGTGGCACCGTGGCTGTGTGGACTTTGTGTGTGGCAGCGCGAGCATGTGTGGTATGCCCCTGCACCCGCGCTCGAGGGAGAAGGGGCAGGGACTGGATGGGAGATCCTGTACCAGCATCGCAGTGTAGGGTGACAGCCTATCCTGGCCTCTGCACAGGCCGCTCTCTCCGCCAGCCAGGCTGTCTGCTGGCCAGGGTGGCCGGATGCCTGAGGGCTCCCCAGGCTGCGACTGGGCCTGCCGCCTTCTGGCCTGTGGGACGGCAGCTTCAGGTGGGCTCCAGTTGGCACCTTTGCTGCTGGCTGGGTTTGCCTGGGATGCACTTGGCGCTGACTGGGCAGGGGGCAGAGCGGACCCCGGCCAGAGTGGCCTCTGGCCAAGCCTGTGGGTGGGACCAGGGAACACAGTGTCTTGCCAGATCTGGTGGCCAAACGGTGACACTTGGGAGTGGCAGTACATCCACACTCTTCCTCTAATGTCCCTGGCAGCGATGGATGGGGCGCCCCACCCTGCTGCCCTTCCCGTCTGCCTGGGCTGTGCTGCCCTCTGGGCCAGCACCGGGTGTCCAGCCAGGAACTCTGAGCAGACATTCTGGCCGGTTGACTTTAGCTGTGGCCGTGGAGGGCCGTCCTCCGTGCAGACAGCCCGTTGGTGCTCTGGCTCTGCACCGTGAGTCCCCGGATGTGCCGGGCACCTGGTACCTTCCTGCACGGGGGCTTCTGCCATTCCATGGGCTGCTGGTCTCCTCTGTGCAGTTGTCTCTCCTCGGCAGAAGGACAAGCTCTCTCGGCCTTTCCAACAAAGGAGGCACATGAGGGAGAGAAGCAGGCCGAGGCGCACGCGTGGACGTGTGTCTGCCCTCTTCGTCTCTGGATGAGCGATGTGGGAAGTTTTGGTGCACCCTGGTGCCAAACAGGCTTGAAATCTACAAGCAGCTTTCCCAAGAGTGACCGCCACTGGCAAGCATTGACACACACTTGTCTTAGTCCCGGGTTTGTGTGCTTTCAGGGTGAGCTCTGTACCCCGATCCTGCCCTCTGCTGCCCACAGGGCCCCAATGTCATCTTCCGCACTTCCCTGCACATCCTGGAGCTGGGGCCTGGCAGAGTGGGCTCCCCGGGGTGCCCATGCAGGAGGGCATCTGAATTACCTCTGTGACCTCTTCTACCCTCTGAGGGTGGCCAGGACCCTGCAGTGCCCTCCTGGGCAGCCCGGTTCTGGTGCCTCCGGGCTGTGTCCAACCTGCTTCCTGGCATGGTGACCAGGTCGGATGTAGTCAGAGGTAACTGCTGCGTGACGCGCCACTCCCCTTAGTGAACAGTGAGCAGCCCGCCACCCTGCTCAGGCCCCTTGTGCCCCCCCCAGGCTGCCCCCCCGGTCTGTGCCCCCCTCCAGGCTGGCCCCTGGCTCCGTGCCCCCCTCCAGGCTGGCCCTTGCTCTGTGCCCCCTCCCGGCTGGCCCCTGGCTCCGTGCCCCGCTCCAGGCTGGCCCCTGGCTCCGTGCCCCCCTCCAGGCTGGCCCCTGGCTCCGTGCCCTGTTCCAGGCTGCCCCCCGGGTCTGTGCCCCCTCCAGGCTGGCCCCTGGCTCCGTGCCCCCCTCCAGGCTGCTTCCCTGGCTCCGTGCCCCGCTCCAGGCTGACCCCTGGCTCCGTGCCCTGCTCCAGGCTGGCCCCTGGTTCTGTGCCCCTCCCCAAGCTGCCCCCCGACTCCATGCCCCTCTCTTGGCTGGTCCCCCGGCTCTGTGCCCCCCTCCAGGTCTGTTGCGTAAGGATGTGTGGTGCACGTGGCGGCATTGTGTCCACACACCTGCCAGAGGGGCAGGCTCAGTTGCTGCTGCCCCCAGAGGCCGTCTGTTCCTAACTCTGCCGCTGATGTTCCTGGGAGACAGCGAGCTGGGCACTTGGCCTGTGTGGCAGGTGCTCGGGTGCCTGGGCGGAGGTTCAGCAGTGTAGGCCCAGGGCTCCTGCTGAGGGTACCCCGCCCCACTCTGCTACTTGCTGGCCTTTCCTGGCCTTGGACACTGAGCCCCGGCCTGTGCCCACCGAGCCCTAGTCTGTGGACACTGAGCCCCGGCCTGAGGACCCTGATTCCTGATCTGTGGACTTTGAGCCCTGGCCAGAGGACCGTGAGTTCCGACCTGTGGACACCAAGCCCTGGCCTGTGGACACTGAGCCCCGGCCTGCAGACACCAAGCCCTGGCCTGAGGACCCTGAGTTCCAACCTGTGGACACCGAGCCCCGGCCTGCGGACACTTATCCCCAGCTGGGTGGTTGGGCAGTGCAAGGAGGTGGTGTCTACCCTGTGTGGGGGGCACAGAACAGAGAAGGGCCTGATACAAGCCCCTTCCGCTGCCCACAAGTGAGGGGCTCTCAGCAGGGCCTCTGGGCCCCCTTGTCTGGGCCAGGTCAGGGAAATGGGGTGCCGATGCCAGCTTTGGCAGGACACAAGGCCGGGTCTGCAGCTGAAGGGTGCTTTTGTTTTACCTCCTGACACTTGCTGTCACCTGTCTTCCTTCTCATGCCCGTGTCATGCTCTGCCCAGATGCCAGACCGGGGACTGCTGGACCGTGGACTGAAAACCTTCTAAGCCCTGAGCTGACATAGGCCTGGGCCCAGCTGTGTGGAGTGGACCCTGAGCCTGGCTGTGTGGATTGGACCATGAGCCCGGCTGTGTGGAGTGGACCCTGAGCCCGGCTGTGTGGAGTGGACCCTGGGCCCGGCTGTGTGGAGTGGACCCTGGGCCCGGCTGTGTGGAGTGGACCCTGAGCCCGGCTGTGTGGAGTGGACCCTGATCCCAGCTGTGTGGAGTGGACCCTGGGCCCGGCTGTGTGGAGTGGACCCTGATCCCAGCTGTGTGGAGTGGACCCTGATCCCAGCTGTGTGGAGTGGACCCTGATCCCAGCTGTGTGGAGTGGACCCTGGGCCCGGCTGTGTGGAGTGGACCCTGATCCCAGCTGTGTGGAGTGGACCCTGGGCCCAGCTGTGTGGAGTGGACCCTGGGCCCAGCTGTGTGGAGTGGACCCTGGGCCCGGCTCTGTGGAGTGGACCCTGGGCCCAGCTGTGTGGAGTGGACCCTGATCTCAGCTGTGTGGAGTGGACCCTGGGCCCAGCTGTGTGGAGTGGACCCTGATCCCAGCTGTGTGGAGTGGACCCTGAGCCCGGCTGTATGCACTGGCCACCTGAGCTCAGCTGTGTGGAGGGACGACCCTCCATTTCCAGGAAAATGGCAGCTGTGCCTGTATTCGTGGGCACACCTGACACTCAGGGATTTGCTGGTCAGAAAGACTTCAGGTCATTTCCTGGCACCATGTGAAGTTGTGTGTTAATTTGCATATGCAAATAGGCATCATGGAGTACTTCAATCTGACATCACACTTCTAAGTGGTTTAGCAACAGCGGCAATGAGCGGGCACTGCCAGTGAGGGCACCGTTGGGTGGTCCTGATGAGCCAGAGGACACGTTTGTCCCAGGGCACTCAGTGGCCGCTGGGCTTGCACTCTGCTTTCCTGCTGGTGTAACCCCAGGAAGGCAGCACTTGGCAAGAGTGCTTGGGTCTGTGCCACGCCCTGGGAGATCCACACGGAGCTCCTGGCTCCAGGCTTCAGCTCTGTGTGAGCACCTGGTGAGTGAACCAGGGGACAGAAGATGCTGCCTGCCGCTTGCTCTGTCGCTCGGTCTTTCAAATAAAAATAAATGAAAAGAAACCCACATGGGAGCACTCTGCCTGGGCACCATGGTCTCAGAGCCCAGGCCTCCCCAGCCCCGTCCACCCTGACCATGGCTAGCACACTGGAGGGTCAGGGCGTCTGCTGGGCACTGCCCTGCGTGCCTCCCCTGCCGCCGGGCAGGGCTGGGGGCGCTGGCCCTCAATCCTGCCGCTTCCTGGCAGAAACAAACAAGCCGCCAGCTGTGCAGCGGGTGCCCAGGCCGAGGCTCCCTCACGCATAAATCAGGCCCTAATGTAGCTGCCAGGGCACCCACGCCGCAGCACTCAGGAGGCAATTAGCTTGAAAATGGAATTGATGTGCATTGATTTTTTTAATAAAGTTATTGTAATATATTCACTCGTCGGAATGGAGCTGGGAATAGACGTCTGGCTTGTGATCATCACTGTCCCCACCGGGCAGGGGTGGGGAGTGCCGGCCGTGTCCTTTCCTGGGGCTTTCACCCCAGCTGGGGGTCCTTCTCCTCCTGGTCCCCAACCCAGGGCTAGGTGGTGTGGGTGCCTGGCCAAGCTGGGGCTCGGGGGTCAGTGCTGCCCTCTAGGCCTTGCGATTACAGACGTGGAATCTGGGTGTCCACGGGCTCGGGGGTCCTCTGCTGTTCTTGTAGATCCACTTCACACTCTAGGAGAGATGAACCTGCAACATTGCTAGGCTGGGGCCACGTTCACAGAGGCTGGGAGGGCCCTGGAAGGGTCTGCTGAGGGTGCCGGGGCCCCTCGTCCGTGAGACCCCAGCCGGGCCTCGCTCGCTCACTCCCTGACTCACTTGTTCACTCTCACTCCCTCGCTCACTCCCTCACTCACTCCCTCACTCACTCCCTGGCTCTCTCACTCACTCCAGCTCTCACTCCCTCACTCTCTCCCTCACTCTCTCCCTCACTCATTCCCTGGCTGTCTCCCTCCTTCCGTCCCTCCCTCACTCATTCCCTGGCTCCTTGGCTCACTCACTGGTTTGCTTGCCTGAGTCCTGTGACCTGCGCCTTGCCCTGCGCTGTGGCCTGCGCCTTGCCCTGCCCTGTGGCCTGCACCTTGCCCTGCCCTGTGGCCTGCGCCTTGCCCTGCGCTGTGTCTTGTGCAGGACCCAGTGTGCACCGGCATGGGAGGCCCTGCGGTGGGGAACGAGCTGAGAGATCTGAGGTTAGGGGAGGGCTGCTTGCAGTCCAGACCCAGGACTCACTGGTCCTTCCTGCCGGGCACCCGGTCGGTGGGAGCTCGCTCTGCCCGCACCCAGTCACCTGCTACCTGCTGCCACCGTGGAGGTTTGGCAGGGAGCTGGAAAGCTCAGCCTGCCATACAGGGTTTCTGGGTGCTGACTCCTCCTGCCTGGGGGTGTGCGTGTGCCCCTCTTTGTGATGGCACTGGTGACACCAGCCTGAACACGGGTGGGCGGGATTCATCCCACAGGCGCACCCCTGTGTGAGGTCCAGTCACTGCCCAGGCGGCCAGCCTGCAGGTGGCATCTACCCAATCATGCCCACAGAATCCGCACTCAGGTGGGATCTGGAGGGCGGGCAGGGTTGGCATCCTAAACTCCCTGGCCTGGTATGACAGTTGATCTGGGAAAATCCTGGGTCCACACGGGGTTCTCGGGCAGAGACGTGGGTGGGGACACCCTCCCATCCTAAGGAGTGTGAGCATGGGCAGGTCTGCGTGATCAGCGCTGACCTTGGGGCTGGAGCCCCCATGCTTTCCTGAATGGCCAAGTCTGCTGTGTGCTTTCCACCTGCCTGTCTCCCTCTGCCCGAACTGCCTCCGTCTGCCCTGCCTCCGTCTCCCTCTGCCCTACTCGGCACCTGGCACCCTGTCTCCCCCCACCTCTGCCTCCTTCCCTCCCCCAACTCTGCCTCCATCTCCCTCTCTCCCCTAACCCTGCCCCTGTTTCCACTCCCTCTCCCAGAGCGTGACAATGCACAGGTGCAGCACATTCCGTGGGTGTGGCCCCTGGAGCTTCTGCTTTTTTGGGGCTTCCTGGCACCCCGGCTTTGTGACTTTCTACCCCAACAAGCTCTGCAGAGGGGGCAGGTGGAGAGACCACAGGCCATCATCTCCATGCCCGTCCACTGGGCAGACACTCCTCACCCATCACCTTCCCTCCCGGAAAGCTGGGGCCAACCAGAGCCCCCGATGGTCCCTGGTGCCCCGGGAGAGTCCTGTCCCGCTGTGGGCCAGTGTGTGGCTGTCCTCCTCTCTCCCATCCCTGTATCTGAGCCAGTTGCTGGCCCTGGTTCCGGGGTGTGGCCTTTGCTTAACCTTACTGAACCTCTGCCTCATCTGGGGAGGCAGGGTCTGTCCCAGCAGTCTCCATGACTCTTAGAGGGGACTTGGTGCAGGCAAAGGGCTGACCTGGTCCCGGGCAGTGGCACTAGTGCCGGCTGCTCTGTTCTGGCCTGGGCGTGAAGAACTGGGCTCAGCCTGTGGGGTTTTCTGGGCCGCCTCTGGCGCCATGCCCATGGCCTGTGTGGCCCGATGGTAAGGCTGCAAGGCCGGGGTTGGGCTGGCTGCCAGGTCCTGAGCACGTGCCTGCTGCCCACGAGCCCCTCCCTTGTCCCTGCTCTGCTCCCAGCCAGCAGCTGCCCCGGGCCCTCAGGAAAGTGCCGGTCCCTTGGACACATGCGCACAGCTTCCCCCTGGACTTGTGACTGCATGCATTTGGCCCAGTGGCCCCTGGACTCCCAGGGGCAGCTCAGGGAGGGAGCCAAGTCTCCCCAGTCCTAAACCGGGGTGCATGGGGACTGCTGGGAGGGTGGCGGTCAGTGGCGGCCTCCCACACTCCCTGGCCCCCCTGTCCTCACTGCGCAGCACAGGACACGTGCACAGTAGAACAAGGCTGTGAGCAGAAAGCAGTCTGTGGGAACGGCTGGGTCGCTGTGAGACAGGTGCTCCAGGGCTAGCTTCCAGCGAGCGGATGTGCCCCATGGGGGCCATTTGCTGATTGCTGGTGGTCCCCTCCTACCCCTAGCCCAACTCCCGCCCCTAGCCCCACTCCCGCCCCTAGCCCGACTCCTGCCCTGAGCCTGGCTCCCGCTCTGAGCCCACCCCTAGCCTGACTCCTGCCCCCTGCCTCGGAAAACCAGGGAAGCTTGGTTTCATCTTGTTAGGCACTTCTAGTCACAGCTGTGATTCCATTAGTTGGCCAGGTGTTCTGTGGGTGGTGTGCACCTGCATCAGGGTCCCCAGAAGGGCTGGGGTCGCCACGTCAAGGGCGCCCAGCAGCAGTGGCCATGTGCAGGGCCGACTTTCTTCATGCTTGTCGGCTAACAGGGCTGAGGCAGACTGAGGAGGTGGAGGGAGGCACCTTTGTCCCCAGAGACAACCCCTGCCCGCAAAAGTGAGCCAAGAGCAGGCTGGTGCTGGTCTGATTCTGTGACCAGCTGCTGCTCTAGGAGCCAGCTTCTCCCCCGACCCAAAGTGGCTCCTTCCCCCTCCTCTCTCTGTGCTCTGAGTGGGGCCCCAGCTGCTGCTGCTGCTGCTTCTTGGCACACTATATCCTTAAGTGACTTCCATCGGGGTCATGGCGACAGTGTGAGGAGCTCTCCTGTCCCGTGCCTTCCCGCGGCTCACCTGTGGCAGGGACAAGCCAGCGTGCCAGGCACTGCAGTGTCTGCTCTGCCTCCTGGCTTGCCCCCATACCCAGGAGTCCTCGTAGCCGCTCTGTCTTCCTGGCCTTCCTCCCCAGGTCTTCTGGACTTGATTTTATTTTTTAAAGATTTACTTATTGGCTTGAGGGGGAATCTTTCTTTTCACTCCCCAAATCCCTGGGCCAGGTCGAAGCCAGGAGCTCCAGCTGGGTGACCCACGTGGGTGCAGGGGCCCAAGCATGCAGGCTGTATTTGGGCCTACCCCTGGAGCCCAGGCTTGGATAGAGGTGGAGTAGCTGGGATTTGAACTGGTTCTCCCTGTGGATCTAAGCCTCTGCAGCCTACACCTGCCCCTGAGCCTCCTGGGCTCACTGCCCCCCATGGAGGACTGGCTCCTGGTCCACAGGAAACTCTCCACTGTGGACTTGCCTGCTGTTTTTCTCAAGGCAGGCTGGGCCATGTGCTTGGAGGAAGAGCACAGGCCCCAAGGACCCCACACATGGACGCTGACCTATCCTTGGGCAGAGAGCTGCCAGCTGGGGCTGCCCAGGGCAGGTGCTCCCTGGGCTCCATGGCACTCTGCCTGTGCCCTGTATAGTCCCTGTCCATCTTCAGGCCTGCCTTCTGGAACTGTCTCCAGCTGTGGCTCTTCATGGGGGCAGCCTTGGGGTGCTGGGGGACCCGCCGTGGGGGCAGCCTTGGGGTGCTGGGGACCTGCTGTGGCCTGGCATTGGTTCCTTCCTTTTTCTTTCCTTTGTCACTTCCTGCTGGTTCCCCCGGAGGACTCAGCTTGCTCAGGTTGCAACAAGCACTGGGCATGCACCTGGTGGGTGTGTGTGCTGTGGCCCACCCTCCCCACCATTGGTCCCACAAAGACCACGGATACTCCAGCACCTGCTGAGCAAGCATGGAGGGGAGGAGGAGCTGTTAGGCTGTCCCTGCTGATTGGCTGGTAAGCTGCAAGCAGGGCAGCCAATTGGCTGGTGAGTTGCCAGTATAAGGCAGTTAATTGGCTGGTGAGCTGTGAGCAGGGCAGCTGATTGGCTGGTGAATTGCCAGCAGGACCCTCTATGTGTCCTTGGCTCCCTGTGGGGATTTCCCAGGCTGGACAAACGGACCTCTGTTGCTGCAAGGACCCTGGCTGGAGGCCACCTGGGAGGGTGGGGGCTGCCCAGGGAGGGGGTCTGCCCCTGCTGGGGTCTGCATCTGCATCCCCATGTGTCTGCACCTGATGTTACCTTGAGGTGTGAGCAGCAAGGACCTAGATGGGACAGGCATGTCAGTTGGATGGTCTGTTAGAGATGGGGCCTGGTGGCAGTCGCCTGTGGTCAGGCAGGATACCGACTCCTCGTTGGAGCAGGGAGTAGGCAGTGGGCTGGTCTCCCGGTCCCTGTTAGACCAGGACGTGTGCGGTGGACTCCTCTTTCCCCGTGTTGTAGGAATCAGTGGCTAGAGAGGCTTGATGGTCCCCTGGGGATTGCACGTCCTACCAGCACAGGGTGGTACCAGCACGGGGTGCTCTAGTGCCTGGCTAGCTGTACAGGACATGTCATGGAGCCTGTTGTCCACCACAGGAGAGGGGATGCAGTGGGCTTGTCCTCCAGAGGAGCAGACCTGGGGGACACAGGGCAGAGCCCAGGAGACCAACACCAGCACAGACACTGTGCTCCGGCTTACTGCCTCTGAGACCCAGATGGTGGGGCTGGGCAGCAGTTGGCAGGCACTGAGTGCTGGAACGGTTAGGTGTTGACTGGACAGGGAGGTGATTGTACAGGGTGACTGTGCAGGGAGATGAGTGAACAGGGAGGTGAGTGTGCGGGGAGGTGAGTGAGCAGGGAGGTGAGTGAGCAGGGAGGTGAGTGTGCAGGGAGGTGAGTGAGCAGGGAGGGAGTTGAGTGTGCAGGGAGGTGAGTGTGCGGGGAGGTGAGTGTGCAGGGGTGAGTGTGCAGGCAGGTGAGTGTGCAGGGGTGAGTGTGCAGGGAGGTGAGTATGCGGAGAGGTGAGTGTGCAGGGGTGAGTGTGCAGGCAGGTGAGTGTGCAGGGGTGAGTGTGCAGGGAGGTGAGTATGCGGAGAGGTGAGTGTGCAGGGAGGTGAGTGAGCAGGGAGGTGAGTGTGCAGGGAGGTGACTCTGAGGGCTGACTGGGCAGGGCTGCGTGTGCAGGGAGCAGTGAGTTGGCTCGGTCCCCTCTTCCTGGCCCGGCACAGGCATCCCGGCTGCCGTGGCAGGAGCGTGTGTCTGGTCCTCAGATGGCTTGTTTGTCCTTCACCTCCTCCTGTCAGGCCTTTTGTGGGCCATGTCAGGACGGGGTGAGGACGGGGTCACAGAGGAGCTGGCAGAGGATGCTCCAGACGGCGTGGGGAGGGGCTGTGCTGATGCCCTGCAAGGAGCTGTGGCCCTGTGCTGGTCTGAGCCTCCATGCTGACCACTGACCGCTGACCGAGCACCCCGAGCGTGTGCTGCCGGCTCCTCCCGCCGAGGCCGGGCCCCCACCCAGCACCCACTTCCCTGCCCGTCTGGCGGGTCCCAGCTTGCCTGCGAGATTGCATTTCCCCCGTGTCGGTGTTCATGGCCCCTGCTCCCGGCAATAGCAGACTGGCAATAAAAATAATTTATTGGAGACTGTTGATAAAGCCCTGCTTATTGCAAACAGTAAATTAAAAGTGAGCGCTTCCACCTTTACTTCCCACCTAGGGAACAATAAGCGCTCGGCGAGCACTCGGAGAGAGGGGAACGAGATAGAAACCATCGCTCAACCTCACCCGCCTCACCGGCAGCCTCATAAAAATTAAGGAATAATTTTTCAAACAGATAAGGGCGTTAGGGACATGGAAATCAAGACGACCAAATTGTTCCTGCCCGGAGGAGGGACACGCGGGATGGGGTGGGATTTCTTTTCCCACTTTTAATTTACAAGAACCTTGTAAACTACAAATTAAAGGAGCAATAGCAATTCAAAAAGCTTGATTCATTAAGCCTTTATTTATCCTTAATACCGCCCAAGAAACATAATTTGCTTACTGAACATGAGCTATGGGCTCGGAGCCGACATTTTCCCACGCAAATCCCGGGCCTCTCTGCGGGGGGAGGCTGCGGGGCACACAGGTGGTGCCTAACGGATGATCAGCGTCTGGCTGGGCTGGCGTCCTGCTTGTTGCTTCTCGGCCAAGTAGGGGACCGAGATGTCCCCAGGCCCGGAGCTGGCCGTGGTCAGGGCTGAGCCACTTTCCCAGCCTGCCTGATTCCACGGCGGGATCCCACGCTGGACGCCTGTCCACACAAGCCGTGTGCTGGCTTCCCTCACTGTGCGCTACCCACAGTGACCGCCAACTGAAAATGTGAAGTGAAAAGTTGCAGAGACAAAGAAAGCAGAGGCTTGCAGCCGCACACAGTCTGGCGGTGTGAGCACATCTCCCACCCGCAGGCTGGCTTCCACACCCTGGGACGGCGGGGACCTGCTGCGCGCGCCTGTCGCCCGGTGCCGCCAGCGGCTGGCTGCTGCCACAGCTGCAGCTGCGGCTCTGTAACTGTTGCTGGGATCCTGTTGAGATCTTGCTTCCCTGAATTGTCAATGAACTCCACTTGTGGCTGTGCCTGTGTAGGAAATAGCAAGGGGGGAAAAGGGGGCCTGCCTTCAAGGGCAGTGGCCCACCCCTTTGCTGCGTCTGCATCCCCCGGGTCCCTTAGGACCCCAAGAAGGCCTGCCTGGTGCTGCAGGACCTGGGGTCAGCCAGCGTCTGAGCAAATGGCCTTGCTATCCCTGCAGCCAAGCTGGGTGCTGATGGCAGCACTTGGATTGGCGCCTCTGGCTGCCTGTGGCTGCCTGTGCCCAGCAGCATGGACCACACAGCCACACCTGGCACCATCCAGGCGCTAGGGGCATCAGTATCTTTGCCCAGCCCTTGTCTTCCCACCTCTGAAGTGGGAGAATGAATCAGGAGTGGAGAGTGGGTGTGAAGCCACATCTGGAAGATGAGAAGGGAGAGGCAGGGAGTATGGTGCGGACATGTGGGGGCTGGGAGGGTCATCCCCCAGCAGGGAGTGTCCAGGGTGGTGGCCCACGAGCTGTGTCTGTGGCCCCCTGGCTTCTCTGTCACCGTGTCCAGGATTCCTGGGGTGCCTTTGGGACGGGCCAGGTGGATTGCATATCCGGTTGCAGAGTGAGACGGATCTGCAGCTGGAGCTGGCCAGCCAGGCCGGGGCAGGTGTTCAATTCTCGGCTCAGGGCCGCCGTGAGTGACAAGGGGTGGGGTGAGGCTGTGTGTGAGGGGCCCCCTCCTTTCTTGGGGCTGTGGAGACCTCATGGATGTGGGGAGGCTCAGGCTCTGGCAGCTCCATCCTCGCATCTCTGCCTTGCCCACGTCCCGGCTACTCCCCTGCTTGTCTTACTGCCCGTTGACTTAGGGGAAGTTGACCCCTGGAGTTCCAACTCCTGCCGCCCTTTGGTGGGGTTGTGGGTCCCCCCTACCCGGATGGGGGCTCCCCAGGCTGCCTTGGAGGTGCAACACCAGGTTGGGCAGGGCTGGGGCCCTGGGGACCCGCACACCATGACCTCTGTCCGGGAGGGGAGGGCTGCAGGGGGAGACAGTCCTGCCGCGGACACGGCTCTGGCCCGAGCGGGGGCCACCAGAGCCCCCTCTTCCAGGAAGCCGCCGTGGAGTGCTGGGAGCCTGGGCTCACTTGTCAATTATTGCTTATTAAGGGTATTTCCTTCATCAGTCATTTCTCTGCTGCTTCGTTAGCCTTGTCTCAGATTTCTGTGGATTTCAGGCATCGTGGAGAACAAGATAATTTATTTTATTAGGGCAATTTATTTTCTGGGTACATTTTTAAGGGTCAATTAATCAACTTAAACGGAAGGATGAAGGAGGAGGCCTAAACAGTCCTGGGGAGAGGGAAGGAGGGGTCTGTTCTCTCCTCTGGCTTGGGAAAGATAAATGGGGCGGGAGGCACAGGTGTAACCAATGCCAGGTGCCTTGGCATGGAGTGCGGGAGGCGCAGTTCACGCTCCGAAGGCAGAGAACGGGGGCTTGTGTGCGAGGGGCGGGAGAGATTCCAGCCCAGTTGGGCTCCTGGGTGATTGGAGGTGGAGCTGGAAGCCAGGCTCTTGGAGCAGAAGGAAAAAAAATCCTTGCAGCCAGTTCCAGCGTTGAAACTAAAATAAGCCTCGGAGTGTCCCCGTGCCTCATAAACAGTGAATAAAAGCGCACAAGAAATACTTAACTCGAGAGAAGCAAACTTCAGAAGTGAACTGTCGGGGACGGCCGCCCCAGCTGTGGCCGGCAAACTGCCCCCGGCTCAGGTTCCAGACCGTTCGCCCGCTCCTGTGGTGGGTGCGCTCTGGCTCTGCCTTCTGAGCCCCTGGCCTGGCAGAGGGCGGGGAGTGAGCCGGCCCCAGGGCTGCTCAGCCTGGAGGCCCGGCTGGGGGCGCCCTCCTTCCCATGTGGGGCTAGGTGACCAATGTCATCGCTCGCTGGCTGTTCCTTGAATGCACCCCAGAAATTTCAGGGAGAAATGGAATAAAAAGGGAATGTATTTTGGGGCCACCAACAGTTTGAAGCGCATGCGTGGTACTTTCACAATGCGTACTTCTGATGGACCGGATGTTTCACGTCCCCTGCTGACCCGGGGGTTTCCAGTGTCTGATCTCTCCATTCTCATGGAGAGCAGGTAGCCAGGAACTGGACCAGTGCTCTGATGCGGGATGCTGGCCCTGCGGGTAGTGGCTAATCAGACTATTTCGCTGGCCCTATATTATGCATTCAAAGTTCTCCCAGGCGTAGGGGCTGGTCAGGGCCGCTGGCCTGGGCAGGGATGAGCAGGACGCCACTGAGAGGTGATTGGCAGCGCGGCTGCTTGCGCTGGTAAACACGGTGCCTCTTCCTGCCATTGTTGGGTGTTGTCATGTTTCCCCACAGTTCCAAAGTGATTCATTAAAGTATGAAAGCAGTGTGACAAACCCAAACACACAGAGTGTGGCTCAGGATAACTCCGACAGTATGAGCGGCAAGGGCCCAAGCCCGGGACAAAAGTGAGGTGCCAAGCGGGCATGCGTGTGCCGGCACGTCTGGGTGGCTGTGAGATGGCTGTGACCGCGCCAGACGAGAAAAGCTGGGACAGCGCAGCTCAGGATGTCAGACGACTAGGATGCGCTGGGCTGTGTGTGCTGAGGTTCTCCGGTGTGCGGGCAGTGGCTCTAGCCTGTCGAGGGAGCGGCCCTGGAGCCACGCTGAGCTCTCCCTGCACAGCATGGTAAGGGACACGGCAGTCCTTGCAGAGAGCAGAGAGCCTGGGCTCCCATGGGCATCTGTTCTGCCACAGTGGCCACTCACTTTCCTCCGGGCTCTTGCTTGCACCCTGTACCTGTGCAGCCAGGAGGTGATAGGGCCGAGGACTCCGTGGGAGGCAGGGGCTGGAGCTGCGGGCACTGTCAGGAGCCCCACTGGGGACGGCCGAGGGGGACTGGGTGATTAGCCCCAGTTTAAATTAATGCCATTTCAGATTAGCCACCACTGAGCCTGGCAGCCTCCTGCACTCTGGGGACGCTGATGTGGAGGGGAAACGTGGAAACATCAATGCCGAAGCAAAAAAGGCAGAACAACAGTGCCGTGTGCAGGAGGTGGGAATGGGGAGGACGCAGGGTGGGGGCCCCGGGAGGGTGTGCAGGGTGCCGTGTGCAGGGTGGGGGACCCGGGAGGGTGTCATGGGCTCTCTCCAGCTCACCGACAACTCCACACCCACAGCAGCCTTCCAACCCCACCCTCAGCCACAGTGGCTGGCGTGGCCAGTCTGGATGGCTCCCTGGGGAGTCTGGAAGTGGTGTCTGATGGGCATATGGGGCAGGTGGTGCCAATGAGCTCACTGGGCAGTGTTGACCAATGCAGGTTCCGTCTGCTTCCATCTGAACTCTGATGCCACTGCCAGCAGCTCTGCCTGCACCTTGGCTTGCTCTGCCTGGACAGTGGGGTCTGCTGGGGCTTGACCTGGCCCTGTCCTCTGCAGACTGCTCAGGCCAGCCTGTGTGATGACCCCTTGACACCAGGCCGCCATGTACTGGGGCTGGGGGCCCTGGGTGGCAGCAGGGACCCATTTCCAGTGACATGGCCCTGCTTTACTGTCCTCTGCTGGGCACTGGATGTGGAGGACACATCCTGAGGCTGCCAGGGTCAGCCACCAGCAGGCATCAAGAATCTTCTTCCAAGGCCCCTGGCACCATTGTAGGTCACTGCCATGACCTCAGCTCACCCCATTTCCTCCCAAGCATTGTTGACTCACGAACTTGGGGCTAGCCTCCGAGCACATGGACTTTTGGGGTACTCAGTCACCCCACAGCACCCTGCCATGTCGTGAGAGGCCTGTTTATTACCTACGGTCACCCCCAAGTACTCTTTTTTAAAAAGATGTTCCATTCACCAGTTTACTCCTCAGATGGCTACAACGGCCGGGACTGGGCCAGTTTGAAGCCAGGAGCTTCATCCAGGTCTGTCGCATGCCTGCAGGGCCCCAGCGCTTGGGCCACCCTCCTCTGCTTTCCCAGCTGTGTCAGCAGGGAGCTGGATCGGAAGTGGAGCAGCTGGACTCCAGTGGTGCCCACATATGATGCTGGCGTGGTGGGTGGCGGCTGTGCCTGCTGCGTGACAATGCCAACTCCTAGATTGCTCTTTCAGCAGCCTGGATGGCAGTACTGGTCTCCATGCTGGGTGTGCGCGGGCACCAGGCAGGCAACTGGGCCTGGGGGGGCCCTTGGGAGAGATAGCAGCTGTCTGCCTGAGTTTTGGAGGAATGGCGTTGGGTGAAGTGACTGTGCCAAGTGGAACTGCCCGCCAAATGGAAGCGGTCTCCCACGCTGCCCATGAGCAGGGCTGGTTCCCAGCTGCTTTCTGTGCCAGCTGCATCATCACCAGCCTGCTCTGAGATGGCGCGGGCCAGTGCCAGGCCCTGGAGACTCTTGAGTGTTCTGACAGAAACACGGCACAGCAGAATGGACCGCTCCTCTACTGAGCATGGAGGATGTGTCAGTCTACACCAGGGCAGAGTGCGTAGCCAGCACCCCAGGGGGATATCATGCTTGTAACAGGGGCTCCTGGGTGGCTCAGCCCTAAGCACTGCCACAGCAGGCAGACTCCCGTGCCTGGAGGCCAGCCAGCTTGTGACTGGTGGGGCTCTGTGCCATGCCCCCTCTCCCCTGCTGCCCTGTTTGCTGCTGTCTGTGCAGCAGGTTCAAGCTACCCCAAACCCAGTGCTGTCCCTTCTCTTTTCCTCTCTCTGGTTCTCTCTCCAAGTGTGGAGCCAGGAGCGGTCATGTCCTGGCTCTGCCCCAAGGTGGGCTACATGCACCTGTCTTTCCACGAGTCGACCATAGATTTTCTGGCCAGCCTTTTTAATTTTGTGACTTGATGTGAGGGTGAACAGGCCATCCACAGGCCATGTAAGGACAATACAGACAGAAACCGGCAATTGTGGGAAGAGCTCCTGTTTTCTAGTAGTTTTGTCTGGGTTTTGGGCATCCTGTGTCCTGTAGCTGTGCGCTTTGGGGAAGACGGAGGGCCTCGCAGGAGAAATATGCAGCAATATCCTGCAACAGGTGGAGCAGAAGGGGAGACCGGATGCTTTGGGGATGAAGACCCCAGCACAACTGGGAAAGCGTGTGTTCCCCAGGCTTAAGTGTGGCAGCGTGGGGCTGGGGAGCGGGGGATCTTGTTGAGCCCCTCGCAGAGGGAGCACTCCTGGGAGCACTCCGGGCATGGCCTCACTCGGTGCTGTTGCCAGGTGATGCTCCACACACAAGTGGTTCTCTCAGCTTTGTTTTGGAGGTCCAGCATCAGCCAGGCTCTGGTGAGGGCCTCGTGGTGGGGACATCACCTCAGGGGTGCCTGCATGAGAGGGAGGTCTTGTTGCTAGGTAGCAGGCTGAGGCCTGGTTCAGGACCCACTCTGGCTGGAACTGCCCCGGTGCTCACCAAGGACAGCACCCCAGCCACCTAGGAACCTTCCACTGGTTCCGCCTCTTGAGTCCATGCTGTCTCCAACATGTGAACACTCGGGAGACTCATGCAAACCCTGTCCACTGCTGGACCCATGGATTTATGGGCAGTGTGATCTCAGGAGCCGGGATGCTGTCCATCGAGCGTGATTGGTGAATGAGATGGGTGAAGGATGGTGCCTGCCCTGCACTGGAGCTCCCAGCCTGAAGCCACAGGCATGGGTAATGGGCAGGGCAGGAGCTGCAGGAACGTGCTGCCCAAATGAGGCAGGAGCTAGTCCTCCTGAGCAGGTGGACTCTGGTCTGCTTCAGGTTGTGTCCATTGAGTGGCCAACAGGGATGCTACAGAGGGTGGCACTGAGAGCTCCAGGGGCCAGGAGAGCTGTGTGGCCTCAAAGACCCCAGGTGGCTGCTCATCTCTGCTGCTTCTGAGGCCATAGCCAGGACAGCTTCTGTTCTAAGATGATCATGTGCACAGCATATTGAGTCCCTGCTCTGTCCTTATTGGACAGCCAGGTATCTCAAGGATGGCTCTCTTAATGGGCCACTAAAGCTTGCCCCCAAGGAAAGCCTGGAAATTGGAAGCAGTCTCCCTTGGGGAGGCAAAAATGGTAACATAACCAGCATCAGCACTGCTGTGTCCCACGGGATACAGAACATGGGCCGTCTGTGTTCAGAGAGGAAGCAGGTACATACAGGGGACAGGAGAGGCAGGTACATACGGGGGACTTGGAGAGGAAGGAGGCAGGTGCACACAGGGATCGTGGGCTGCTTCAAGAGGAGTCCCACAGGCTCGGGCCTCCTGATCAAGCATTTCTAAGACCTGTTTCTGTCACTGCTCCTCCTGGCTTCTTTTCTCTGAATTTAGTCTGGCTCCTTGGAGCACTTCTTTGGCAAGCCATTTTGTAGCTTTTGTGGGCTGGAGTTGAGTTTCCATGTAGGGGGGGTTCAAGGGAAGGCACAAGGATAGGTTGGACTGTTGGGGAAAGTTAGACCCCTGGTTGGCTCACAGTGCCAACCCTTGGCCTCCCAGACTTGGTTCATGCACCAGGCTTCAGCATCAGACACCAGGTGCTGGGCACATCTGCCCAGAGGTAGAGTTGTCGTTTCCTCACATTTCCCATGACCCAGGGCCCAGGGCAGGTTCCTTCTGGCTCACAAACCCAGGCACCCCTCAGACTCGTGGACTCAGCAGAACACAGCCCCATGGTTAAGTCTGTGATGGACGGCCGGCCCATGGGCAGTGCGGCTGGGCAAGGCGGATAAGGGGGCAGTTGCCAGTGCAAGCTGCCAAGGTTGAATACATAGGAGGAGGTGGGAGGCAAGGAGTGTGTTGATTAGTGTGAGTCGCTCCCTGAAACACGTGATGTGCCCACCAGCAGCTGTCCATGGCGCTCACGCCGAAAGGTTGGAGGGAGCCCCAGGGAACGCCATAACTGGGAAAAAGTGCCAGCTTCTGAGGCTGCCAAGTAGCTCCTTCAAACCAGGGACAGCGCCCGGGTCGCTCCTGCAGCACCGGGGACAATGCCCCAGGCTGCTCCTTTAGCACCATGGACAGCACCCCTGGTTGACTCCTTCAGCACCGTGGACAGCACCACACCCTCTGGTTCCAGGTGGATAAGGTCTTTTAGGATACCTTCATGTTCTCCAACTTACTGCCCTGTCCTCTTAATTCTGCAATTGTGCCCTTTCAACAATTACAATGATTCAAAAGGTTTTATCTTTTGTGTCTTCCTTGGAACGGCGCTGTCTCCATGTGTCTCCCAAGGTTTTCCACTTCCGTGTTGGAGGGTTTTAAATACAGCAGATGCCTGCTATTGCTGGGAAACTCTGGCACCTGTGAGGACTTGGTGTTGCCCCCTGCCTCTCCTTTTCTATTTTTTTAAAGATTTATTTATTTATTGGAAAGGCAGATCTACAGAGAGGAGGAGAGACAGAAAGGAAGATCTTCCGTGCAATGATTCACTCCCCAAGTGAGTATAATGGCCAATGCCATGCCGATCTGAAGCCAGGATCCAGGAACTTCTTCCAGGTATCCCACACAGGTGCAGGGTCCCAAAGCATTGGGCCATCCTCAACTGCTTTCCCAGGCCAAAAGCAGGGAACTGGATGGGAAGTAGAGCTGCCGGGATTAGAACCGACGCCCATATGGGATCCTAGGTGTGTTCAAGGCAAGGACTTTAGCCGCTAGGCCACGCCACCGGGCCCACCTGCCTCTCCTTGGCCTGTGGACACTTTCTTGGCTTCTCAGGTATCCTTGATGTCTGGGGCCTCAGGGTCTTCCTTTTTACAAACTGATTTATTTGCTTATTGGAATAGCAGAACAATAGAGAAAGAGAGAGAGAGAGAGAAGGGAAGAGAAGTTTTCATTTTCAGTTCATTCCCCAAGTGGCTACAACAATTGGATTGAGTCCAGACAGAAGCCAGGAGTCAGGAATTCCATCCAGGTCTCCCATGCGTGTCAGGAGCTCAGGCACTGGTCATGATCTGCTGCCCTTCCAGGCGCATCAGCAGGGAGCTGGGACTGAAGCAACCAGGACTCACCCAGCACTCTGACATGGGACGCCAGTGTTGCAATCAGCAGCTTCACCCCCTCGGCCACAGCGCTGACCTGGGTCAGGGGTCTTAGTGAGCTCTGTGTTGGTGTTCCTGGGAACTGCGCTGCTGCACATGCATGTGCCCGGCTCCGAGGGCCGTGGCTGCAGCATGGGTCTCTCTCCTGCCAGTCAGGGCCTGGGAGAGAGTCGGCCTCTTACCTCAGCTGGGAGAACCTTTCCTGTGTCACGGGGGGATCAGGCCCACTTTCGCACAGGTCATGCCCCAGCAACCTCTCAGAAAGATTTGATCCATAGTGCCTCCCCACCCCCATGGTTCTGTGGCTGGAAGGCGAGAGGATGAGGATTCCGTTTAACCTCTGCCCTGCCATTTGCTTCCCACACCTTGTCCTGCCTGGCCCCAAAGTCTGGATGAACACAGTGAGGGTAGTCTGCCTGGAGAATACTCGAGGCCACTGGTGGTGAAGAGAAAGGCTGTTTAGCTTGCAGGCTCGAAGGCCTGAGTGGCACGCTGCAGGCCTGTGAGCTGGCTGGGGCCCGAGACAGGTGGCAGCATGAATGGCGGGCCTGGGAGGAGAGAGTGCTGCTGACACAGGGGCTCTCACTGTCTGATGTGTGCCAGGGCCGTTGCCCTTCCAATGGCTGCTGCCTTCGCCCAGGTCTGGGGCTGCCCTGAGGTGCATGGCTGGAGGGTGCAGGTGGCAAAGGCTCTGTGCGCAGTATTCCAGAGGCCAAGGCCAAGGCGGAGTCCAAGGGCCAGAGCCTGGCCAATGGCTCTACCTGGCAGGCAGGCCTTGAGCTTCCAGAAGCATTCCTGAACTCTCCCTGCACACACCTGGATCTACTTGCCAGGATCCTGTGAGTTGGTCACTCTGCACTAATACTGCCACGAGCTCCCATGGGGCAGTGCGGGGGTCAGGCCTCCACACAGCATGGGGTGGATGGACACACACCCCTGCTCCTGGCTCATCTGCAAGCAGCATGGACTCCCTGGCTGTGTTGAACTTGGGCTTGGTCCTCCCTCAGGCTGGATGCTGGCTGAGCAGAGCCACAGGCGGTCTGACACCCACCGCCTGCTGTGGTATGAGTGCTGGAGCCTCAGAGCCCACTGGTCCCAGAGACTGGAGCCAACTGAGCTCACCCTGGCTGGAGGCAGTTCCGAGCCGGCCTGGCTGAGGGGGTTAAAGCCCTTGCCAGGAGAATCTTCTGTTATGTTTAACTGCGATCACTGCTAACAACAGCTTAACAGCATCAACGTCTTCATAATTTGATTTCAGATCCGCACGGACACCGGCCTGTGAGAGCTGACAAAATGATGCCTGGGGGGTGTGTAGGCAGCTGTTGCAGGTGGCGGGGGTGGGGGCAGGTGTGTGCAGGGATGTCCACCACTCCAGAACTAGTACAGGGAGGAGAGGGAAGGTGGCTGGGGCCCCTCCGTCCTGGAGTGCTCTGGGAACAGGGAGTGGTTAAGAACTGCAGGTCACCTTTTGGGGGTTGGGAAAGGAAGAAGCCCCAGAGCAGGAGAGGCGGGACCCCATCTGCGTGGAGTGCAGGTGCTGGGGGAGCATAGAAGTTGGGTGTGAGAGTGGGTCTGGAAGACATGGCTTCCGTGGGTAGCCTGGGGCATGGTGGTCTGGACACTGGGCCTCACCTGTGGGTGAGGGTCCCAGGACTGGGCTCCTGTGGCTCCTGCAGCGTCCCTCAGCCGGGGTGATGTCCTTGGTGGTGAGTGAAGCCAGGGCCGCCTATTCCGAGAGCTGCCAGCAGTTTGCGAGGTTCAGTGGGCAGGCGGTCAGGAAAGTGCTGAGTGAAGCGCTCACAGCGGAGGCGGGGCTCGTTAACCTGAAGGACTGGACCTTGGCGTGGACGCTGACCGGAAACCGAGACGTCGGGACCAATGCCTTCCACTGCAACTCCCAGCCGGCCTCCAGGGCAGCTCTGTAGCTCTTGGGGTACACTGTGGGGAGTGGGCTGCCCTTCCCCGATGTTAACAGGGTCCCTCTCCCTGGGCAAGGACGGGCAGAGGCCCCTCTTCCCAGGAGAAGAGCAGTGTGATGAGTGGCATGGAAGCCGTGTGTGTCCCTCGGAGGACTTGGGTGGAGATGGTTGGGCATCTCACGTGTCCATGATCCCAGCGCTCGGCTTTCCAGAGCGCAGGCGATGGGTGGGCATAAAATGCTTTGGCCCCGAGGTCACCAGGTTGAGACACAGGCAGGAGAGCTGTGGACATGAAGGCAGAGCTGCCCAGCCTGGGGAGACTCGGCTCGGCTCTGCATGGGAGCCTGCTGCGACCATGACCCTCACCTGGATGTCCACCCTCACACAGTCTGGGCATAGGCAGGGTGTTTCCGGAAATGCTCGGGGGCGTGGCCTTTCCTGGTCCTGCTCCAGCAGCCGGCCTTGGGGTTGCCCGGCTTGCAGGAGGATGCTCTGTGCTGGTCTGCGCTGTCCTGCACCGTCCCCCCCTCTGCCTGTGTTTGTGTGCCATCTTATGAAGACAAGGTCAGTCAATCTAGGACTGCCGTGACCCACCAAGGCCACGTGTGGGGGTGCTGGGTGGGAATGGAAGTCTGGGGAAGTAGCCTTGAACACAGTCTCTTGTGGGCCTGGTGTGAGAAGCCTAGTGTTGGGGCATGTCAGGCCATTTCCTTCTGAGAGTGTCCAACATGTGAGCTCAAGGTGACACCAGCAGGCAGGGAGGGAGTTCCGGCCCCAGGGCCAGCGTCAGCCCTGGGTCAAGCCCCCAACTGCTGAGTGGCTCAGAGCTTCCACTCAGACTTCTGGGAAGAAGGGGCCGTAGGGACCCCAGGTGTGGGGATCTGGCTGCTGCATCCAGCTCTGCTCTCCCCCATTAGCTGGGAGCTTGAGTGAACCACGGAGCCACTCCAGGTCACAGGGACGTCCAGGCCTGGCCGGTCTGAACAGGCCGAGTGTGTGCCAGGCCGCTGGGACCTGTGCTGGTCACATCATATCGTTGCCACTGGGTGGCGCTGTCCGTCCCTGGATTCCTGCTTTTCTGCAGGTGTTTGGCCTTGGCCCCGCCCCGGTGTGTGTGTCCAGTGTGCATGGGGTGCCAGTGGGCACATGCATGTGCGTGGTGCTGTGTACAGGTGGACACACACATGCACGCAGTACTGAGTGCATGTGTGTGCGTGGCGTGTGTGTCTGTGTGTATGTGGGTGTGCGACTGCGCACGTATGCCTGTGGTGTGTATGAGTGCACACATGCGTGTGGTATGTATGAATCGACATGGATTCGCACGGTGTGCGTGAGCACACATTATAGCAATGTGGTGTGTGCACGCATGTGCACGTGGGGTTGTGGGGTGCCTTGCTGCTCTCCATCCAGAGCTGCAGGAGAAGCTCCTGAACCCCTGACCTCAGGGTTGGTGGTGGTTCCGTCTCATGGCTGTGCTGAGTGTGTGTGGGTGAGCAGTGGCATGTCCGGCGTGGGCACAGCCTGAGTCACCCCACAGAGAAGGAGGGTGTGCGGAGGACGGGGGCTGGAGAGAGGAGTGGACGAGGCAGAGGACACAGGCTGGAGAGAGGAGTGGATGAGGACGCGGGCTAGAGAGAGGACTGGACGAGGACGTGGGCTGGAGAGGGGAGTGGACGAGGACGCGGGCTGGAGAGAGGAGTGGATGAGGACGGGGGCTGGAGAGAGGAGTGGACGAGGCAGAGGACGCAGGCTAGAGAGAGGACTGGACAAGGACGCGGGCTGGAGAGGGGAGTGGACGAGGACGTGGGCTGGAGAGGGGAGTGGACGAGGACGCGGGCTGGAGAGAGGAGTGGACGAGGACGCGGGCTGGAGAGAGGAGTGGACGAGGCAGAGGACGCAGGCTAGAGAGAGGAGTGGATGAGGACGCGGGCTGGAGAGAGGAGTGGACGAGGACACGGGCTGGAGAGAGGAGTGGACGAGGACACGGGCTGGAGAGAGGAGTGGACAAGGCAGAGGACGCAGGCTAGAGAGAGGAGTGGACGAGGATGCGGGCTGCAGGGAGGACGAGGAGGAGGTGCAGCGGGTCCCACGTCCCCTCTGGAGAGGAGTGGCTGCAGACAGGTGACTGGTGCTGGAGAGGCTGCCCGCTCTCTGTGGGTAGCAGTCGTCCTTGCCAAGGGTGCTGGGCCCAGACAGGGGTGGCCCAGCCCGGTGCCCTGTACCTTCAGCAGCTCAGACCGGATCTTGCTGCTCCATTTGTCACAAGTCACTGTGGCCATTGTGAGCCGATTAAACGCCACTTGTACTTTGGTGTAGTCACTTACTCGATGCTCTTAATTACTTTCAAAACCCTAAAAGGTGCATTGATGACTCCCGATCGGCTTCAGCGAGACCTCAATTAGCCAAGGACGGGATCATCTGTCTTCCCACTGGCTCTGGGCTAAAGGGACGCAGACATCCTGAGAGTGGCGGGGCCCGGGCGGGCTGCGGTTCATCCCAGCTCCAGTCAGATGGAAGACGCAAGCCTGGCCCTGACCTTGAGTGCTGGGCTGGATGGCCTTGGATTGTCTTCCCGAAGGAGGCCCGTGGGCAGGGAGATCCTCCCTTCTCCTGTGCCCATGAGGCTCTGCGGTGGCTGACGTTGACTGCGTGACACTGGGATGTGGCCCTTGGTGTTGTCTTGTGTGATGACTGCAGGCTAGCTGGGGCTGGACACAGGGCCTGGTGGGGTGGGGGTCGTGAGTGTGTGTTCCCCACTTCTGCCCAGGTCTTGGGGACAGGGCAGCCCGGTGACCTCAGGTGTGTTGGGGACAAAGAGCCCTAAGATTCGGGGAGCTAAGGGGTGACCACACACTCTTGAGCTGAGCTCTTGGGAGCTTGGAAGCTGTGGTGGAGTTGGGAGAAGGTCTCCATATTGCTGGGCTCATGGACCAGGCTGGGACCAGCTAGGGGAGGAGCTGAGGCTCCTCAACGCAGGGGTCTCACGCAGGGGTCTCATGCAGGGGTCTTGGCAGCCCTCTGCCCTCCTCACAGACATCAGCTTCCCCAGGAACGCCCACAAGGTGCATGGTTTCCATGGACAGCACCACAGACAGAAGCGGAGAAAGGTTCCATCTGCGTATTCATCACCTTGTCCAGCACAGGGACGCAGCTGGTTAATACGCTGGCACAGGTGACGTGTCCTAGCCAAGAGGCTGGGTCTCCCACCTCCAGCTGTGAGGGGCCTGGGCTGTGCCCCCATCTGCAAACTTCTTGGATGGGAGGCAGCTCCAATCCCCGAGCCATGGCTGGGTTCAGTCAGCTGTAAGATATTGTCTGAGCAGAAATGCATAAGAAAATGTAACCTCACATGATGTGTGTTCAGGAACCAGAAGGTAGATGGGAGCCATGCAAGAACCGCACAGCAGCCATGCAGGAGCCACACAAGAGCCACGCAGGAGCAACACAGGAACCACATGGGGACCACACAGAAGCAACATGGGAGCCACACAGGAGCCACATGGGAACTACACAGGAGCCACATGGAAACCACACAGGAGCCACATGGAAACCACACAGGAACCACATGGAAATCACACAGAAGCCACATGGGAGCCACACGGGAGTCACATGGGAGCCACACAGGAGTCACATGGGAGCCACACAGGAATCACATAGAAGCAACATGGGAGCCACATGGGAACTACACAGGAGCCACATGGTAACCACACAGAAGCCACATGGGAACCACACAGGAACCACATGGGAATCACACAGAAGCAACATGGAAGCCACATAGGAGCCACACAGGAGCCACATGGGACCCACTCTGTCAGGTAACCATCACCTCAAAGGAGACTCTGTTGCTCAGGTGTGAGTTGGAGACATGGCATGCTGGCCAAGTGGCAGATGACTGAGGCCTGTATTGAGCATGTTTTCCAAAGTCAGCACAACTCTGTATGCAACACCAGGGAACTGTATCCTGTCACTGCGGTCCCTCTGCCTCCGAGAAGCCACTGATGATTGGGGAGTGGTGAATGCACGCTTCTAGCGCCCCCTCTTCATGCTTGAGAGCTGGAATGTTGTTGTGCCAGCTGCGTTGTTGGGTGTTCCCTCACCTGGAGCATCCTGCTGTGTACGCAGGTGTGAGAGGCTGCAGGATGAGTCCTGGTTGGTCTTCCATGTGGAGCAGGTGCCTTGTGGGAAAGGGCTCGCTCAGCTCCCAACCCCAGGGCTTTGTCCCTAACCAGCATTCCGCTTGGTTCATGCTAAGAGTGCTCCATGGGACTAAAAGGACACTCTGTGGCTGGAATAACCCAGGCAGTACTTGTGCCCTCACGGCCATGCTATGCTGTTGGCAGTCACGATGCTGGCCCACTTGCGTTGCAGGTGGACGGCTGTCCTCCATGGTCACCATGTGCCTTCTGCTGGCCCCGGCTCAGCAGCCCCCAGGTACTCATTCAGCACCACCGACAGAGGCCAGCTCAGCCCTGTCCTGAGTCCTCCCAGGGCCTGAGCTGCCTGGCTGACCAGGACTTGGATTCCCAGGGTGTCATTGCCTTTTTGTTGTCTGGCTTGTCTGCTTCCCCTCAGGAGGGGGGCAGGTGTCTGGGGAGGAGCTTGGCGGGGGTTTCCAGAGGCACAGAGATGTGGGCAGTGGAGGGCATCTCAGGTGTGGCATGCGGTGGCCTGGGTTGGGTGCTGGCATCTAGAGGGGTGCAGCCTTGCCAAAGGAAGCCTGGGGGAGGCAGCGAGTGCCTGCACAGGACTCAGTCAGGAACCCAGATTCATTGCTTTCTGAGGTTCCAGTTCCCAGGATCTCTCCTGTGACAGGTGGAGCCCGTGCAGACCTCGGTGGGCCAGGAGCGAGGGTGCCCTCCACTGCCCTTGTGGCTGTGGGCGTCAGGAAAGCTTGTTTTCCTTGCAGACCCGCCATGAGGTGCCAGAGGAGGGCAGGTGCCTTCTTGAATGCGGGGGAGTCTGTTTCAAACTTGGAGAGCCCCGCTGAGGGCTGCCGGTGAAAATGGGGGCACACTCCAGGGGCTCCACAAGCCTGGCTCTCCATCTCTGTGTCGCTGTCTGTATTCATCAGTCCCTGGCTTGTAATGAGCTCCCTGAACTGAGCAAAAACAGCTCTCATGAAGAGGCCCAAGCCTTCATCTGTGCAGTGTGATGTCACACGGTGCGATGTCACATGGTGCGATGTCACATCAGGTGATGTCATATGGTGTGATGTCACACGAGGTGATGTCACACGAGGTGATGTCACACGAGGTGATGTCACACGAGGTGATGTCACAGGTGTGACAAATGTGATGTCAGGGACAATGAGTGTCAGAGCCAGGCTCAGTTCCCATCCCGAGTGGGTCCCCGGGTTAACCACCCTGCTTTGTCTCAGTGTCCCCCACTGACGCCCCTTGGGGTTTATTTCCGGGCAGTTCCAAGCTCAGAGTCGGGTCTGCATTGAGCAGGAGGCGGGCTCTGTCCAAGCCGAGCGCCAAGATCTGAATTCATTTCTGCTCTGAGGGGTGATCTATTCTTCTGGGGCTTAGTCTGTTTTATCTTTCTGAGGTGTCCTGTGGCCTAGCAGAGAAACAGGCCCAGCAGCCCCCTGGGGTTGCCTGCCTTGGGGGGCCTGTCAGCCTCTGCTTCCTTCAGGTCTGTTCTGGTCAGTTTCCTCACTGACCAGCTCAGCTGGTCTTGTTCCCTGAATGCCAGGGGCCTCCATGCTCCCTTTGCCAGGCCCAGCTCAGAACACACACATGGTCTGGGCTCCCAGGACCGGCACAGGATGGGGACCACGGTCAGCAAGGAGGCCAGTTCCTGCAGAGTGGTGAGGAGCTGAATCCACTAGGCTGCCCAGCAGGTGCTTCTGTGACGTGTGGCACCCCTGGACGAGGGGAGCATGGCACGTTTGCTAGTGGGGATATTGTGGCTGGGGACACCTCCTCTCCTTCCCGCCTCACCTCTGTTCACAGCCCCCCGGCCTGACCTCAGTGGTGGTGGAGCTTCAGAAGGTGTCCCTGGCCTTACCAGGTTGTAAGTTTGCCCAAGTAGTTGGCATGCAACCAGGGAGAATGGTCTTCATGTGGGCAGAGCTGGGGGTTCTGCCGCCATCAGGACAGTGAGTCAGCTGGGTGCCCATCAGTTTTCTGGGGGTGCAAGGAGGCCCAGGGTCGCCCCATCTTCGGCCTTCCTAGCCCTGTCTGCTCCCTCTCATCTGCTCCCTCTCATCTGCCTTCTTTCCCCATCCGCCTTTCCTTCCTGGGCACCAGCTGCTCAGGCAGCCTGGCCTGGCACGGCAGGGCCTGTCTCCAGGGAGGTGCTGTTTGTGTCCCGGGTCTTATAGAACAGTAACACTGTCTTTGGGAGGAGATGCGGTGTGGGGGCCTCGGGTGGGGTTCCCCCAGGGCCCACAGCCCACCCATGAGGGCACCACACTTTCCACGTGCCATTTTCTGCTGCATGGATGCCTAGCTGCCTTTTCAGCCCAGACTTGTGTGGGCGTGACTTCCGGGCCCTCGCCTGACGCTGACCAGCACCCCAAACCCAGCGAGGACTCCCGGGGTCACAGAGCTGGTTTCCCTGGCTGAGCACAGCCTGGACTGGTCACGGCGGCATTTGTCTTGGTTTAGAGGGGCGGACAGGGTGGTGGTGTGGTGTGGCTGCAGCGGATGGCAGCCAAATGTGCTGCTCGGCCCCCGGATCGGCGCGCGATTGAAAGCCGCAGGAACCCGGGCTGAGCGGCCGGCTGTGCGATTCCATAACCCGGCTCATAACCCGCGGCTCCCTGTTTATCATAAAATCATTTACGGCTCCATAAAGCGCGTTAATTTGGGCGGCCAGTGATGTATGTCATTGATTTAGGAGCTGACATTTCTGCCCGGTGGTGGCCCAGCGTGGGCTCGGCGGTGATCACAGGCTGGGGCAGCCGGGCAGCCGAGCCCACAGGCATGGGCTGGCTGGTGTGCCCCTGCAGCCTGCAGCCGGGGCAGGTGCCCGGAGCCCTGGGCCGTGCGGAAGACACTTGCCAGGGGGACGAGGGGCTTGCTGACAGTTGGGGTGGGGGCTGCTGGCTGACCTTGACTCTCCGAGTCCCAGGTTTGTTAACCCTTCGTAGTGCGATTTCCTTCCAAGGGACTGGCTGCTTCTCTGGTGTCCAGTACCCTGGCATGTTACTATGTGTGTGCGCCGTGCAGTGAGAAAGCCACGTGGCAGTGGGCAGTGGAGGTCTCCTGCCTGGGGACCCTCTCTCAGCACCGGAATTGGGATGTTTTTACCCCTGTGTGGGTTGAGGCAGACAAGAGGAGGGTCACCAGGCTGGGTTACGCCACAGGACAGCCCGGGAGAGTGGCTGTGTGCAGGGGTGGGCACAGCGGATGGTCATCCTGCGGTACCGTCCTGCCCACCTGTGCACTCCATCCCAGCTCACCATGATCACCTCCTCAGGGGTCTCAGAGAAAAAGTGATGGTTGCTTTTAGTTGCAAGACACCAGCAGGTCATTTTCAGGGCCAGTCTAGGGGTCCCCTGGATGTCCTGCTGGGCTCATCACCCGGATGGACAGCCTGGGTTGGACTGACACCAGGGTGTGTTGGACTGTCCCGCAGTTCTGCCCCACCCCCTTCCTGGATCCGGCCTGGGTTCCGGTTCCCTAGGCAGGTGTGGTAGCTGTATCGTCAGGAGAAAGCCATGTTTCTTACTCCAGGGACTGAGCGCCTTTATTTGCCAGTACTCTTCTGAGTCCCAGTGCAATTGGTGCCTAACTTCATTGTTGTGGAATGTTTACTGGTCTCCATGTCCCGGGGACCTCGTCCTGGGGACCGGCTTGGGGGTTCTGTTCACAGGACTCCTGTGCAAGTTTCCAAGGGAGCTTCCTGGCTGGTTCTGAGGGAGACAGTGTACAGTGGGCAGGTGCTCTGTTCCAGAACCTTCTCTTCATTCCGCCACCCCCCAGAGGAGGAGGAGGAAGTGAAGGAGGACGCCCAGATGCGGACATGAGACACAGGCCACCCTCTGTCCAGGGGCTGACTCCGAGCCCAGACACGTGTAGACTGTTCGTTATCCCAAAGATGGTTTACTTCTTTGAAAGCGGTAAAGATGGATGGAGACCCAGTTCACCCTCAGAATGACCACACGGCCGGCTGGTTCAGGGTGCAGCCAGGAGCTTCTTCCGGGGCTCCCAGGTGGGCGCAGGTGCCCAGGCACTTGAGCCATCCTCCCCTGCTTTCCCAGACCATAAACAGGGAGTTGGGTCAAAGTGGAGCAGCCAGCACTGGAACCACGCCCATATGGGATGTGGGCAGCACAGGCAGAGGCTTAAGCTGTTATGCCACAGGCTCCTCCTGCTCTCTGAGCTGCTGTGTTGATGTCTGAATTCAGCCTTCAAAAGTCCTCGGTCTGAATGCAAGTGGGAGTCAGGCATGTCCTGCAAGCCCACACTCTGTGGCCACTCCAGCAGTGGACATGGGCACTACCCTGGACTTCGACCTTCCTGGTCGTCTCTCCCACCTGGTAGGGACCCAAGAGAGTCTCCTGATGAGGCAGGGTCTGTGTGCCATGGACTCCACAGGCACCTGTGGCAGGGAGGGGTCAGAAGTCAATGGACGCAGAGAGTGGGAGGAGGTGACAGCGTGGGAAGTGTGGGGCCATTGCAAAGCTCTGGTCCTTGTCACCATCTGGGATTGAACCCATGGGATGGCAAGCTGTCTGTCTCTCCCCATCGTCAATTCCGCTTTTCAAAATAAACTTTATAATGTTTTTTTAAAGACCCTGAACCACACTCCCACGTCCTCTCAGTTCAAGGGCTCCTGAACGAGTCGGGGAGGTGGTTCTCCTTGTTTGGAGGGTGCTCACGTGCTCAGGTAGGGCGTGTCACTGTTCCTCAGGACCAGCTGTCACAGCTCAGCTCAGGCCTTGTTCTCAGCGGTGACACTCCTGGGCACCCAGCTCAGCTCAGGCCTTGTTCTCAGCGGTGACACTGCTGGGCACCCTGTCTGCTGGGGCACTGTGTGCAAGCTGTTACTCTTATCCCATCTCAGAGTCCTCAGGCCAGTGGAAGAGATTTCAGGGCTGTGTGCTTAACGAGTGGACAGAACCCCTGCTGCCCACAGGTTCCTGGAAGGGCAAGCGTAGTCGGTCGTGCTGTTCGCCCTGAGATCCAGCAAGCTGCTCTCCCTCTCGCAGCTCAGGGCCTTCTCCATCTCCTTGAACAAACAGCCACCGAAGAGATCAGGTTTGACTTCTTAAGAAAGGTTCTATTTGTTCACAACTGTTTTAAAGGCAGAGAAAGAGTGAGAATGTGAGCCAAGGAGAGATAGAGATCAAAAGAGGTCTTTTGTCCACTGCTCTGCTTCCCACACGCGCCCAGCTGGGGCTGGGCCAGGCCTTCATCAGCACCATCCTCATCATCACGCTCCTTCTTCATCATCATCACCATCATCACCAACATTACCCTCATGACCACCATCAGCACCATCACCACCATCACATCCTGGTTGCCTTGCCTGGCTTGCAGTAGCTCAGGAGTTTGCTGAGACAGTGTGCTCTGGGGTTGGGGGAGTCCCGAGGGAATGGTCAGTGCTGTCCCTGGCGACCAGTGCCACCCTGTCCTACAGACAGGAAGCTGGAGCCCAGCGAGGTCACACAGTGGAGTCCGGGCTGGAAGCTGGGCATCTGCCAGGCATCTGCCAGGCTCCTGACATGGATTCGAGGGGTCCCGGGGAGGAACTCCCCATCTGTGACTTGGCAGTCATGGGAGACCAGCGTTGTGTGAGCACCATTCCTTCGGAATGACGTGCCTGTGCCGAGCCTCCCGCCCCCACCCGGGGCCGGGCCTGACTGACCACTGCTTCTTATCTCTTGCTGCGGCATCAGGAGCCACCAGGAAGGGCACGCAGCTCCCTCCAGGGCCCTGACCCTGGGAAGAGACAAGGTGGCTCTCGGCCCCGAGGGTGCTCCCTCTGTCTGAGTGAGCCTGCTGTGGCGGTGTAGCAGCGACGCGCCGAGACAAGCCAAGGGCTGCGTGCACACTACGCAGTGTCAGTACGACCGAAGGCCTGATTAGGCTGGCAGGGTAATTTCCCCCAAGTAGATAAATTCGTGTAAGATTGTGCTCTTTCTGCTTATGCTACAGTTCTGCTACCAGCGTTCATCATGAAATAAATTCACACAGAATGTCCTGTCAGTCGTCTGCTGATGACTCTGGCCCTCAGAGCGGCAATGCACCAGGGGCCTGGGGCTATCCACGGGCAGTGCACAGGGGCCTGGAGCTGCCCACGTCAGGGGCCTGGAGCTGCCCACAGGCAGTGCACAGGGGCCTGGAGCTGCCCACGGGCAGTGCACAGGGGCCCGGAGCTGCCCACGGGCAGTGCACTGCGGCCCGGAGCTGCCCACGGGCAGTGCACAGGGGCCCGGAGCTGCCCACGGGCAGTGCACAGGGGCCTGGAGCTGCCCACGGGCAGTGCACAGGGGTCTGGGGCTACCCACGGGCAGTGCACAGGGGCCCAGAGCTGCCCACGGGCAGTGCACAGGGGCCCGGAGCTGCCCACGGGCAGTGCACAGGGGCCCGGAGCTGCCCACGGGCAGTGCACAGGGGCCCGGAGCTGCCCACGGGCAGTGCACAGGGGCCCGGAGCTGCCCACGGGCAGTGCACAGGGGCCTGGAGCTGCCCACGTCAGGGGCCCGGAGCTGCCCACGGGCAGTGCACTGGGGCCTGGAGCTGCCCATGGGCAGTGCACTGGGGCCCGGAGCTGCCTACGTCAGGGGCCTGGAGCTGCCCACGGGCAGTGCACAGGGGCCCGGAGCTGCCCACGTCAGGGGCCCGGAGCTGCCCACGGGCAGTGCACTGGGGCCCAGAGCTGCCCATGGGCAGTGCACAGGGGCCTGGGGCTACCCACGGGCAGTGCACAGGGGCCCGGAGCTGCCCACGGGCAGTGCACTGGGGCCTGGAGCTGCCCATGGGCAGTGAACTGGGGCCCGGAGCTGCCTACGTCAGGGGCCTGGAGCTGCCCACGGGCAGTGCACAGGGGCCCGGAGCTGCCCACGTCAGGGGCCCGGAGCTGCCCACGGGCAGTGCACTGGGGCCCGGAGCTGCCCACGTCAGGGGCCCGGAGCTGCCCACGGGCAGTGCACAGGGGCCTGGGGCTGCCCATGGGCAGTGCACAGGGGCCTGGAGCTGCCCACGGGCAGTGCACTGGGGCCCAGAGCTGCCCATGGGCAGTGCACAGGGGCCTGAAGCTGCCCATCTTGGAGCAGGGATCTTGGACCGGTGGACATGCCCCCTTTTCCAGGTGATAGAGGTGAGATCTGAGGGCTCACTCTGCTGGGCTCCTGGACCAGCTGCCTAACAGTGCAACTTTGTTTGCTGCTTGGATTACTGCAGACACACACACACAGACACACACACACACATATACACACACATATACACAAACACAGAAGGGCTGTCCTGGGGCCAGAGGTTAAGGAGACATGTGGGGTGTATGAGTCGGTAGTGCCTCCCCCACTCCTCCACCTTCCACGCCCTGCCCACTCCTCCGCCTTCCGTGCCTCCCCCACTCCACAGCCTCTCCACGCCCTGCGCACTCCTCAGCCTTCCACGCCCTGCCCACTCCGCAGCCTTCCATGCCCTGCCCACTCCGCAGCCTTCCGTGCCTCCCCCACTCCACAGCCTCTCCACGCCCTGCCCACTCCTCAGCCTTCCACGCCCTGCCCACTCCTCCGCCTTCCACGCCCTGCCCACTCCTCCGCCTTCCACGCCCTGCCCACTCCGCAGCCTTCCACGCCCTGCCCACTCCGCAGCCTTCCACGCCCTGCCCACTCCGCAGCCTTCCGTGCCTCCCCCACTCCGCAGCCTTCCACGCCCTGCCCACTCCACAGCCTTCCGTGCCCTGCCCACTCTGCAGCTTTCCATGCTCTGCCCACTGCCCCGTCCCCCTTTGCACACAGATGCCTGCTCCCTGAAGTTGCTACTTAGACCTAACACCAGTGAGAACTCCTGTGTGTCTGTCAGCTCAGGCCCTGTGTGATGCTGGGTCAGCCCCACTGTCCTCTTGCACCTGACCCTGTGATGGCCCTGAGCTATCTAAAGCAAAACACTGTTCTGTTTCATGTGAGATGCGGTGGGTACAGGCCCATTGCCAGCCATGCCTGGCGGCGGAGCCTTGCCGGGGGCAGAGCGGAGCCTGGCGTGGAGCTGTGCTTGTCTGAAGATGCGCCCAGCAGGCCCAGGCTCAGCTCTGTCTGTCTGCCCAGGTGGTGCCCAGAGCAAGGCGCCATATTGGTTGATGTGACTTTGGAGGGGTTGGTCAGGGCCACAGTGATCAGTGGAAAAGGGATTTCAAACCGAGCCTGTGGTCAAGGGGCGGCAGAGCGGATGCTGGAGTGCGCAGTGGACAGTGCAGTGGCCAGGAAATGACCTCGCGGGACCTGTGGGTGGACACCAGCCCCTCAGGGAGCCTGGACTGGGGCTGCCGGAGCCTGCGGAGTGAACATCAGCTCAGCACTTGGCTTTTGTGTTCCCAGGACTGTGGTGGCCTCTGGTTCCCACGCAGACGGGCAAGCAGGTGCTGACGGCTCCAGGATGCCATGTGGCCCCCTCTGAACACCACTCCTGGCACCTCCCTCCCACATCGCTCCCTGGGCCTGGCGGACCCGTGAAGGCTGGACCCTGGCTGGCGTCGGCTGTGGCGTTTGCTCAGCAGTGTTTGCCCACACATCCGTCTGATGCAGTTCTCCTTAATGTAAACCGATTACGGCCCTCTTGCTTTCGACGAAATCCGGAAATGTAATCAAGGAGATGTAATTTGTTTGCTTTTTGTGAAATATTACCGCACGACAGTGGCAGCGGCAGAGGAGGTGGGCTCTGGAAGGATCAGCGAGGTGCGTGCTTGCGACGTGTGTGTGTAAGCATGCATGCGTGTGCTCTGCTAGCAAGCGTGACATGAGAGCAACTATGACACATGTGCTTGTGAGATGTGTCTCCGTGTGAGCTGTTTTTGTGTGTGTGTGTCTGCATGCCAACCTGAGGCAGGCCTGAAGCCTGTTGTCACAGGGACACTGGGAGCAAGTGTTGGACCAAAGGCTGACCAGCAGGGTTGGGGCTGGGGCTGGGGCCTGTGGGCGGGGCTGAACATGGGATGGGCGGGGCTGTGTGGGCGGAGCTGAGCCCAGGGGGTGTGGCTGGGGCCTGTGGGCGGGGCGGGGGCCTGTGGGAGGGCTGGGGGGGCCTATGGGCGGGGCCGAGCCAGGGGGTGTGTCTAGGGCTAGGGGTGGGGCTGGATCATGTGGGCGGGGCTGAGCCCGGGAGAGTGGCTGGGTCTTGTGGGCGGGGCTGAGCCGGGGGAGTGGCTGGCCCTGTGGGCGGGGCTGAGCCGGGGGAGTGGCTGAGTCCTGTGGGCGGGGCTGGGCCTGGAGGTGGGACTGGGCTCCCTCTCTCCCCTCCCCCACCCCCAGAATGAGCTACACGCATGTGAACAGAGAGCTTTGCTAGCAATCTTCTGTGTTGAGTGACGATGGTGATGTTGCACTGGCTCACCTGCTCACCTCCATCTGCCCACCTCCACCTGTTCACTTCCACCTGCACACCTCCACCTGCTCACCTCCAGCTCACAGTCCCTGTGACTAAGGTCCGTGAGCCAGGTGTTGGCGATGCCATGCTAATGCAGCCCCTCCCCCAGCTCTCCTCCTTGTCTGCGATGTAAGGGGACTCCTCAGCCTGCAGCCTGCCCATTTCTGTTCCTTATCACCTGGCCACACGAGGGAGTCTGTCTTCACATGGCCACCTCCTTGGAGGCCCTGGCAACGTGGGGCAGGTTCCTCCCATTACGGGTGCCACCTGTTCCTGGCACATCGGCCCTGCCTGTGTCCAGATGAGGCTGTCCTTGAGATGTCAGGGGGTGAGACTGGGGCAGGACTGGGGGCAGGGAGCTGCAGCTGGCCCGGCAGTTAGCCTGTTAGAGTGCCCATGCCGGCTTCGTGGGTCGCTGGGTTCGATGCTTGCTCCCGACTGCAGCTCGCAGTGCATTCATCTCCTGGAGGTGGCAGTGACGGCCCAGGACACTGCGACCCTGCTGCTCCGTGGGAGAGCGAGCTCTTGGCTTTCAGCCCCTGGTCCAGTCCTGGCCACCTCGGGCATGCCAGGAGTCAGGCAGCGGAGGAATTCCCTCTGTGCCTCCATCAAAGAGACTGCACATGGCCAGCAGCTCAGGGAGACGGGGAACTCCTTTGGGTGGCCCAGCAGCCTAGCGTCCCTGTAATTGAAGGACAAGGCGGCAGAGTCAGGAAGAGGAAGTGAAGGCTGATGGACATTGAGGACAGGGGAGGGGCGGCTGGGGGGCACTGGGGTCATGAAGGAGCTGACTCTGCTCAGAGCCCCAGGGCCCTAGGCGGCCCTCAGTCGGTGGCTACTCTGTGGGCCCACTGTAGCCGGCCACTCCACCCCTCGCTCTGCCAGGTGACATTTGCCCTCTGTGGCACTGGGTCCACAGCACCCCAGGAGAGCAAGCACTGCTCCTCTTCTCCCGGGTGCATCTGGTCAGGCAGGGTCCGTCCGGGAAGCCTGGGCCCTGGACATGGATGCACAGGTGTATCTAAGAGCAAAGGGGCAGGGCCAGCCATGCAGCCGCAGGGGCAGTGTGTCCACGCCCACCATGCTGATGCCAGAGGCTGACCTGCCCTCGTCCAGCTGAGGGGCTGCAGCAAACTCAAGGGGGCTTGTGGTAAATGGAATGCAAACCAAGAAAGAGAGAGCGAGAGCGAGAGAGATCTACTCACAGGCTCTCAGGTGTCTGCAACGACCTGGAGCCAGGAGCTTCCTCCAGGTCTCTCACTGTGGTGTGTACGTATGCTAATCTGGGTGTCCCACAAGGCTGTGTGTATGGGAGGCTCGGTCCCCAGGATCTCAGCTAGTGGTGCCTGGATTAACGGCCAAGCACTAACAGGAGACTGGTGGGGAGGTGGCTGTTCTCGCCTGAGCTGATACAGTCATGGTGTGTGCCCTTGTCATCATGGAGGCCTCCCTCACACACCAACCTCACCAGCTGCCCTTGCCCGATGCCATCAGGGCCACGGGATTTTGCTGTGTGACTCTGTGAGCCACATTAAGCCCTCTCCACTCCTTAGTGCCTCTTGGGAACGTCTTTGGTCATGAAAGGCAGCCCCAGCTCTCACCTGGCTGCGCCCCCGTCTTCCCCCAGCTGCAGATGCAACTGGGTCCCCAGCTGACGTGTGTCATGGCTGCCCATCAAACTTGGATGAAAACACACACTCCAGGGCCTGCCGCTTCCATGGCTTCGCCCGCAGCAGCTAAAAATAAACATGTGGATGTGAGTGGAGAGCAGGAGCATGGGGGGGGCAGCAGTGGGGGGAGGCGGTTGGCAGGCATCGAAGTGCCGTTCGTAGAGCAAGCACGGTGAGCCATGGCCAGGGCAGCTGTGAGGTGCGTCGTGGACATGGAGCAGCCAGCACGGAGAGGAGAATGGCTGCCAACCCCAAGGCCACCCGTCCAGGTCGTGCCCATTACTGAAGTGTTTTTGCACATCTGTATATACGGATGGATACCAAGTGACCCAGGATCCTAGGAGATGGTGACAAGGGTGCGTGTGCCAATCAGCCTGTGGGATCCTTACACCCCACGGGCCTGCCTGGCACAGGACCCCACGACGCGCACAATGAATGCTTGCAATCCTGACGTACACGTAACAACAGTGTCACCATGGTAACCACTTCTCAGCTGGCTACGTGGCTTCCGGGATGTTCCCAGGTACACAGCCGGAGCTGGACTTTTTTGTTTGTAAGACAGAAAGTACTTTCAGCACTCGGGACAGCAAAGAGCAGGTGTGCAGGCTGGGCGGGGCTTGCCCGCCCTTCCCCACGCCGTGTGGCGCCCCGCCTGTTGGACACGGCTCGTCTTGTGCGTTGACCGGCACCTGTGTGCCCTCTGGCCTTGCGTCCTCACGCCCCTCGGTCTGTGTGGATCCCAGCGTGCTGATTCATGCGGGTGCCTGTTCATTTATTCCGTCGTCTCATTTTACGCCAGCGCATGGGTTTGCTCAGGCTTGCTGTCTCTGGCTCGGTGCGAGGAGGCCTCAAAGGGCCCTTGCAGGCTGAAACCCGACCCCTGGCGATGGGCTCTCTGATCAGGCAGGCCCTGCTTTTCCTCCATAGCCTGGTACCCTCAGTATGTTCCAAGTGGACTTGGGTAGAGCTGGCTTCTCGCTGCCTTCGCCCGGGCTGCCAGCGTCCCTGAGCAGTAGGCAGGAAGGGATGTTTCTGACAATTTCTCTGCCAGAGTCTGGCTTTCCCCAACCTTCTGTTGGCTTCATGACTGTTTTAGTGGGAATGTTTTTTAATGATTTTTTAATTTCCTTGGAGATCAGTGACGCTCAGAGCACTGAGCTTCGTGCCAAGCTCACAAGTGTCAGAGGGCACATAGCTACCTTTTAAAGAAAACATTAGTTATGTTTATTGCAAAGTCGGACATGTACAGAGAGGAGGAGAGACAGAGAGGAAGATCATCTGTCCAGTGATTCCATATGGCGCTGATTCTAATCCCGGCAGCCCCGCTTCCCATCCAGCTCCCTGCCTGTGGCCTGGGAAGGCAGTCGAGGACGGCCCAAAGCCTTGGGACCCTGCACCCGTGTGGGAGACCTGGAAGAGCTCCTGGCTCCTGGCTTCGGATTGGCTCAGCACCGGCCGTTGCAGTCACTTGGGGAGTGAATCAGTGGACGGAAAATATTCCTCTCTTTCTTTCCTCCTCTTTGTGTTTCTGACTTTGCAATAAAAATAAATAAATCTTAAAAAAAACCCCACAGGTGGAAGTACAGACCCCTCACCACACATACGTTTTTCTTTTCTTTTCTTTTCTTTTCTTTTCTTTTCTTTTTTCTTTTCTTTTCTTTCCTTAGTATCTATCTGCTTTTTCTTGAAAAGCCAGATTTACTTAGAGAAGCCAAGAGAGAAACATCTTTCGTTCTGCTGGTTCATTCCCCAAACGGGCACAACGGCCGGGGCTGAACTGATCCGAAGCTAGGAGCCAGGAGCCTCTTCCTGGTCTCCCACACAGGTGCAGGGTCCCAAGGCTTTGGGCTGACCTCCACTGCTTTCCCAGTCCACAGGCAGGGAGCTGGAAGGGAAGTGGTGCAGCTGGGACACGAACTGGCGCCCATATGGGATCCTGCTGTGTGCAAGGCAAGGATTCAGCCAGCCATCATGGCGGCCCCCACCCCCACTGATTTTAACAGATGACAAAACCAAGGCTTAGGGGTGCCGAGAAGGCAGCGGGGCTGGGAGAGGAGCCCAGGTGTGCTGGTAACGGACCTGCGCTGTCTCCTTCCCCCTCAGAAGGAGCTGTGTTACGAGCAGACGCAGAAGAGCAGCTTGGAAAGGCCCTGTTTGGGCTTTCGTGCGCCCCTGGCAGGACACCAGCGTGCCGTGTCCAGATCTGGGCAGGATCTAGGGCGGGCTCATTAGAACGGACTCAGAGCAGAGGTGAGAGGCACCGCCTCCTGTAGCCCCTGCACCTTTCCCGAGCTGGCCAAAGGGATCTGGCAGGAAACCCCCTGCAAGCAACACTTGGCATGGAGGGAGAGACGCTGCGGGCACTGCTCCCGCCTGGCTGTGCCAGCTCCCACTGCCTCCCCCTCTGCTGATGCTGGAAATAGAGTGGCGGGAGCTGCGAGCACCTGCGTCCTGGGGGTGACTACAGCTCCCCTGTGGGGCCAGCCGACCGCAAGCCAGATGGGCCCACATCTGCCACTCCTCGTCCGACGTCCCCGTGTCCTTGGAGCCACGTGGGTCAGCCCAATCACGCCTCTCTCTCCTTCGCGCTCAGGGCCCCTGGAGGGCCTCTGGCGTGGATGCCCTTCAGTCAACGGCTCTGCACTCCTGCTGCTGGGCCCTCCCTGGTCTGACACACCATCAGGTGCTCTCCGCCATTGCTGCTGGCAGTCAGCTCTCCGTCAACCGCGCCCGGCTTCCCTCCCAGCCAGGCTCGCTGAGGTGTTCTCTGGTTTCCCGATTCCCCGGCAGAGCAGACGCGTGGTTAAAAATAAACGCAGGTGTTCCGGGAGGCGTCGAGGCGCTGCCGTGCCCCTGGCAGCTGCTGGGCTGCCTGCGAACGCACTCTTCGCGCCGTAATTGCGCAGTTTCCGGGACACCTCCCAGGTCTCCGCATCCGTGCGTGTTGCCAGGGAGGCTTTGCTGGGGAGTCGGGCAGCCCTGTCGCCCCAGCCGGCACCAAGGGCACATGCGGCTGTCACCGTATTCTGGAACGTGCTCTATGGAGCCAAGGGGTCTGGAACAATCCAGCTTCTCTGACGGCCGGGGCCTCCTCTCCATCCCACCACCGATGCTGCACAAATTAAATTCCTTCCCGTGCGAGCGGTGTCGCTGCCAGATCTGTTTCGAGGGGGCTGAGCAGAGGACTGGGAGCTTTGAACACAGCTGCAGGACAGGAAGACAGGTTTCCCCAATGCACTGCCTTGGTGGGGGAAGTGAGAGTGGAGGCCGGAGCTGGAGGGCAGACAGGGCAGAGGGCCGGCTGCGCACCCACGTCCCCAAGGACACAGCGTGCAGAGCCGGAGCTGTGGCGAGTGAGGCTTGCTGGCTCGGTTCTCTTCTGAGGACAGCATGCAGCTGAGGGCAGCCCTTCCCAATCCACCTGTCCTCTCTGTCTGGACATTGCCAGCTGTAGCTGCTGCACCCCAGTGGCATGACTGAGTCCGGCTGGTACCCAAAGTGCCCCCTGCCCCCATGCACTCTGCTTGGGTTGGGGTACTGCCCTTCTGGAGACCATGGCAAGGGCCCGGAGGGTCCTCACCTGCTGCCCCAGGGGACACTGCAAGGAGGTGCCCACTCTAACCGGGGGTGCTGTGGGCACCTTTCTAATCCGCCAGGGCGTTGTGTTACCACAGCCTGGTCTTCTGATGGAGATGCCGGGGGGACGTGTGCTGGAAGAGAGCCATTTCAGGTGCAGGTCAGAGTGGGGTAGAAAGCACACCAGCAGGGGGAGGAAGAGACGAGCCTGGCAGGGAGTTGGCCCACTCAGACCAGGCCCAGGCCTGTTCCACACCTGAGCCTGTTGGTGTGGGTCTGGGCTCAGCCTTGCTGCAGCTCTCCTGCCTGGACGGAAGCTCGCTCCATTCCATCGTGGGGCTCCAGGTGGGGGGAGGGTTTTCAGAAGGGCCTGATTGGTGAGATGCCCCCTGGGGCTGTATTAGACATGTCAGTGGAATGAGTGCACGTGCCAAACTCAGTGTGTCTGTCAGCAGAGTCCCTGGGTGTGAGGGAGCATCCCTGGGTGTGAGGGAGAGTCTGGGTGTGAGGGAGACTCCCTGGGTGTGAGGGAGAGTCTGTGTGTGAGGGAGCGTCCCTGTGTGTGAGGGAGAGTCTGGGTATTAGGGAGCGTCCCTGGGTGTGAGGGAGAGTCTGGGTGTGAGGGAGAGTCTGGGTGTGAGGGAGAGTCCCTATGTGTGGGAGAGTCTGGGTGTGAGAGAGACTCCCTGGGTGTGAGGGAGAGTCTGGGTGTGAGGGAGAGTCTGGGTGTTAGGGAGCGTCCCTGGGTGTCTGTAGCATGGATGTGGAGGCCTGAGACTCCCCCAGTTTCGTCCATGTGTGGGACTTTGCGTGTGCAATGCTGCCCTGTGTTTCTTCCTCATTGTCATCACACACGTGTGTCCTGTTTGCCTTGCTCTGGCTTACAACCCCCCAGAGGCTGGCCCTGTTGCGTCCCTGCCCACGTTCAGGGCACATGGCTGTGGGCTCCCGGCTCTGTCCTGGGCTCGCCTGAGAAGCGCCAAGGCAAGGCCCTTGAGTTGGAATCCTGCATTTCTCTGTGTGGGAATGAAGCTGAAAACTTTTTATTAAAGATTCATTTTTTTGAAAGACAGAGTTACAGAGGAGGGGGAGAAACAGACAGACAGACCTGGACTTCTTCCATGCACTCGCTCACTCCCCAAATGGTTGCAATGGCTGAAGATGAGCTGGTCTGAAGCCAGGAGCCAGTGGCTTTCTCTGAATCTCCCACGTGGGTGCAGGGGCCCAAGCACCTGGGCCTTCCTCTGCTGTTGTCCAGAACACACTCGTAGGGACCTGGATGGAAAGTAGAGCAGCCAGGACTCAAGCCTGTGCCCAGCTGGGATGCCAGCCTCGCTGGGGGCTGGCAGGCACGCACCAGTGTCAGAGCGAGGGCTGTTGGCCGCCTTGTCCGTGAACTGCTGGCTGCCCGAGCTGCTTCGGGCAGGTGCGTGAACAGAACGAGCTCTTCTCTGTGTGGGGATGAATTCCTCCCCTCATTCCCTTCTCTCTCTGTTTTTTCTTTCTCTCCCTCACTCTTTCCCTTTCTTTCTTCCTCCTGCTTATCTTCCCTCCTTCTTTACTTTTCTTTTTTTAAGATTTGAGGGAGAAGGATTTATTTATTTATTTTTATTGCAAACTCAGACATACAGAGAGGAGGAGAGACAGAAAGATCTTCCGTCCGATGATTCTCTTACCAAGTGACCGCAACAGCTGGAGCTGAGCTAATCCGAATCCAAGAGCCAGGAGCTCTTCGGGGCCTCCCATGCAGGTGCAGGGTTCCAAGGCTTTGGGCTGTCCACTGCTTTCCCAGACCACAAGCAGGGAGCTGGATGGGAAGTGGGGCTGCTGGGATTAGAACCAGTGCCCATATGGGATCCCAGTGTGTTCAAGATGAGGACTTTAGCTGCTTGGCCACCATGCCCGGCCTTTTCTTTACTTTTGAAAAACCATTTGCCACTGAGCATTTGCCCTGCAGAGAGCTGGCGTCTTTCTGTAATCCAGGGTTAGTTTTCTCTAGGCCTCTGGGCTTGGTGGTCTGCCTGCTAAGTCTTTCCTGCTGTAAGGTGGCAGACGCGATAACTTGCTCTTTGCCTCACGCTTGGAGGAATCACCAGATGTTGGTTCTCGTCCTGGAGCGTGCAGGGTGGGGAGCGGGCTGAACCCCTGGAGGGGTTCCCTACAGCCCACTCTCTCTGGCAGCTGCACTGGACAGTGACCCAGCGACTTCTAGGCCTGGCTTCCCCAACAGGCACCTGGGCCCTCTCGGCCCTGCCCGTGCTGTGTGTTCCTGCAGACTGAATGCAGGCAGCAGTGAGGGGAAGGAAGTGCAGCTGGGCCGCCTGCGAGGGAAGCCGACCCTGCTGGACCGAGTGGCCGCTGACCACGGTCCCAAGTGTCATCGGCTAGTACCCCTCACCAGGATGCGAGCCTGCCCGTCCACGCACCTGCATCACCCCCGCGTGACCCTCTCTGATGCTGATTTGCTTTGTTCCGGATGTTCTGCAGTGGGATTGGCTGCGGAATTCTTGCTGGTGGGGCATACGTGCACAATCAATGCCTTCTATTTCCAAAGTCCCAAGACCTTCTAACTTCTCCTGTGTCCCTGTATCCTTGACAGTGACTACGTCCTCGAAGTCTGTGAATTAGTAGAATCTCGCTGAGGGATTTTCAATGTTGCACTGGTTTGTAACCCGGGAGTGGATGGAGGTCGGTCTCAGTGAATGCTTTCTGTTCACGGACTCCGTTGGTTAATATCAAGATTTTCATTAGTTGACGAAGCCCCGGAGGGCACTGAGCGCTGACTCCCCAGGTGCACATTTCAGGTAAGGCAAGCAGCTTGCAAAGGCCTAAAAACCCAGTGTCTTCCCTAAGTTCTATCCTTTTCTATGACTGCTCTATAAATATCCCAGAATTTCTTCCTCAGCATGCAATTAGGGATGAAACTGATCATGTGGTTCTTACTGAGCAGGTTTAAGTCAATAAAAACACACATAACTGCAACATAATGTACACACAATATTATTAACTGACCCTGAGTGTGTAGCTGCTGTGTGAACAGCACACACACAGGATTCGTGAACTCACCCCGAGTGTGTAGCTGCTGTGTGGACAGCACCCGCACAGGATTCGTGAACTCAGCCTGAGTGTGTAGCTGCTGTGTGGACAGCACCCGCACAGGATTCGTGAACTCAGCCTGAGTGTGTAGCTGCTGTGTGGACAGCACCCGCACAGGATTCGTGAACTCACCCCGAGTGTGTAGCTGCTGTGTGGACAGCACCCGCACAGGATTCGTGAACTCACCCTGAGTGTGTAGTTGCTGTGTGGACAGCACCCGCACAGGATTCGTGAACTCAGCCTGAGTGTGTAGCTGCTGTGTGGACAGCACCCGCACAGGATTCGTGAACTCAGCCTGAGTGTGTAGCTGCTGTGTGGACAGCACACACATACACACGATGCATGAACTCACTCTTCAGTCTGTATAGCTTCGGCTCACACAGGACCGCAAGCACCCGAGACCCTCGTCCTGACCCCTGCTTGTTGTGTCTCTCTGGCGTTGGTGCCCGGTAACGCTGCCTCGATGGATCACTCCGGAATTGGCCGCTGGGTTCTGTTTCCTGGAGGAGCGTGCAGAGAGCCTGATGTGTTTAGTCATCTGATGGGGCTTACTGGGAACATCTGGGTTTGGTGCTTTCTCTGTGGGTTGCGTGTCCATGGAGCTGTTCAGGGTCTCTGGTGGGTGTTAGCATCCCTTGCTCGTGACGTTGGATATGCTGTCTTTGGGGTAATTAGTTTCATTACGTTTGTGGCCATTTAGTTACTCATGATATGTTCTCATTACTCTGGCTGTCCGTGGTATTGATATTGGTAACTCTTTTCACCTTTATGAAATTAATAATTTGTGTCTGTTTTAATTTGCCTCATTTGAAATGAAGAACCCCCCTTCCTTTTGTAAGATACAAACAGAAAGATTATGAGGCTGGAGCCGTGACACAGCCAGCTAAGCTCCCACCTGTGGTGCTGGCTTTTGGTGCCGTATTGGCACTGGGTGGAGTCTGGCTGCTTCGCTTTCTGTCCTGCCTGGGAAAGCAGCAAAAATGGCACACATCCTGGGGATCCTGTGCTCCTGTAGGAGTCCGGGGAGAAGCTCCTGGCTTCTGGCTTCGGACCAGCCCAGTCTAGCCGTCGTGGTAAACCATCAAATGGAGTGTCTCACAGTGTCTTGCTCTCTCTCTCCTCTCTCTACAAATCTGCCTTTCAAATGAAAAGAAATGCACCTTTAAAGCAAAAAGAGACGTTTCACTGCTGACGCAGTAAGCTCGAGCCACAGCGGGTCAGTGGCACCTGCCATTTCTGGGGCTGGGATGGTGGTCAGAGCACAGGAGTGCAGAGTGGGAGAGGTGAGGCATACTGGGTCAACACGTGACTGTGGAGGACTCTGAGAGGGCCAGGGGTCACTCAGGACCTGGCTGAGGTGGGGCCCTAGGGGTGCAAGTGGTAGCTGAGGGCTGTCGAGCTGAGACGCAGCTCAGCTGGCCCTGGCATGCTCGCTAACACAGAGTTGGCTCCTTGCCCTCCATTTTGGACTTGCTTCACTTCTTGTCTTGCGTGGGAGGGGTGAAGCAGGCCTGCTGACTTTGTTCCTGAAGTTAAAGGGGAAACGGTCAGCATCATTGAGCAAGATGCCTCCGCGGGGTCTTTGAGGGTTCCTTTAATCCCTTAGGGTACCCTCCTGCTCGTTTTTTAAAGATTTATCTGTTTGAAATGAAGTGTGTGTGTGAGAGACAGACAGACAGAGACATATCTTTCATCAGCTGATGCACTGCCCAGATGCCTGCAACAGCTGGGCTTGGGCAAGCGTGGAGCGCATAGCAGGCACGCCATCTTTCCCACAGGGATGGCAGGGCCTTCCCAGGCACATCGGCAGGAAGCCGGATTGGAAGCGCAGTGGCTGGGATTTGGATTGGGCTTCTGATTCGTGCTATGTACACCCCGAGTGGGGGCGTGACCCGTTGGGCTTTGATGTGTGTTCTGGCGGTTTCCTTCCATTCCTGAGCAATCATGAACTTGTGTTTCATGTTGCCAAGTGCTGTTTCCTGACTGTTGCCTTGTCCTTCATCCTGTTGACATGTCGCAGCAGCCTTGCCCTCCAGGGACGGGCAGTGGTTGGATTGCTCGGGACCCTGGCAGGGGCTCCAGGTTTGATGACCTGTGGTCAGTGAGGCCTAAGGCGGGTGAGTGGAATCCGAGCTTCCCCAGACCACTGGGAGCTGCCCAGCTTCCCGTTCCAACCCGCCAAGTGTCTTTAGCTCCTAGAGGGGAGTCTTCAACCCGAGACCACAGAGGATCCTAGCACAGATCTGGGGAACTTGCAGGGACTTGTGGCCTGTGCCTCCTGGCTGCCTGGCGTGGGACGCCCAGACCCTGTGAGCGTCACCATGACAGGCTCCGTGCCCCCGGCAGGCCGACGGTCTGCAGTGGGCCGCTCCGACACGGTGAGCGTCACCACGGGGTCCATCCCCACAGCTGCAGGCTGCCTGCTGTCCGTGTCTGAGTGCCGTTCCCCAGCTTCCTCTAGTTCCCAGATGTTGCAGCAGCAGGTCAGGCCTCGTCTGGAGGCTGTCCACCCGTCTCTGGTGTTTAGCCCCCATGGTCTCCCTGAACCACCCCGGCTCAGATCCTTCGAGACGCCAGTGTTCTCTGCTGGAAAGGTGGCCCGTTCCTCCTTGCTCTGCTCTCTCAGGGTCAGCGCCCGCCTGTGTCACAGCCTGTGTTCTTATGCTAGACACCCCCTCACCCGACTCAGCTCCTACCACGCGCAGTGCTTCTCTCGCGGCTTACCTTGCCCGGTGTGTCACTAGCAGAGAAGCCGATCTGGGCTGTTTTGGGTCACGTTTACTGGGCATGCCTGTGTGAACTCGTCAGCTGTCTCCATGTGGCCCACGTGGCAGACTCGGGACGCAAGTGCTGCTGCCTTGCCCACAGCTGGTCATGTCCTCCCGGGCTCGGGGACTCTCTCTGGACTCTGCCGCGGAGTCCCGCGGTGTGCACCCCAGGGTTGTCTTGATGCTCCCCCTCCTGAGTGCACAAGCACACGGCACATCCCACCCGCCCTCTCTCGCTCATCCCACTGTCTTCTTGAGATCTGCAGAGCGGGCCGGGAGGGACGCCAGGGTCCAGCGAGCAATGGCTGCCCAGTCACCTGATGGATGTTTCCAGGAAGGGCCTGGTGAGTCAGTCATCGCATGCTCTCATCAGAGCAATTACCCAGTTAATAGCTACAATTTGAACTTGGCCAAGGCAGCTGCTGCAGCTGGATGGGAGGACGGCGTGGAGGGGGCTGAGGGGCTGGGGCGGGGGCCGCTGTCTGTCCCAGGCAACCACCTAGCCGCCCTGCCCTGTCCCTGCAACCCTGCAGTTCCCTTCTGTCTCCACTGCAGGCAGCATGGTCGTGGGGACTCAGCAGGGTGACTCCTGAAATGCAGAGTCAGGGAATACGCTGCTACGCAGAGGCCTCCACAGGCAGTAGCACACCAGGCTGTGACCACAGGGACACCCCAAGTCCCCCGCACGACGGAGCCATTCCCAGGCCAGCCAGGCCAGCCAGGCCTCCCTGTCACCAGCCTAGTAGGACCTGTCACTCAGGAGGGGGTGGGCAGCTGGTCTGCTCCCTGCACCCCCATGGGCTGGTCTAAGAATACCCTTAAAGAATACCCAGTGTACCCATGACCCTGGTCCCGGTTCTCAGCTCTCTGAGCAGTGAACATGCTGAGGGTGGATTAGACCCGACTGCACTCCAGGCCTCTGGGGAGAGATGTGAGAGTGAGGAAAGCCAAGTGGAAGTTTCTGGAATGCTGAACCCTCCAGTCAAGACAATGAAGTGACACTGGCTGCATGGTGTTTGGGGGCTGGTGGCCATGCTCCTGACTGGGAGGTGGGGAACTGTCCCCCCACAGTCCTCCTCCTGCACCAGGTGGACAAGCCTAGCCCTGACCCAGCGATGGCCCTGGTTGTTGCTGGGCCTGGCGTCCCTGTTGGAGGGCTGCTGTGGTCCAGGGCCAGGCACGGTGTTAATCTGTCCAATGCTTTCTCTCCCCTTAGCAGGATGAGTCAGGGAGCAGCTGGCACTCGCCGGGTGGGACTCGTCCCAGGCCTAACATTTCCCCTGTCCTGGGTCATTTACTTTTTCTGCAGGTCTTTAAGCAGAGGTGCCCATGGCTGCAAGAGGTGCCCATGGCTGCACGAGGTGCCCGTGGCTGTGCGAGGCGCCCGTGGCTGCACGAGGTGCCCGTGGCTGTGCGAGGCACCCATGGCTGTGCGAGGCACCCATGGCTGCACGAGGTGCCCGTGGCTGTGCGAGGTGCCCGTGGCTGTGCGAGGCACCCATGGCTGTGCGAGGTGCCCATGGCTGTGTGAGACAGCTTTGGGGAGGTACCCACCCTCACCAGGTGACAGAGAAACTCAACAAAGGCCCGCGGATGTCACTGCTGTCCCAGGCTCTGCCGAGGTGGCATCTCTGGACGAAGGACAATGTCTGTCTCCCCACTGGGGCCCTTGTGTGTTCTGTCTTGGTGAGGCACAGGAGGCTGCCAGCTTGGGTGGAGCCTGGGCTGAGCGATGCCATGCAGCTGGCCTATACCATGGTGCCCAGTGCTGGCTACTTGGGCCAGGTGACCCGGCAGGTTCCCTGCGAGCAGGGGTGCATAGGGCGGACACCTGCTGGGAGGTGGGCGTGGCTGCATGGTGGGGCGCCCCCATCTCACATCAGAGTGCCACGTTTGAGTCTCAGCCTCTTCCTGCTTTCAGCCTGGCTTCTTGCTAATGCCCCTGGAGGCAGCAAGTCCCTTAAGGATCTGGGTCCCTGTCGCCCATGGGGGACACCTGGAGTTCCTGGCGTTCAGCTGTCTTGACCCCATTGTGGCTGCAGGCCACAGCTGGGGGAGTGAGCCGGCCGATGAGATCTCTTTCTCTGTCTCTTCAGGTTCCAAGACGGGGGACCATGCTCTGCTCCTTTTTCTGGCTCCAGGGACTCCTTGAGAGCCCAGCCCCGCACGGCTCCACAGCCTCTCCTCATGTCCACACTTTATGAGGCCCCAGCCTGCTCCAGGCAGGAAGTCACAGGGGGCTGAGGGCAGTGACTGCAAGGTGATGGGGCCTCCAGGGGGTCCTTGTGTGTCCCTATGGGTCGAGGCCACTGCAGTGTGGGCCCTGGAGGGGTTGAGTCGGATCCCTCTTGCCCTGCAGCTGTGTGCCCAGGAAGGCACTGCAGGGAGACTCGCGATGAGACGTGTTCCCGCTCTTTGTCAGCAGCCGGGCTCAGGACTCAGCACAGAGATGCCAGCCAGACGAGGACAAGGGACTAGTACGTTCAGAGGGCAATCCGGCAGTGCCCCCAAACAGAGCCCCTTTCCCTGGGGCCAGCGTCACCTGTGGCTGTGAGACCACAGGGAAGTAGCCACTGTGATGCCATTATCTGGTGTCATTGAATGGTGGCCTCGCCCCTGTCCCCTGAGGGCAGAGACAGCAGTCTGGCCTGAGCCCAGCGGCCTCGTGCTGGGACAGCTCAAGGTTCCTCCCACATATGCTGTCAGTCCCAAAGGCTTCTCGGCATTCATTATCCCGTCACGGGGCTGGACTTCGGAAGGAGCTGTCGGAAACGTCCATCCTGGGATGCTGGGGGCAGAGCCCGCTTTGCCAGGCGATTAGCGGGCAAGCGTCCGGTCCACGCCCTGCCTGTGGACAAGGCCATGGTCACTGCTCATGTCATCAGCCTCCGGTGCAGCTGTGGAGGGCTCGGGTCAGTTGGCATCACGGCGTCTCATGCAGCGTCTTTTCTGCCTGCTGAAGGCTGCCCGGGCTGTGAGCATGGGACTCCCCAGTGACTGTGGTCGCTCCATCTCCTGCCTTTGGGGTTCCTTGTTGGGAAGGCATAGAAGCAGCCCTGTGGGCCAGCCCATCCAGACTCGACGCCCCAGGGGCCTCCAGAACCGGACACTGTGTCCTGGACTCTCACTGGTGTCTTCCTTACCTGCCTGGTTCTGCTTACAGGATGTTGCTTCTCACGTTCTCTGGTTTCCAGAGGAAGTGGTTCCTGGGAACACCAGGTTGACGTGGCCCAGGCAGGCAGCTTGTTTGGGGAGCCTGAAAGCCACAGCTCCCTGCCTGAGGAATTGCTTTTGCCCACCCAAGCCTCAGCTGTTAGTTAGTGCATGCCCATCAGTGTCTGGACTTGGTGGTGGCGTGCACTGGTACTGGGCACTGTCCTCAAGGCCTGGACAAAACTGTGAGGAGGGCTCGTCCTTTGGGCAGCTTTGGCCATGGTTGGGCTCTCTTTCTCTCTCCCTCTCTCTCCACCTCCATTCTCTTGTTTTCTGCTTGCAGACTCTAAGAACCAAAGGTGGCAATCTCTTTCCCTTAAGAGCAGAAAGCGTCTCAATCTCCTCCCTTCCCTTTGTCTTTCTGGCTCATTCCCCCTGAACATGGGCTGCATATTCCTCAGCCTCTCTATAAACCTCACCACTTTTTAAAGCTGTCTTGGTGCCCGTGCTTAAAACATTTTTTTTACTATTTTATTTTTTATTATTTTATGATATAGTTCCACAGACTTTGGGAACTTGCCCCCCCCCCAGGCTCCCTCCCATCGACTTCCCCTCTATTAGAATGCAACCGTCCTAAGCCCATCATTCTGCCATTTAAGTGCATCCTGACACTGCGGGCATGGACGCTGGCGGAGTCCAGGGTCCTACATCGAGGTACCTTGAGCAGTTTCAGTGGGAGTCGAGATGCGCACTGCATTGCAGGTTCACATCTGGATGCGGCAGTCTCTGTTACATGGTTACTATGCGTCCCTTTAAACGAAAAGCCACACAACGAAATCGACAGCAGGCAGAAAGAAAATTCACAGTCACAGGAAGTTAAATGACCTGTGCCGCTAAAGAAACAAAAACAAAATAAAAAAACCTTGAAGAAAATGATGCTCCTCTATGACCCATGTTTCAGTGAAGAAATTAATAAAAGAAAAAAGCTTTTTCTGAAGAAATGACAATACAAACAAAATATCAAACTCCATATGCTGCAGCAAGAACAGCATTGAAAGGGACGTTCATAAGATCAGTGCTTATAGACACTCAAAATGTCTCACACAAATGGTCTGGTGTTGCATCTCAAGGACTTGATAAAGAAGAAAAAATGAATGAGGAATGATAAGATTCACAGCAAAAGTAAGCCAAACGAAACGAAAAACTACAAATTGCAATAAGAAAGAGACTTTAAAAAAAATGAGAAAAATATTTTGCACGAGGGAAAAAACAATTAAAATTAGAGATGAAAAAGAGGCGATTTAACTTTCCGCTCTTTCTGTGGTGCCACATGGCTGGCATGCGGCGGGGGGAAGGTCTAACATCGTGCTGTGGTGCCACACGGCTGGCATGCGGCAGAGGGGGAAGGTGTAACATCGTGCTGTGGGTGCCACACGGCTGGCATGCGGCGGGGGGAAGGTCTAACATCATGCTGTGGTGCCACACGGCTGGCATGCGGCGGGGGAGAAGGTCTGACATCGTGCTGTGGTGCCACACGGCTGGCATGCGGCAGGGGGGAAGGTCTAACATTGCGCTGTCCAGGTTTGTTCAGAAGTTTCACCGTGAGTCTACTTTCATTCCGCAGTGGAGTTGCCTTCTGCAGATGTTTGTTACTCCTGGCACCCTGGTTTCCAATGCATCCTTCCTTTGTGAGGTTGCAGGCGTGTGTTTAGCTTTATTGTTTGTTTTGTGTTTTTGATGGGGGGTTATCTCATATTGGTGATATCTGTTCTTTTGGAATTGGCTCATTTCACTTAGCATAACAGTCTCCAGTTGGGCCCATTTGGTTGTAAACAGTAAAATTTCATTCTTTTTAATGGCTGAGTCATATTCCATAACGTAGACGGACCACAGTGTCTGTTCAGTTTCCTCCAATGGGCAGCTAGGTTGTTTTGTTTTTACTTAAAATAGAGGAAAGATCCTCGGAAATAAAAGTCTGGCCTCAAACCTACAGCACAACACAGTGAGCAGACCTGTGGCCCTGAGTCCCTCACGCTTCCAGCGAGCCAAGCTGGGAGCTGGGGCGGGCCTGTGGGTCTGCATGCTGGCTGCGTCCACGTCTCTCATCCCAGGGAGGGTCCTCCCGGGGCAGGTGCCAGTGCAAGGCCCAGAGGCAGGCCTCCTTAGTTACAGCAGCAGCTGTAGAAGCCTTGGACACAGGGTCAGGTACAGTGCCTGGGAAAGCAGCAGGGGGAGGTCCATGTGCTCCGGCCTCTGCATCCAGGCAGGAGTGCTGGATCGAGTCCCAGGCTCCTGGCTCCCATCTGGTCCAGGCTGGCTGGCAGCCATTTGTGAAGTGAATCAGTGGATGAGCGAGATATTTCTCGCCCTCTCTCTGGTTTTCAAACTAACTTCCAGAGACAAAAGCAAGCTGAATGCAGCAGGATCCCATCCTAGGACCTTGCAAGTTGTGTGTGTGTGTGTGTGTGCTTCTCAGGTAGGGCGTAGGGCTAGGCAGCCTGGCTCTGGCAGGGCAGCTGATCCCTGGCTAAGACAACAGCTGCCTCTTCCTGCCCGGAGTGCAGGGCCTTCCCCTCTCTCCGCCAGTTGTAATTAACAAAGTGCCAACAGACACAGCTGCAACAAACAGCAAGTACAGAGCCTCTTCCTCGAACCCTCCCCCACAGCCGCCCTCCCCTCGCTGGCCAGGACTCCGGGGTCCTGGGAGAACTGCCCTTCCTTCGCTGGACAGCAGGGCTCCGGGATCCTGGGGGCCCAGGCAGGAGCTGGCTTTTTCTCTTGTTCAGATCCAACCCCCACCACTGACCATGGATGCTCTCTGTTAGCGGGCAGCTGGGCCTGGACGCAGGAGCACCCACCAGGGCTCACCTGTCACAGTGAGAACCCTGCCCCACCACCCACCCTGTTCTTGGACAGATGCCCAGGGAGCTAGGGCTGGTCTCCCAAGTGACTCAAGAAGGGCTGGCTCAGACATGGAGGTCTCTGGGGCAGGACAGGTGTGCTGCGAGCTGCCCCGTGCATGAGGGCCAGTGTGTGAGCTCAGAGCCTGGAGCATGGCTGGCACGCCCAGGTCCTGAGGGCAGCCCCTGGTCCCGCCTGCCCCGCCCAGGTCCTGAGGGCAGCCCCTGGTCCCGCCTGCCCCTCTTGGCTGCTGAGCCCCTGCAGACTTCCTGGGGATGGTAACTCTCTCTCCCTCCCTCCTTCCGGTACCCAGATCCCTGCCCAACTGATTTTTTAAAAATTTAATTCTTTTTATTATTATCATTTTATGATACAGGCCCTGGGATTTCCCTTATCCTCTCCCCAATTCCCTCCCCCCTCACAGAATTCCTCTATATCATTACTAAAGTACAGTTCTTCATACACAGTCGTATGTCCATCATGGCGGGCACGGACAATGGCAGAGAGTCCAGCATCCTATTGTCAAGATATAAATTGTTTCATTGGGAGTCCACATTTGTCAGGAAGTAGAGATAAATACTGCACTGTATCCTCACATCTGGGTATGACAGTCTCCATTTCACAGTTACTATAGATCTCCTTAAATGAAAAGGCACAAAACAAAATCAAAAACGGGAAGAAAAAAAGAAATTAACACCATGAAGTTAAATAACATGCTACTGAATGACTAATGTGTCGCTGGAGAAATGAAAATCAAGAACCTTCTTGAAGAAAATTATGCTACTGTGTGTCTATGAGTCAGTGAAGAATTTAATCAGAAGAAAGTGTTTTGAAGAGATGAGATTAACAAAAAAGTCAAAATCCATGAGATAAAGTTTCTGCTGATCTCTCTTGGTGAGATGTGTCTCCTGTAGGCAACAAGTAGATGGGTTGTTTTTAATCCAGTCTTTATGTTTGATTGATGACTTTAATTCAGGGTTAATATGAATGAATGGTAATTTGTTCTGTCATTTTAGCAATGGGCTGTTCATTGATATAGTCTCCTGCTGTTATTTCCTGGGATGTTCCTCACACTTGCCTTTGGTTTTGGTGGGTGCTATTCCTTCTCTCTGTCAGGAGAGCATCTTTAAGTATCATTTGTAGGGCAGGTTTGGGAGAGGCATATTCTTTCAACTTTACTGTGGAATAATTTTATTTCATTTTCAAAGACAAAGGAAAGTTTTGCTGGGTATGTTATCCTGAGCTGACACCTTTTTGGTTTTAGAATCTGGAATATGTCACTCCATTCTCTTCCGGCCTGTAGAGTTTCCTGTGAGATCTCCCGTGAGTTTAGCTGGCATTCCTTTATATGTTAGTTGATTTTTTTCACGTGCACATTTAAGAATCTTTTCCTTATGTTTAATTGAAGAGAGCTTGACTATCATGGTGGTCAAGATTGCTTTTGGTCAACCCTTTTGGCAATTCTCTGCACTTCCTGGATGTTGTTTCCCAATTTTTTCCCCTAGATTAGGGATTTATTTTTCATTTATTATTTCATTAAATATATTTGTAAACCCAACTTCTTTTTCTGCACCTTCTGGGACTCCCATAACTCTCATATTTGGACTTTTAATAGTGTCTTTCAATCCTTGAATACTTTTTTTCCCCTGACCCAGCTCTGCTTCCAGCTTTTTGTTTATTTCCCCCTAATGACAGGAAATAGCTTCTAATTCTGAGATTCTTTCTTCTGCCTCCTTCATCTTATTTTGGAGACTCTCCACTGCACTTTTAATTTGCTCCACTGTATTCTTCATTTCTGATATATCAGCTTTCATTTGATTCATTTCCAGTGTGACATATTGCTTGAATTTCTTGAATGCCTGCTCTATGTGCTTCTCGTTTTTGATAAGAAGTTTTATAACAAGTGTTTTGAATTCTGTATCCCGCATTTTCTCGATGTCTTCCTCATTGAGCTCTGAGGTTGGCAAAAAGTTTTGCTCCTTTGCAGGGGAGTCTTTGGTAGTATTCAATGTGCCTCTGTCTCTTCTTTTGCTCTTGGTCATTGTACTTCTGGTTAGCAGAGTCTTCTCCTTGAGGCAGGTTTCTAAGCTCTGTCACCCACAGTTTTACGGTTTGATTTTACTTATTGCAGCTGGTACACAACTCTCTGTTTGCAGTCACTTGTGCCACTCCTTCCAGTGAGTTCCAGGTCTGGGCTCTTATGTTAGATTTCCACCGTGGTCTCCGTAGCCCAGCTCTGGCTCACCACTCCACCTCCTGTGATGCCGTGCTGAGGCTGCACCGTTGTTTATACAACCGTTCTCCCATTTCCAGTGGGAGTGGGTCCCAGGATTAGGGAGACACCAGGTGTCCTATGTAGCTAGGTTGTTGGTGGTGCTGATCATGCTGGAATCTGCTGGCCATCAGGACTGAGGGTCACACGGGCCTGTCCTGGGTGGAACCTGTAGGATGCCACGTTGTTGCAGTTCACTGAGTCAGAAATCAGTTCACGCCCAGCTCAGCTTATGCTCAGTCCTTTCCCTTGCCTTTGCCTCCTTAAGCAAAATGGTGCCCAGTTTGGCTCTAGGGGCTGACTGGGTTGTGAAATTCACCCTGTTCCCGCACTGCCTGTCTGGGATCTGCTGCTCTGTCTCTGCTCCTGGTCAAGTCAAACAGACCAGCAGGGCAGTTCTTTGTCTGGGTTCACCTCCGGAGCTCCTGGGTCACTTCCCTTCCCACCTTGTTGCTGGTGGAGTTCTGGCTGCTGGTGCGATTTGGATCGCCACTCACAGAATGCTGCTGGGGCACCAGTCACTGCAACACCACATTGTTGTGTCCACTGCTTTCCTGTGTCTGTCAGTCTCCAGGCACCCCTCAGCTGTTGTTCTGTCCTCTCCTATGTCCTGGAATGTGCCCTCTCTGCTTCACACTGGCTAATATTTCTCCATCTGCTTGAACGTGTCCTTACCCTATTCTGCCATCTTGGTTCTCCCAACTGATCTTTGCATTCCTTTGCCCGTGATGCGGCTGGTGTGCTCTTGCTTCTGAGCACCCAAGCAAGCACATTCCCTCCTGCACGTGCAGACACACACACTCAGCTGACCTCACACCTGCACAGCCACCATGTACAGCTTTCACAGTGTCTGATGAGAGGTCCCTGTCCCTGCGGACCCACACCCCTTTCCCACACTCAGGGCCAGCCCCATTGGCTGCTCACAGCTCCAGGGGCCAGTGGCTCCTCCCCCCAACACCTATCCCCTCTCCTTTGAGGTGAGGAGGCCAGGGGCTGCCTTGTCCCTTCTTCTCTGCTGCCTGCAGCATCGCAGCGGGAATGGCGTCTGCCTCTGGAGCCCAGCTCACCAGGAGAGGGAGGGAGAGCTGATAGCTGGACCTGCTGCCTCGGCTGCCCCGTCCAGCTGCAGTTCATGCCCCTGGAGACCGCGGAGCCAGGGGCGGGGGCGCTGCCTCACACAGCCCCATCTGTGGTATGGATGTGAGCCCATTCCCACTGTCCTCCATGCCCATGCAGCACCATGCCCGCTTGCACTCCTCAGCCCCATGCCTGTAGTGCTCTGCTCAGCCGTGGAGAGTGGCTGTATTTTTAGCAGGGATATGCAAATTTACAGGGATATGCAAATGTGTTTTGTTCTTTAAATACAGGCAAAGGCCGACTGGTTTTTGATCACACCAGCCACTGATGGGGATGGAAAGGGAGGGGGACAAGGCCTTGCTTGCTTGCTCCAATGCCACTCCTGGGATGTGCTCAGTGAGGCATGGCCCGCTGCTGGCAGGGACATACCGGGCCATGGCAAGGCCATGGAACCAGGATACACTGCTGTGGACAAGGACAATGGGACCACTGCTCACCTGTAGGGGTGACAGGAAGACCCTGGGCCCTGGCTGAGCTCTGCTGGGCTATGCTCACCTGAGGGCAGTTCACCTCCATGGTCAGTTGGAGCTGGGCTCATCTGCAGGGCAGTGCTCACACCATGGTCAGCCTGAGCTGTGCTCACACCATGGTCAGCCTGAGCTGTGCTCACACCATGGTCAGCCTGGGCCGTGCTCACACCATGGTCAGCCTGGGCTGTGAAGTTTCAGTGTTCCAGAATCCACTGGTGGACAGGTGTGTTCTGCAGGATCTGCGTGGGAAGCAAGGAATGGAAGGGCCACCACTATTATTTGCAGACACACGTCCAGGTCCAGGGGGAGAATCTGGTGTCACGTGTGTGTGGGAGCATGGGTGACAGTGACAGGTCCAGGGGGAGTCTGGTGTCGTGTGTGGGAGCGTGGGTGACAGTGACAGGTCCAGGGGGAGTCTGGTGTCGTGTGTGGGAGCGTGGGTGACAGTGGCAGGTCCAGGGGGAGTCTGGTGTCATGTGTGGGAGCGTGGGTGACAGTGACAGGTCCAGGGGGAGTCTGATGTCGTGTGTGGGAGCGTGGGTGACAGTGACAGGTCCAGGGGGAGTCTGGTGTCGTGTGTGGGAGCGTGGGTGACAGTGACAGGTCCAGGGGGAGTCTGGTGTCGTGTGTGGGAGCATGGGTGACAGTCACAGCGCACAGGTTCCAGGTTCTTGGATGACTTAGTATCACTTTCTGCCACCACTTTTACCATTTAACTTAGGATTTTTTACATTATTACTCAAAGCATCTATTTCCTGCCTGTTGCACATAGGTTCTGTCTCAAGTGCTAAGACCCGTCTGCGGACAGTACCGGGCCCTGCCCTCAAGGACCCTCCTGTCTGTCATTCCTGTCCTGCACCGCGTGCGACTCGACCAAGTCACCACATGCCCGTGTACCTGTCAGCTGCCCGAGGTGAACGTCTGCAGTCCTGGCTTGGACCTGGAGGACGCCACACGCCCTGTCCCCAAGTCAGCGCCCGAACAGGAGAAGGGCTGCATGTTGGTGTTTAATCAGGAAGTAGTGCGGGAGAAGGCAGAAGGGCCTGGGTCACACCAGTGACAAACTGGCTCCGTGAGCAGCGTTGGTGGCCGCTGCTACTTCTTGGTAACCATCTGTTGCCGGGTCCTTGGTCTTCACTGTAGTTGGTGGTATCACCTCCATGCCTTCTCATGGCTCCCCAGCTGTCCCAGCAAGCATCTGGGAGGGACTGTGCCTTACTGCTTGGCTAAGATGTGCTCACACAGCTTTTGAACCAGACAAGACTGGTTCTGGAGGTACCGGAAGCATGGAGGAGCTCCAGGTTTCCTGGTGGGTTGCAGGGCACAGCCGCGGTAGAAGCTACGTGGTGAGCAAGTTCCTGGTTCCCCCAGTTCTAGCCATGCACTGTCATGGCCCTGTGGGTCCACATTGGGGTCCAGTGACATGGATAGGAAACAGTCCCAGCGCCTGGCCCTGTGGGTCCCCTCAGGGATCAGTTCTGGTCAGGGGCCACTCCCTGTGTGCCAGGCGTTCGTCAGACTTTTTTGGGGTAGTGATTCAGGTGTCGTGCTGGGTGCTAGGCACCTCAAGTGCCCTCTGACCCAGGAGATGCTTCATATTGACCTGCATGGCACCTGGGGTGTGAGGCTGGGGGCACATGGAGGCCAGGCTGGAGCTGGGTGCATGCCCACCAGGCTTACAATTCAGTGGCACATTGAGGCTGGGCTGGGGCTGGGTGCACGCCCACCAGGTTTGTGGTTCAGGGGGAACGTGGAGGCTGGACCAGGGCCGTGTGCATGCCCACCAGGTTCGCAGCTCAGGGTGGTCACCTCTGCACACCGGGCATTTTACTGTAACCTAGTCATTGGCTAACACGTGCCAGAAAGCTGCTTGGCTAAACATCCTCCCAGTTCTGGCACTGGCGGACTGTGCGACAGGAGCTAGGCTCACCGCCCCAGCATGCCTTCTCCTTCCAGGATTTTATTTATTTGAAAGGCAGAGGGGCAGGATTGGGGTGATGGGGAGAAACTGTCCTTCTGCTGGTTCACCCTCCAAATGGCCACAACTGCTAGGGCTGCGCTGCATCCAGGAATCAGGAGCCAGGCTGAAGCCAGGAGCCAGGAGCTGGAAGCCAGGAGCCAGGAGCCAGGAGCCAGGAGCCAGGAGTAAGGCTGAAGCCAGGAGCCAGGAGCTGGAAGCCAGGAGCCAGGCTGCAGCCAGGAGCCAGGAGCCAGGAGCCAGGAGCCAGGAGTAAGACTGAAGCCAGGAGCCAGGAGCTGGAAGCCAGGAGCCAGGAGCCAGGATCCAGGAGCTGGGATTCAGGAGCCAGGAACTCTGCCTGGGTCTCTCATGTGGGTTCAGGGGACTAAGCGCTTGGTCCATCCTCTGTTGCTTTGCAGGCACATTACCAGGGAGCAGGGTCAGAAGTGGAGCAGCCAGGATTCACACTGGTACTCACAGGCACCAGGAGCCTGGCACAGCGCCTCAGGTGGCACATGACCTGTGTGGCAGTGCTGGCCTGCTCTTCAGAGTGGAAACAACTTCACTGCCTCGCAGGGCCATGTGACGATCCAGGGAGACACAGGCAGGTATGGTGGGCAGCACGAGGGACTGAGAACATTCCTGAGACCAAGGTGGAGGTGGTCATGTCCACAGTGGTGGGGTGTCCCCAGGGACCCTCGTGTCCATGTGATACAGAGAAAGGCCCCAGGGGAAGCTGAGGACAGCCACTGTCTGCTTCCTAGCAGGGCCAGGACTGTGGCCGCCGGGTGCCATCACTGCAGGCCAGTCCAGGACTGTGGCTGCCAGGTGCCATCACCGCAGGCGGGTCCCAGACTGTGGCTGGGTCCCATCACTGCAGGCTGGTCCAGGACTGTGGCTGCCGGGTCCCATCACTGCAGGCGGGTTCCGGACTGTGGCTGCTGGTCCCATCACTGCAGGCCAGTCCAGGACTGTGGCTGCTGGGTCCCATCACTGCAGGCGGGGTCCTTGCTAGCTCCTGGCTTCCCAGTGCTGGGTCAGGTGGCAAGCCACTCTCACAGATCACCCTGTAGAAAACCTGGGTCTAGAACAGCAGGGCGGGGGCTCACTGCTGGGTGCAGGGGGGCACACCCACCGCTCAAGGTTCCCCATGTGTCCCAGCCCGAGGGGCTGCTTCACTGCGTGCCCCAAGCAAGGAGTCAAGTGTCTCAAGGCACTCCATTGCACAGAAGCGTCTGTGAGTGACACGGGTGCTGCTCGCACCTACCCTGTGGCTGTGGGCTCCCATGGGACCTAGGGTTCCTGGCAAAGCACACGGAAGCCGTGTTCCTTGCCCGCTGGTGCCGAGCGGCTCCTCCTCGCCTCCGTGCGGGCATGGGAGAGCTCACCTGGCAGAAGGGAGGGGAAGCGCTTCCCTCTGGCTCACCTGTAAGTCCCAGGTGGCTTACAGTAGGAGTTGAGGGGAGGAAGGGGAGGTGGCAGTAGGCCCAGGAGACTCAGGCCAGCCCAGTGTGGCCCCTGCAGCTCCTGCCCACAGCGTTCACTGACCACCTACACACCTTCCCGGGGAGGCAGAACCCTCCTCCTCGTGTGTGCCGACGGCTTTCTGAGCAGAGCCGAAGCCAACCACAGCCTTGGGCCCTGCAGTCTGAGCTTTGCCAGGGCCTCCCCGTCAGCAGGGAGCTCCGACAGTGCTGTTGGTCTGTTGGCTCCGATCAGGGTGCATGTTTCTGGACAGGACTGGGAGCTGGGAGATGGCTTCCATGGGGTCCTCCTGGCCACCTGTGACTGCCTCTGTGTGTGTGGCCTGTCCCTGCCGGTGTCTTCAGAGTCACGCAGATGTGCTCCGTGTGGGGCCCAGCAACAGGAATCTCCTGGTTGAGTCCGACTAGGGAAGCCAGCTCCAGGGCGGCTCCTGGCTGCCGAGAAGGGTGCGTGCCTGGTGCGTGAGCAGTGGAGCCACCCATCAGCTAGCCCTCCAGAGATGGGGCAGCAGCAGTGGCTCTGTGGAAGTGATATGGTCTGGGCAGGTGGTAGTTTAGGGTCATGAGTCTAGAAACCACACTTCCCTTGCCTGTATAATTTTTTGTATAATATTTTGTCCCCCAGCCCCAGTCTAAAAGCCACACTTCCTTTGCTTGTGCAATCTTTTCCACCCGCCCATGTGTACCCATCATTAGCTGGGGCTTGAGGGGGTGGGGCTGCACTGCGATTGGTCACTTTCCTCTCAAGCCTGTGTGAGGAGAGACTCACGGCTTGGGTCCTTTGGGGCTTTCTGCCCTTCTGCCTGTGGCTGCTGGGCTGCAGCTTGGACGTTGGGTTTTTTCTCTCTCTTCCTGGCTCTGTCTAGTCCCTTCCCTTCACAAAGTATCCAACTCTCCAACTCTCTGGCTCCATTTCCTTCCCTTTGGACACCAAGTATCCAACCCTCTCGTGTCCAACCCTCTCGCTCCCCTTACATGGCTAGTTTCTATGTCTCACCCTCTGGATAAACTTCACCACTTGTTTATGCTGGTGGTGCGTGGGCCTGGGCTTACAATGCTTTTAATGTAAAAAGCAAGAACCTAGACCACAACAGAAAGGCTGCAGAGGCCAGGGCACCTGGGGGCTTGTTCATCAGAGCTGCTTGGTCAGTGGGTGGTGGAGGCACTCATGAAGCCAGGACTCTGCCTTCCTCTTCTGTTTCATCCTCCACAGGTGCTGGTCCAGGACCAGGTACAGAAGAAGTGCTTGGTCAGTCTTAGCTTGTGCTGGGATTCAAAAATCTACTGCCTTGCCATCCTGGAGACTATGCATATGTCTCACACTGCAGCTTTGGCTGCTCCAGTTGGTTAAGGGACGAAGAGGCCAGGATCTCTCTCTCTCTCTCTCTCTCTCTCTCTCTCTCTCTCTCTCTCTCTCTCTCTCTCTCCCTCTCTCTCTCTGTTCTGGGGCTACAGAACTGGAAGAAAAGCCACACCTGGGCAAATTCGAGTTGTGAGTCCTTTCCTTGCAGGGACATCATGAATGTTTACCCACATATCTATAATAAACTTACTCTCCGACCCATTTTCTCAAACCTAGCTGGGTGACCGGGACTGATCTGATAGTGAGTAATCCACTGCAGTAGTGGAGCTATGAATTGTTTCCAAAGTTTGGAAATTTGGGAAGATTTGAGAATCTTCAGGGAGGGCTGGCTTTAAGCCGTCACTGGTGACTTCCATATGAGCACTGTTTTCTGTCCTGGCTGCTCCACTGTTAATGTGTCTCAAGTGCTTGAACCCCTGCAGCCATGGAGGAGACTCAGATGAAGCCCCTGGCTCCTGGATTCAGCCTGGCTCAGCCCTGGACATTGTGGCCACGTGGAGAGAGAGCCAACAGATGGGAGAACTCTCTTTCTCTTTCCTTCTCTCTCCATCCTTCTTCCTCTCTCCTTCCGTCTCAATAACTCTTTTTGATAAATGAACCTTTAAAACAAATCTTCATGAAGAGATGTGAGGAGCTGCTTTGAACAGTGCAGCCCTGAATGAGAGAAGTTTCCAGAGAAGGTGTGGTCGTCCAGAAGCCGTGGGCTTCCTTGCATCTGCTCCAGTCCCCTGTCCTGCAGCGAGGAAGCCGGACGTGCACTGAGCTCACCCCCTCCTGCTTGGGACGCTGGGTGTTGCTGTGGGGTTCGGAACGATTCCACCTGAACTGATTCTCCTCCAGGCAATTGCATTTGGAAGGAAGTTTTATGTGGCAGATAATGAGAAAAGCAGCTGCAGAATCCTAGAGGAACAGAAAATAATTTCTGAAGAGATGCCAAACTCTCTCAGAGCGAGAAAGTCGTGTTGGTTCCTGAAATGACTTGTGAGGAACCTGCATCTGGAATGCATATTTTAATGAGCATTAAAGACACTTTAATGAGCAAACAATTTGGAAGTTGGTAAACATGTGTCTTTTGTTGCTGTGCAACAAAGTTGGGCTGGGGGAGAGGGGGCCGGGGGGCTCATTAGCAGCAGGCTGCTTTAGGAGCTGTTGAGTTGTTCTGACTGTGGAAACAGCCGATGCTTTGATTTGGGTGCCCGCAGGGTCTGGGAGAGGCTTGATGGAGCTGCATGGTTTTTTGCGGCACACCGCAGAGGGCTGAGGACCCTGGTACAGGGCTGGCAGCAGCCGGAGATGCAGGGGTGGGCAGCCGGAGACGCAGGGGTGGGCACCTGCTGAGTGCACACAGGCTGGCAGCAGCCGGGGCTGGAGGACGACCAGAACGTGTTCCTCCTTCTCCACCTCCTGGGGCTGGGAGGGCCCATGCGGTGCAGGGGTGGAGGCAGCCACTGCCCGAGGACACCAGCCAGGGTCCTTGTCCCTCTTAGCACGACAGGCCGGTGTCCCTCTCGGTGGATTCACCTTCTGACTGCCCTCTGATGGGGACCTGGTTCATGATATGACATCATGCACTTTGGCACGTTTGTCCACTGGGCAGAGGCCGGCTGCAGCCTTCGCACACCTGGGGTGGTGTTCACCTGGGGGCATCCCATGGGCATGGGGGAGCAAGAGCCAAAGATGTCCCTGTCACAGTTGCCAATGTGTGCCCGAGCCCCGAGAGCCGGGGGCTGGCATCGCTGCTTCCTCTCATCTAAAAGCTGTCTGCTTGCTTTCATGTTTTGAAATAATTTTATTTGAAAAGAAGGGAGATAGAGAAGAAAATAGTCTTCCTTTTCTAAAAAAAAGACTTGTTTTATTTGAAAGGCAGAGTTACACAGAGAGAAGGAAAGATAAAGAGAAGGAGAGAGAGAGAAGGAGAGAGAGAGGAGAGAGAGAGAGAAAAAGGGAGAGAGAGAGATGTAAAGAGATCTTTCAATTGCTGGCTCACTATTCAGATGGCCAGAGCTGAGCTAGGAGAGCTAGGAGCTTCATCCAGGTTTCTCACAGGGGCCCAAGGACTTCAGCCATCCTCCACTGTCTTCCCAGGCCATTAGCAGGGAGCTGGACCAGAAGTAGAGCAGCTGGGACTTGAACCTGCTCCTGTATGGGATGTTGCTTATGGCATCACAGGGCCATCTATGCAGTCTGTGTGATCCCTGTGCCTGCAACAGCCAGAGCTGGGCCAGGTCAAGGCTACGAGTGTGGATATCCAGGCTGGTCTCCCATCTGGGCTGCAGCCCCCCAGGGTGGTCAGTAGCGGGAAGCTGCTTTGGAGGTGGAGCTGGAAGCACAGTGCATGCTCTGCTGAAGGCTGTGTGCGTCCCCAGAGGCCACTGCATGGCTGTCCCTGCTGCCACCAGTGAGGGGCCGAGGCTAGACTGAGTCACCTGGCTGCAGCAAAATGGGTTGAGCCAGGATTCTGTCACTGGGTGTCTGACCCCTGAGCTGTGCCGTGGCCTCCAGGGAGCGCAGCTTCCTGCATCGTCCTTGCTTTCATTTTCCGTGCCTCCCTGTCCTCCTCTGGCTGAAGTTTACACACTTGAGGAAGAAGGAAGCCGCATGTTCCTGCTGCTTCCCTGAGCAGCAGCTGGTGACGGGCCAGGGCTGGTGTAAGGGTACAACGAGGCTGCCTTGCGCCGCTCTCTTGCGTGATGTGGTTGGCTTCTTTCTGTTCATTGGAGGGAGTCTTTACATCACTGCTGGTCTTGGAGACACCCTGGATCTCCAGCCCCAGCCCACCCATGAGTGGGCTTGGCTCTTGTTGCTCCCTGCACTGCTGCTGGGTGGAAACCAGTGCCTGGGAGACTGCAATGCCTTCCCTCATTCCCCTGACAACCTTCCTCACTTCCCTATGACCTGAGGCCTGGAGAAGGATGAAGGAATACTGTGAGTGATGATGATGATGATGATGATGGTGGTGGTGGTGGATGTGGACTGCTTCCCCAGTGGCTGTTGATGAGTCTCATCGCAGGGACCAGAGGGTGGGAGGGCGTCACAGGCCTGAAGCTGAGTGTCCCCTGGGGGCAGGTGATATCATCTGGTCTCTGATGGCCAACAGCCAGCATGGCATGTGCAGAGTGAGGAGAGTTGGATTGTCTGCCGTGACGCAGCTGCCCTGTCACCTGTGGGTGCCTTTCTGTGCTATCCTGGGACCACACAGGCCTGATGCTGACCCAGCCACAGCCTCCCTTCCTGCCCAGCTCTCCCAACTGTGACATTGCTGTCTCTGGGAGGAGGTTTGTTTGCAGAGGTCCCTTGAGGACAGGGACTTGAAGAAGCTTTCCTGCCCAGCTCTGGCACCCATGGTCATGGCTGAGGTTCCAGTGAGAGCCCTGGACAGCAGAGTGGGAACTGGGGAAGTTCAGAGAGGGGAAGCAGCCGGACCATGACCACATGGTCTGTGGTTGATGCAGCCTGAGTCCACACAGAGCCCTGGTCTGCCTCCCGAGGGCCTGGGGCATCCTGATGCCCTGCAAGATCTGTGTCAAGACCAGAGGGGCAGGACAGATGCTTGGCACTAGGAGGGGTCTTGGAAGGTCCTGGCTAATGTCCCACAGATGCATGAATTCATCTGCTATTGCTTGGGTAGGCAACATGAGTGACAAGAACTTCCAGACCTGCAGCTTTGAGAACTTCTGCAAGAGCAGGGCAGCTAAGGTACCAGCAGGTGCTGTAGCATCCACGGGGTGACTGGGACACTTGGGCAGCTGAGGGGGCAAAAGGAACACATTGTTTCTGAGGCACCTGACCCCTGGCTGGGGCTGGAAAACCACTTGCCAGCCAGAGGTGTGGGAGCAAGATGCCACACACAGGTGCAGACCCCAAGGAGCTGGCATGTTGCAGGAAGGAGCTGGGCAAAGCAAATGCAGAAAGACAACCATTCGTCTGCAGCCCCAACAGCTGCGTGAGGGAGACAAGCCTTCAACCTCATAAGCATTTTTCATGCCGCATCTTTAATTCTAGTTACACGCTTGGCTGGAATGATAATTTTGGCTGACTGATGCTTTCTGCCATGGAGAGTAATTACTCTGCCTGATAGGCTTTTGTGAACATTCCATGTTCTACCAACTACACCATGCACCGAGAGCCACGGAGCTCCTAACGGGGTGATCATGGCGTGGTCTCGGCCCTGTGTTCCCTGCCTCGAATCATGCCCTTCACGGAGCCCACAAAACCCCAGGAGGAGGAGAACCCACACCAGGCCAGTGCAACGTGGAGAGGCGGGCTGCGTCCCCCAGACGCCCTGACGGCAACAAAAACAGCCCTCGGCTCCCGAGCGTGTGCTGTGCCAGGACTCTCCTGATCTGGCTTGGCCCACACACAAGCACGCTTGTTCCGCACGGATGACACAAACTGCGAGTTCCTTTCATCGCCGCCAAAGGGCAGCTTATTGATCTCCATGCTCCAAGTTCCCCCAGCACAGAGGCAGCACACAGCCTGTTTACACTGCCTCCGAGCCGGGCCTGCAGAGCGAGCGCTTTGCGCATGGCCAGCAGACTGCCCCACGCACAACCTCTCTGGAAACCACATTTGTCAGAATCTATTGGAGCTGAGAGACTCCCAACCCCCAGCCCAGGCCTGGGGACGCCACTCCTGGGTAAAGACCTAAGAATGAGCCCAGTAAATCCCACTGGGGTGCACTGGGGTGTCCGCTGCACCTTGCTTGTAACAACAAGGACTGGAACCAGTCCAAACAGCCCACGGCACATAGACTGGGTAGATCAGTCACGGCCAAGTCAGACTCTGCAGTTCCGTAGCAAGGGGAAAGATGGACGCACCGCTAGACGCAAACACGGGAATGACGAAATGTCACGGCGGTGACGAAAGAGAAGCAACACACGATTCATTGAGATGACATCTACCAGGCAGAGCTGTGCTGGAGTGCTGGAAAACTCCACTGGGGTGCCCTGGAAGCATGAAGGGGAGAAGCTTTGGGGTGACACCCCTCTTGCTTGTCTCAGAGGAGTTCCTTGGTAATGTTCCCTTTGTATATTTGACTCTGTGTGTATTTGTACTTTAACAAACATGGGTGTCTGGACCATGCACAATGCTGAACCCCAACACTTTCCCAGGCTGTCCTGGGGTGCACCGGCCCCCAGCCAGCCTCCACTCGCATGTTTGCTGGAGTCTGACAAAGGCGGCCTCTATGCTCGCGACTTGGGTGCAGTGCTGGCCTCAGCCCCCACAGATGTTAATGCCCTACAAGACACACTACAGAAGCAAGAATAACCAGCCTGAATTGGTGCTGATTCTCCAATAACCCTAGTCGGCATTTCCTATTCATTGCATTGAAAGCAGGGATGAAGGCGCATTTAAAAGCTCACTGAAAGAGGGTATGTGTTTTCCATCAATGTTTTGAAACACCTAGCAATTTTTAAAATTTTAGTTGAGGCTTCTGTTGTTTGGATTTTAGATAGTCAAAGCTTTAGGAAGACAGAAGCCCTATAAAACATGAAATCCACTTGAACACTGTGAGAGTAGCTGGGCCAGGGTTGTGGCATGGTGGATTAAGCACCAGTTGGAGTCCTGGCATCTCTGCTTCTAACCCAGCTTCCTGCTAACATGCCTGAGAGGGCTCTAGAACAGTACCCATGTGCTTGGGTCTCTGCCATACCATGGTGGGGGCCTGCTGGTGCGTTGGGCGGGGGGGGGTTGTATAGTGATGGTGTGTTGCTCGGGGGGGTGGGGGGTGGGGGGGGCGGGTGGGGGGGGCGGACGGAGAGAGCTGGGGAGATGTGGGGGGGTTTGGTTGGGGGTACTGCATGCTGAAGATGTGGATGATGATGATGGTGATGATGATGATGATGATGATGATGATGATGGTGATGATGGTGATGATGATGATGATGATGATGGTGATGATGATGGTGATGATGGTGATGATGATGGTGATGATGGTGATGATGATGGTGATGATGGTGATGATGATGATGATGATGGTGATGATGATGATGATGATGATGATGATGATGATGATGATGATGATGGTGATGATGATGATGATGATGATGATGGTGATGATGGTGATGATGATGATGATGATGTGATGATGATGATGATGATGATGGTGATGATGGTGATGATGATGTGATGATGATGATGATGATGGTGATGATGATGATGATGGATGATGATGATGATGATGATGGTGATGATGATGATGATGATGATGATGATGATGATGGTGATGATGATGATGATGGTGATGATGATGATGATGATGATGATGATGATGGTGATGATGATGATGATGATGATGATGATGATGATGATGATGATGGTGATGATGATGATGATGATGATGATAGATGAATGATGATGATGATCTGATATGATGATTGATGATATGCTAATGATGAATGATGATGATGATGATAATGATGATATAATGATGCTGATGATGATGATGATGATGATGATAATTGATGATGATAATGATGCTACATGATGACTGATGATGCTAATGCATGATGATGATGATGATATGATATAATGATGATAATGTGATGATGATGATGCATGATGATGAGCTATGATGATGATGAAATGATATGCTGATCATGATGATGATCATGCTCTGCTATGATGATGCTGCTGCATGCTATGAACCTCGCTGATCATGATAACACTGCTTCATCCTGCATGCTCCTGCCTTCATCATCCATTCATCACCATCATCATCATCCCATCAACCATCATCATCATCATCACCATCATCACCATCATCATCATCATCATCATCATCACCATCATCATCATCATCACCATCATCATCACCATCATCATCATCATCATCACCATCATCATCATCACCATCATCATCATCACCATCATCACCATCATCATCATCATCACCGTCATCATCATCATCATCATCATCACCATCATCATCATCACCATCATCATCATCATCATCACCATCATCATCATCATCACCATCATCATCATCATCACCATCATCATCATCACCATCATCATCACCATCATCATCATCATCATCATCATCACCATCATCACCATCATCACCATCATCACCATCATCATCACCATCACCATCATCATCATCATCATCACGCACCCATCTCTTGATCCATCATCATCATCATCCATTATCTATCCACCCACCCATTCCCTTACTCACCCCTCACCTACTCATCTATCTATCTATCTATGTATCTATCTATCTATCTATCTAATTCATATATTTGTCCATTACCCATTCTCTGTTTCATCTACCCTTTTACCCACCAGCTTTCAGACACACACACACACACACACCCCTCCACCTGTCGTTCACCTGGGCCACGCGTGATGATTTTTGGCTGAGGACTGGGTGAATATGGGCAGAAGGGTGGTGTGAGTGCGTGTCAGGTGGGCAGGCTGAGGTTGGGGCTGAGGAGGAGGATGATCTCCACATCCCTCCCAGTTCCCTGCAGGGCTGAGGCTGGAGGGGCCAACTGGGGGCCAGTGGGAGCACCTCTTTGGGGAGCACAGCTCCTAGAGACATCAAGTCTTCAGCTGGAGATGGGAGCTGGAGACAGTGGGGTCTCAGGCAGATTCTGAGGAGGGTCCAGAGCCTACGGGTGGGGTTGAGGGAATCCCAGAGATAGCTGGACCTCCCAGTGCTGGTGCCACAGCCACACGAGTGGGCAGCCTGTCCTTCTGCCAGTATCATTTCAAATCTCCCTATCAAGACACACAGGGGACGCTCCCTCCCTACCTCCACTGCTCTGGACCAGTGACTCAGAGGGTCCTGGACACAGCTCTTGGGCGGGCATCATGCAGGCAGCGGCCAGAGCTGTATATAGCCTGGGACCCCCAGGCTGGCCCCTGCAGAGCCAGTTGCTGTTAGGCCCAGGCCCAGGCCCTGCTGGGACTGGCTTCCACAGGGAGTAGGCTTGTGTGTGGATGGCTGCCATGGGCTGCTGGCTGTGAGCAGGGCAGGGGTGGGAGGTGTGCTTCATGCAAGGCCAGCAGAGAGAGGGACTCTGGGGCCTGGGCCACCAGCTACCCTCCCCAAGGGAGGGCGTGGGGAGGGAGCCGCCTGCCACTCACCCTTCAGGCACTCAACTGCTTGCCCCCAGGTGCCACCTCTACCGGGTCAGACACACCAGGCAGCAGAGAGGGGGTCTGTCCCTGCAGGAGTCAGGAGCTCAGGGCGGCATTCTCAGTGGCAGGGAAGAAAGGAAGACCCAGAGCCAAGCACCTAAGCCACTGCTGGGACACTGCAAGGACTTGTGTCATGGCTTGGGCGTGCGACTCTGGTGCCTGAGTCAGGCTGACCAGGCCCGCTGAGATGCCACAGAGCCCAGGACCTGCCCTTCCGGCCTCCAGGGCTGCCACAGTGATGGCCTCCCAGTGATGGATGAGGCCACACTGGCCGGGCGTGCCTCCCCCAGGTGTGCCCTCTGTGTGGAGTGAGGACCAGGCCTGGGTACTGCAGACCAGCCCAGCTCCATCCGTGTCTGGGCGGCTTTTCTTCTCTGGAGGGCTCAGAAACAGGGTGGGGACAGGCAGTGGGGTCTCCTTGGCTTGTAGGGTGACACCCCTGTGGACACGGCCTCACCCTGGACAGCCCACTCTTCTCGGCACATCCTGGACTCAGCAGCAGGTGCTGCTCCTCACGGCCACTGGACAGAAATCTGGCTGCACACGGCCTGTGCTGTGGCCTGGCCGGGGGTGCCAAGTGCATCTTGTCCCCTTGGTACCAGGGTCAGTTGCTTCCCTGCCTAGCGGCCTGGCTGCAGGGTAGGAGTTAAAGGCCGCACACGTCAAGTTTGCTGGCTTTCTTCTCGCTTGCCTGACAAATCCCTCGCCTGGGGCTCCGTGTCTGAATTAGCGTTGTATGAAGAAAACAGGACAAGTGGGAGCCTGCACGACAGCTGTCTGACACAGGAGGGAACAGCTGTGAGGGGAGCATGGGAGCCGCGACCAGGGTGTCCCAGGGGCTCTGCCGGGATGACACCTACACTGGATTTTGTCCCTGGCAAAGGGAAGCCCCACCAGGCCCCACCAGGCCCCACCAGGCCCTGCTCAGGCCCTGCCAGGGGTCAGCTTAGGGACCAGCAGGCACAAGACCCACCAGTAGGAACAGGGCTCCAGTACCAGAGGGGGCGGGACCTGATAGGGGGTCGGGGGTGGAGACTCCAGCTTGGGATGAGGCGGGGCTGGGTAGGAGGTTTACTTTGTTATCCCCGGAATGGCTGGCCCTTGGAGGGGTGGTCCCTCCTTGGTGATGCAGCCACCAATAAGACCAGAGTGTTGTCTGAGGCTGAGCTCCTGGGAGCCTCACCCGTCCTGCTCCCAGGGCGAGTGAGGAGTACCCCAAGGCCAGTGGGGAGCACCCCACACTTCCACCTCTGCTGCTCTCAGTGGCCTCCTGCTTCCCTGATAAGGATGCCCGTGGTCAGCGCTGACCCTCCAGCACCGCCTGGACCATCGCCCAGCTCTGGCCCCTTACCCCTGAGAAGAGCACTCGTGACTTGTGAGATGTGGCCATCACTGGGGGTCAGTTCAGCTGACTCAGACCTGCTATCTTTCTGAACTCCTCCCACTGCTCCTTTCTCTGCTTGCCATGATTCCATTCCTGGAGCTTCCAAATGCGGGGTTCACATGTCCTTGCCTGCCAGGATGACAGCCACTGACCCCCAAGGCCCCCCAACTCAGAAGGAAGATCCCAGTGTCTCGGGGGCTTGGGGCTCGGCAGCCAGGCGTGCAGTGCAGAATGCCCTGTGGGCAGGGCTGCCCTGGGCACCTCGCATACCCTGTGCAAGACCGATGGGAGCGTCACATCCCAGCCAGCTGGGCCATGGTGCTCTTCCCGGCTTCTGCAGAGGTAGGGAGCAACTAGAACAAGGGAGGTCAGGGGTGAGCGAGGGAGGTCGGGGTGAGTGAGGGAGGTCGGGGTGAGCGAGGGAGGTTGGGGTGAGTGAGGGAGATCGGGGTGAGTGAGGCAGGTCAGGGGTAGGTGAGGGAGGTTGGGGTCGGTGAAGGGGTCGGAGGCTGGTGAGGGAGATGAGGCTTGGAGAGGGAGGCCGGGGAGCAGGCTGAGGACCAGTGGCTGGGCCCTGGGCTGCAGCCCCAGCATTGATCTTGGTAAATGATCCCGTGACTTACCCGAGAAAGGAACAGGAGTCTTTTAAGTCACTTCATTTTCGTCTCTATTTCTAGCTAGCAAAATTGCGAAAGATTTAATGGGGGAATAAACACTGCCTTTCACCAGCCAATTATTAGTGTCGTTAATAATTTTTCCAGTTAAGAACGGAGAAGGGGAGGAGTGTCAAAATAGTCCTAGCCTTCTGGGCCAGGGTCCGTCCTCCTGGGCTGGGGTCCATCCTTCTGGGCCCGGACTCCAGGGCTCGGCATCCTGGGCCAGGGTTCCAGCTCCTGGGCTGGGGTCCATCCTCCTGGGCCAGGGCTTGTCCTCCTGGGCTGGGGCTCATCCTCCTGGGCCAGGGTTTCAGCTCCTGGGCTGGGGCCCGTCCTCCTGGGCTGGGATCTGTCCTCCTGGGCTGGGATCTGTCCTCCTGGGCTGGGGTCTGTCCTCCTGGGCCAGGTTCTACCTCCTGGGCTGGGGTCTGTCCTCCTGGGCTGGGATCTGTCCTCCTGGGCTGGGGCCCGTCCTCCTGGGCTGGGATCTGTCCTCCTGGGCTGGGATCTGTCCTCCTGGGCTGGGGTCTGTCCTCCTGGGCCAGGTTCTACCTCCTGGGCTGGGGTCTGTCCTCCTGGGCTGGGATCTGTCCTCCTGGGCTGGGGTCTGTCCTCCTGGGCTGGGGCCCGTCCTCCTGGGCTGGGGCCCGTCCTCCTGGGCTAGGGTCTGTCCTCCTGGGCTGGGGTCTGTCCTCCTGGGCCTGGACTCCAGTGCTTGGTATCCTGGACCAGGGTTTCAGCACTGCGATCAGACAAGGCCGTGAGCCTGGGCTGTGAGTCAACCCCTCAGCATGATTCCTGTGAGGGTCCTGCAGGGTCCTCGCCTGGGTAGGGGACGACGAGGACCTACCGGGGACCTGTCACTCTCCTGAGAGCTGATGGCTGCCACATGTGCTCTGCCGCCCGCTCCGTGTGGCTGGAGAAGGGCATGGATGTCCATGGCAACCCTGCCCACTTTGCTGCGCGAGCTCCACGTGTTTCTCTCGCTCGTGAGGGGACCCCACCCACCCAGGCCCATGTCCCTCTTGGCTTCAGACACGAAGCACAAATGGGCAGGCCTCTGGAGAGAGTGGGGATTCTGTGGCAACTGTTCCTGCTCCTAGTTCCAGCATCGCTCCCTCTGGGGGAGACAGGGTGAGTGGATCCTGCCTTTCTGGAGCTGGCAGCTGTCTGGGGGGTGAGCTGGAACAGTGGCCATGAGGGGGACGGGACACCCAGGAGGAGCTAGCTCGGGGGCAGCTGGCCTCGTACGGGGAAAGGCCTGGCGCCTGGCAGGTGCTGGGAAGTCTCTGGTCCTGAGGGCATCATGGGAAGTGGCTGGCCACATGGCGTGATCTACCTACGGGAAGCGTGGTTGGGATCCCAGTCAGAATCCGACCCCTTCCTCTGGCAGCAGTGGGAGCTTGAGCAAGCCCCCACCCCCTCTCTCCCTCTCTCCTTGGGTTGGAGCAAGGCCACATGAGGACACTGTAGGGAGACGTCTGTGTGGGAACGGAACTGACCAGATCTTGGCCTTGAACTTGCTACTTGTGGAACATGATGCTCCTTTCTAGCACAGCCCACGTTGGCCGAACCAGCTGGCGGGGGAGGCTGTGGCTGCCACAGCGTCGGCTTGTCACCTTGGGGACACGACAGGGCAGGGATGGGCAGTGTGCGAGTCCTGGGAGCGGGGGGAAGAGGGTGTGAGAGGGGAGAGTGGACAGTGACAAGAGGACAAACATGAGAGGGGATGGTGGGGTATGTGGTGAGTCCCATGGGGCTTACGGGGGGAACCCAGACTGCAGCGGGGGGCACGGGCTGGCAGAGGCCGAGGGGCAGCGGGGGCAGCGGGAGGTGCAGGCTGGCAGAGGCCGAGGGGCAGCGAGGGTGTGGGCTGGCAGAGGCCAAGGGGCAGCGAGGGTGTGGGCTGGCAGCACGGGGTGTGGGCTGGCAGAGGCCAAGGGGCAGCGAGGGGCGTGGGCTGGCAGAGGCCAAGGGGCAGCGGGGGGCGCAGGCTGGCAGCGGCGAGGGGCAGCAGCTCTCTTGGGAAGCCGTCCCCTCAGTCACACGGCGGTTGGAGGCTTCCCCTCACATCGCGTGCCTGAGGCCACGGGGAGAGGGTAGATTGAGCCAGCCCTGCCTGCTGCCCTGCCAGCTGCTGGGGCTCAGTGTTGGCCTCGTCTGCTTCTGGATGTGCTCCCTGCTCTGTGCCGTGCCACTCTGCCCTCAAGGGATGCACAGATGAACCAGCTTGAACTTGAGCGAGCTACGGGTGGATTCCACCCCCACCCTCTTGTGTCCGTAGGACCAGGGTAGGTGATCTCGTGGGTCCCCTCCAGATGTGTACCCACACAGGGCTCGGGGGTGCGGGCAGGGTACAGTCCACCCCTGTCCCCAGCTTTGCACTGCTGTGGCTCACCAGGGGCCAGACTCCCCCTTCCCCGTCCCCCCCCCCCCCGGGAGAGGAAAGCCTGGTGGAGGCGGCAGCAAGTGGAGGGAACCCCAGTGGGTGTGTGGGTAGGTGTGTGTGTGTGTGTGGTGGAAGCCCGCTGAGCCTTCGATGGTTCACTGGGGTCAGGGGCCTGAGTGTGCCTCTTCCTTCTGCTCAGGGGAGCCCTGCCTCCCTGGCCTCGCCTCCCCCTGCCTCCCTGGCCTCGCCTCCCCCTGCCCTGTCCAGGCTGGCGCTGGCTCTAAGGTGCAAGGTTGGTGCATGGCAACCTCTGCTCTCGCCCACCCCTGCGCAGCTGGTCCCTTCGAGTCCCGCGGGTGCAGGGGGCGCCCCACGCTGCGGGGGGTCTAGTCTCCGACAGGAACCCCTTCCTGCACTTGTGGGTCAGGAAACAACTCTCATCTGGGGCTGCTGGTTTCATTATTTAAACCGAAATGAAATGTGACCCAGAGTGAGAGAAAAGACCAGGCGTGCAGCTGCGAGTCCTAATGAGGCGTTTGCAGCCGCAGCGTCCCCCACCGGGACGGCTCAGGAGTCCCCCGGTGGAGGCGTTCGCAGCCGCCGACTATTGGCAAAGCTGGCCGGTGGGAAATCTAGCAATAACCGCTGGCTCCGGAGTGTGCAAATCAACTCCCACATCACGGCAGCGGCTGGGCCCAAGGCCTGGCGCCTGCAGCCGACCAGCTCATTATCAGGCTGCTCTTGCTGCCAGCCGGGGAGGATGCTCAACCAGCCTCAAAGCAGCCCTGGACGCCTCACCTTCGCCAAGCAGTCCAGGCAGGGAGTGACCGGGTAGCACCACGCCCTGGACCAGTAGTGGTGTGGCTCGGGGCGGCTGTGCCTCTGCTGGCCTCACCCCATGGGCTGACAGGGTGGGTGTGGAGGGCTCTGTCCATGTTTGGACACAGTGTAGGAGATAGCTGCTGTGAGCTGGCCCCAGCTTGTCCTTGCCATTGAGGGTGGTACCGGCTGCTGTCTCCAGAACCGACTCCTGGAATTCTCTGCATCCCTGACTCCGTCCCCACCTTCCTCCTTCCATCTGCTGACGCCGTACCCCGCTGTCCCATTGTCCTAGCGCACTGCAGACCACCTTGTAGCACCCAGGCCCGCCTATAGCACCCAGGCCGGCCTCTACCTTCTGCAGAAGTTAGATAACACTGGTGATGATGTTGGTGATGGCGCTGATGGTGATGACGGTGGTGACCATGGTGATGATGGTGGTGGCCATGGTGATGGTGATGATGGTGGTGGCCATGGTGATGGTGATGACGGTGGTGGCTGTGGTGATGACGGTAGTGGCCATGGTGATGGTGATGATGGTGGTAGCCATGGTGATGTTGATGATGGTGGTGGCCATGGTGATGGTGATGACGGTGGTGGCTGTGGTGATGTTGATGACGGTGGTGGCCGTGGTGATGGTGATGACGGTGGTGGCCATGGTGATGATGATGGTGGTGGCCATGGTGATGGTGATGATGGTGGTGGCCGTGGTGATGGTGATGATGGTGGTGGCCGTGGTGATGTTGATGATGGTGGTGGCCGTGGTGGCGATGGTGAGGAAGATGCTAATGACAGCATTTAGAATACGCCCACTACTATTTTTTGCCACACGTCCTGTGTATCGACCATTCAGTTCTACCGACCCTTGGCCTGGGGGCTAGTAGTACTTCCTACTTACAGGTGGGAGGATGTGGCCCACAGGACTTATTGTCCCAGGGCTCTGACACCTGCTCCAGGTGGGACACGGGCTGGCAGGAGCAGTGAGTCCCCTCTCTGTCACACCCCCATGGCTATTTCTGACCACCACTTCTGTTCCCCCATCAATGCTGGCTGGGCGCCAGGTCCTGTCTTCTTGGAACCCAGGACTCTGGCTGCAGATGCCAAGTGGAGGGGTGAGTGGAGAAGTTGGAGAGGCAGGGGAGTAAAAGTGACAATCAGAGCTGGGTAGGGGCAGGTCGGACGAGCCAAACAAGTGGCTTCTATTTGAGGCCAGACAAGGGGGAGGCTGGGCTGGGGAGGGGCTGGGGGCAGGGTGGGAGGTGCTGGGCTGGGGAAGGGCTGAGTGTGGAGTGGGAGGTGCAGGGCTGGGGAGGGGCTGAGTGTGGGGTGGGAGGTGCTGGGCTGGAGGGGCTGGGTGGGGCTGCTGGGGGCTGCTCCTGGCACCTGCAGCTCTGAACCTCCAGGCCCAGGCTCTGCACCCACTCCTGTACTCCCCACCCAGACACATAAATCATGCTTGTATTTATCTCGCCGCGTCCCAGGAAAGCCACTGTGAAATACTTCAACGTCTCATCCCGCGGGGACCTCATGGCTTCAGAGAGCAATGGCAAAGAGCCATTTGTTCTGCTCTTCTAAATGCCACGGGCAGCCATGGATGCCCAGGCGGACACGGCTGTGTCTGGTTGGACATCAAAATGTGGAGGGGATTTGGGATGTGGCCGTGAGGCTGGGGAGGTGGGGTGCTCATATCGGGGAATGCCAGGGCAGGCTCCCCCGACGGTTGCAGGCAGGTGAAGTCAGAGGGGCAGGGGACACACTGGCTTTGTTTATCTCTTGCACACTTACGCATCACGCCGTAACTGTCATTTATAATGTTGACTCACTTAATCCCCTAACAGCCCTTCAAGAAAGATGAGGTCCCACCCCGCCAGGAAGGGTGAGCAGCGCCAGACAGGGCAGCGGCGGCTGAGGCCCCGGGGCCGTCCAGGCAGAGCTGAGCTGTCCCTGGTGACTCCGGCCCTCGAGCCTGGGGCTGCGGAGCATCTGTTTCAGTAAAGCTGAACGAGTTCCTCTCAATCCAGGCATAAACATTTGCATCTCATCCTGGAGGGCCTGAGCATCGGAACATGATGAGAGGCACCCCAGAAAGGGGTCCTTGCCAGAAACCCCCAGCCTAGCCCCAGTTACCCCAGAGATGGCGTGTGTGGAGACCCCTGGCAGGGAGAAGGGAGGAGCCTGGGGTTCCTGTGGGGAAAGGGCCAACAGGGGAGGGGGTTGTTCAGATGACACAGGTGATGGGGTGAGGAGCTCCTGGGGTTCCCCTGAGGAAGGGGACCAGGGCTAGGGAGCTGTCCAGGAGCCGCGGCCTCTGATGGAGCCCCCTCCCCAGCTCAGCACTGGGCTGGAGCTCTGTGCCATTGGAAGAGCAGCAGAGAGCAGAAGTGGCACTTCACAGACCCAGGTGTGTGCAGGGCGCCTGCTGCTGCTGCCAGCCGTGTGCTATGTGGAGCAGGATGGCAGGGCTCTGGGAGGGGTGATGGGTGCTTGGAAACAGGGCATCCCTTCTGGGTGCATCCCTGAGCAGGCCCTGCGTTAGGCACTCAGGGTGGGACATGCTTGCCAGCGGTGCACCCTCAGCCAGGTGGCTTTGAGTGCCCAGTGTGCCTGGTGCCCAGTGCGCAGTGCCCAGGGCAGTGCTGTGGGCTCAGCAGGCATTGCGGTGGCCGTCCCATCCTTCCGCAACCTGTAGTGCAGGTGGTGCCGGTCCTGTTGGCTATTGGGGAACTGCAACTCCTGGAGAGTAATTTGGAAATATCGCCTGGTGTGGCTCAGCTTGGGGCAGGCCTGGGAGCCTGTGGCTGGCCACTTCGTTGTCACACAGCCTGGTACTTCCATTTGCTTCCACCTGGCTTGCTGGCTGGGGCAGACTGTCCCCACAAACCTCCCTGTTGAGGCCTGTGTAGTGCTGAGCCGTGCTGCGTGGGAGGTCAGGTGGGTCAAGTGCATCTTGGCCGTGTCACAGTGAACAAGTGCAGACTTCCCAGGCACAGCGTCTGCAATGAAGCAGTGGGGTCACGTGACGTCACTCGGCTCCCAAGCTAAGGAGACACCGAGATCTCCCATCCAAATGACTCACTCTCCAGATGGCAGTCATGGCCAAGGCTAAAGCAGGCCGCAGTTAGCAGCCACGAGCCTCTTCCAGCTCTCCCCTTCAGGCACAGGGTCCTCAAACTTTGACCCATCCTCTGTTCCTTTTCCAGGACGCAAGCAGGGAGCAGGATGGGAAGTGTCCCGGCTGGACACGAACTGGCACCCTGGGAGGCTGGTGGTGCAGGCAGAGGTTTCACCAGTTTTGTCGCCACACCAGCCTCAGCTGGGGCTGTAAGGACGCAGACAAGCACAGGACCAGTGAGCAGATGGCATCTCCACGCCAGAGAGGCCCGGGAGGAGGCAGCCTTGCAAGTACTTGGTCTTGGGGGTCAGCCTCTGGAGCCAGGAGAGGCTCCCCAGGGTGGGGGTGCACCTTTCTCGTGGCTCTGACGGGAGGCAGCTGCATGTGGTTGGTGAATGGGGCACAGGTTCCGCCACGAGCTGCCAAGCCTCGGATTTCCTGGAAGGTCTGGGGCTGAGTCGGGGCCAGCATGCCCAGGGCTCCAGGCTGTGAGGGCCAGTGAAGCTGTGGTGGTCGCAGGGTCCAGCCTGCTTCATCTGCAGCAGCCGGGCACTGGCCCTCCAAGCCCAGGCCGTACCAACATCCCGCTGGGGGCTTGTTCAAAACGCAGATGCTGACCCTGGTCCCAGGGAGGCCCGAGCTGCTGGGACCAGGGGAGGGGCTTGTCGGGCATGGGGGTGGGGTGAAAGATGCCTCCTGCTCAGAAGTGCTTGTTGCTGTTCGAAGGGGGCAGGAGGACCCTTGGGAGGACAGGATGTGTGTATTTGTGTGTGTGGGGGGGGCGTTGTGTGGTGGGTCTCTGGAGTTGGTGCTAGCATCCTCACACCCCACGGGGTGATGGCTTCTAACTCGGTTGTCTGTCTGTGGCCGTGAACTTGTTTATCTTTGCCCCTGAAATTCTCTGCTCGGCACCTGTCATGAGGTCAGTAGCTGGCTTTGGTCAGTTTCACTGTGGAAAGAGAAAGGGGAAGAGAAGAGGAGGGGGCGGGAAGGGGAAGGGAGGGGAGGGAAGTTACACCTCCTTTTAAAAAAATTATCTGCTTGAAAGACAGAGTTACAGAGGGGGCAGAGAAAACAGAGAAAGAGAGGAAATCTTTCATGTGTTGGTTCACTCTCAAGCAGCTGTGAGGGCGGCGGCTGGGCCAGGTTGGAGTCAGGTGCCAGGAGCTGCTTCCTGCTGTCTTACGTGGTAACAACGGCCACACGTTTGGGGCTGTCTTTCGCTGCTTTTCCCAGGCCATTAGCAGGGAGCAGATAGGGTGTGGAGCAGCCAAGACATGAACCGGCACCCTTACATGATGTCAGGATCTGTGGTACACACCAGCCTCGGAAAGATGTCCGTTGGACGTAGCCACAGGCCTGCCCCAGGGAAGGCTGGCAGGGAAGGGAGGGTGGTGGCCCATGGGGTTGGCATCCCTGGGACCACAGGCCTGCCCCAGGGAAGGCTGGCAGGGAAGGGAGGGTGGTCCTTCATGGGGTTGGCATCCCTGGGACCACAGGCCTGCCCCAGGGAAGGCTGGTGGGGGAAGGGAGGGTGGTCCTTCATGGGGTTGGCATCCCTGTGCGGTGTCCTCGGAGGTCTGTGCTGGGAGGCCTGGGCAGGTATTGTCTGCTGCGTAAGTGTGTCTGCTGGGTCCTGAGGTCAGGCTCCAACAGGGGCTGATGCTGGGGGCAGACCCAGCCCCTGATTCCTGCAGGGTAACTTGTATGCCAGCTCTGCTGCCCACTCTGAGCACCCGTGCACCTGCCGGCCCTCCCCGAGGCTGTGAAGCTTTGGGAATGCCGGGGGTTGCGGGGCGCTGGCCTGTGTCCCTGGAGCGGCAACAGCCACTTGCCTGGTGACATTTGCTGGCTGAGAAGGTGACAAGGTGACTCAACTGACCCCTCAAAACGGGTTCTAAAGCATGCAGAGAGGCAGGGAGGGAGCCAGGGGGGCCATGGCGGGAGATTGAGCCCCCTGCTTGCCAGACTCAGGTCGGAGGGTGCACGTGAACACGGGCAGGCGCTGTGGTCAGTAACAGCCCTCGGGCGGAAGGAAGGTGAGACGCGGCAGGTCTGTCTGTCCAGAGCCAGCTGGTCCTGATGGATGGAGCGCGGTCCCCCAGCCGCCAGCAGCCACGCCGCGTCGGATTAAACATATCCATCCTGCTCCTTAGCCTCTCTCTGTGCCTGCCACCTGGCTGGTCCCTGGGGTCTGGTGTTGATGGCCCTGCGCGGGAGCTGGCTCAGCCCAGCACCTGGGGCCCGTTGCTGTCAAGCAGGCCCCGCCTGGGGAGCGGCCATGGGGGTGAGGCTGTCACTGAGACAGGGTAGCCGTTGGCAGTTCCTGGGAACCCTTGGCAAAAAGCCAAGGGTTTGGTACCCTGTCCCCACCCCTTTCCTGTTCTGGGACAGCGTGGGGCTCACCCTGGGAGGGGTCCCGGAGTCAATGCCTAGTGTGATGGCAGAGAAGGGGGTGTAAAAATGGCTGTCTCCTTGTCTCCAAGTGGGCCCCACGCAGGGTGCAGGGGGCTGTGCCAGGGCCATGGAGGCCAGCCTGAAGCAGTCCCCAGCCCTCACTCTGCCCCCACTTCCATGCTGCGAGTCCTAGCCAGGCTGACTATGAGGGGTTTCTGGAGTGCCCTCCTGCCCGGTGTGGCAAGGCTGTACCAGGGCAGTGAGCACAGTGTGGGGCATGGGCCCCTCCAGGGGGAGTCAGAGCAGCCGAGCTGGTGTGGTACATGGATCCCCTGCTCAGCCTGGCCCAGGCTGGTGGGGCTGAGCTCATGGGGCACACAGCATGCCCTGCTCAGCCTGGCCCAGGCTGGTGGGGCTGAGCTCGTGGGGCACACAGCACCCCCTGCTTGGCCTGGCCCAGGCTGGTGGGGCTGAGCTCGTGGGGCACACAGCATGCCCTGCTCGGCCTGGCCCAGGCTGGTGGGGCTGAGCTCGTGGGGCACACAGCATGCCCTGCTCGGCCTGGCCCAGGCTGGTGGGGCTGAGCTCGTGGGGCACACAGCATGCCCTGCTTGGCCTGGCCCAGGCTGGTGGGGCTGAGCTCGTGGGGCACACAGCATGCCCTGCTTGGCCTGGCCCAGGCTGGTGGGGCTGAGCTCGTGGGGCACACAGCATGCCCTGCTCGGCCTGGCCCAGGCTGGTGGGGCTGAGCTCGTGGGGCACACAGCATGCCCTGCTCGGCCTGGCCCAGGCTGGTGGGGCTGAGCTCGTGGGGCACACAGCATGCCCTGCTCGGCCTGGCCCAGGCTGGTGGGGCTGAGCTCGTGGGGCACACAGCACCCTGCTTGGCCTGGCCCAGGCTGGTGGGGCTGAGCTCGTGGGGCACACAGCATGCCCTGCTCGGCCTGGCCCAGGCTGGTGGGGCTGAGCTCGTGGGGCACACAGCATGCCCTGCTCGGCCTGGCCCAGGCTGGTGGGCTGAGCTCGTGGGGCACACAGCATGCCCTGCTCGGCCTGGCCCAGGCTGGTGGGGCTGAGCTCGTGGGGCACACAGCATGCCCTGCTCGGCCTGGCCCAGGCTGGTGGGGCTGAGCTCGTGGGGCACACAGCATGCCCTGCTCGGCCTGGCCCAGGCTGGTGGGGCTGAGCTCGTGGGGCACACAGCACCCCCTGCTCGGCCTGGCCCAGGCTGGTGGGGCTGAGCTCGTGGGGCACACAGCATGCCCTGCTCGGCCTGGCCCAGGCTGGTGGGGCTGAGCTCGTGGGGCACACAGCATGCCCTGCTCGGCCTGGCCCAGGCTGGTGGGGCTGAGCTCGTGGGGCACACAGCATGCCCTGCTCGGCCTGGCCAGGCTGGTGGGGCTGAGCTCGTGGGGCACACAGCATGCCCTGCTCGGCTGGCCCAGGCTGGTGGGGCTGAGCTCGTGGGGCACACAGCATGCCCTGCTCGGCCTGGCCCAGGCTGGTGGGGCTGAGCTCGTGGGGCACACAGCATGCCCTGCTCGGCCTGGCCCAGGCTGGTGGGGCTGAGCTCATGGGGCACACAGCATGCCCTGCTCGGCCTGGCCCAGGCTGGTGGGGCTGAGCTCGTGGGGCACACAGCATGCCCTGCTCGGCCTGGCCCAGGCTGGTGGGGCTGAGCTCGTGGGGCACACAGCACCCCCTGCTTGGCCTGGCCCAGGCTGGTGGGGCTGAGCTCGTGGGGCACACAGCACCCCCTGCTCGGCCTGGCCCAGGCCGGGGGGCTGAGCTCGTGGGGCACACAGCATGCCCTGCTCGGCCTGGCCCAGGCTGGTGGGGCTGAGCTCGTGGGGCACACAGCATGCCCTGCTCGGCCTGGCCCAGGCTGGTGGGGCTGAGCTCGTGGGGCACACAGCATGCCCTGCTCGGCCTGGCCCAGGCTGGTGGGGCTGAGCTCGTGGGGCACACAGCATGCCCTGCTTGGCCTGGCCCAGGCTGGTGGGCTCCTCCTGCTCTATGACTTTGGTCCGATACGGCAGGTGGGCTGCATCTGACGCTTGTGGACCCAGGGAGCAGGAAGTGGCAGGTTCTTGGCAAGCTCTGGTCAGACACATGAAGCCGTACCGGGGAGACCCAGGATGGGCACAGATGGCTGTGCAGTGGCCATGCACCCCGGGATAGTCCCCAGACCAAGGGCCAGCTTTGGTCTCTCTGTTTAGCACTGATGAAAGCGGACCTGGGCTACTGTGGGCCTGTTGGGCTCCCACTGAGAGGAGCATGGAGAACTTCTGGTGGGGCAGGGCAGTGACTGTGGTGGGCAGCGTGCCGTGGGCACCCATTGCAGAGCAGCTCTGATGGCCGGGGGACACGTGGGGAGCAGAGCAGGGCCCCTCCCCTTCCACAGTGCCTGGTGCTCTGTGGGAGAGACGTGGCCGGTGTCTGCTTCCCTGCTCAGCGTCTCCGCCTTCTGTCGTCTCCGCTAGAGCTTTGCAAACGGCGGAGTGAGCACTGTCGAGCCTGACGGGGCTGAGTCTTTAATAACATGGCTTGTCTCTTCCACAGAGAGAGCGAGAGAGAAGGCGCGTGCCCCGTTCCCTGGGTCACTCCTCAGCTGCCCACACCTGGGCTGGCTGGAAGCTAGAAACTTCACCTGGGTCTCCCACACGGGTGGCAGGGACCGCAGTGCCTGAGCTGTCGCCTGCTGCCCCCACAGGGTGCCTGGGGGCACGAGGCAGAGCACAGGCCCAGGGTGGGGTGCGTGCGTCCTGGGTGGGGTCTCCGCTGCTGCCCCCTGCCATCATGGTGACCCCGGCCCCAGGGCACTGCCGCTGTTCCGCCTGCTGCCTGGATTCTGTGCTCTGAGCTGAGCCCGGCCTGTCAGAGGGGAGTGATTGCAATTTGTTATTGTGGTCATTTTCTGCAGATGGACCGGGCACTTCATAAATGTTAACAATGACGAATCACAGCCCCGGCGACACACAATCCCATAATGACAGTCATTACCTGACGCTGTCCGAGGGGCTGAGCAGCAGGGGCTGGCGAGGCAGTGCGGCCGGAGAACACGCCTGCCCGCGGCCTCCAGGCAGCGGCGGGCCCTGGGGACTGCACGTCCGGGAAGGTCTGGGCCCTGTGCTCGGGGTCGGGCAGGGCCGGGAAGCTTAAGGTCGGGGGGTTTTCTTGGGGCTGTTGCACTGAGTGGCCACCAACCAGGCAGCCACCGGAGGCGGTCACGTGACCAGGACGTTGGCTCCTTGTGGCTGTGAGGGGGTCCCAGCGATGTGCCCCCTGTCCCAGGTGTCCCTGGACCTGTGGAGCGTAGGGTCAGGCTGCCCCTTATCACACGGCATCCTCCTCTGTGGCTTGACCGTGTCTGCAAAGACCTTGCTTCTAAGGAGGCTGCATCTGCAGGACCCGGGTGGACCGTGGCCCAGCCAACAGCCCAGCCTGAACCCAGGGCTGGCGGCTCCCGGCAAGCACCTGGCCCGGGAGTCTACCCACCGTGGGGACGCAGCCACGCTCCACTGTGGCTGGGCACGCGATTCCACTTCCCACAGCCTAGGGCACTCAGCCAGGGGCCAGCTCCACTAACATCCTCGCTCGGCACCTGACCCTGGGAACCTCTGCTTTGGAACAAAAGAAGGCAGTATCCGCTGGCTCCCAGGGAGGCCGGGGGCCTGCTCCCTCACCCAGAGGGAGCGCCAGGCAGGTGGTGAGGCCCGCGGCGGGCCTGACGGTGCGGTCACCGCTGGGTCTGTGTCCGGTGTGGAGAAGTGCACATGTCTGTCCCCACGTGTTTGTGTCTGTAAGCAGGTGTGCAGATCCTCACCTGGGCGTGTTCCTGCAGCCGTGTGTGCTGTTTTGTCCTTACCAGCTTTCCCAGATCAGGGCACCAAGCAGATGCCTCCCTCAGTGGAGGTTGTCCTGGGCCATGGCAGCACCGGGCGGGTGCAGCCAGCCTGGCCCCGGATGCTGCGTGCCACCCTGCTGAAGTGCCCAGCACGATACGGAGTCAGTGTCCTTCCCACCTGCTGAGTGAGATTTGACAGTGGTCCTGGTCGGTGGCGTGAACGTTACAACGCTGACAGCAGCGTGACGACACAGCGAGCTAGAAGCACCCGAGTTCCGCACTTGGTCCCGTGGCCGGGGCGATGGTATATACACAGCAGTGGGCAGGGCTGGCACACAGCAGGAGGCTTAAAACAACAGTATCCACTCCTGTGCGGTTCCAGAGGCTAGAAGCTAAAGGCCCGTTCATATGCCGCTGTGTGCACGCCCATGCGTGTGTCTGTGCATGTGTGCACACCTGTGTATCTAGACACACGTGTCTCTGTTGCGTGTCTGTACATGCCTGTGTGTTGCGTGTGTGTGCATGGGTCTGTGGAGTTTCCTCTCACTGTGGCGCATGGCTCCCTCATGTTGGCTGCTTGGGGTTGGCAGTGAAGCAGCCAGCTCTGCCACTCCCACGGGCATGAACCCAATGGCTGTGGGTGCACTAGATTTACCCTGTTGGAGGGGACCTCACGGGGTTGTGGCAGTGAGGGCTTGGGGTGAGGTTCCTGGCAGGCACCGTGGACACTGGTGCCCTGGAGCCGCGCGGCCATCTGTCCTTCTGGCCTTGAACTTGGCGGCAGGTGCCGAGCGATGTCGTGTGAGGAGGTGCCTGCACCCGCAGATTTGTGTCCGCCTCAGGCAGGAAGTGAGGAAGGGGGCTTCCACACGGTCCCACTTTAGATGCATTCCGTGGTCGGTTTGCTCTCGGATCTGGGTGCCACGGGGCAGCGGGGAGCCACCCCGCTGGGGTGGCTGCAGGTGCTGCTGGGAGCAGGGCCCCATCCTGGGTGTCAGGCTGACCAGGAGCCAGGAGGGAGACAGCTCTGCAAGGGCATGCCGTAGCCTGGGTCCTGCACGCCTGCTGGTGGAGGGCCCTCTGGGAGGAATTCCAGTCCCTGGCAATGGTGGGCATGGCTGTACAGTGACTGACCAAGAGCCTCAGCATGGGACAGACGGGCTCCCATGCAGCAGTGGGCCTTGCCCATCTGGGTGCCCAGTCTCCTCCTGCCATAGCAGAGCAGCCTGCCTCCAAGGTGTGAGCTGGGGTCTGAGGCCCACATTGCAACGTCTTGCCTATGTGTCTTGCGCTCAGTGGGGAGGGTCCACAGGGGAACAGCTCCCCTCCCCAAGCTGCCCAGGGCATGGAGGGTGGCTCTGTAGATGTGGTGCAGGCAGGACAGGGACCATGGTGTTGGTCAAGCTGCCAGGCCCAGGGCTAGGACAATGCCTGCCCAGAGCAGGTGTCCAGGGACGTGGGCTGGGTGAATGAATGAGTCGCAGGAGACGGGCAGGAGGAGCCGCCCCTCGTCCGATGGGCAGTGCAGGGGCAGAACTGCAGCTTGTACATCCGGGAAGGCTACAAGGGTCAAGGTCAGGAGCCAGCAGAGGCCCCAGGGAGTCCTCGAGGGTTAATGAGCGGGGTGGGGGGGATCCAAACCAGGTCTCATGGGTGACACAGGCCAGAACCCCAGGCCATGGGTGTGACGGAAGCTCCAAAGCCTGAGGCCGGGTGAGAGCCATGGTTACGGAAAGTTAGACAGAGGCCCCTGTGCGCGGGGACCACGCACGCCATCCCCGCTCCCCTCATGCACCTGCAGGAGGGCCCCTCGTGGATGGCTGCCCCCTCCCTGTGTGTCCTCAGGCAGGTCACAGAGTCTGGGGGAGCAGTTGTGAAATCGGGCTGAGCTGTCTTTTCGCCAGCGTTCGCCATGCTGGAAGACAACCCGGATGGCGCACAGCACTGCTTCCCCTCCCCAGCTCTGTCCAGATGCTGCCAACGCCAGGCTGCAGGGACAGGCCCCACTTCATTTCTGAAAAGACCCAAAGGGTTACTGTGTGCTTGGCATTCAGCTTGAACTGGGCTTCCCCAATAAAATCAGATATAAAATCCCCCTTCATGATGCCTCCTGGCAAACAGGCGGTATTAGCAGATGCCCACACGGGTGGCATTGCTCCTGCGGAGGAGGAGGAGGGATGGGTCTGGAAGGTTGTGTCAGCCAGGAGAATGGGATTTGCACGAAGGGCCTCTTCTCACACGTCGGAGGTAAGGGAGACCGTCTCTGTGCGTGTCACAGTTCCACTCGTTTGCCTTACTGGGTGGCTCTCAGGATTACCGTCAGCCACCCGTGGGGGTCCTCCAGGTTCCTCAGCTCCACCCCCACCCTGGTCGCCTTCTCTGGAGCTTCTGCCAAGTGCAATTAGGTTGTAATTAGGCGGAGCTCCGAGTGCTGGCTATTATGGGTAAAGCGTATTGAATAACCGCAGGAGAGGCGTGAGGAGCGTGGGGCACGTGCGCTCCTTATTGCCGGGATATGGAAATAATCGCAATAACAGTAAATGCGGCAGATGTGTAAAAGCCTTAGAAACCTGCGCCACAGCTACTCGGCAAGGCAACGGGGAGAGTCCTTGGGGAAACCGAGGCTGGGAGGCGGGAGGGCTCGTCCCAGTCATGCTGCAAGGTGCTTCTCGCGTGGCTCTCCGCCACAGTGCTTGAGCTGATGAGGACCAGCACAGCTCGGCTGCACACAGAGAGCAGAACCGGGCACCAGTGGGCCAGGCCACCTGGCCGGCTGGGACCGCTCTGACAGCTGAACTCGGCGGCCTCAGTAGCGGTGCACGAGGGGGTTCTGGGGAGCAACACCAGGGAAGGAGCCCTCAGCATGCTGGATGCAGAAGCCACAGAGCCCACCCAGACCGCGAGGGTCCCTGACTAGGGTGGCTGACCTCACCGTGCTGCCGAAGCAGCGTCTGTACCATCGGCACGCCACCCGAGCTCTTGTGGTGTAACTGCTTGAGCCATGCTTCTGACGTTGGCGTCTCATGGGGACGCTGGTTCCTGTCCCAGCTGTTCTACTTCCTGTCCGATTCCCTGTGAACGAACCCGGCAAAGCAGCAGAAGATGGTGCAAGGCCTTGGGCCCCTGAATCCATGTTGGAGACCTGGAAGAAACTCCAGGCTCCCGAGTGTGGACAGGTCAGCCTGGCCACTGTGTCCATTTGGGGAGCGAACCAGAAGCTGGAAGCTCCTCTCTCTCCCTGTAACTCTGATTTCCAAGGGAATAGATCTTAGTACAGTACGGTAAGCTTTGTGCGAGGGGTCTTGGCCCCTGAAGGCTGAGGGGACGTTCTGACCTCGTGGGAGGCTGGCTGGGCTGGGCCTGCGGGCTTCTTGCTCCCGCTGTTTGTCGGCTGCTGGCTTTAAACCACAGTGATTGGCACAGCTCTCACCGAGTGGGCGCCTTTGTGCATGCTGTCACAGACACTGCAGTGTGGCCTTGGAGACCGTGTCCCCTGGGAAGCTCCCAGTGTCCCCGCATTGGAACCCCAACTGTCGCACAGTTAAGGAGTTGCAGGAGTGAGCGTTAGTGGGGGCCCTCACTCCATGACTGGCGCTTCATGAGAAAAGAGGAAGAATTAGAGAGGGAGGTGGCCCTGTGGGCTTCTTGAGCTCAGGCAAATGGAGCTTGGAGAGAGTGGCCCCGGGAGGCCGGTGGTTTTCATGAGACCCTGTTGCTCGTGCTGAATGTTCCTTCATGTTCCTTATCTAGCGGGACATTTGTTGGGTTCTGCCAGGGGGTGAGGAGGGACTCATCCCTTCCTCTGAGGGCCAGAGGGTGGAGTGGGCGCCCTAGGTCACACAGCCCAGCCTGCCTCTGAGCAGCTTCTGCCCGCTCCTCCCATGTGGCTCTTGGGGCTGGCACCTTCCCTGCCCAGCTTGCAGCTTGGCCTCTAGGCGATGGATTCATGAGGATGGGGTGGCAGTGTGTGGGGGGGAGGGCAAGGATCCTCACCCCGGCCTCTCTGACGGGCACAGCGGAGCGGTGCTGGGTCCCAGGAAGCCCAGCACAGCGGTGCAGACAGGGTGGCACCCACCCCATGAGACATGGCCTGTTCCAATGGGGACCCCGTGTGGAGGGCAGGTGGCGGCGCGTCCCCACCGCCTGGGAGGCATGGTCTCAGGTGAGTCCTTGGTGCTGTACTCAGTGGCGGGTGTGGGCGGGGTCCTTGCTCCCAGCGCTGCCCCCACCCGGGCCAGTCACCCTCAGGCGTGCAGGCCCAGTGCCTGGGCTCAGCTGTCCCCACGGTGCTGAACTATGGTGCCATTGACATGTCTTTCCTCTGGGACATACACGGAGTCCTGGAGGTCCCAGGCTGCCAATATCGCCAGCCTGCAGACTTGCCCTGGCATGACCCGGCTGGTGGCTGGGCCGGTGCCAGCAGAAGCTGGCCCCCCTCCTCTCAAGTCCCACTTCGGGCTCATTTAGTCTTTTCGTGTAATTGGATTAATCATGTGGCTCAGCTGAGTCAATTCGGACTGGCTTTGTCGGAGCTTGGCGTCGACGGCAAGTAATTATATTTCCCCAACTTCATTTCCCTTGGAAATTTCTGCAGGATCCTGAGTTGCATGCCGGGAGTTGAGGTGGGGCATATTAAACAGTCTCTCGGCTGGGCTCCCAGCTCAAAGGCCCAAGGGTGGACTCCTGCACAGCCTGCCTGCCTTATAGAGGAGCCTGGGGTTCAAGTGCTGGGTCCTCTCCCAATGCCGTGGTCACCCCGCCACGTGGCAGGTAGCAGCTCCTTAGCCGGGTTCCCGTCCTGGCCACCGTCTAGCTCAGTGCCAGTTCTCGTAGGCGCTCGAGGAGTGAAACCATGCATGGACGCTCATTTGGGGTGTCCTTTCTCACTCACAAAGCCCGAAACCCAAGGTGAGGGTTCTGAGTGGCTTTCCCTCTCCATTCTGGGAGCAGGGGCTGGGTCCCTGCCTTCTTGGGCTGCTTGGATCAACTCGTGAGCCGAGTGAGGGACAGGGCACTGTGTGGCGGGAGGGAGCCAGCCGTGGGGCTGCTCCTGGCTGGCTTGGGGTCTCCTTCTCTGAGCCACCCTGAGGGACCAGCCTGGCGTGACGGCCACTGCCGGAGCTCATGCCTGGACTGGGTGAGACCCAGCTGGGATGGGGTGGGTCTGCGAGGCCTGTGCATGCCTGCTCTTCCAGCTGAGCACAGCAGCACAAGGCTGGCATGTGTCTGCTCTCAATTCACCCCAACACTGGCAAGAAAGCAGAGCGAGGTTGTGGCACATGGAGACTGACAGCCTGCGCTCAGGAAGGTGGCTATGGGGGGGACCCTCTGGGACGGGGGCTGAGGATGCACTGGGGGCTGGGGGGCCTTTGCGGACGGATTAGGGCAGATGAGCCCGGCACTGGGGTCTCTGGGTGGGATCTGAGGCCGTGGCTTTCTGTCCCCGCACGGCGCGGGCGCTCAGCAAGCAGGCAGCTGAGGGGCAGGCTCTCTCACAGGTGTGCTGACGGCTTCCCGGCAGGACCTGGCGCTCCTGCATTCCAGGCCTGACTCGGACATAAGGATGAGGCAGGGCTGTGGTCCTGGGCCTGTGCCGCTGGCATCCCCAGAGGAATGGTGCAGTCATCTACAGGTGCCCAGAGGCTGAAGGTCATGTGATGATGATGGTCATGTGATGATGATGGTCGTGTGATGATGATGGTCATGTGATGATGATGGTCGTGTGATGAAGGAGGAGCTGGACAGCAGCTGCACATGCCAGGCACTGAGGGGCACCGAGCACCCCTTGCGGGAGGCACGGGGTGGACACTTGCCTGCTGGATGGTGTGGGAACAAGCTCCTCGTGGCTTGGGGCACTGTCTGTGGTCCTGGGTGGGTTCGAGTGAGCTGCATGGGGTCTGGGCAGCTGCAGCCTCTGCCAGAGCAATCCACAGGCTTGGGGAAGATGTGGTATTGCTGGAAACTGGTCCTAGCTGGCCGGCGTGTCCAAGTCCTCTCCTGGGGACTGGAGCTTCCACGTGGCCATGGGCCGTGGCTCTGTCCAGCACGCCTTGTGTCTGGCTCTGCTTTTCTGGCTGCTGCGTCACCTTGAGCACCAGCAAGCCTTGTCCTCCTCTTGCCTTCCCGGCATGCGGCATTCTGGGACACGGCTGCCCGGTGACACACCACAGCTCCGTCCACGGGTGACACAGCCTCCCCATGGCCCTGTGCAGACGGCTGCGGAGAGGCGGGTGCCACGGATCAAGCTGTGGCATTGGAGGCACAAGCCACGCCTCGTGCTCCTCCTCGTGTTGACGCAGCCTTTGCTGCAGGCGTGGAGGGAAGCTTAGCCTGTGATTGCTGCTAAAGGAGACTTCTGGAACAATCCACTGAGAAAGAGCTGTGGGGAGGGCTGGGGGCAGAGTGAGGAGTGGGATGGGGTGAGGGCTGTGTGCCGGCTGAGCTGCATCTCAGCAGCTTCTCCAGGAGAGATTCATCAGCTGCTGCCTGCTGGAAGGCAAGCGCGCCCACAGGGGCACACAGGAGCCCAGGCACACCGTGCCTGACCGGGAACCTGGAGGGGCCTCAGGCTGGCTGAGGGATGTGTGTTACACAGTGGGCAGAGAGCAGGCAGGGAGCCATGGGCTCAGGCGGGATCTGTGCCTGGACGCTCTGGCTTTGCCACCCCAAGGAGGAACAATAATGAATGTAACTGGAGGGCACTCGAGGGGTGGCCATGATGTCACCCACATCCCACGAAGTGGGAGATGAGGGGACCGAAAACAAATATGTATAGGGCTAAGTCCAGTGGCCTGGAGATGGACACAGAGCGCCCTGGGTTTCTAGCCAAGTCCCTGCTAAGTGTGGAGGAGAAGCGAGAGCCAGGAACTGGAGGCGGTTGCTTAGGGACAATCAGGTACAGCCATACCAGTGGCTGTCGCCTGGGACACAGGTGCCCCTGGAGCCCGGAGAAAGTCCATGTGAGGGTGGGAATGGACGCAGAGACAGAGAGACTACCTGATTTGCTCTGGAGTTCAGGGTGGCGTCCTGAAGGTGGCTTTGCCCAGCTCAGCAGTGATGTGGGAGTCAGGAGGCACACGGCTCTTGCACACAGAGCCTCCATCCACGGTACGGTGTGTTTTAGTGGAATGGGCTGGGAGCCCCTGGCACCCTGCAGCCAACCCTTGGGCCTCACGTGGACCAGCATTCCTGGGTGCCTCAGATGCCACCCCGACGGCCACAGAGCCACCCTTAGCTACTGGCCCTCCATCTTGGGGAAAGACCCAGCATGTTGGACTCTGCCCTCCTCGGGGGCTGAGGAACTGCCGCTTGCCTGTGCAGAACAACTCCCCGCGTCCTTCTTAGCGTCTGAGTGCCCTGAGGATTTTGCCTCGGCCACCATCATCACAACTGCACCCAGAGCGGCCTTCACAGCATTTCTCAGCCTTGCCAACAAGCTCATGAGAGTGGAGCAAATGCCACCTGTGCAACACAGCCCCTTCTCCCTGACGGCCGCGGGTCTGGCAGCATGTGAGCTGGGCAGCAGGGAGCATGGGGCAGGGGGTCTTGGCTCGGTGTCTGCCTGGCAGGAGACAAATGCAGGGAACGTTCAGCTGGTCCACGTAGAGCTGTGGTCAGTCTGAAACCTCTTGGGGACACGAGGTTTGCCGAGGAGAGGAGAGGGTTTGGAGAGAGCTCTGGGCAGGCCGGGGCACAGCATCCGCCATCACATGTGGGGGATGATGGAGAAATGGCCCGAGGGTGGAGTATGGTCCAGGGAAGACAAGGCCAGAGGAGTCGGAGGGAGCAAGAGTGAGGGGAGGGTGGCGACCCCTCGTGAGAGCTGTGAGGACCAGCTGGTGGGAGCTGGTGACACAGAGCTCAGAGATGGGGCACACGCTGATGTCACAGGTTGGCGAGGATGGAAGGCGTCCGCTCAGGAGGCCTGGGCAGTGAGGACCCAGGCAGCCTGGCGGGAAGCGGCTGGGGCGTGTGCAGATACGTGGGATGCAGACACTGTCAAAACGGGGAAGCTTCAGTCAGCGCGACAGCAAGGGGGAGCCAGCATTCGACGCCAAGCACAGCAGTGGGGGCAGGAAGCTAGGAAGCACTGGGGGTCCAGAGAGTGGAGGAGACCCCAAGGTCAGGGGGTTCTGGCTGGACCAGCCCAAAAGGATTGTCGCCAGAACAGCCAAAGTGAGTGAGGCTGTGGCCTCAGGACAGGTGCGTGAGTGGGGGATTCCAGGCTACACGGACAAAACAGCTCAGAGCACCTGCTTCTCAGGGGGCCAGCAGCAGGTGTGTGAAGAGGGGAGGGGCAGCGATGCAGGGCAGAACTCAGCAGTGGCCCTGATCTATCCCAGCCACTCCCAGGGAAGTGTTAGGGCCTCTGTCCCCCACTGCCCTCCTCGTTGAGGAAGGCTACGCCAATGCCCAGGGCTCTGCCTTGGCTCCCCTTGAGAATGCCTCTACAGGTCCCTGCCAGCCCTCTTCACGGGTCCCAGTGTCTCAATAGCTTCAGTCCTGCGTGTCTTCTCCCAGGATTCCGGGGGCTGTGGCTGACAGCAGCGGTGGGTGAGGGGGGCGGATTGTAGCAGGAAACGAGAGTAGGCACTTGGGGAGAGCTGGTCCGATGGTGGAGGTGGGGAGGAAGGCTCATCTTGCTCCTGCCTGGTGCTTGGCTGAGACACTGAGCAGTGGCGACACGGAGGGGCCCTCCCCAGGGTGAATGTCCCTGTGGCTCAGAACTGCACTCTCAGTTTAGCCTGTCCCTCCGACTCACTCATTCCCTCTCATCAACTATCCCAGCTACACATCCACATGCATCCATTAACCATCCATCCATTCACTCATTCATTCATCCTCAGCATTTATTCATCCATGTAACCATCTGCTCAGTCACCTAGCCAGGTACTCAATCTTCCAATTCCAACCAAACCCATCCAGCTATACTCCACGATACAGCCACTCACTCACCATCCACCCATCCACTTACTCATCCACCCACACATTCACTCATCCATCCATCCATCCATCTGCCCACCCATCCATCCACCCATCCATCCACTCACCCATTCACGCATCCATCCATCCATCCATCCACTCATCCATCCATCCATCTACCCATTCATCCATCCATCCATCCATCCATCCACTCATCCATCCACTCATCCACCTCCAACTAATTACTCATCCATTTAACTACCTGTCCATGTCTGTATGTGTTCATCCATTTGACCACTCATCTATTTACCACCCACATATTCACCCCACCCACCCACCCTCTGACCCACCTTCTCATTCTTCAAGTCACTGATTTATCCACTAATGAGTCTACCCATCTACCCACTAAACAAATCACCATTCAACAATGATTGCTGAGCCCATTGTGTGCAAGGTAGAAGCAGTTGACAAGCCATCACCAGCGCTGGGAAAGCCCACTTCCATTCTGCAAGATGAAGAAGTCACGGAAAGTAAGCACTGTCTGATTCTGGAGCCCAGGTGAGGAAATGACTCAATCTGGAAAATTCAGGAAGGGCTTATTAGAAGCAAAAAACATCACAATTAGCCAGACAGATACAAGAAAGCCACATATACAGACATGGCCATGTACACATACACACATAGACATGTACAGACATGGCTGGACCAGGGAGCTCAGTGGCCACACTAGCTGCTGATGTTGGGTGTGTGTGGTGACAGGTGAGCCCTGGGTTGTGGTGCTGGGTGTGTGTGGTGACAGGTGAGCCCTGGGTTGTGGTGTTGGGTGTGTGGTCACAGGTGAGCCCTGGGTTGTGGTGTTGGGTGTGTGTGGTGACAGGTGAGCCCTGGGTTGTGGTGTTGGGTGTGTGGTCACAGATGAGCCCTGGGTTGTGGTATTGGGTGTGTGTGGTGACAGGTGAGTCCTGGGTTGTGGTATTGGGTGTGTGTGGTCATAGGTGAGCCCTGGGTTGTGGTGCTGGGTGTGTGTGGTCATAGGTGAGCCCTGGGTTGTGGTGTTGGATGTGTGGTCACAGATGAGCTCTGGGTTGTGGTGTTGGGTGTGTGTGGTCACAGGTGAGTCCTGGGCTGACGTGTTGGTGTGTCATGTGCCTTGTGTGGTCACAGGTGAGTCCTGGGCTGGCATGTTGTGTGTATGGTCACATTTGGATGTTGCAAGGGTAGCTTAGGAAGGCAAAGCAGCTCGCATCCACAGCCCTCCAGTCCTGTGTGTCTCCCTGAGCCAGTTCTGACTTGTGTCATTTCACTGTCCTCGACTGTGGAGATCCTGAAGGTGTGCAGCAGGGTGGCCTCGGGGACCTGAGTCCTGCGGCTGCCTTCTCCCCCACAGACAGCATGATTCATTCTAAGTCCTTCATGATCATTCTTCACTGAATTCATTTTTCAATTTATTCACACATTTTGCTTGTTACTCACAAATTTATTTTTAGGCTTGCAAAATTGAAATTTTTTTCCTTATAAAATGTGAAAAAAGAGACATTTAAATCCCTCAGCACTGTAGAAGTTGTCCCCATGCTTGCATCCACAGGTGACCCCAGCAGGTCCTCACCCCAGAGATGGCCACATGGTAGGGCATGCCCATAAGGTGTGGTCCTGCCGCTGGGGTGCGCAGAACGGGCATCGTGGCTCCGTGATGGATCTTTCTGAGCGGCACGTGGCCTTCCCTGTCCTCTTCTTGACAGTGGGTGCGGAAGGGGCTGTTGGCAACGAGGGGCTTCACTGAGCCTCCCCGGGCACCTGCCAGCCTGTGATGAGGGACGCACCTTGTGCGCTGTGGCCCCAGTGTCTCTGGGGATTCAAGCGGCCCACTGTGTTGGCTTTCTCAAGGCACATTCTCTGTGGGCCCTTGGCCAGCAGCCAAGGCCAGCCACGTGGCTCTGCCGCTGTCTGGCCCCCCAAGCTCCCAGAGGCTTCATGGCTCCCACAGCAGCCACGGGGAGTCGCACTGGTGCCCTGACCAGCCACAGTATGCTTGCTAACAGCCTTTGCCAAGGTTGGGCCTCAGTTGACAACGAGGCAGCCAGTTGGGCCCTAATGCAGGGCGACTGGGTCCTGGGACCCTGACCTACACACAGTAAAAGACTCACGGGAACAAAAAGCAGAGGTTGAGGGGCCAGCGGAGATGACCAGCAGAGACAGCCGGGGCAGATGGCAGGGTTGACCCTGCCACCAGCCTTGGGTGTGGCCAGCCCTGCCCACGCTTGGTCTGGGGCTTCGAACCTCAACCAAATAGAAGTTGGCCCAGGTCACTGTTCCCCTGAGTGGGGCAACATGGAGTGAGGAGAATGTGGAGAGGGGAAATCGGAAACCCTGGGCACCTGGGGACCCCAGGGCTGCCGAAGGATGCCTGGGGGCACCTGGGCACATCTGAGGGTGCCTAGGGACACTTGGGGTCACCTGGCACTGCCTGGAGGTATCTGTGGGTGCCCGGTGACATCTGGGGACTCCTGAGGATACCTGGGGGCGCCTAGGGATGCCTTGGGGTCCCTGGGGGCATCTGAGGGCGCCTGGGATGCCTGGGGGGTGCCTAGGGGCTGTGATGCCCCCGAGGAGCAGCTCCCCACCTGGGACGGGCCAGAAGTCGGGAGGGAAGGGGGCTCATCAGCGGTGTCCTTTGTGGATCCTCTTCAGAGCTGACCCCGTGCCACTTGGTCTTTGGGCTCTGAGAAACGCCAGGCTCTGGGCTGCAGTGGGGACCTCACCCCCCACCGGCCTGCCGCCCACCTCTCCTTGCCCATCGCCGGCAGGTGCAGCTGAAGTTCCACCTGGCTGAGCCATCCCCTACTGTAGTGGTGGGTGTGCTGGCCCCGCTGGCCCCAGCCCTGCGTCTGTGGGAGTGGGGTGGGGGGAACTCCCAGCGCTGTGGATGGCCCCTGTCAGAGCAGCATCATGGCAGCCACGCCCCCACCTCCTTCAAGCCGGCTGGCCACGGCTGGCCGCCCCTGGACACAGCTGCCCTGCAGGGGAGGGGAGACAAGCTCACGTCTTCATTTTCTTTCACAGAGCAAGAAGGATGGCAAGCCTGAGACAAGAGGGGCAGCTGGGGTCAGGAGGAAGCTGGGCAGGCAGACAGCGTCCGCCAGGTTTCCTAGCCACTACGCTCCACAGGCCGGGGCCAGTGCAGCAGCGCGGCACGCCTTGGGTCTTCAACGTCCCAGGCTACAGAACCGCAGAAATGTGTGTTGGAGCTGGGCTGGGGCCAAGCCCGGAGACCCTAAGGAAAGCCAGACAGGGTTCGCGAAGTCAGAGGCACCAAGGCAAAGCCCCTCGGCCTCCACTGGCCCGGTTCTATTATGGCCTGGGTTGTCCTGGTTTTTCAGGGGAGCCAGGACACTTTCACCCAAAAATAGTCCGAAGCAGTTGTGGGAAAGTCCCGCAGAGTCAGAGGTGCCCACCAGGCTCCCGGGAGCAGCCTCTGTGGACTGGCCGCTCAGCCGTGAGCCCGACCCTGCCCCGGAGCTGGGCAGCCAGGGGCTGGCAGAGCCTCACCCACAGCCTGGTGCAGTTACCGATGGAGCCGGCCGCCCCGCCCCCTGCGCGTTCTATTTCGGGCCTGAGCTCAGGGACTGAGCGCTAACAAGGCCGCCTTCTTTTCACTCGGAGCGAGTCGTGAACAAGGACGGGCTGATGTGGGTGTTCCGGGCTGGGTCAGCATTTGTTTCTGCTCCTGGTCGTTCTGTTTCCTCTTGAATGACCGTGAGACTTCCCCAAGGAGGGGCGCAGATCGCCTTCCGCCAAAGCCGAGCTCTGGGTTTCCAGATTCATTTGAGAGACGGGGGACAGAGCGGCTGAGCCCATCTGCTTGTTCACTCTCCGATGCCTACAAGACTGGGGCCGGCTGGGGCCGGCTGGGGGCAGAGCTGGGCAGCGGGAACTGCGGGGTCTGGCACGAGGGTCAGGAGCCAGTGCCAGGAGGCATCCCCAGCTCTGCCGGGTGGTCGCTGCTGGGAAGCTGGAGGGAGGAGCCAGATCTGGAGCCGAGGCCAGACATGCCAGGAGGGCTGCAGGTGCTCTTCCTGCCTTTAAGTCCCCAGGCTGGGTCCCTGTCTCAAAGGACAGCTTTATGCCACCCCGTTTGCCACACCAACTTTCCACCAAGCAGAGTCCATGTGCCAACCAGTCGTGATGCCACGGATCCCACTTGACCATGCGACACGGACTGAGGAGCAGAGTGGGGACTGCACTGAGGGCTGCGGCTGGAGCCAGAGGAGCCATCGGGAGGGCTGTGGGGATGGGCAGTTGAGTCAGCTGATCAATGAGCTGTCGTTGACGCTGAATGCCAGGAGCAGCGGCCTCCCACTGGGATCAGATGAGGCTCCCGTGACGTCTGGCGATGCCACGTGGGGACCTTGGCTTCCGAAGTCTGAAGCAGTTACAGGTGATCTTTGACACCCAGCACAGGAAGCGAGGGAGGGAGCCAGGAGGCTGTGGACCAGAAGGCAGGCGGGCCAGGCGCCCTTGCCCAGGAGCGTGGTTTGCAGAAGGTGGACGTGGGCAGCGCCCTACGGGCAGTCAGGCTGTCCTGGAAGGGCTTCCGTCTGCGGAGCCCCCGTGCGCTTACCTGGCTGGGAGAAACTGCGGTCAGCCTGCAAGCACTTGTTCTGGAGTATTCTTAAAGATCTGGGTTGTCCCTAGCAACCGCTGAAAAGCAAACCAAGTAACAGCATGAGGCGAACAGGGGGGCAGGTGGGGGCAGGAGCCTGGGGTTTCCACTGCTGGGGGGTGTTAAGGTCACCCTGTGCATGCATGTAGGGGTGTGAGCATGTGTGTCACACATGTACTTGTGAGCACGTGTCCCATATGTGCTCACGTGTCCTCACAAGCACAGGGGTGTTCGTGTATGCACAGGTGCTGGCTCCCATCTGTCGGCCCCGTCCTGGCTGTGGCAACCAGTGAGTGATGGGAGGACCCTTCCTGGGCCTGTCAGGCTTCAGTGGCCTCCTCAGTGGCTTTGCTGCCCTCCCCCACAATCCAAGGGACAATTCTTTAAATCTGTAACCGCTGAGATAACCGTCAAATGTTTTCCCTACACGAAGAGCTGGCAGCCCCCAGCTCCCCCTTGCGCTGCCTCCCTCCACTCTGACTGTGGAGCCTGCAGGGGCTCTGTGGGGTCTGCCCAGGGATGGGCGAGGAAGAGCCTGCCTCGTGGAGGTTTCCAGGGGCGCGGGGTGCCCATTGGATGTCTGACCACCACTGCAGGGTCTTGCCAAGCCTTGGCTTGCCCTCCAGGCTGAGTGAGCCTTCGGCCAGCAGCTGAGGCCCACCGCACAGTGCTGGCTGCGGCAGGACCCCGGCTCCCAGCCGCTGCAGGAACCTGCCCCGTCCCTGGTCTCTGCTGATGGAGTGCAGGAAGGCCAGAGCTGCCAGCTCACCCCCAGAACCCCTCCCGGACAAAGGTGTGCGAGTCTACAGGCAGCTCCGTGGCAGCTCCGATGGCGTGGCAGGCATGTGTGGCAGCTCCGATGGCGTGGCAGGCATGTGTGGCAGCTCCGATGGCGTGGCAGGCAGCTCCGTGGCAGCTCCGATGGCGTGGCAGGCATGTGTGGCAGCTCAGATGGCGTGGCAGGCATGTGTGACAGCTCCGATGGCATGGCAGGCAGCTCCGATGGCGTGGCAGGCATGTGTGGCAGCTCCAATGGCGTGGCAGGCATGTGTGGCAGCTCCGATGGCGTGGCAGGCATGTGTGGCAGCTCCGATGGCGTGGCAGGCAGCTCCGTGGCAGCTCCGATGGCGTGGCAGGCATGTGTGGCAGCTCCGATGGCGTGGCAGGCACGTGTGGCCACAGGAACCTGCAGTGTGACTCCACCAGGGGCTCAGTGATGGTCCTGGATAGTTAATCAGGGGCCAGCATTGCGCAAAGGTAAGACCCACAGAGCAATCTCCCTGTGTTCTGGCTGCTCCGCTTCCCGTCCAGCGCCCTGCTGATGGTCTGGGAGAGCAATGAGGCCTGCTCCTGGCTTCAGCCTGGCTCAGCGCTGGCCGTCACAGCCATCCAGGGAGCGAGCCAGTGAATGCAAGAAATCTCTCTCTGTTTCTCCTTCTCTCTTTAGGTAACTCTGCCTTTCAAATAACTAACTAAACTGGGGGGACAAAAAAGATTTAATGAACCTTACGTGCCTATGGCTGTCGGAAGGGTGCCTGTGGCTCGGGTCCTGACCTTAGCCAGTGGCGTCTCTGGCTAACCTTCACTCACAATGACCTTTGCTAGTTTCAGGTTGGGTTTGGGTTCTGTTAGTGGGGAGGGGAGAGGAGGGGAGCATAGGGGTCCAGGGTCCAGTACAGGCCAGGGGTGTTCCATGGCCCTTCACCACCAATCCTGGTCACCATGTCCCTTCGGTAGCGCCAGGTGCCAGCTGGCCTCTGGCGGGGCCTTCACCTCTGACCCTCAGCACCTGTCACAGTGGCAGGTGAGGCTGTGTGTGTCACAAACTCCCCCACACTGCTGCCCACAGTGGGCACAGTGGACAGTGGGTACTCCAGGTCTGACGGTAGTGGTGGTCCCAGAAGTGTCTCCTGGTCACCCAGCTGGGCAGAGCTGGCGCACTACCGCCCTAGGTAGGTGCCGTGGGTGGGGCGCCTGGCATTCTTGGGGAGCACAGACGTGCCCCACCCCTTCCACAGGTGCTCTGCCCCGGCCGTAGCGGCTCCCCGGCTCTGGGCTGGGTCTCCCTGGATTAGAAGTGAGGCCGGGTCTGCTAAGGGACGCAGGTGTCCCGAGTGAGGGAACTCCAGGAGGTTTGTGGAAATGTGTATTATTAACAGTGATGTGTGCAGCTGAACATATTTTTGCACCAAAATAAAATCACCTTTCTATCCCATTCCATAAATGTTCTAAATTCCCTCATATAGGCATGTGTCTATTTCTGGGGCTTTTATTTTGTTCCACGTGTCTAGCTGCTCTTCTGTTTTAGTTGCCTTGTGTCACTATAAATACAAAATTTAAGAGCAGGGACTGACGGTGCTTCACGGTGCGGGGCCCATGGTGTCTGATGGGGCAGAGGGCAGTGCAGGGACACGGCACGAGGCCCGGCAGGAGCCGAGACACAGGAGACACGCCTGCTCACACATGGCTGACACAAAAACATGCCTACTCACACATGGCTGACACAGGAGACATTCCTGCTCACACATGGCTGACACGGGAGACACGCCTGCTCACACATGGCTGACACGGGAGACACGCCTGCTCATACATGGAGACACGCCTGCTCACACATGGCTGACACGGGAGACACGCCTGCTCACACATGGCTGACACGGGAGACATGCCTGCTCACACATGGCTGACACGGGAGACACGCCTGCTCACACATGGCTGACACGGGAGACACGCCTGCTCACACATGGCTGACACGGGAGACACGCCTGCTCACACATGGCTGACACGGGAGACACGCCTGCTCACACATGGCTGACACAGGAGACACGCCTGCTCACACATGGCTGACACGGGAGACATGCCTGCTCACACATGGCTGACACGGGACACGCCTGCTCATACATGGCTGACACGGGAGACACGCCTGCTCACACATGGCTGACACGGGAGACACGCCTGCTCACACATGGCTGACACGGGAGACACACCTGCTCACACATGGCTGACACGGGAGACACGCCTGCTCACACATGGCTGACACGGGAGACACGCCTGCTCATACATGGCTGACACGGGAGACACGCCTGCTCATACATGGCTGACACGGGAGACACGCCTGCTCATACATGGCTGACACGGGAGACACTCCTGCTCACACATGGCTGACACGGGAGACACTCCTGCTCACACATGGCTGACACGGGAGACACGCCTGCTCACACATGGCTGACACGGGAGACACTCCTGCTCACACATGGCTGACACGGGACACACCTGCTCACACATGGCTGACACAGGAAGCGTGTTTGCTCACACATGTCTGTGACATGGGAAACACATGACTGACACGGGAAATGTGCTTATTCACACATGGCCGTGACAAGGGAAACGCACTTGCTCACATACATCTGTGACACGGGAAGCACATTTGCTCACACGTTTGTGACATGGGGAACACGCCTGATCACACACATGGCTGACACGGGAGACACGCCTGCTCACACATGGCTGACACGGGAGACACGCCTGCTCACACATGGCTGACACGGGAGACACGCCTGCTCACACATGGCTGTCACGGGAAGTGTGTTTGCTTGTACATGTCCGTGATGCAGGCTTGCTTACACATGTCTGGCACAGGAAACCCACTTGCTCACACATGTCTGTGACGCAAGAAACATGCTTATTCACGCATGTCGGCCGCACACCCACTTGTGTCATGGCGCAGGCCACAGTGTGGTGCGTGTGGCTTGTGATTTGATCCTGGCCCTGACAGCCCTGCCCAACCACCTCCCAGTGGCACCACCTGCCTGCCACATGCCATAAGCACTAGGTGACTTCAGAGCCGCGGTCTGAGGCTCTCGGGAGCCCTGGAGCCTGCACAGCCCCTCAGCAGCCCAGGCCTGGCTGGCCGCAGGGCCGGACTCATTCCACCTTCTCTTCTCCCGGAACATCCCCACCAGGTCCTCTGACTTTGTTCCACGTGAACTTGAACAAGAAGCCAGCCCTTCCGGCTGTGCAGCTGCTGGCGTTTCACCGGAATTACAGACCCGGCGAGGAACCCGGCTGCCTGGCTGTACGTCTTCGTCCACCTGCGAACGCGGCCTATCACTCCATCCACTTCCTGTGCGCTTCCGAGGTTTATAACCCCCTTTCCTAGTTTCTGTCTCCCGAGATTCATTCTCCAGGAACTCAGAGTGCACTGGGCTTCGGTAAATCATTTCTTCTATGACTTTTTCTGGCGCATAAAACACTTTCTCACTTTAGATATGTGTCTTTAAAAAGAAGACTTCCTTGTTTTTATCTGAAAGGCAGAGTTACAGAGAGGAGGAAAAGTGGGGAAAGAGTCTTCTCTGTCGGGGCAATCTCCAAATGGCTAGAGCTGAGCCAATCCGAGCCCAGGAGCTTCTTCTGGGTCTCCCACGTGGGCGCAGGGACCCCCACATTTGGGCCGCCCTCTGCTGCTGGGAAATGCAATGGCTAGGACTAGAACTGGCACCCAGTGGGGATGCCGGTGCTGGCAGGTGGAGCATTAGCCTGTTGAGTCACTGTGCCGACTCCTGAATGTAATAGGTCTTGAATCCAACAAAGCCACACATGCCCCGATCGAGTTTGGCTGGAGTGGGCAGCACCTGCAATCGTGTCCGCAGGAGAGCCGTGGCGGCATCTTCACACCCGGTGCCCGCTGTGTGGTTGGTTCAGCCTCTTACACTGCCCTGCCCAGGGCCTTCCTCCCCCTCTCTGCTTTGTTACTCTGGGTCGCAGAAAGGCTGTCTCCCCTTGGGTTCTAGAGCTGCTGGGAGGCGTCTGGCTCATGGTTGAAACTCAGTCTTGGTGGCCTGTGTGGCTTCCGTGTGGCTCCTGTGTTGGGGGGGGCGGCGTCCTGCCCATCCTGCTCCCCTCCACACTCCCGTTTCCATGTGGGGGGCAAAGCCACAGGAGGATGAGCCCGGGTGCCTCTGCTGCTCCCCGTGTCCCGGGGGTCCCCTCGTGACTGCCTGGGAGGTTGGTGTTTCCGACGTTTTACTGGGAAATGTTGCTGCTATAATCTGTGTGAGGCTGGCCTATAATTGTTCTCATAATGTCCTTGTCTGGTTTTGACATCAAATTGTGCCGGCACCAAAAAAAGAAAAAAAAAAAAAGAGCCAGGTATTTTATTTGCTTTTTTTGGAGTCTCTGGAACAATTTGTATAAGAAAACAATTTTCTGTTCTGTGAAGCTTTTGTGAAACCCTCCCTGAAAAATCTCCAGAACCTTCTGTCCCGATGCATGCTGCAGTTTGCCTAGAGCCCTGTTGTCTCCGAGTTCCTAAGTTTATTGGCTCGAAGCTGGTGCCAGAGTCCTGAGGCCTGGAGCCAGTTCTGCTGCACCCGTGGCTTTGAACTTGGCTTGGTTTTTCCCTCTCACCCTCATCTTTCCACACAATTTTTCTATTGATTTTCAAATAAAACTGCTCTGGTTTTATTGATTCTCCTCCTTTCGCATTTCGTCCGTTTCTTGTTTTGTTTGTTGGCTCCGTTCTTACCCTCTCTGTCTTCTTGCTCTTCCACGAGCCAGGAGCTGCTTGCATGCGCAGCTCAATATTTTAAGGCCTCAGTTTTTAAAATGCACTCGAGCTGTTTGTTTGCTTGGAATAGACTGGGCTGTGTCGCATTCTCTCTGCCATGAGGCAGTGTTTCTGGTATTCTGAGTTGTTCTTTAATTCATAAATTGTATTTATCTTGGCACATCTTAGTCTACCTACCTGTTGTTTCTCTGCTATGTGGCTTTTTGTGTATCTCTATTTTGTTTTACTAGAAATGAAAGGCGAGTGTGAGAGCAAGATCTCCCATCCACTGGGTCAAATATTCATAACAACATGGACGGGCCAGGCCCAAGTCAGGAACCTAAAACAATCCGACTATTCCAGGTAGATGGGGGAAGCACCGACATGGCCGTTACATGCAACTCCCAGGGTGCACCTGCTAACTCCCAGCATGCACCTGCTGTTTCCCAGCGTGCACCTGCTAACTCCCAGCATGCACCTGCTGTTTCCCAGCATGCACCTGCTAACTCCCAGCATGCACCTGCTAACTCCCAGAGTGCACCTGATAACTCCCAGCATGCACCTGCTAACTCCCAGCATGCACCTGCTAACTCCCAGCGTGCACCTGCTAACTCCTAGCATGCACCTGCTGCCTCCCAGCGTGCACCTGCTAACTCCCAGCATGCACCTGCTGTTTCCCAGCATGCACCTGCTAACTCCCAGCGTGCACCTGCTAACTCCCAGCATGCACCTGCTAACTCCCAGCATGCACAATGGCGGGACGCTGGAGGCAGAGGGGAGTCTATGCACCTTGGTATGAGATGCAGGTGCCTCAAGGGGCAAAAATGCCTGCCCCCTGACATCTGTAAATATTGTTAAATCAGCCACTGTGGACTTTGTTCAGTGTCTTTGCTTCAGTGTTGCAGTTTCTGTGTCGGGTCATTGGTTATGGTCCTCAGACTTCTCTCACGCTCTCTCCCCTCCACTTTGAAAGCTACTCCATTGTACCTGCTCGCATCTTTCAACGAGTACACTGGAGCTGCCAACAGCCCAGCTTTTTCCTAGCAAGGCCTGAGGTCGCTGGATGCTTTCCTTCCATTCCTGCTCGTCCTCATCCTACGTTCTCTGCAGTTTCAATCCAGAATCACGGCACGTCTGTGCTGGCTTCTTTGCTCAGTTTGTCTCTGGGGCCACTCCCGCCCTTGGGTTTAGACTTCTGGTTGCGGAAACGCATCCTTCAGCAGGTTTCTCAGCAGAGGGGGGCTGGCTCCACTTCACCCGGCTCCCACGCGTTCTGTCCTGAGCAGCTCAGCCCTGGAGCTGGCTTACTTCTTCTGGCATGCTTCATTGCCAAGGGCACCGTGCATGGCGGTCTCATCATCGTGTTTAAGCAAGACGTGTTTCCTGGGCAGTAACTCGCGTATTCTCTCTTCCTCCGCACTGAGCTGGGATTCTTCCGAGTTTCTCGTGTTCAGCCGCCCAGCACTGCGTGTGCTTCCTAAGGTGGCTGAAAACTTCGGTGTCTTCAACCAATCTCAAAACGTTGATGGCCACGCTCTCTTCGACAACGTCTCTCCGCTCTTGACCTTGTGGCATCTCAGGGTCTCTCTCGGGGCTTCGGCACGGAGCCCTTCGTGCAGTGTTTAGAGTGGACTTGGCGCCGTCTGCCCGCCTCCCCGTCCTCTGGCCGGGCTCAGATCTGCTGTCAGTCAAAAACAACCGCGAGATCTATTTTGTGTTTGCTTGTTTCTTTCTAGTAATCTTTAATTGGATTTTCTATTTTAAAAATCGACCCGATTTTACTTTTGTGTTTGTAATCCCTCCTGAGTTCCTGAGTGATCTTCCTTTGTTCTCTTCCTGGGATTAAAAAAAATTTTTTTAGATAGGTTTTTTTTTTTTAAGATTTATTTATTTATTTGCAAGGCAGACTTACACAGAGCGAGGGGTAGAAGCAGGATGAGAGATTTTCTATTTGCTGCTTCACTCTGTAAATGGCTGCCACCTCCGGGGAGGCTGGGGCTAGAAGCCTCATCCAGGTCCCATGTGTGTCCGGGGGCTCATGCGTGTGCGCATGAACCTGTGGACACACTGATGGTAACATGGGGAGTGTGTTCATGTGTGTTCACGTTTGTGCGCATGAACCTGTGGACACACTGATGGTAACATGCAGAGTGTGTGTTCATGTGTGCTCACGCGTGTGCGCATGAACCTGTGGACACACTGATGGTAACATGGGGAGTGTGTGTTCATGTGTGCTCACGCGTGTGCGCATGAACCTGTGGACACACTGATGGTAACATGGGGAGTGTGTTCATGTGTGTTCATGTGTGCACATGAACCTGTGGACACACTGATGGTAACATGGGGAGTGTGTTCATGTGTGTTCATGTGTGCACATGAACCTGTGGACACACTGATGGTAACATGGGGAGTGTGTGTTCATGTGTGCTCACGTGTGTGCACCTGTGCCTGTGGACACACTGATGGTAACATGGGGAGTGTGTGTTCATGTGTGCTCACGTGTGTGCACCTGTGCCTGTGGACACACTGATGGTAACATGGGGAGTGTGTGTTCATGTGTGCTCACGCGTGTGCGCATGAACCTGTGGACACACTGATGGTAACATGGGGAGTGTGTGTTCATGTGTGCTCACGCGTGTGCGCATGAACCTGTGGGCACACTGATGGTAACATGGGGAGTGTGTGTTCATGTGTGCTCACGTGTGTGCACCTGTGCCTGTGGACACACTGATGGTAACATGGGGAGTGTGTGTTCATGTGTGCTCATGCGTGTGCGCATGAACCTGTGGACACACTGATGGTAACATGGGGAGTGTGTGCTTGTGTGTGTGACGGGGCGAGGGTGTGCTTGTCCGCAGCAGCTGCAGCCAACCGAGTCCGCAGGCAGGCAGGCTCACAGCTGGCAGGTTCCAGCTGGCGTTTGGGCTGTGTGGCTGTCAGACCTGCAGGAGGCCACAGCGCTCACCTGGGGCTCCAGGTGGAACTGTGGGCATTTCCCAGGCTGAGAAGACACGGGCACACACCCAGGGGGCAATTCTCTGGGAGCATCCTGCAATTTTGACACCCAGAGGTGCTGTTGGGAGTGACAGAAGTCAGCAGCTTCCGGTCCATTAGCTCATCCATTCACGTCCAAGTGCTCCGGGGCCTCAGTAGTATGGACAGGGCTGGGGCGGGGGGGGGGGGGGGGTGAGGCGCTCCCAAGCTCAGGAGCAGGGGTGCTTGCTTCTGCCCGAGCTTTGCAAGGGGACAGAGGGCACCGTGCTGCACCGCCTCCTCGTGTGTGGCTCCTCCCCAGGACACGCAGCACCGGTGCCACATCCCAGGGTCCCCACGTGCAGTGTCCAAGCACCGTGTGCCCAGCCAGCCCCTTCTGCAAACATGGCTGCCTTTGTGTTGTTTTCAGCCTAGCCTAAACCCCGTCCTATAACGATGGGCTGAGTGAGCAGGTGCGCTGCTCGGGGATGGGGTGTCACCTGAACTGCCACTGCGCTTGGCAGGCCTCCAAGCAAAGACCTCAGCCCCCAGCGCTCACCCGTGCCACGTCTCTAAGGATTCCTGTGAAGGGTGGACGATGCACATGGCAAGGAAAAGCTGCACACAGATCCTGGGACTTAACACCCAAAGGAACTTTTAAAATCCTATTCTCCACCCAGTGTTTAAGGTTCTTTTGTATGCGGCCCCTGCTGGCTGGAACCGCTGTTGCTCACAGTACATCTTATAGTCCAGCTTCCAAGCCCCTTAGCAGGCCCCTGGAGCACCTAGCAGGCCCAGGAGTACCTAGCAGGCCCCTGGAGCACCTAGCCGACCCCTGGAGCTCCTAGCAGACCCTGGAGCACCTAGCAGACCTGGAGCACCTAGCCAATCCCCAGAGCACCTAGCAGACCCGGAGCACCCAGCAGTTCCCTGGAGCACCTAGCGGGTGCCAGAGCACCTAGCTGACCCCTGGAGCTTGGAAGCTGAGCTCTAACTGAGGTCACGAGCTGAGCGGAGCCCATGGCGGCAGATGCTGCACACCGGTTGCTCCAGCCAGGGGCAGTGGCCTCCTTTCTTTGCACAAGATTCTGTTTTGTCTTCTGATGCTTGTGGTTGGCAGAACAATGGTCTCTCCGAAGACATCTACATCCTGACTCTGGAAACCAGTGAGCTTATTGCCATAAATGGGAAATCAAGAGAATTAAAGACGCAGATAGCATTGAAGTGGCTTTCACCTTTGTGTGGCCTGCTTTACCTGGAGGCTGTATCATCGTCCGGGAGGTTCATGAACATGCTGGAGGGTTTGGGGGGTGGGCAGCATGTGAGTTGCTGCTGGGGCGGCCTGTGTGCCCCACTGGGGGGCCTGCTCTGCACCCTGGCCACCCTGTTTCGGATCCACCTTCCTGCTGAGTGTAGCCTGGGAGGCACCCATTGGCTGCCGGTTCCTAGCACGCACCGAAATCTGGCATTCACCGGGCACCTTGGCAGCAGGGGAGACCCCTGCAGGGTGAGGTCTGCTTGGCACCCATGCTGGGGTACTCAGCCCTGGGGCCAGAGGCTCTGAACTGGACCCTATGACATCAGAGTGGGCATGAACCACTGAGCCCCCAGCTGCAGACCCCTCCCCCCAGGTCTTACTCCTCTCAACAGGGCGTGGGGTCGGCCTCGCCTCGCGCCCCACCGACCGCACAGGAGCACAGCTTACAAGACTGCCAGGACTCCTAAAGGAGAGACCCTCAGCATCCACACCTGCGCCGTCGCTCAAGGCCCCAGCCCCTTCCCGCCAGCCTTGCCAGCCTGGCCCTCCACCACCCTCCTCCTGTGGTATGAGTCACAAAGGGTTAATGTAAAAATAGCCTTCCTTCAGGCACCCCAGAGTCCCTCTGCAGGTTCCCATGGAAACTGAGCACTGCAACTCCGAAGAATTTCTTAAAGTTAGCCCCAAATTTCATCCTCTGAAGATTGAGGGTCATCCTGCTTTGTGGTTTAGGAAAAAATGTTTTCAGGAAGTTTTTCTTTTTCTCGACCTTAATAAAATCCCACCTACCCTCTGTCCTCCCCCGCGAGCGCTCAGAGCTGCTGTTTTTTTAAAGAATCCAGGGGAATGCTCTCCCTGCCACACCAGCCCTGAGGGTGTTTTGATGCTTTTTTTTTTTTTAAGTCCTTTTAAAGCCAACTTCCTTCTCAGCAAGCTCCCAGGGATGCAGCACAAGAGGTCTCTCTCCTTCAATTGAGAGCAATCTGCCGTTACCCCTGGGGTTAGATTTCCGGAAATTGTCCACTGAGAAGAGCAGCTGGGTCACTGCCAAGCCGCAGCAGGGACATCCCAGGGGACCTGGAGCCCAGAGCACCTGCCTGGCCTGTCACTTTCCGGTTCAAACAATTGCCCTTGGTCACAGGAAGCGTCTTCAGGCTGCAGAGTCCAGCCGTGTAGCCAGGCCTCTGGTCACTGTAGCCGGATTCCATCCAGGACAGGCTGTCTGTGGTGGCTGCAGGGCAGGCCGCCAGGGCAGAGTCCAGAGTGCCCCACCTCCCTCTGCCCAGGCGCCACCCCAGAGCCTGGCTCTGCCCCTCCTCGGAGCCCTCCTTGGCTGCCAGACCCCCTGGTGGGGGGGCGGGTGAAGGGGCAGATGGCCCTGGGAGGCCAGCCTGCTGCCCAATGCCAGCAAGCATGACCTGACATGAACTTCCATCTGTAGGCTGTGGAGTGGCCTTTCCCCGGGAGGTCTGGTGGCTCAGGCACCAATCCCTGTCCTGCCATGTGCTGGTTTGGGTCGTCTTGCCCTGCGTGTCTCTGTAAGAACCTGCAGAGCGAAGGCCGTGGGCTCCTGACCCTGGGGTCTCCATTTACTGTCCTCCACTCCCTGTTTACAAGGCTGTCGGCCCCGGAAGGGCGGGAGGACAGAGAGCCCAAGCTGTCCCCATTGCTGCTCCTAGAGCCCACCCTGTCCCCGGGGCCCACCCTGCCCCCGTGGCCCACCCAGCCCCCGGGGCCCACCTGTCCCCTCGGGCCCACCCTGTCCCTGGGGCCCACCTGTCCCCGGGGCCCACCCTGCCCCCCTCGGGCCCACCCTGTCCCTGGGGCCCACCCTGTCCCCTCGGGCCCACTCTGCCCCCTCAGCCCATGCCCTCTCCCTGTGTCAATCATCTTGAATAAAGGCTTCCTTGCTGCTGGAAGGAATACTAGAATCATTGCTTCTCAAACAGCATCCAAGGGAGACCTTCAGAAAGTTGGTGAAACTTTGAGCCAGCAGACACTTTACGCTGGTTGGAATGCGAGAACCAGAAGTGTTGAAATGCTTGGACAACGTGTACGAAGGAAAAATGGAATGGGTTTTCCCTTTGCAACAAAAAGCAATGTATCTTTTCATTGCGTTTTTTCATGAGCTTTTTTGAAGTGTCCACTTCAAGGAAGGACATGGAGGGAGACACCCCGAGGGGGAGGACCAGGTGGGGTGACCCTCCATGAGCTGGGAGACACCCCGAGGGGGACAGCCTTGGGGAGGACCAGGTGGGGTGACCCTGCACAAGCTGGGGAGCCAGCCCAGCTCGGCTTTGGCTGCCCTGAGCTGTCAGCCGCTTAAACCAGCACACACTGCTCTCCCTCTCCTCCTGGCTTGTCCTCCCGGCCTCCCTTCCGTGGGGCAGGAGGCCAGCCCTGTGGGAGGCTGGGTGCATGGGAGGCCAGCCCTGTGGGAGGCTGGGTGCATGGGAGGCCAGCCCTGTGGGAGGCTGGGTGCATGGGAGGCCAGCCCTGTGGGAGGCTGGGTGCATGGGAGGCCAGCCCTGTGGGAGGCTGGGTGCATGGGAGGCCAGCCCTGTGGGAGGCTGGGTGCATGGGAGGCCAGCCCTGTGGGAGGCTGGGTGCATGGGAGGCCAGCCCTGTGGGAGGCTGGGTGCATGGGAGGCCAGCCCTGTGGGAATGTGTCCCAGGGCGCTAGTCAGAGGGCAGTGAGGGAGGGCTGTTGCCTCAAATGTGTGTGTGTGTGGTGTGGGGGTGTATGGTGTGTGTGTGGCGTATGTATGCATGGGTGTGTGTGTTGTGTGTGCAGTGTGTGAGTGTGTGGTGGGGTGTGTGTGCCATGTGTGAGTGTGAGTGTGTGTGTGTGTGCTCTGTGTGTGGGGGGGTGTGTGTGTGCTCTGTGTGTGAGTGTGTGCTCTGTGTGAGTGTGTGCTCTGTGTGTGTGTGTGCTCTGTGTGTGTGTGTGCTCTGTGTGTGTGTGAGTGTGTGTGTGTGTGTGTGTGCTCTCTGTGTGTGTGTGTGGTGGGGTCCTGTCTGTTGGCACGGGGCTGGCCCTCCTGCACGGGGCTGCTGCCTAGGAGAGACAGCCCGGTGGCGTCCACCAGGCAGCTGCTGGCTGGGGATGGCACCTTCTCCTAGAGGTGCCACCATCGCCACGGAGTCTCTGGGCATGCTCTCGCACCAGGCGAGGTTTGGTTGGACCCCCGGCTGCAGCAGACGGAATTGGCTGGGGAGTGTTCTGCCACGCTGCCGCCTTCGGATGGTGATTTCACGGCCACGAGGAGAGATTGTGGGAATGGAGCCGTTTTCATAAAGCTGGCCTCCTCTGCCACGGGGTGATTGATCCCCACGTGGGGAATTGTTTCCATGGGGCTGGCCTGTGATTGGGCAGAAGAGCCTGGGTGGCTAAGCTCTCAGCTGGCGAGGTGTCGTCGGCCCAGGCCCGGCTGCATGGGAAGTGGGGCTGAAAGCAACGTGCAGAGGAAGCGCAGTGGCTCCCGGGCCGTCTGCTCCCAAGGAGGACAGTCCCCGTGCTGTGTCCTGAGCCGGGCACAGCCTCGGCCCCCGGTGGCTGGTGCTTACTGACCTCTGATGTGCCACACACCCCGCTAGTGGCGACGTGTTGGAGGGCTGGCAGGACAGAGTGGTCGGACACTGTGTGGCTGGGAGGGTCTGGTTCCTGGAGGCTTCGGGGACCCGCTCTGACTGAGGAGAGCTTTGAAACCAGGCACAAGCAGGCTACAGAACCAGTTCAATCCTTGCTGTTGTCCCTGTGTGCCAGGGGATAAGATGCTGTGGGCAGCCGCTTGACCAAGTCAGATCTGAGAGGCTGTGCGCCTGGCCATGCAGTGGGCAGCCCGGGAGGGCCCACACCTACAGCCTTGGCGGGGGCAGGCCAGCACTGACACAGCGGAGTGGACACGTGGCTGCACCGGGTGGAGGTGAGACCCACGTCCCCCCAGCCACCGGAGCACCACTCCTCCAAGACTGCGCGGTGGACAGCCAGTGCCCCTCGGCTAGCTCAGCGCTCTCTACACGTCCAGGAACGCCTTTCATGCCCGCGTAAGGGCTTTCCACAGAAGATGCAGCGGGGAGCGTGGACACAGCATAAAGAATGTGGAAATCAGAACCGGCTCTGTCAGGGCTGTGCGGCAGGTCACTCCGCAGTGGACCTTCCCCAAACCTGAGGGCTGAGGAGCACCTGCTGGGCGGGGAGGGGGACAGCGAGCTGGCAGGCGGGAGTGCCTGGCGACGGCGGTGTGCCCGGGGGAAGTGGTCCTGCTTGACCTGGAGCTCAGGACAGAGCCCCAGGGGCCACCTGCACTTGGGCCTTTCGCCTGGACCTGCTTGGGGATAAGTTCTGTGGCGCAGCGGGCAGCTCTGCCCTGGGCTTCCCATGCAGGCCCCGCGAGCTCCGTGGCGCAGCGGGCAGCTCTGCCCTGGGCTTCTCATGCAGGCCCCGCGAGCTCCGTGGCGCAGCAGGCAGCTCTGCCCTGGGCTTCCCATGCAGGCCCCACGAGCTCCATGGTGCAGCGGGCAGCTCTGCCCTGGGCTTCCCATGCAGGCCCCATGGGTGCAAACGCACACCATGTTAGTTGTTGGGCTGCCAGCGCCCAGGCCACACTGATGCCCTGGGTCAGTGGGGGCCACTGGGGCGTAGTCCTCCCCTGCAGCCCGTCCCAGGCCCTGTCTTCCCCTCGGGCGCCCTCCACAGCACAGGAGCGGCCAGCTTGGAGCAGGCGGCTGGCTTCTCTGATTAATGGAAAAGTCTTCATTCCAGAAAAAGAGCAGAAAAAGTCTTCGCTTGGTGAGAAGTCTCCAAGCAGGCCAGCGCTGAGTCATGCCACACGTGTGACCTCGCCGAGACTTGCTGGCCCCCACCCCCCTCCCCCACCTGACATTTTCTTTCCTCCCAGCTCAGAGAGGGGCCATTTTTCACCCTCTGTAAGCAGCCAGGCTGCTGGGCCTTCATGTCGCTGGGATCAGAGGATGAGGGACGTACAGAAAGCATTGGTTTTGCTGCTTTTAGTCCCGGCCCTGCACGAGGCAGACGGGGTGGTCATTCAGCCCTCGCCTGGCAGCTCCGGCTGCACGTGTGCCCTCGGGAAGGGGCACAGCCCATGGGGTTCCGCCCTCCCTGGGGAGCCCAGCGCGACCCAGCCCCTGCGGTGTCCTCTGTGGACAGGGCTGTGAGCAGATGTGCTGCTTCCTTCTGCGAGGCTGGGCCCCACCTCGGGAGGGGCCCTCAGCCACGTCGGCCTGAGGATGCATTTCCTGGGCGGGATCTGCAGTGACTGCACATGGGTGGGCCATAGAACCAAAGGAAGGAGGGTCCCAGAGAAGTGTCCACCCTGAACCCAAGAGAGCTGTGGCCCATGAGACATCCCTGGCTGTGACCTGTGGGACCTCCCTGGCTGTGACCTGTGGGACATCCCTGGCTGTGACCTGTAGGACCCTCTGACTGTGACCCGTGGGACATCCCTGGCTGTGACCTGTGGGACCCTCCGACTGTGACCCGTGGGACCTCCCTTCCCTGATTGTGACCCGTGGGACCTCCCTGGCTGTGACCCGTGGGATCTCCCTGGCTGTGACCTGTGGGATCTCCCTGGTGGTGGCCCGTGAGACATCCCTGGCTGCTGCCTGCTGCTTGCAATCTGTGCTAAAAGGCACCGCACTGATAATTTACTCCCAGCACGTTCGGGTTGTCCACTGCAGCTGCCACCACTGTCCACCACTGTGACCTGACTTCCTGTTGTGCTGTCCCTGCCAGCCTCCGCCCCGGTGCCCCCGGTGCCCAGTGCACTCGCTGCTCAGGATGCCTCCCCGCTAGGAGAACTGCATCTGATGGCTTGGGGATTGGTGTGTTGCACCCGGACGGTGTCCCACGGTGTATCCACATTGCAACAAGGGTTGTTGCCCCTTGCCAGCTGAGGAAGGGTAGCAGTCCATCGCGCAAGGGACTGTGCTGTGTGCGTCTGGGTTGCTCCAGCCGTGGCTGCTGTGAGGGAGCTCGTGGGGAGCAGAGCAGGGCCCACGCACGTGGCTGTAGGAAGCCGGGCATCAGGGCCGCTGTTTGCAGATTTTCTCAGGTCTTAGCGGGGAGCTGGATGAGAAGTGGAGCAGCTGGGACACACTGGTGCCCATGAGAGACTCTGGCACCTGAGAAGGTAGCTTTAGGCCTGGCACCGCAATGCTGGCCTGTGCTTATAATGTTTGAGATGCCTCAGTAGCCTAAGGGTGGGTGCAGCCCGGGTCCTCGGAAGGTGCCCAGCCAGGCATGGGGCATCCAAGGTGACCTTGATGAGGCTGGTGCCTTCCTGGTCCAGTCAGCTCAGAGCGAGGCAAATTTCCGCAAAAAGCCAGAGGATCGCGGGAGAGCCGAGAAAGACTGGATGCTGGGAGAGACAGGGTGGAAGCACAGGGGCCTGGGAGCACCCTGCCTCCTGATGGGGTTGGATTGGAAAGCATGCACTGCACAGAAGATGCCACGGGACACCACAAGTACACCAACCCACCCAACGGGGTTCAGGAGTGTACCCCTCAACATACAGTCTACACTGCACACTGAAGGTCTACACTGCACACTGTAGGTCTACACTGCACACTGAAGGTCTACACTGCACACTGTAGGTCTACATTGCACACGGAAGGTCTACACTGCACACTGTAGGTCTACACTGCACACTGTAGGTCTGCACTGCACACTGTAGGTCTACACTGCACACTGAGGGTCTATACTGCACACTGAAGGTCTACACTGCACACTGTAGGTCTACACTGCACACTGTAGGTCTACACTCCACACTGAAGGTCTACACTGCACACTGAAGGTCTACACTGCACACTGTAGGTCTGCACTGCACACTCTAGGTCTACGCTGCACACTGTAGGTCTACACTCCACACTGAAGGTCTCCACTGCACACTCTAGGTCTACACTGCACACTGTAGGTCTGCACTGCACACTCTAGGTCTACGCTGCACACTGTAGGTCTACACTCCACACTGAAGGTCTCCACTGCACACTGAGGGTCTCCACTGCACACTGAAGGTCTACACTGCACACTGAAGGTCTACACTCCACACTGTAGGTCTACACTCCCTGTACCTGAAGGTCTATATTCTACCTTCCTTCGTCGATGGAACTCTAGAACACAGGGTACTCACCATCAGTTTAGATTTCTTGGAGTGAGTCACACTGATCTAAATCCTCATAACTTCTCCTTGTCCAACACCAAGTTCATGCTCTCTCCAGGCTGCTCAGAGTCATCTCCTTATGGCTCGGCGTGGGTGACCAGAGCCCAAGCACTTGAGCCACCATTTCCTGTTGTCCTGGCACCTCAGTAGGGAGCTGGCTTGGATGCCGGGATTCGTGGGCAGTAGTCTAAGCCACTGTGCCACATTGCCAGCCTCTATGAATGACAACTCGGCTGTTATTTGCTGCTGGACTTAGTGCTGGTTGCCAATCCTGGGAGGGTGTGATGGGCACCACGGCTCATTGGTCCCTGGAGACCCATTGTCCACACCCAGAGCCCGTCTGCTTCCGCTGGAGCTTCCTGTGTTGCCTGGCGTCTGGGCTGGGCACAGGGATGGCTTCTGTTGCCTCCTTTCCAAGCCACGTGACATTGGCTCTGTCCTGGTTGGACTGTGCTGGGCAGAACCCCACCGCTGCACCACACAGTGGTGGATGCCAACATACACCTGATGTTTATGTGACCATGGTGGCTGTGTCTCTAGGAAACTTTTTCTCTCCTGTGTTTTGATAAGACCACACACCTGAGAATAGCAAAGCAGAATCCTGGATTCTGTGGCTGGTGGAGTGTGTGTGTAAATGGCAGAGAGCTGACGATGACACCAGCTTGTGGGAATGCCGACTGAGGGGCTCCTGACCACGGGGAATCCTGACCACGGGGCTCCTGACCACGGGGCTCCTGACCACGGGGAATCCTGACCACAGGGAATCCTGACCACGGGGCTCCTGACCACGGGGAATCCTGACCACAGGGCTCCTGACCACCACGGGGCTCCTGACCACGGGGCTCCTGACCACGGGGCAACTGACCACGGGGCTCCTGACCACGGGGCTCCTGACCACGGGGAATCCTGACCACGGGGCTCCTGACCACGGGGAATCCTGACCACGGGGCTCCTGACCACGGGGAATCCTGACCACGGGGCTCCTGACCACGGGGAATCCTGACCTTAGGGAATCTTGACCACATGGGAAATCTTGACCACAGCAAACCCTGGCAGCTTCTCTTCTGTTTTGTTTTGTCCCACTCTAAACTATCTTCTCCTGTCCTAGTCTTGATTCTCTATCATGAGACGGATTGAATTTCATTCTATTTTCTTCCATCCAAAATTGCCACCACTCAAAAACGCATGGCCGCTCAGAGCTGGGAAGCAGCAGTTCAAAGCTGTTTTCTCCTTCCCCTGCGGGGCACGTGCTGGCTCCTTTTGGCACTGCCTGCAGAGGTAGGAGTGAGGTGTGGGAGAAGGGAAGGGCACAGGTGACCCCTGGGATGGGCTCTGTGGGAGGGGTGGTGAGTTGGAGACGCTGCCAGCAGCTACATGCAGTGGCCTGGCATCCCAAGGGCAGCCTGGCATCCCAAGGGCAGCCGTGACACACCGCTCACCCAGCAGCCCAGTGCCTCGTGCACGTCTTAGCTGCACGCAGGTGTTCTCGCTGCTGCTAAGAATCCTCCTTCTCTCTGGAGTGCTGCCCCATTTTCCACTCCAGCCTGGCCCTGCTCCCTGAAGGGGACTCCAGGCGGGTAGGGAGGGTCTCTCCGGGTGGGTTTGTAGGTGCCACATGCTCCTGAAGAGCTCCTCACCTTTCCACACCTGCCCGGCTGTGGGAGGAGACTCTGGCTCAGAGTCCGACTCATCGCCGCCCAGAGCGCGGGTGACAGCTGCCCAGGCCACCGTGGTGAAGGCGGCTGCTCTCTCAGGCTCTGCCCTGGCACTCGGTGGCGGATCCTGGGACCTCACTGCTGCTAATGCCTTGCTGTAAGAGTGCCAACTGTCTCTGTAAGCCTCCTCCTGCTTGGCACACTTGCCCATCTCAGCTCTTCACCTGCACAGCACACCTGCCAGCATCCACACCTGCCCGCTCACGTGTCCTGCCCGTCCTCCTGGCGACCACCTGTCTGCTTTCCAACTCTATGGATTTGTCAGTTCTGGATAGTAAATAGAATCAGGCACCATTCCAACTTTTCTATCTGGACTTTTTTGACTTGATAGAGTATTACCTAGCGCGTGCTGGAGCAGGTGCACCTCCTTGCTTCTCTGGAGGGTGGCTGCCGCGTTCTCTGTCCACTCATCAGGCAGCAGGCAGCCAGGCTGGCTGGGCTCTGCTGCCAGCTCCTGTGCCCCACACAGTCCTGTTGGGGCTTCCTTCCGGGGTCTCCTCTCTGACTCCACAACATTCTGGACACAGTGGTGTGGCAGACGGCAGTTAAGGCATAAGATGGCACCCACAGAAGACACATTCAGGTGGTTAGTAAGGCGCTGATAAACAGCAGACATTTCCCGCAGCTTAGCCCAAGGCCTCGTGTCTGTCCCATGACTTTTCCAAGGCTAGGGCAAGTTTTAGCAATGTTTCTCCTGGGTCTGTGACACTGCCGAGTCACTTTATGGTCCTAGGGGACAGAACTCCAAGACTGAAGCTTGGAGGCTGTGACAGAGAGATATAGTGCCCCCAGATGGCCGATGCTCTCACCAATGACCCAGGTGGATGGCTGTGTACTCTCCTTTCTGGGTTCCTGTCATGTGTGTCATTTACCATATTCCAGGTTACCCTCTGCCTCCTTCCCCCATCCCGCATGTGCGTGTGTGCCCGCGTGCGCACACACACACATACACACACACACACACACGTGCGTCACTGACATTCACTCTGCTGTCTCCCTTGGGTTTGGAGAGGCACAGCGGTGTGTGTGTGTGTGTGTGTGTGTGTGTGTGTGTGTGTGTGTGTGCTGGGGTTAGTGGGTCTGGCAGGGATGCCTGAGCTCGCTCGCCCGCGAGGAGGGGTGGGCCCTGTGTGATGTCCTGGTTTTGAGGCCGTGTTGCCCTGGGAGGCTGCTTGCAGGTATTGCATGAGGACACAGTGGTCTGCTCAGTGGCGTAGGGGAGCCTGGTGCCTGCAGGACCCGGTCAGTGAGATGTTTGCAATGAGATGGTTCCTAGAGATTTGTTTAAAAGGCAGAGTTAGAGAGGAAAAGACAGAAATCTTACATTTGTCGGCTCACTGTCCAAATGGCTACTGTGGTCTGAGCTATGCTGAGTTGAGATGAGGAACCAGGAGCCTCCTTTGGGTCTCCCATACAGGTGCAGGGGCCTGCTATTTTCCTGGGTGCGTTAGCAGGGAGCTGGATTGGATGTGGAGTGGCTAAGACTCCAACAGATGCCCATGTCAGAGGTGATAATGCAGGCATCACACTTACCCATGCACCACAGGGCTGACCCCTCAGAGAGAAATTTCAATTCACCAACGAATTATTTATAAATGACAAGGTGTTTCTTCCTCCAGGAAGCCTTCCCTGCTTGTCCCCAACATCCTCCCTGTCCCCTCCTTCCCCCTGCCGCCATCAGGGGGCTTAGTTCTTTGCCTCCTCCACTTGGCCAGCAGCTGCTCGAGGTCCTGGTGAACACACATCCACACACAGGTCGCTTTTATCTCAATGATCTGTATCTCTCCAGGGCCCAGCTGTGAGTGGGAGGGACTGGCCCTCCCCGGCACAGCAAGGGCCTCATCTGCACCAGACCCACTGGGAGTGGCATCAGACTTGCCTGAGCCTGCTGGGGGTGACCTGGGATACACAAAGACTGGCCAGGCTGGGTACCCACGTTGGTGGCATGGGCTGATGGGAGGGGCAGCAGCAGGAACCAGAACAAGGAGCATCAATGCCCCAATCTCCCCCCCCCCCTTCCACACAGACCACATCTGCCAGGGGTAGGTAAGTGATTAAGAATGAGCAGGGGCTAGAAACGTGCAACATGGCTACAGGCTCACCTGAACCCCACTCCATCATATACCTGAACCACACTCCATCATATGCCTGAACCACACTACTTTATGTGCCTGAACACCACTCCATCATGAATGTGAACCCGACTCCCATCAAACACCTAAGTGATGGTTACCGCGGTTACAGGAAGTGGGTGGGCACCACAGTGACCTCAGCCAGAGATCTGGCATGCCCCAAAGTCAGCCAAGGCCAAGTACAAGCCAATGACGGACAAAGGCCAACATTCCCTGTCCTATCAGGACCCAAGCAGGGCTGACGCCAGCACTTACCTACCTGGCCTTTGACTCTGCTACCCAACTTGTCTTTACCACTTGCAGTCCTCCCCTGTTCATTGCTCCACTGCATGGGAAATGCGCAGGAACGGACTTCTAATGTTAGAGGCAACCAAAATGTTAAAAGGTCTACATATGAGAAGTGGTTTGAGTAAGCCAAAAGCAACTTTAATTTAAAGTAAAAAGGAGAAGTTTCTACAAATAACTTGGGCCACACTCCCAGGCCTAGGCTGTGAGGGTCAGTGGGTCTTTTGCAGGCACTGATAAGAATAAGAGCAAGAGCCCATTGTCCCCCGCACCCAGGCTCAGGATGTAAGTAATGGTCAGTGGCCCTGATAAGGGTAAAATAGCCCCATGGTCTGTATTTCACAGATACGTTACCTATTGCTTTGCATCTGTAACCCCATAGCTTAGAATAGTTTTTCTTGTCATGATGAATAGAGACTTGAGGCATTTCGCAGGCCTTTGGTCTTGCCTGTAATTGATTGGAGTGGTTCATATTTGCTTTAAAATGATTGGAGTGTTTGCTGTAACAGTCAAACTGGCCTATAAGAATCTGGCTTGTCCCTAGCTCGGGGTCTTGCTCCATCCACCGGTCCTGTGTGTCCGTGTGAGGAGCTTGACCCTGGCTAGCCAGCTCAATAAACTCTGCTTGCCGATTGCATCCACGTCTGGTTCTTTGCTATCCAATGGAGGGGTGATTTTGAACTCTAACACTCTTTGCATAATAAAGGCCTGTTTGTACTTGGCTGGTATTTTCTTTCTTGGGTGGTGGGCAAATCTAACAGTTTGGTGCCGAAACCTGGGAGGTGGGTTGTAGATCCACTCCCACCTGTGGAGCGTGGGTCTCCCCCTCTTCTCCAAGCCACTGACCTCCTGAAACATTTGCCAGCTCCAGACTGACAGCCGTGAGCCAGGTAAGCCCCCTCTACCTAGCCCCTTCTGTCCCGCAAGTTCTCTCACTGTGTGGTTGTTTGGTCCGGGGAAATCATGACCCCATTTTGGGCTCTCAGTGTGTAGGGAGAAGTCTCATTTACTGATGATTTGCTTTTTGGGCACCTAGTGTGCTGACAGGGCCCCCAGTGTCTAGGAAGGCGTTCCATTCACTGGCCTGTAATCCTCAGACTCCATTGGGATGTCTATTGGCTAATTTCAAAGCATGGGACTAGGCCAAGACTTAGGCTGCAAATGTCTTGGTCCTCAGACAATGATTCAAAATGACTGGCAGAGGTCACATTTAATTTTAACATGCTCACAAAATTGGACAATTTCTGTCACTGCAATGGTGAGTGGTCCAATATGTCTCACTGCAGACTTTTTGGGACCTCCATTCCTGTCCTAAGCTTTGCTCTTTCTGTTCTATGTCCCAAGTTCTCCTGGCTCAGGCCAAGCCTTCCCCCCCTCCCACTCCCCACAGTGGACTTCTTGGACCCAGCAACCTCAGAGTTAATCACTCTGACTCTCTCCCCCTCCGCAGCAACAGTCACTATGGCTTCTCCTGTCCTCCTCCTCCTTTCTTTGATAAGCCACTCTGCCCACAGCTGCAGCTTTCTTTTCCCCAAGGACATTATAACTTTTTGTTCCTTCTCTCTTTATCAAAATCCCTCCCTCCACCAGTCAGGAGAGGAGGGGTAAACAATATAACTAAACAGGACAACAGCATTTTAAAGTCTCCTTTGCGGTCCTCCCCTCTCCTGTTCATTGCTCCACTGCACGGGAAAGGCCCAGGAACGGACTTCTCTCTGCATAATAAAGGCCTGTTTGTACCCGGCTGGTATTTTCTTTCTTGGGTAGCCAGCAGACCTAACACTAAGCCCTACTGTATCACACACTGGAACCCCACTTCCTTCTCACACCTGAATTTCACCCCATCACACACATGAATCCCACTGTATCATTCATCGGAACCCAGTTTCTTCATACCTAAACCCAACTCCTTTTATGTACCAGAACCCCACTATACCACATTGTAAACTCATTCCATCATGCACCAGAACCCCACTCCACCACACACTGGAACCCCATTCCATCAGACACTGGAACCCCACATCATCACACACTGGAACCCCACTATACCACATCAGAACCCCACTCCACCACACACTGGAACCCCACTATACCACACTGGAACCCCACTCTATCACACGCCAGGACCCCACTCCCATCACGTACTGGCTCCATAATGCTTTTAAGATTGAATGGGAAATGAGTGACACCCAAGCCTGCTCCAAGCTCCACCTTCATTTGAATATTCAGTTGAGTGCTGGACCTGCCCCTTTGCTAAGGGTCTCAGTCTTGGAGAACTTGCCTGCACTCCCCTGAGGGTGGACGCTGCCTTCACAGAAACTGTGTTTTTCTGGTTACCTGAGCCTGTGTCTCCCCTCCTCCCCAGGGCCTGGCCAAGCCACCCTGCTGGAAGGCCCTCTGAAAGTGCTGGAACTCGAAGCTCCTCGGGGCTGGGGAGGGGGCTGTGGCCTCCTGGAGCTCTGCCCTGTAGGGTGCCACTCAGCCACACTCCAGGGCCCCCTGTTCCAACTTGCACCTAAAAGCAAAGTTTCCAGGAGCTTTTGTTGAATTCAGGAAGACACAATTTCCCTGCAGGAGGCAGGGCTAATTGCCCGAGGCCCTTAGAGTTAAATGCTCTGTTCTTCCCACAGAAAGAGGTGGGATTTGCATGTGAAATGCCCTAGCCTAGCTAGCGGCTGCCAAGGCACAAAGGGCTCAGTGTGGGACTTAGGTCTTCCTGCTTTTCTGGGGCTGGGACAACCATCCCTGGCAGCCCCAGCCACCAGAGGAGGGCGAAAAGTCAGACTGGAAATGAAGCTGTGTGTCTGGAGCTCCAGTGAGCTATCTGCTGGAACTTGGAGCCTTCCTAGGTGAGAATCCATTTATAAAGGAGACTGCCCCTCTCACTCCCCCCGCCATTTGCATAGAAAGCCAGCTCCCCAGGAAAGCTCTGCTGGGCTCACAGCGCATTTGCATACTTTTTGTGCCTCCTTTTCTAGAGACATTTGAATGCACAGATTGAAGAAGACTCCGTCAATTTCTTGTTTGGTTTGTTCCACAGTTTTGATAAATCACTCTACGGAACACGCAGATGGAGGGCCTTTGTCGGTCTCTCTGCCTTCCAAGCAAAATGAGAATTAAAAAGAAGTGTGTAAGTCCCGAGACGGGCAAAGGCAGGTGGAGGTGCTGACTCAGCTGTCTGCGGCCCGTGCGCCCACCTCCTCTGAGGGGGAAGTGGTGGCCTGGGGTATGCTCTAGTCCTCCTACACACACCACAGGAACCAGTCAAGATACAAACTAGCCAGTGCCAGGGAGGGGGTCCCTGGAAGCCCTGCAGGAAGGAGTGTGGGGGACCCCATGCTGCACCCCAGGACCCAGCCTCTGCCGAAGGGAAGCTCCCAGAAGACCCCGCTCCACCTGCCAGCACTGCGCTATCCTGAAACAGCCGAGGCAAGTGGCCTGGGCACCTGCCTCAGGGCAAAGGAGGGTTTCCATGTGGACGTATCTGCAGGCACAGCACGTGAGAGCCCTCTGACTGTGTCATCAGGAGAGGACTCCCAGAGGGCCGGCCTGAAAGCACGGTCCACGCAGAGCTGTAAAGCACGATTTACCCTGGGAGAAAGTGACAGCTAACAGTGCCACCTGAGGGCCACAAAGAAATGAGAGGTGGCCATAGGGTGAGACCCTGGATGGAGGACATGCTCAGGCAGGGGAGTGCAGCACCAAGGATGCCCTCTGGCACACCCCGCCCCTAGGGCTGGCCCACAGATGGATTCCAAAGCAGAAAACCCAGGAAAGAATGCAGGGTGAGAGAGGAGTTAGACTGGGTGGCAGGCAGTTAGGGAGTTCTGGGTCCCCAAGTCATCAATTTTCTCAAATATGAAAGGGTATTTTCCCCACCATGTCTTGGATTCGCCAGAGCACGTCTCTCCCGGGACAAGTGCGTATTTTAACATATCAGGCACGCTTCCCCAAAAGACAAGGATGACATTAGCATACCAGGAATTCTCCTTGTTTGTGGAGAGACATCTTAGAGGGAACCTTTAAAAGGTACTTTCCCCACCATTAATACGGGTCGCTCTTTTCCACTTCCTGAGGCCACTATGGCACAGGTCTAGGGTATCCCTTTTTCCTCCTCCTGACACTATGGCAGGAGGTACGGGTCTTTTCTATTGCAAAGCTCCCTCCCGTCATTAGGACGAGAGCCTTCTTTCTCAGCTTTTCTAATAAATCTTGTTTTCAAACTAAACTGTGTCCACATGAAAATTCTTCTTTCCTGCAAGACAAGAATTGAGGTTGCTGCCGTATTGGGGGTTTGGTGCCGTGACTCGGATTCTACCAGCGAGACTTGAGTTCATCTCCAGCCAGCCTCTACTTTCTATCCTGTCTTTCGGAGACACTCACTTTCCACAACTATTAACTATCGTAAAAAAGAAACACCGGGTCCCGTTCAGCCAGTTAAATGCATCTAGCACAGCTGCCAGTCTCAAGGCTCAGGGGCAAGGCTTGCTGAGATTCGGTTGAACAATCCCCTGGAGCTGCGACACTTTTCTGATCACTTCCCATGGATCAGCACCGCAGGAAGGACAGGGAAGCCTTGGACAAATGGAGATTCTGGGCAGGGCACTCCCTGGCATTCTGAACAGCAAACGGGAATATTGCTAGATAACAACGGGCCAGACCCCAGAATCACCGCCCCCTCTGGGGAGAACTTAAAATTCATTAACCCTTTCTAGCCTGCGAGACTTTTTCCCTCTGCCCCCTGGCAAGGGGTATTTCATTCCTTGTGCCTTTTGCTTCATGGTGTATCTCACTGTTAATGCTGTGTTCATGTGCTAAATCAAGGTTTTTCTGTGTTATTGCAACTGGCCTCAGTGATGAGCTCTCAGTGTTTTGCAATGTTTTCTGCTGCTTTTGTTGCTGTTTGGTCTTGAAGTTTAACCATCTACTGGTTTATAGTGCCATCCTAGCTCTGATCAGATCCGGCCAACAGTGTTTACACCTAGAGTGGTGCTTGCTATGAGGAGGAGCAGATTCTGTGTGTGAGCTTGTATGTTCTATTAAAGTAAATGAATACTTGCATAATTACAAAGATTCTTGGTAAAGTTTCAAAAGCTGCTAATGCATACACTGGTAGTTATGTTTATTGGTCTAGTTGTCTTTTAATTGTGCAGCTGTACCAAGTTGTGGGATTATTTGTGTTCTTGCATTGTCGATTATTCATGTTCTAATTTGCAAAAAGGATTGTTTGTGGGATTTTGTCTTACAGGAAGACAGCAAGTTCTTAAAGGATGTATGGTACGATTGAACATATTGTGCACAACATTTCTTAAATGTTCATCTTTGGTACAATGGAACTGAAATCTGATTTGCCAGTGAAACAGTTTTTTTAAAAAAAAAACAAAACATCTCTAAGTTATTTTCATCTTATTGGTGACTAAATCTGCTAGCTAGCTCCAGTATAATAACGAAATATTAACAGACTGCTATTGGTACAAATGTCTAAACATCACTAAAGTCTAATAATCTTATTGCATTACTGTTTACAGCTGTTATCTTAATGAACAAGACCTAGAGGCCTAAACAGTACCAGTGTGTGTAAGGTCTTACAGGTGGTTCCACAGTGTGCCGTGCAAAGTAAATAGATGTTTATATTTGTTGATATTATATTTCTAACAGGGAAAGCTTACTTTTCTAGGTTCCAACAGATTCATTGCATCCATTGCAAATAGTGCTAAAGGTGAACAGTAAGCCACAAGTTCCAACTAAAAGTATTTTTAACTTGGGTTACTAAGAGCAAGATACAATTTTAAATAACTGGTGACTTTAAAAACACTCAAGAGATTTTTCAAATGCGTCACAGAACTATTTTGTTTTATAATATCACCTGATATGAATGGACATGTTTATGTGGCCGCTGTGTAGCCCATTTTAATTGGCTTATAGGTGAAAGCGTTCATAAATAAGAATTACTAAACTAAACCTTTATTTTGATTTAAATAAATCTCTGAGATTAGGGTCACAGAGAAATCCCCCAGCTTCTTAAAATGCTTGAGGAATGACTTTGAATATTTTCCATTAGATTCTGTGTAGAGAATAGGTGATGTATAGATAACAGACACTTAACTGCCCTGGACTTCAGAAAAGAGCGTTAGAGACTTACAAATGGGACCTGAACGTACCCTGATTCCCTCTTAAAGGTCTTTTACCTCAGAGACCAGGAGGGGATCCCATGGCAGAGCAGGATAAGACAGGTGCGTGCTCCTGGTTCCAGTGAGACCCCCGGAGGCCTCCCGAGTGCTCTTCATTGCAGAAGCAATGGACACTTCACCAAGGATCATCAAAAAGGATGCCCAGGGCCATGTCCCAACTACCAAGGAGGTCTTTGGAGATCTGACTGTCCTCGAAGGCCAAGTACTTCAGGTCAGTCATTTCCCGTTGGATCTCCTACATGGGACGGAAGCAGCCCGGGAACCTGCACAGGCTCAAGGCCATCCACAGACTTCAGTGACACCTCGGAACAGCACCCAGGAGCCCCGGGTGGTTCTCACAGTGGAAGGGAAAGCTAAGTTTCCATCTGGACACTGCCTTCTCTGTCCTAGCTAGCTTGGGCTTCTTCCCTCTCTTAGGGTGACCATCAGGGTCTCTCAGAAGCCCCAAATTAGCTTAGGGGACAGACAGATGCAATAACACGAGGACGGTGAGGGGCGGCGTCCCTTACCAGATGCTCTCAGCTGACCGAAGCCCCCGCGTCTTCTCAGTGGTGACATTTCCGAGAGCCCCAGGCATGTCCCTTTAGCTGGGGCCACTTTCTGCTCTAAGACGCGTCCCCTACTTTGTGGAGCAGGCATCCCCGGTCCCAGAGTCGCCTAAGACCACGCTCCCGTGCTAAGCCCCACCATTAGTGGCCCTCGTGTAGCCTTTAACGTCCCTGCTTGCTGCCCCAGCTCCCTCCGACGTCTTCACCCGACAGATAGATCCAGAATGGCACCTGTGCCTTTGAATGCTGGAGGGGTGACGTGGGGACACGGCTAAGGCGTGAGGGCGGAATTGAGTGAAAGAAATGGCTGACAGGAGACGCTGTTGCTTTGTGAGCCCAGCCGGTGCTTCCTGTCCACGGGGTTCACGTCCAGGGTGGCCAGTCGTATGTGGAAAGAGTTGCCAGGGCCAATCCGGCCACCCGTGCCTGTGCCGGGCACCTCGGACACTGTTTCCCGGCAGGGCAGTGCACATAGCCATGACCTGGGTTGAGGGTGTGTTAACGCCCACCCGGATCCGTGGGTTGTGATGTCCTGGGGCTGGCGTCTGAGCCCTGGCCATGTCACTGTCCTTGTCCTCCTACGTGCTTGGTGAGAATCTGGAAACTCCACCTGCCAGGGCTGAGTCCCAGAGCCGGGCTGTCCTGCCCCGTGCTGGCACACACTGGCACAGAGTTGCTTAGCCATTGCTCAGGGCTGGCTCCTCAGCCTGCGGCAGGCCTGAGTGTGGCTGATCTGGCCACTGGAGCTCTCCCCCGTCCTGCCTGCCTGGGAACCAGGTCCTCAGGGACGGCCAGTGTAGGACAGAGTTCCCTGCAGCCAGCCTGGCCAGCCTCGTCCTTGGGGTCCGAGTTCCTCAGGTCACCAGGAACAAGACGCAGAGAAGCAGAGGCCGACGGGGGAGGCCGGGCCCTGGAGTGTGAGACAGCAAAAGGAACACATGTCTACTGCCAGCAGCTTCGGGTCACTGGATGCTTCCGGAAGATGACCAGGGCAAGGAGAGATAGGGGAGGGCCTGAGACAGCCTCCTTTCCAGCCCAGGAAGTGAGCCATCCCGGCGGGCAGCAGGGCAGGCCGGCGAGGGGGCAGGCGGCCGCCCCTCTGCTGGAGGCTGCCGGGTGACACTCAGGATGCGGAGGCGGCAAGCCAGACTGCGCAAAGTGCAAAGGCGTGTTCCCAGGAAGGGCGGAATGTTCCGGAGGGCAGGGACCAGCTGCCAGGGAGTTCTGTGGTGACAGCCAGCTCTGCAGAGCCAGCCGGCCGGAAGGAGGCAGGGCCGGGAGGCAGGAGGGGCTGAGCGGCCTGCCCAGGGCGTGCACCAGGGGCCTGGCCCGGAACCCGCAGAGTTGCCATCCAGCAAAGGGATGGGTTCCAACTGCACGGAGAAAGCTATCGAATTGAGGTTCATGAGACTTCACTCTTTAACGATTTCCAAGAATGGGTGGAGCGGAGGGGAGGGTTTGCCCTGCACAGTCTGTGGTCTGGAGCCCAGCAGGCAGGACAGCGACAGCATGGGCCCCAGGACAGCGGCAGGACGAGCCCCAGGTTCTGGGAGTGGGCCTGGCTTCCAGGCACGCACTGGTCAGGCACGGCCAGTCTTCAGGATGCTGGTCTCCGCCCTGAGCTGAGGGACCGGGGAGTTCACTCAGCTGCAGGTTCAGGTCCCTGTTAGCCTGGGACTGCTCCGCAGTGTCTCACCCCCACCCTCCCTTCTGGACAGGCATCCTCTGGGGCTGCAGCACCGCTTCCCCTAAGCCCAGGGTGGGCATTGGCGACCCACCTCAGGGGCTGTCCCACCCCACGCCGCCCACCGTCTGAGAAGGTGGGACCCAGGAGCTGGCTGCAGGGTGGGTACAGGGTCGGCGTGTGGGTCCAGGCCACAGCGCCCGAGGACCGCAGACCCTTCCAGAACCAGCCCACCCCTCCGCAGGGCAGAGGGGCCTGCTGTCTCCTCAGCCGCCCCCGCCCGTCCCCCACCGGCGGCTGAGCTGCCCCAGGACCCAGGCGCTGCCTCTTGCCTCCGCTCTGGGTGGCTGGGACCCAGGCTCTGGAGCCGTCTCCTGAGCCACCCCTGTGGGTCCTGGCAAGAAGCTGGGTCAGAGGACAGAAGCTGAGTGGAGACACAGAGCTGTGCTCTCACACACTCGTGGGCGGCTGTCCCAAATGGCGCCCTAACCACTGTGCCAAAAGGCCACCCCCGGCCTTGCACTTTTTAAACATAACATATGCTCTCGTTCTATTATTGTCTCTTCCTAATAAGACGCCAGCCCCGGGAGAGCAGGGCTTCTGACTCTAAGCTCTCGTCTCCCTGGGATGGTGGGCCCTGTGTGGCACACACCGGACGGATGCCCAACGCCTGCCAGGGGTGGAGGCAAAGCTTTAAGCTTTAAGCTTCCTTCCCACTCACAGATCCCGTCTGCTCCCACCCCCAAGGCAAATGCCTACCCAGGATAGGAGTGGCCATGGCAGGGCACCCAGCACCTGCTCCTCCCTGGACAGGGCCACGTCCCCTCCTGGGGCCAGCGGTGCCCTCTGACCTCAGGCTCCAGGGCACTTCCTGGGGAGCACTGGCACTGGCCAGCAGCCCACACATGGAGGGTCTGTGCTGAAAGAGGGGCGCTGTCTTTCCTGGGCCCTTGTTACGCTCTAGGTCACAGAGCATGCCCACCCAGGTGGCCCAGAGCCCACCAGGCTCTGGAATGCTGAATACCTTGGCCAGGAGCATGAGCAGGTGGCTCTGCCCCTGGAGCCCATACACTTTCCCCAGGCCGGTGCCTGCCCAGGGCCTAAGCTCTCAAGGTGTGGGGCGGTGCCTGGAGGGCTGGGGAGGGATGGTGAGGACAGGCCAGGGCCAGCACGGGACCTCCCGAGACTAGGTCTGTGAGTTCAAAGCTGTCCAGGGTCCGAAAGCTGGATGTCCAGGCAGGGCAGGGTGATGTTTAGAATGAGGCAGGGCTTTGGGGCCCCACAGTCCACGCTCCCACACCAGGGCCCGCAGCATGAGTGGACTTTGTGCCTCAGGTAGCCCCAGGTCACATCCCGCCACCTGACTCCCATCTGACGTCCTGGGGAGCGCATAGAATTATTCAGAGCAGCTGGCGGGGTCTCCCCACCCACCCGACAGCTCAGCCCGGTCACTCTGCCCCACCCCCAGGGCATGGCCTCTCCTGACTGTTGGGTGCCCCGCCCCGACTGTGCCTCCATGGGACTTAGACTGTGGTTCCCTTGCCTGGTGTGGGGCGACCTGTGCTTGCTTGTCCCCTTGACGTGCGGGGTAGGGGGACAAAGGAAGCTGTTGGAAATGCTGTGTGGGGACAGAGCCCTCAGAGGGAAATGACCAGTGCACAGCTGGCCCTGGCCAGCTGAGAAGGGGTTCAGGCTGGGGCAAGGACCGGAGGTGCCAGAGCAATGGGCCAGGTCCCTGTGTCCCCGCACCTGCGTCACCAGCTCCCCTTGTCCACTGGACGCAGGGCGTGGAGGCCAGGAGCTGGGTTCTCTTTGTACCTGCGTCCTTTGTGCCAGCACAGGGTCAGGTGCAAGAGTGTCCATCAGACAAATTAGCAGGATGAGCAGGGAAGCAGCGGGTGGCCTGACTCCTGTGTGGCATGCAGCCTGCTCGGTCTGCCCCTCAGGTGTCCTGTGGCAGGTAGAGGGCTCCTGCAGACGGAAGGGACCTGGAGGCCTGGAGACGCCCCTCCTGCAGCTCAGCTTCCCATGCAGGAACGGATCACATGTGATGGGCCGGGGAGATGGACTGTGTGGCCAGAGCTCTCAGATGCCAGCAGCGGCTGCATTGGGATGGGGAAGGGAGGGAAAGGGAGGGAAAGGGAGGGGAAAGGAGGGGAAGGGAGGGGAAGGGAGGGGAGAGAAGCAGAAGGAAGGGGAGGAGAGAGGAGTGGAGAGGAGGGGAAGGAAGGGGAGGGGAAGGGAGGGGAGAGGAGATCAGGGGAGGGAAGGGCAGGAGAGAGGAGGGGAGGGGAGGGGAGGGAAGGGGAGGGGAGAGGAGAGGAAGGAAGTGGAGGGGAGGGGAGCGTCTGACCTGGGGCTGGGACTGGAGGCCGAGACCAATTGCAGGCCCAGCCAGGGCTGTCTGGTGGCTGGCAGGCCACGTTTCCCTTGGGAGCAAAGCGAAAGTTGCAGGTGCCTTGGTGACAAACACGGGCCGTGTAGGGGTCACAGGCGCAGCTCCGGGCTCCTTCCGCCCATTAGCAGCTGGACTCTGGGACCATGGAGGCTCGTGGTGCGTGTCCTTAAGTCCAGTGAGGGGCCACAAGCAGGAAGCTCAGGCCAGGCGCACCACACACACGGGACAAACGGGGTGTATCACCGGAACTCACAGCAGCCCTGTCCATCTCCATGGCAGACAGCTGAGGTCGGTGGCTGGACAGGCGGAGTGGGTGGGCCAGGTCCATGAGGGACAGAGGGACGGAGGCCCTGACACGACGCAGGGGAAGTGCCAGTCTGAGTGAAGCATTGTGCAACTGCCTTAGATCAGGCTGGTCCTTACAGAGAAGCAGGGAGGCGGGGCCCAGGCTGGGAGCGCAGTCTCCCGAGGCAGAGGGGAGAAACCCAAGGTGGATTGTGGCGATGGCCACCCAAGGCATGACTGCCCTGACCCCTGACCCCTGAACCGGACCCCCACTGATGTGGCAAGCACAGCTGAGCTGTCTGTCCAGCAACTTTACAAAACGAAGAGGGTCAGCAGAAGTGGACACCTTGAGGACAAGGCAGACGAGAGTCATGTGTCCCTGCAGTGGGTCTGCCCTGTGTCCCCCCTGCACAGAGGCCCCGGCCTCAGAGTCCCTGCCCCCTTTCCTGCTGGCCCCCTGGCCCCTTCCTGCCTGGAGAGCTCACCACAGCCGGGCCGCAGAGCTGCAGTGGGGCAGGGACAGACATTGCCCTCGCTGGCCGCTGGGGGCTCAGGATGCGCTCCTCTGCAGCCCTGGCCAGCGGGAGGAGAGAGCAGCCGGCGCCTGCCCGCCCTTGTCCGCTGACCTCACTCCCAGTGCCCCGCTCTGTCCCCTGGAGGCCCTGGTGCAGAGGCCCCTTGTCCCCTGGAGGCCCTGGTGCAGAGGCCCCGTGTCCCCTGGAGGCCCTCGTGTCCCCTGAAGGCCCTGGTGCAGAGGCCCCGTGTCCCCTGGAGGCCCTCGTGTCCCCTGGAGGTCCTGGTGCAGAGGCCCCGTGTCCCCTGGAGGCCCTGGTGCAGAGGCCTGGTTTCCCCTGGAGGCCCTGGTGCAGAGACCCCGTGTCCCCTGGAGGCCCTGGTGCAGAGGCCCCGTGTCCACTGGCTTCTTTTTCCCGTTCAACATGCATTCCCCACCCCTCCTGGACGTGGTTTCCTAATTGTCTTGGCACCCAAACAAGCCTATCTTGTAATTCAATTTTTCGCACGCTTTGTGGAAGAGGCTTTGCCAGACGCCCAGGGAGGCAGGTGCCCGGGTGGGCTGATGAGAACCAGGGGTGAGTTAAAACCCTGCAGGTGAGCAACCCGCATTTCAGGGGAGGGATTTTGCCTCCAGCCACGCAGAGCTGCCCGGCTCTTGTCCACTGCCTGGGGAGACCTCCGTGTGGGTCCCATGTACCCCAGCAGGCGCCTTGAGAGAGGTGAGGTGTGCATGTGGCACAGTGTGCATGCACAGGCCTCGCCCACACGGGCTCTGGAAGCCCGCCTTCCCTCTGGGGGTGACAGGGAGCGACAGTGGTCATGCTCCCTCACCGTAGTGGGCAAAAGCAGCTTCCCCTGACTACTGGGCACAGCTGTCAGTGGGGTGTGCACTGCCATAGATGACAGCTGGTCCCGGGGACCTGCAGCAAGGAGGAGTCTGGCAGGACAAAGTCCACGTGTGCCATGGGCAGAGCCGGCCCTGGCCTGGCGTGGGCAGCTGGTCCCAGGGACCTGCAGCAAGGAGGAGCCTGGCAGGCCGCAGGACAAAGTCCATGCCGTTGGCCACAGGCAGAGCTGGCCCTGGCCTGGCACGGGCAGGTGTCTGTGCTGACACCTTACGAGCGTGAGCCTCCCAGTGCTGCGGCCTGGCACTTGGGGGGTGTTCCCCGAAACAAGGTCTGTCAGGCATCTTGTGGGCCAAGGCTCCGCCACTGTGGCTTCTGACTGCAGGGAATGAGGGTTGGACGGAGCTGAGGCTGTGTGGTACCCGTGTTGGCACTGGCATAGAAGCCCTGGTGTCATCCCCCACTCCGGACCCTCAAATCCCAATCGAGAGTCCACGGGGGTGGGGTGGGGGTGGCCTGTGCAGCACGCGCAGCCATGGTACGCAGCAGCCGGAAACGCACAGGCCCATGAGGCAGGTGTGGGCTGGCAGGGACGCCTGCTCCCTCGACCCTCTCATCTCCGTCCGGGCTGCCGCACGGGCCTGGCTTGGATGTCCAGCGGATTCGGTCCCAGCCTGAGGCCACACTGCTGCCGCGCGGGGCGGGAGCTTGGCCCCCCCCCCCCTGCACAGAAAACCCCTTCCCGCCCCTTTGTTCCAAGTTCCCCTCTCCTGGGCAACTTCTCAGCTCCCTGAGAATAGCACGTTTTGAGTCAAAGAGGGAGTCAGAATGAAAGGAGAAAATTAAATATGAAAATCTAATTAAATCCTTCTTTGATCATCCTCTCCGGGACCCATGAAGGGGGCCGCTTCCTTCTGCCATGACCCAGATAACCTGGCAGCTAATGAGGAGGCCTGGCCTGCCTGCCAGGCGGGAGGGAGTCGAGTGCCCCCTGGCCCTTCAGTTCCCGGGCCTCCCTGGAGCGGCAGCGTGTCAGCGTTTGCCGTGTCCTGTCACTGTGCACAGACCTCCCAGCCTGCAGGCGGCTCCCCAGCTGTGCTGCAGGTTTTGCTTCTTATCTTCCCCGGCCGGGGGAGGGGGCTTCACCGATCAGCCGTGACCGGGACAACCCAGATGCACAGCCTGCAAGTGACCCAGGACGCAGGGCCAGCAGGGTCTGGCCAGGGACATGAGCACGGTCCCTGTGCTCTGTCACCTCATGCGGGACTGCGTGGTTGTCCTGGGGCTCAGGGCAGGCTGAAATGGGGGTGTCCTGCCTGTGTGTATACCCCGCCCCCGTGAGAGGTGCGCCTGCACATGTACACACAGCGGTATCCGTGCACACATGCAGAGACACATGTGTGTGTGCATGGGCATGCACGGGCAGCTCTGCACTCACACGATGGAGACATCTATGCACACGTGAGCATGCGTGTACAGACACGTGTGTGCAGGGAACACACTCTACATCAGCCAAATGCACTGCTTGGCCAGTGATGTTCCCTCTGAACCCTTGCTTCGGGCCCGTGTCCTCATGACTTCCCCGGCAGCACCATTGTTCTGATCTTTCGTGGAAATGACACAGCTGGCTGGGTGCCTCCAACCCCAGGATGGATGAGGACGGGCATGTGGATGAGGAGGATGAGGACGGGCCTGTGGATGGAAGCAAGACACCTCTGTCCACGCCACGGCCGGTGCCACGGACCTGAGACACCTCTGTCCACACCATGACTGGTGCCACGAACTGAGACACCTCTGTCCACGCCACGGACCTGAAACACCTCTGTCCACGCCATGGCTGGTACCACGAACTGAGACACCTCTGCCCATGCCACGGACCTGAGACACCTCTGTCCATGGCACAGCTGGTGCCATGAACTGAGACACCTCTGTCCACGCCACGGCTGGTGCCACGAACTGAGACACCTCTGTCCACGCCACAGACCTGAGACACCTCTGTCCACGCCACGGCCGGCGCCACGGACCTGAGACACCTCTGTCCATGCCACAGCTGATGCCAGATCAGATGTCACCAAGGACACAGCCCAGGCCTGTGATGTCACCAAGGACACAGCCCGGGCTGTGATGTCACACCCAGGGCATGCACCGGGCCTCTGCTCTGACGTGCCTCCGGCTTTGTGACCGGAAGGAGGAGCACCTTGAAGATGCGCATGGTTCCAGAATCGGGATGCCAAGTTAGTGCAGTTGTTGCTGCAGCCCCAACACCCGAGCACGGCCTCCAGTGTGGGACCCTTCAAAGACCCCCGGCATCCATGGGTCTCGCAGACAACTGACCTCGAGGTCAACATGGCTTTTCTTCCTACTTCCGTGGATTGGTGGCCTTCACTGGCGTGGATTGGCCAGGTTCCTGGCACCTCGTGCCTCCAACTGTTTGTACTGGACTATTCTCAGCTCCCAGCTCTCTGGCTGGAAGTGAGAGCCCGAGTCTCGAGCAGAGGTGCCTGCTGAGGCCCCTCAGCCCGGCCTGCCACCGCCAGCCTGTGGCCTCCTTTCTTGTAAGGGTCTGTGGCCTTCCTGTGGGATGAGACCTGACTTTGCTGCCATGATCTTGGCTCCTACCACCCTTGGTCCAGCCGCAGCCAGGTGCTGACGCGCCAAGGGCTAAACCTATGACGGGTGGACTTAGTGACACGCATGGTCACCTCCGCTGAGCCTGTGCGGGGCTCCACGGAGCGCTCACAGCTCGGGACCCCTGGTGTGGGACCGTGTGATTGTCGGGGGCGCAGCAACAGACAGTCCACGTGGCTCTGGGTGCCCGGCGCGGGCTCCGCGAGGGCAAGTCTGCTCGGCGAGAGGCCGATGCCCCTGCCAAAGCACGTTCCAAAAGTAAAAATAAAAAAAGAAAGGCTTTCTCTTCAATGGCTTTGTTGAGGCATGACATTGACACAAGTGCGTTTAACTTTGAAGGATTTCTTAGAGAAGTCAGCTAAATGTCAGAGCGGACGGCAGGGAGAGGCAGTCCGGGCCGCGCCGGGGACTTCCTCCGGAAGCTGCACGCGTGTCAGCCCTCACTCACTTTCATCCCCAAATCAAAGGCCCAGCAGAACGCTGGCAAGTATTAATTAATTCTCTCTCTTCTCTTGTGAAGCATAGCCTAGAGGGTGTTTGTCTGCTCTAAGCAGGAGACCTTGAACCTGAGAAGGCGAAGTGACCAGTCTGCTGGTGGCGGCTGCATAATTAGCAAAGCGAGCTGAGTTTGGAGCGGGTGCGCAGGGCAGCGCCGGGCAGAGCTGTGGGACTGCTCCCTGTGCAGTGTCCCGCGTGTCCCGGCTGCTCCGCTTCCCAGCCGGCTCCCTGCTGACGGCCTGGGAAAGCAGTGAAGTGGCCAGATGTCCCTGCCCCCACCTGGCAGACCCCCGTGAAGCTCCTGCCCCCTGCGGGGGGCCTGGCCAGCCACCTGGGGGGTAAACCAGCAGACGGGATGGACAACCTCTCTCCGTCTCTCCTTTTTTCTCCCCTCTCTCTGTAACGGTAGCTCTTTAAAATAAGTCATCAGAGATGGTGGGGTCATGCTATGCAGGAGAAGGGAGGAGGGTGGTATAAGCCTTCCCACTTGGCCTGCCACCCGAGGCTTCAGGCGAGACGAAGGGCCCGAGTGGATGAGGGCAGTCTGCTGTCCAACCCTTTCCAGTGCACCCAGGGTCACACTCAGGCCAAGCGAGAGGCAGTGGTCGGGGGCGTCCACGGCATCTGCTGAGGGCGCATGACGAGGCCAACGTGGACTTGGAGCAGACAGCCTGGGGCTCATGACCTCACAGCCAAGCCCCCGTGAATTCGGGGGCAGACTTGACCTAATTAGGGTCTCGGGTGGAGGCCCGTGGGCCAGGGGAACATCCCTGCAGGCGATGGTCACCAGAGGACTGCGGCACAGGGGGCTGGCCACACCCGCAGAGCCCACTTCCTGTGCCGCTCTGCTTCTTGGCTTCCCATGCATTGTTCTCTCAACTCCAACCATGACGGAGAAGGGTGTGCCTCGTCGGTGAGGGCTGAGAACCTGGGTACAGGCGGTCCATCAGCAGAGTGGCCCGAGCCTGCCAGTTGCCACTCTGGGGTCTGGGTCTCTCTGTGGACTCCTCCAGGGAGGAACCAGGACTGCACCTCTGGCTGCTGAAGAGCCATAGTGTCCACGCTGGCGGTGCACGGGCTCCCTGAGAGCTGCTGAATACAACTGCAGGAAGTGAGCTCCGCCTTTCCTGGGGGCGGGGATGCCAAGGGCTGATCTGCAAGCGCCTGGCTGGAGTCCGCCAGGAGCTCGGTCCCCTGCGGATGTGGAACTTGGCAGGACAGACAGACACACACGAGCCTGGCCCTCCCGGACACTCCAGGGACCGACCTCTCCAGCCCACGGCTGGACATCTCTCCTCTGGGGTTTTTCTTTCCCGCGTTCCCACTGGGTTCTGGGCACATTCCACATGTCGTCACATCGGTCTGGAACTGGCCTTGATCCCAGATCCCTGGTGGTGGGGGGTGGGCATCTGAACTGGGGTGTCCACCCCGGGCCAAATGCCAACAGCCCGCAGCTATCCCCAGGCCTGGATCTGAGACGCCCCGTCCTGCAGGTGCTCCCAGGCCTGGATCTGAGATGCACCAGGACACTCAGCCAGAGGCTGCCAGAGGGTGCTGCTGGTGGAGCAGACAGCTTCCTGCCGGTTGACCCAAGCAGCCCAGTGAGGACTCCCAGGTAGGCCGTGGCCAAGCGCACAGGCCGTGGAGGGCTCCCGGAGCGCAGCCCACGTGGCAGGGGCCGGGGAGCAGGGCCTGGAGCGGACCGGCCTCGCTCAGCACGGGCCAGAGCTGCCTCGCGTTTAACTTTTCATTTTCAGAGTTAGAAAGAGAGAGAGACATTTATTGCAGGCTCACCCCCGAAGTGGCTGCAGTGGTTGAGTGTGTGCCCGGCTGAAGCTTGCGATGCCACCCTCAGGGGTAGCAGGGCCCAACACCGAGCCATCCTCTCTGTCGCTTTCTCACTCGCACTGGCAGGCCCTGGGTGGGAACTGAGCAGCTGGGACTGGGATCAGCGTCCACGCATGAGGCACCGATGCCACAGGAGCGGCTTTACCCGTGGCTCCAGGACACCTGCTCCGGGCTCGCCGGCTCCTTGGTTCTGGCTGTGATACGTCACGCGTGTGCTGCTCAGGAAAGAAGCTTAGATATTTGCATACTTGATGCTAATAAGAACCCCTGAAAACCCACCTTGGAAACACGCACCGACAAAAAGAAACTAAATATACCCATTAGCGCCTTCATCTCCTTCCAAGTTCATATCACAATAAAATGTCAAAAGAAAAAAAGAAGCAGGTTTCTGATGTTATTACCTTGAACTTCCCTCCGTTGTGCTCCCTGCAAGTGTGACATTTACTGGGGGAGAAACCTGCAGGCGGGGTTACCACCGCGTGCTATTAATCACCTTTCCTGCTGGGGCCACGGGAGCTCCCTGCGCGCTCAGAGTCCGCAGCGTGGGGACAAGCCACACTGAAGGCAGCGGCCTGGAGCAGCCGTGCTGTCCAGCTCGGGGCCGAGAGCTGAGGCCACTTTCCCCGTCTCCACGCGGCGTCTGTCTCCTGTAGGGCCTTCCCCTGGGCATCCAGGCAGGGCCAGGTGGGTAACCAGTGCTCCGGGGGCCTGCCCTCCAGCCAACCCCAGCCCCGGAGCACTGGGTGGAGTGTCCATGAGCTCGTTACTGGTCCTGCTGTGGGAGCCCTGGCATCCCGCGTGGACGGCCTTCACTGGCCAGATTCGAGGGGAGGTGCCGACAGGGGCTGTGGCAGTCCAGGTGCACCCTTCGGGGAGGGTCCTTGGGGAGGACAGCCGTGTTGGACAGCCCCGGAAGGCTTCTGCAGATTGCTGGAAACTGTGGGACTATCCACCACGGTCATGGTCCAGGGGCCGAGGGGGCTGGCCAGCTGGCCTCCTGCTTACCTGCCCATCCCGGGAGCCAGCGGGTACTCTGCTCTCAGGCCCACACTGCCCCCTTCTTGCCGAGGCAGGAGCCACCCAGGAGGCCTCACAGCTTAAATAGTGCAGGTTGCAGTGGTGAATCGGCTCAGGCTGAGAACTCTCTGGGCGGGTTCTCTGGGCAGACTCCCTGGGGAGGAGCCTCTGGACGGAGCCCCCAAGGTCAGGTGGTCCTAGGATGGACAGAGGCGGGTTGGTGCCGGCCTCACTCAGGGAAGCTGTGGGGGCTCAGGCACCTGGACCTAGAGCATGCGGTCAGCAGCGGAAAGGCCATGGCACTGGGGCCAGGACTGCGGCACTTGAGTGCAAGCCCTGTCTAGACAGGAAACGATCCAGGGGACTTGGCTCCCATCCTACGTGTCTTCCGGGTCTGGCAGCCCTGTTCCGCATATGCCCTTTAATTAGCAGAGTCGGAACTCCAAGCCTGCCTGCTGGCTGGGCTCCGAGAGAGAGAGGAAGAGCCAGTGGGTGAGGAGGTGGCTTGGAGAGGCTGCAGGTTGGGGTGCGAGGAGGACTTGGTCCCCGCTGCCCAGGCCATCCCTGGCCCCAACCTGGAGGGGGAGGAGGGGGTCCCCGCTGCCCAGGCATCCCCGGCCCCAACCTGGAGGAGGAGGACTTGGTCCCCGCTGCCCAGGCCATCCCCGGCCCCACCCTGGAGGAGGAGGACTTGGTCCCCACTGCTCAGGCATCCCCGGCCTCAACCTGGAGGGGGAGGACGGGGTCCCCGCTGCCCAGGCATCCCCGGCCCCCAACCTGGAGGGGGAGGACGGGGTCCCCGCTGCCCAGGCCATCCCCGGCCCCACCCTGGAGGAGGAAGAGGGGGTCCCCACTGCCCAGGCATCCCCAGGCCCCAACCTGGAGGAGGAAGAGGGGGTCCCCACTGCCCAGGCATCCCCAGGCCCCACCCTGGAGGAGGAGGAGGGGGTCCCCACTGCCCAGGCATCCCCAGGCCCCAACCTGGAGGAGGAGGAGGGGGTCCCCACTGCTCAGGCTGTCCCAGGCCATCCCCGGCCCTACCCTGGAGGAGGAGGGGGGGTCCCTGTTGCCCACATTCTCCCAGGCCCCACCCTGGAGGAGGAGGACGGGGTCCCCACTGCCCAGGCATCCCCAGGCCCCACCCTGGAGGAGGAGGACGGGGTCCCCACTGCCCAGGCTGTCCCAGGCCATCCCCGGCCCTACCCTGGCTGGATTCTACTGGTCATGCTCCATGTGCTGCCACCGAGAGTGTACCCAGGGTGCCAGCAGCCCCAGCAGCCCGGATGCTGGCTTCCCCCTCCCTTGCTGACCCAGATCTCTGCCCGTGGGCGGGGCTGCAGCCTTTGATCTGTGAGCGAATCCAACGTGGTCGAGCCGTGGCCAGCATTTGATTTTTTTTTTATCTGAGTCCAACAAGGTTTTGCAGCAGAGCGTGAGAGGCCAGGGACAGAATTCCTCATTGATCAGCCACGGTCAAGCTTTTTAAAAGGAAGTTCCTGGAGGAAGTAGACGGGAAAGCCAGGGCCTCCTAGCTGTCTGCGAGGCTTCCTGCTGGATCTGACTCCAGCCCTGAAGCCTCTGTGCGACTCGGGACGCCAAGTAAGACCCTGGTGAGGCCTCAGGTCGCCCCGGAAGACATACAGCACCCAGGTCTCCCCGAGGGGAGGGGAGGACAGTGTTTGGGAGGAGCTCAGAGGACGGCGTGATTTCTGGGACACGGAGTTTCCAGAACGTGCTGCCCAGCTCCCGCGACAGCACCGTTGGGCAGGTCGTGGGTCGTCGATTGTTCTCTGGTGTGTCGAGGCAGCAGCAATGCAGCATGATTTTCCCAGCATCCTTCCTGCTCATGAGCAGACCCGTCTGGCCCGGAGACCCCAGCCCCCAGCCAGCAGAAAGGGGAGGGTGAGAGGACACACCTGGCCGAGGGGCCAGGCCGCCGGGGCTGGACAGCGGCCTGTGGAATGCGCGGTGGCCCTGGCCCTGCCCGAGTTCCTGAGGGACTGTCACAACATGACTGCTACAGACAAGAGGCCCTGGTCCGTCCGTGCCACACGCCTGGCTGCATCTGGCTGGGATAGAGGGTGGACAGAGCCAGTGAACAAGCCCAGCGGGAGCAGGGGCGCGGGTGCTGCTGCACGTCCACGCAGGGCTTGAGGGGCGTGGCGGGAGCAGGGCAGTGGGTCCTTTGGGAAGGCCACACTAAGGCTGCCGGACACTCTGGGCTGCGGCCAGGACTGGGCACAGGCTGCGTGCCAGGGGCTGCTAAGTAGGCAGTGGCAGGCCAGCAGCAAGGGCAGCTGGGATGGCAAGGTGGCACCCAGCAGCCCCGCAGACGGTGTCCAAGGGCCTTGGAGTGGGACGGGGGCATAGAGGCTGGGCCTGGCACTGGGCTCGCCTCGCATCAGGCCACGGGAAGCACGGGGCACTGGCGTCTTCCTCTCGGGGCTCGGGGCACCGACCCAGCCTTAGGACTCCCGGGCCTTCCAAATGTGTCCATGTTGCTGGACATGATCAAGGGCCCCCTCCTGCCCCAGGGCCCAGGGACATGAAGAGGGACATGCAGGCCAGGCACCAGCAGCCAGACATCCAGCTCACAGCCCCTGCTTCAGTCCGGGGCGCCTCTCAGGGTGTGGACACACCGTGTTACTGAGCCGGTTAAATCATTGCATTCCTGGAGGACAAGAGCGCCAGGGGCTTCAGCCGCCCCTCAGGGCCAAGGCCACCACGGAGTCTGGGCTTCGCAGCTGCCGGGACGCCCGGCCTGATGTGAAAATCCGGATAGCATGGCAGGGGAGTGGGCGAGGCCAAGGTCAGACGAGGAAGTACAGAGGTCACATGGCCACTCTGAGCAGAGGTCCTGGACAAGGGGTTCGTGATGAGCGTGGAAGCAGAGCCCCGGCCCCCGGGGTGCCCAGGCTGGCGTGGGCTCACTCGCGGAGCTGCCAAGGAGCCGCTGCCTCAGGCAGCAGTGCGCGGGCACCTGTCCTGTGCAGGCCAGGCCAGTTTCTGCGGGGCAGGGGGCCAAGCCAAGGACCCGTGGGACAGGCCTGAGTGCTGCTAAGCCGTGTCCTCTGAGGCAGGAAGGAGGGAAAGTTCTGGAATCCTGACGGCTGGGATCGCTGCTGCTGCCCTGGCAGATCCCAGCCACCGGACTTGGGTAGTCTGTGGCAGAGGGCAGGCAGGGCTCCAAGGCAGACAGCCCTAGCTGCCAGGCGGCCACTGAGCCCCTCTCCCGCTCAGGGCTTTGGGAGACAACGAAAGGACATCAAGATGGATGAGTCCATTTTGGCTTTTCCTCTCACTGCCTCTGCTGGATGACATGATTTTGCTTCCAAGGATGGAGGCGGGGGAGGGGGAGGCAGAGGAGGGGGAGGCAAGGGAAGGGGAAGCAGGGGAGGGGGAGGCAGGGTGCATGGCAGTGGGGGCAGGATGAGAAATGAGATGGAGCCACACACCTGCAGGTGTCTGACCCACAGGTGACCCCCGTCCCCTGTCACATGCCTGTCCCAGCTCCTGGCTCCAGCACCCACCCCATGAATGCAGACCCTGGGAGGCCCAGGGATGGCTCAAGGGAGTTGGATCCGTGACTCCCACCCCATCCACCCCCCGGAGACCGGAGGTGAGGTTCCCATTCCTGGATTCGTCCCAGCAGAGTTCTGCTGTGGCAGGGTCGTGAGTGAAGCAGCTGGTGGGAGACCTCCCTTTGACTCTGCCCATTAGATAAAGAAGCAATGCCTTGACAGATTCACACAGAACCTGGAGTCTTCTATGAGGTGACCTCAGGAAGCCAACAGAAGAATGCAGGAGAACCAAGTATTTTGTTACAAACTTTGCAGCAATGGGCCCGATGCGGTAGCCTAGTGGGTAAAGTCCTCACCTTGCATGTGCTGGGATCACATATGGCCACTGGTTCTAATCCCAGAGGACCCGCTTCCCATCCAGCTCCCTGCTTGTGGCCTGGGAATGCAGTGGAGGACGGCCCAAAGCCTTGGGACCCTGCACCTGCTTGGGAGACCCGGAAGAAGTTCCTGGCTCCTGGCTTCGGCTGGGCATAGCTCTGACCATTGTGGTCGCTTGGCGAGTGAAATCAACGGACAGAAGATCTTCCTCTGTCTCTCCTCCTCTCTGTATATCTGACTTTCCAAGGAAAGTAAGATAAATCTTTTTTTTAAAAGTTTGTGTGAGTCACGTACGCTGTGCTTCCCGTGCCTGTACCCGGGACGCAGCTCAGCAGAGCAACAGCGGCTCAGAGTGAGTCCGCGTCAGCACGCAGACGGCCGTGTCTGTCCTTCCCTCAGCAGCACAGCGAGTGGGGCGACTGTGCAGTGTCTGTCCACTGCACGGCCGCGCGGCCTGGACGCCACCCGACGCGCACAGGGAGCTGAGTGGGCGGGCTCAAAGTCATTGTCGCAGTGTTCCCGTGAGGCCTGGGTGTGGGAGACTCAGTCCCCAGAGACCCCCCACACGCGTGCGAGCTCGCATCACCTGATGTGCCCCACACATGTGCACAGACTGTGTATCTACATGGACTCATTAAGGGGCAAATCGCCGTCGCTCCACCGCCTCGCTCAGCCCCGACGGATGGCTCCTGGGGTGACAGGACTCATAATGAATTGTTGGGGCTTGTCACTCGCCAGGTCCAAGTCAGAGAGGGCGTGGGGAGCTGCCTCGGCCCCCCAAGCAGGGCCACTGCCACCCCGACTCCCAGAACCACATGACGGAAAGTGGAGCACAAGGCTGTCCTGGGTGTGGAAGGATTCCGCCCGACGGGCAGGGCTTTGCTCCTGCCACTCAAGCACTGTGCCCTCTGCACCGTGGAAGTGATGCTCCGAGGAGGGGCATGGGCAGGCGCCCCCTGTGCGGGCTGGGGTGGGCAGCTGTGCGTGGGCACCTGCAGAGAGCAGCAAACGGCCGCTGTGTGTGGGTGGTGCAATTACACGCATGTGAGCGTGTGTACTCTTGCACACCCACACACTTCCACACAGAAGCACGCGCGTTCCAACACACGCAGTTCCGTGCTCCCACTGAGCACCGTATGCCCACGCTCACACTCACACTACACAAGAGACACGAGCATAATGCACACGCCACGAGGAGCTCGCTCTCACACAGCTACATTCACAACGTGCACATGCGAGCTTGGTGACACACCCGCTTCAGCCCACATCACGCCCGCCCAACGGTGCATGGTGCCAAGTCCCTGCAGGATAGGACAGGAGAGCTGTGGGGACCACAAGAGAACGGCTCCCACCGCCTGCAGGCGACTTCCAGGGACACAAGCGCGGGTCCTGGGGAGCGTGAGCTTGGCCTCAGCGGATCTCTCTAAGCCCCGGCGTGCTCCAGGCGCTTCTCCCACCACGCTGGCTTTCCGGTGCCTGGCTGGTGATACACGGTCAGTGCCTCTGGGCACGGTCAGTGCCAACCCAGCTGTGAGCATCCAGATAACCAGTCCAGCTGTCTCCATTGGAGGGAAACTCTCTAAGGTGGGCGTCCAGCTCCGTGATATTTCCAGCCTGGCTGTGGGAGCCTGTCCAAGCCCTGGGGATCGCTGGGGCCCTGATGGCACCTCAGCTGGCACACAGCTCATGGCCGAGGTCACCTTGACCCTGTTTGCATCCTGACCGCCCCATGCCCACCGAGGGCACGGACTGGATTCAGACACTGACACCTGGGGTTGCTGCAGACTCCGGGACTCAGCCCTCCGGAGCCCATCCTCGCGCCAGGCCCCAGTGAATGCTGGGATTCCCCTTACGCCTGCACAACTGCTCAGTCTGTCACACATTGAGCAGCAGCCATGTCCTCCCTCACGGAATAACGGGCTATCATGGTCTCTGGACTCTATTCACCATGCCTCTGATTGTAGCTTCGATGTGAAGGGCACAACACAGGACCAGCGCCAGGGGGAAGCACAGTGGAGGGGGAGTGACCCCAAATGCAGCTTCCGTGCCCTGTCCTGATGGGATCAGGGAGAAAAACGCGTGTCCCAAGCCTCACTGGGCAGAGCTTTGATCAGAGCTCTATAGAGCGAGCTGGGCAACCGAGTAGTTGCCTGTTCAGCTGTTCCACTCCGGTGGGGTCAGGCTGGCATCCCTTGACACGGAGCCCCTTCCCACCCTTCACTGTCCTGGTGGCCAGGTCGTACCCCAGGAGTCTTCCCACGGCGTGAGCACAGCTCATGAGAGGTGGTCCGACTGCTGGGCAGGCTGCAGAGACGGCCAGCCTCCCTTGGGAGCCCGGGAGGGCCTGCGGCCATCTCTGTTCCACGCTCCTTGCAGCCTGTTCGTTTCCAGGGAGAGTGGAGCCACTGAGCCTGGTAGCCAGTTCCCTTCTGGAGGGCCTCCGAGGGCATGTGGCCTGCCGCTTGGATGCCAAGGAAGTGGGGGGCAAGTGGATGGCAACCACCTGGTGAGAACCGAGCAGGGCTGTGTCGGTCGCGTTCTGACCTGAGGCCTCCTCCTCGTATACCGCCGCCTGCCCAGGGAAGCCCTGGCCATGCCTGGCCACACTTGACCACGCCCGACCGTACCTGGCCACACCTGACCGCGCCTGGCCACACCTGACCGTGCCTGGCCACACCTGACCGCGCCTGGCCACACCTGGCCATGCCTGGCCACACCTGACCGCGCCTGGCCACACCTGGCCATGCCTGGCCACACCTGACCGCGCCTGGCCACACCTGGCCATGCCTGGCCACACCTGACCGCGCCCGACCGCACCTGGCCACACTTGACCATGCCCGACCGCGCCTAGCCACGCCTGGCCACCAGTCATTCATGTTCTCTGGCCGGCTCCTGTGGCTGTGATGGGGTGTTGCTGTGGGGGTGCTGGCAAGAAGGTGTCCTGGGGTGCAGACCTCGGAGTGAGCCATGACCTTCTGTTGATAGCTGGGCCCAGCAACCAAAATCCTGTAGAGAGGGCCCTGCGTCTGGCATGACTTGGGAAGTTCACTGCTCACAGTGGGGTTCACTGCTCACAGTGGGGTTCACTGCTCACAGTGGGGTTCATTGCTCACAGTGGGGTTCACTGCTCACAGTGGGGTTCATTGCTCACAGTGGGGTTCACCGCTCACAGTGGGGTTCATTGCTCACAGTGGGGTTCACCGCTCACAGTGGGGTTCACTGGTCGCAGTGGGGTTCACTGGTCGCAGTGGGGTTCACTGCTTGCAGTGGGGTTCACCTCTTGCAGTGGGGTTCATTGCTCACAGTGGGGTTCACCCCTTGCAGTGGGGTTCACCGCTCACAGTGGGGTGCCTCCCCTCCTGGTTCCAGTTTCCTGCCATGGGCACCCTGGGAGGGAGCAGGTGGCACCTTGAGTCTCGCCCCCCTTGAGAGAGACCTGCTGTACCCACAATTCCCGAGTGTCCTGGCCCCGTCCTGGATCTTAATGGGATCCGGGGAGTGGAGCAGCAGACGGAAGCTCTCTCTTGGCCGCTCAGCCCCATCCGTCCCTGCCCGCACCGTGACGCCTGGCGGGTCTCCTCCCCGCAGCATCCTGCAGCACACCTGCCATTCCACTTCTGCTTGACACCCGCCTCTCCTGGGCTGTGTTTGTTTTCATTGTCCTGGTGCCTTGGGCTGGGAACCTGAGCTAAGATCGGCGTTGGACAAACAGGCCTTGCGTGTGTCATGTAGACCAGGCGTGTCAGTGACAGGAAGCTGACCGGGTGTCCTAGAGGACGCACTTGAGTGCCACAAGACAGTGAGCGGCCTCCTTCTGGGCAGCGACGCTTGCCCTGCTGGATTCGGACATGTGGGGGCTGAGATGCCCGCGAGCCCTCGCAGGTGTGACTCTCCTGCTGGCCTGCCGGTGCAGAGCTGTGCCTGGGAGGCCCGAGGATGCCAGGCCTCGGACAACCTTGAGCTACGCCCAGTCCCCGGTGTGGAGTCGAGGGCAGCGACGCTGGGAGAGTGGCTGTGACACGCTGGGCTGTGTTGGCTGCGTCGTGATTACAGAAGCCCACAGAGTTGTCGGCTGGGGGCCGCGGTCACAGCCATGGTTTCAACTCACACTCACCGTCAGCACCCCCCAAGTGTGCAGGCGTGGGCTGCTCCTCTCTTGGTGCCTCAGTTTCCCCACCTGGAGAGACGGCCTGCGAGCTCACCTCCCCCCGGCTCACCGTCCTCCCTGGAGGGCCTTTCGGCAGAACGCCCAGCACAGAAGCTGAACAGAGGCCTGGGTGAGCGGGCAGAATCAACAGTACATCTGTCGCCAAGCTAAGGTGACCTAGCTGGCCCCGGTCCAGCTGGACAAGACGCCGAGACCCCGGGACACGCCCAGGGGGCCTCCACTTCCAGGAAGTGTTCATGGAGACGAGACAAAGCCCTCTGCCCTGGAACGAAGTAACTCGACCAAGGCAAAAGGGCCAGCCGTGGCCCCTGCCCCTCCACCGCGCACGGCCTGGAGCAGGGGGCCGGAACAAGGAACAAGTTGATGAATGAGGATCACGTGTGCCACACAGGGCCCTCGGCAGCAGGCTCTCACTCCTCACGGCTCTGGAACCCCAACTCCAAAGCAACCAGCAGCAGGTGCAGGTCCCAGGTGGCCTCTCCCTGGCCGCTGACGGCCGCCTCTCCCCGTGGCCTCAGCGGGGAGCGAAAGCTTCCGTGGAGTCCACCCTCTCACGGTCACATCTGAAGATCTCTGGATACCTGTCTCCAACCATCAGCACAGGGGAGCCTAGGGACCCAGGGTAATGACACTCTGGGGGTACACGTCAGCCCAAAGCAAGAGGTCAAGGTGCTTTGCTAGGTGGACAACCTTTCTGTAGTTCTCATGGGGATGGGACAACCTCTGCCCACTCCCAGGGCCATCTCCCAGCCCCTGCCCACTCCCACGGCCATCTCCCAGGCCCTGCCTGCTCCCACGGCCACCTCCCAGCCCCTGCCCACTCCCACGGTCACTTTGTCCCTCGGGTGCCTTACTCCACCTTGCCCTCTCTCCCCGGGTCCCTGCTACAGGGCCTTGGCATGTGCTGATGGTCCCCTGTCCGCCTGACCTCAGCCATCCCTCGAGTCTCCACCTCATGAGGACTTCAGACCTGCTGGTCACCATGGTCAATGGCTGTCCCTGTCACTATGAGATGCCCCCTACCCCCACAGCTGCTTCCTCAGCCATGTTAACTCCTAGCGGCATCATCCACCACGCGTGGCTTCCCTACCAGGGCAGCCACGTGCTGTGCTGCGTGGGCACTATGTCCTTCTCTCACACGTTTCTGTCTTGGTGAGTGTTGAAAGGACTGGGAACTGTGCCTCCCCATGCCAAGGGTGCCTGTGCCACTCTCACTGCCAGCATCGCCCATGTGGGGCTGTGGACAATGACTTGAGACCCATTGCTCCATGTGGTGCTCCGAGCTGACCCCCTCAGCAAAGCTCAGAACTCCACGCACATTGTGGACGCCAGCTCCACTCGTGCCATGGACGCCAGCTCCACACACTGTGGTCAACAACTCCACACACGCCATGGTTACCAATTCCCTTCACACCACGTACGCCAGCTCCATGCACATTGTGGTCGCCAGCTCCACTCACACTGTGGATGCCAGCCCCACGCATGCCATGGCTGCCAGCTCCACTCACGCTGTGGATGCCAGCCCCACGCATGCCATGGCTGCCAGCTCCACTCACGCTGTGGATGCCAGCCCCACGCATGCCATGGCTGCCAGCTCCACTCACGCTGTGGATGCCAGCCCCACGCATGCCATGGTCGCCAGCTCCTCGCCAGGGAACTGTGCTGAGCTGTGTCCCCTAGGAAGCGGCCACTGCATGGTGGGTCTCCTGGACGCTAGGGGAGATTTGAGACCCGCCTGGGCTCGGCACTGGCGCAGCTCGGCACACAGCAGCCATCTCTCTCCTGCCTGCAATATTGCTCTTTTCATATGACAAAACGCTGCCTCGGGGTTGTTCTAATCCCCTTGTAACAATCTTCTTATAAAACTGCTTAACAGATCTGAAAATCAAAATTCTCTCTTCTTGTTCTCTTAGAAACACGTGGCCGGACGTCCTCAAAGAAAGAGCAGAAAGCAGCGCCAAGACCCTGGCCTCCGACGGGTGCCCCAGGTCCCCACAGACAGGCTCAAAGCTCCCACGTGCGGAAGGGGTGACGCCAGGCCGGGGGAAAGGGGGTGAGGGTGAGGGCACGAGAGGGGCCGACACCTGCGCTGCAGCCGGAGAGGTAGACCCTGCATGGAACACTCCCCGGGATCGGTGGAACGGCCTCAGGCCCCTGCGGGACACTGTGAGGGGGCGCGGACAACTTCCTTGGGACTGCTCATGGCAGGCAGAGACAGGGACCCTGCAGCGCGGCCATGAGGGTCCTGCCCTCGAGGCTGGCATGGGTTCCCGTGCTTGCCAAGTGCTCTGCACACGGTGGCGGGGATCTGAGCTGTGTCTGACTCCTCAGGCATCCTGGAGCTGGGGTACCCAGCTGCTGGGACCAGGGCGACAGCTACCTGTCCACACAGCGCAGTTTGAGCTGCAGGAAGGGAAGGGCCTCCAGCGCTGTCCTGCTGCTGTCCTGCCTTTCAGAGCTTGGCTCATCTTTCCTTGGATCCAGAGCTGATCCTCAGGTGGGGAGAGAAAGGAGCATCTGAATATTCATGACATGCAAATCGCAGGAAATAAGGCTGCCAGCGACTTACCTGCTCTGGCTCTCTGGGTGTGAGCTGCCAAGGCGGAGATGTTCTTCTCTCACTCCGGGAGCTGTGACAGCGGCAAGGACGCAGGTGCGACAGGGCACTCGGGGACGACCGTCTGCCTCCCGTCCCGCGCAGGGAGGACCATGGCTAGCACGTGGGGGAACCAGGGGCAGAGATGCTTGGTGGAGCTTCTTGTGTGAGACTGGGGTCCTGCCAGCAGCAGTGCGGGGCCGCGAGTGGCTTTTCTTCATTCTTATCATGTGTCACTGTGTGCTGGGCTTGACTGGTGCTGGCGAGGGCTGGGGCCCCGGCTGGAAGCTAACACACAGATCCCAGGCAGCAGGCAGGGAGCTGGAGCGGCCATCACCATCGTTGGGGAAGAACACTTAGCAGGAACTCTACTCTCCTACCAGATTTATTAAGTATGAGAGATCTTCAAAAGTTCATGGGAAATACATAGTAAGAAAAAAGTTATGGATGGGTATCAACTTTTTGCACTAAGATAAACTTGGGTGAACTCCTATGGCATGTCTGAGCAGGTGCCAGCTTGAGGCAATGGAGAGGGGTCTGTCAGCTTGGCCCGAGCACCTCGTCTTGTCAAAATTGAAGCAAGAACACACCGGGTCTGGATGGGTAGGGGGAGTTTGAGAGGAAGGACGGTGGAACTGCTAATGCTTGCAAAACGTACGGGGCCCGTGACCGGAACATTGGCTTTGGAGTGTGTTGTGGCCGGGCCTGTGTGTCCGCAGGGCTGTCCCCCGTGGGCTCCAAGATGCTCAGTCAGGCCCGAGGACCCACAGAGCCCGCACCGCTGGAACTCATCCCATGGGCCTCGGCTTCCTGTCGTGACCTTGGCTACTGCACAAGCCTCGTGGCACCTAAGCTAAGACATGGACGCCTCTCCATGTTCCCTGAATGAATGACCAATGACAGTGGGGTGTGCTCACTGTGGACCATCACTCAGCCTCAAGGGAGAAGGAAGCCCGGCTGGGGTGGCACGTGGTGCCCTTGGGCACGAGGCCAGGGAGCAGGCACGGCTGGGGGTGGCATGTGGTGCTCCTAAGGACATGAGGCCAGGGAGCAGGCACGGCTGGGGTGGCACGTGGTGACCCTCAGGCACGAGGCCAGGGAGCAGGCACGGCTGGGGGTGGCATGTGGCGACTCTGAGGACATGAGGCCAGGGAGCAGGCACGGCTGGGGTGGCACGTGGTGACCCTCGGGCACGAGGCCAGGGAGCAGGCACGACTGGGGGTGGCACGTGGTGACCCTCGGGCATGAGGCCAGGGAGCAGGCAGAGCTGGGGTGGCACGTGGTGACCCTCGGGCACGAGGCCAGGGAGCAGGCACGGCTGGGGGCGAATGCTTTTCCTTGTTCGCAGCCTCTGGAGGCCGCAGCAGTGAGATCGCAGGCTGGGCGGCCAGCCGGGGTGGGAGGCTGCCGACTGGATGTCACGGGCACTGCCAGCCACTGTCACAGGTTTTCACACCAGCCGGAAGGGAAAGGGAGTGAGGGTTCAGCAGGCTTCCTGCTTGCGACGCCCGACCCAGATGTTGGGCGGAGAACCGATTCGAGGCGCAGACGCTGGGCCAGGGAGATAAGCAGACCTCCACAGCCAGAACTCCGCTCACGCCGTTACGTGACTGTCAGCCCTCGAGCCGTCCCACTGCCCGCGGAGAAGCACGAGCAGTCCTGCTCGCTGCCCAGGGTCCCTGACCGCGGGGGCCACAAGCAGCTCTTCTGGCTCTGGGACCACAGACCCAGCCTCCCCGGCCGTCAGCGGTGGGTTCGATGCCCTCATGGCCCCAACCTGCCCGTGGTGTCAGGTGCAGCAGGGGAATCCCAGCTCGGAGGGGTCCAGCCGGAGCGGGCCAGTTGCAGGGGGCATGGTGACCAGGAACTAGCCCCACAAGTAAGGAGGAGCATCAGGGGGCCACTTGGGGACTCTGGCACCCTCTCCTCCCTGTCCGTGCCTTGCCTCTGCCCAGCTCCCTTCTCCCGGCCTGCAGGCTCGTCCTCCTGGCCCCAGGTGCCTGGACGGTGTGAATCCTGTGACTCTGGTGAAGCTTGCTGGAGGCTCTTAGGGGCTCCATCCCGCCTGCAGCCCAGAGCGGGTGCCTGGAGGGCAGCAGGGGCAGCAGACCTTCCACGCTGCGTGGTAAGGGGACTGCCCCTGGCCACACAGCTTCGGCAGGGAGGACAAAGCAGGCCCTGAGCTCGCCACACACGCTGCCCGCCACCTAGGAGGCTGTCCACCTGTCGGGCCAGCCTCTAGAGCTCTGGTGCCCAGGGAGTCACTGCCCTGGTCACAGAGCGGGCTGGTAACGTCATCTCAGTACGCAGAGCTCCCCTAGTGTCCCCGAGTGTCCCCGAGTGTCCCCGAGTGTCCCCGCGTGACCACAGCCCGAGCTGGGAGGGGATGACTACGTGTGACCGGCTGAGAGCTGCCTGGCTCTGCCCCGAGTCTTGGTCCCCTCTCTGCGTCCTCCCTCACACCCCGCTCCTCCCTTTGTGCTGCCTGGGAGCGAGCCTGCTCTGCTTCCTTGCTCCAGCTCCTGCTGCCAGCCCTCTGCTGCCCTGTCTGTGTGCTCCTCCAGACAGAGCAGGACCCTGGGGGTCTCTGGCTGGCCAGGGCCGTGGGGGGCGTGAAGCCTGAGCACGCTGAGGCCTGTGGTTCCTGACTCCAGGCCCTGCTGCTGCAGACGTGGCAACAGTAGTGATGGCGTGAGTGCACGGGGACCCGTGGTTGAATGCTCCTGGCTTTGGCCGGCCGGGCCGCTGTGGACGCTGGGCTGTGAGCCCCTGGATCCGAGCTCCCTTGTTCTCTCCATCTGTCTCTTAATACATAAAGAATTTCATAACTGGGGCAGAAACTTTTCTTATTGTTTCCTGAATGGAATGGTGTAACAGCTACTTGCATGGCGGCCACGTAGCCCTGGGTGAGCTCACCCCCGGGCGTGGGTTAGACCGAAGGATGTGTGCACATTGGTGTTGTGCAGGCCCTGGGTGCTTCACGGAAGGGCCTGGAGTTATGCAGGATCTCATATATTTGCGGGGCTCCTTGGGGTACCTGAGGGGTACAGAGGTCAGCCCTGTGACCTTGGGACAGCGACCAGAGCCCCAGGAGTCAGGGATGGCCGGAGGCCCCAGAACTGGGAGAGGCAGGACAGACCCAGTGCCTTCTGGGGTGCTGCGGCCCTGTCACGCCTTGCTCTTGGCTATGGTCTGCTGCAAACCTTACTCCTCTCCTTTCCAACATGACCATCTGCGGAGAGCCACGCTCGGCAGGCCAGAGAGTGGCCGTCCAGGGGCGGCCACAGGCCAAGCGCGTGTCCCCAGGGCAGCTGCTAGCGCATGCGGACCTTGGAGTCCGTGTAATCCCCATGTCACACGGTGTTTACCTTCTCGTCGCTTTTCCCAGGAACTCGTGAAAATGAAGACCCGTAGAGCTGTCTGGCCAGGGAAGGGACAAGACTTGGCCTCGGCCCTACTTGGTGACCCTTGAACAAGCAAGATTTCAGTGGGGTGTGAGGAGACGGGGGCGGCCCCTTGGGCCTCAGCTCTGGTGGCAGGGCCCTGGAGTCATGCCTGCCCCAGAGGCCCGGGACCAGAAGCAGCTGCCCTTGCAGGAGAGCCTGGCTGCTGCTGGAGGGCCAGCATCCCACCACCCATCAGTGCACCCACACACACCCGCACGTTAAATCCTGGATGTGGGTGAAGGCCAAGACCTCGCCACAGCTGTAGGCAGCGCTGTGTGGCCAGTCTGGGACTGTGCCTTCTCTGGCGTTGTCTTACGCAGCAGCACCCACACAGCCAAAGCCTTGGCTTTTCCTGGGCAGCAGGGCCCTGCCCTGGTTCCAGCGATGGCCAAGCCTCAGGGACAGCTGCCCCAGGGGGTCCCACGCTGGCTGCAGGTGTGTGGACTAGAGGGGCCTGTCGGGGCGAGTCCGGGATGACTGACTTGCCAGGGGCGAGGGCACAGGGGTGGGATGTCTCACCGTTGACAGCAGTTGGCTCAGCAGACCCGAGGAGGAGACTCCGGCACAAGCAGCTTCCCTCCCAGCAGAGGTGAGCTGCAGCGCGTCTGGGAAGCCCACAGCAGCCAGTCTCCAGGGAGCAGCTGTGTCGGGGAGCAGCGGTGTCGGGAGCAGCGGTGTGGAAGACGCCCGCAAGGTGAGCCCTGCGGGGAGCAACAGAGCAGGGCTGGCGGTGACTGCGGGGAGGCTCCCGTCCTGCGTTCTGAGAAGGCAAGCCTTGGCTGCCCCGTGGCAGGGGCGCTGGCCTCCAGGCTGAGCCTGGCCTGGCACTCTTCTGACCCGGGCACAGTGTGCCCTCCTTCCTGCCTGGGCTGGTCTGCGCGTCTTGGGTTCTGGCTCGACAACACTGACTTCATTTTGACACTGACAACTTCACAGCTTCTGTTTGCAAAAGCTCATTACCAACGCGAGCTCCAGGGCAGAGCGCTCGCTGCTCCCTGCAGACACGCGCTCCCTGACGCGTGTCTGATCCACGGGCCAGACACGCTTACAGCTGCACTTCATGTGCCGAGAAGCAAATACGGCAGGGAGTTAGAGGGGAAGTGTTCCCAAGTCCTTGGCTTGCGCAGCGCCCACTACATGTCCTGAGAGAGGCCGTGGTTCCGTTCATAGCAAAGCCGGATGTGCAATGCATTCACAGAACAGTCCCCAGCGCCCCAAGGGCCATGCCAGCCCTGCTGAGGGCCACGTCCCCTCCTGCCCAGGCCCTTCTGTGCCCAGTCGATTTGTTTTCACCAGTTCCCACCCACGGGACTAAAGGGGCATCGTGTGTGTGGCAGCAGAGCCCTAATCGCCACAGGCTGTCTGCCAGCAGCCGCCTTACATCATCGTCCACTTTGCAGTGCTTAACCCGGATGCTGACCTGGGCCTGCAGCTGCTAGAGGTGAGGCTGGGCAGGGACCCGGCTCTCCCCAATTCCTACCCTGGGAGAGAGATGGCCTGGCTCTGCCAGCCAGGAATGGACAGCTGGGAGGATCCTGGCTCCGCATGACCAAAGCCATGGGCAACTCTGCAAACCTTGAGGTCATAGCTGGTCCCTCTGGGCAGAGTGCATGGCCAGCTCGTCTCCCAAGGAGGCCGTGATGGGCTAACTGGGGCCTCAGAAGCTGGGCTCGGCCAGGCCCCTTGAGGTGTCTTCCTGTCTCAGTGTTGAAACACGGGGTCGGGGAGGGGCAAGTGACAAAATCCCACTGGCTCCGAGGCGAAGAAGCAGGGCTTGGCTGCTCCGGACCAGCCGCCTGTGCGGCACGGGCTGGCTGAGGAATTCTGTCTCATCAGCACAGCTCTCTGACAGCTGGGCCGAGGCTGCACCTGCTGTGCTGCTGGGCTCTTAGTGATGGCATCTGGGAGGGCTGCCACGTACTCTGTGCCCTGCGTGAATTCCCTTGGGACACCCCTGCCCACTGCGGCATGCACTGGCCTCCCGGGAGGGGGGCTTGGAGATCCCGCCAGTCCGTGGGCACTGCCAGCTGACACAGGACAGGACAGGCTTCCTATGCTGACCAAGTGCCGCCCTCTTCCTCTGCAGATCTCCCCAGAAAGAGCCTGGATCTGGGCCGGGACGTCGCCAGGAAGTAGAACTAGACAATTCTGCAGGAAACTACGTCCATGTTTCCTTTCAGAGAAGAAGAAAGTTTACGAGGGCCAACATGACTGGGCTGGGGAAGGATTCCAAGTTAGGAGCCTGGATGGTCGACGCTGCCCTGGTGCTTGTGGGCGTGGCTGGGGTCACCCGGATGTTGAGCCTCTCTGCACAAGGCTTTTCTGATTGGGAGCCTGGAGCTATTAGGGTGGCCGGGCCGTGGCCATTGTCACAGCGCAGGGCAGTAAGTTGGGACAGGTGTGCTGCCTGGGGGCCCAGGCAGATTGTGCCCCCGGCCCCCCGCCAGGTAGGACCTGCTGCAAGCAGAGGCCGCGCCAGGACCAGGGACCTGCTGCAGGCAGAGGCCGCGGCCAGGACCAGGGACCTGCTGCAGGCAGACGCCGCGGCCAGGACCAGGGAAGCTCCCGGCGAGGCTGGTGCACGGTCAGGAGGTATGCGGTCACTGCCACATTCTAAATTTACACTCTCACCTACAGGCTCCTGTGAAGTGAGCTCAGCTGGCAGCCAGGGCAGCCACCTGTGAGGGCTGTGAGGGCATCGCTTCCTGTTCACGGCCAAGGCCACTGCTCTGTCAGTGACGTCAGAGAGGGCCTCTTGGCCTGAGGGGACCTGGTCTCTGGCGTGTGCGGTCTGGCTGGTGCAGAGTTAGCCCTGAAAGCCCCGCCCAGGGCCCCTCAGGCCTGTGGGAACACGCGGGCAGGAGCCCCCTACCTCACGGCTCCACTGTGTCCCCTGAACCCGACATCTCTTCCTGCCCCCCCTCACACTGTCCCCACCCTCTGCCCTCAGACCTTGACCTCCCCCCACAGGCACCGCACTCCCCAGGCGGAGTGCCCCCTGCCATGATCTAGATCCAAGAGGCCAAAGCATGTCACACCAGGGCTGGCATTGTGGGGTACCAGGTTAGGCCTCTGCCTGTCATGCCGGCATCCCAACCAGGCCCTGGCTCAAGTCCCGGCTGCTCCACTTCCAATCCAGCTCCCTGCTAATGTGCCTGGGAAAGCAGTGGCAGACGGCCCCTTGTAATCCTGCGTTCCCGTGACCCAGAAGAATCTCCTGGCCCCGGCTTTGGCCCTGCCCAGCCCCAGCTTGTCTAGGTCATTTGTGGAATGAACCAGAGAATGGACAATCTCTATTTCTCCTCCTCCCTCTTTTTCAAATAAATAAAAGACCAGCGTTTAACAGAAACAGTGTCACTCTTGGTGGTCCAGGCCACCGTGGCTGTGTTGGCCAGCTCAGCTGGCTCAGGCGGGAGTGGACATGTTGGCTCTCACCTAACCCATCACTGAGCTGCTGGGCCCGCTGGAGAAGGAGCCGTGGACCCCAGCTGCCCCGGGGCTCACAGTGAACCCCAACTCCTGACAGAGACTGCAGAGTCCTTGGGTGGGTCCCCGGGGTGTGGGGGGACCCTGAGTTCCCGGCTCTCTCCCAGCAGCGCCCTCACATCCCAGGAGGAGGGGCTCTTGGGGGTGTCTGGATCATGACCTGAGCTTGGGTGCCTCGTGCTGGTCAGGAGTGGCACCTCCTGCGGCTCGCAGCGGGGTGAGGTTGGGGTGCCAAAGGAACGAGTTGTTGGTTGGGCCCTGCTGTGTGTCCGTGTGTGACACACCCGCCACGGGCAAGCGTGACAGAAGGAGCTCAACAGGACAGCCCTCTGCCGAAGCGAGAGAGTTTCACACTCAGGGGCATGCGGGCATCCAGAGGCTGCCGGACCGTCTCCTGCCCCAACCTGGCTCTGAGATCGCGTAAGGACAAACTGTGGGGAAGGGCACCGACAGCAGGTTTGACACTGTGTTTCCCGCGTGGCTTAAAGAACAGCCCGGTTAGCAGCAGGTGATTTAAGTTTTATGTTCCAGATCCTGTAAACAGCCACCTGAAGTCGCAGGTGTCATGACCTCCTTAACTGCAAAACTGTGGTTTCCCGTGGAGACGGAAGCTTTAGACGCTAGCACGCGCCACAGCCTGCCTTGGCGCACTTGGCTGGCACGGGCATACCAGTTATCTCCTTTGCAGTCTCCCAGGCTACAAGTACAACGATTAACTTTGGGTCACCTCCAGGGTAGCTGCAGCTCTGGACAGAGGCCTCATGAAAGGCCCTGGCAGGGCTGTCCATCCCGACCTTGGACCCAGGTCTCCAGGGCAAGGTGGAGCTGGCTGAGCCCCAGCCACAGGAGACACGGGCACTCTTCACAGTGGCTCCTCCTGCTTGGCCAGCCTGTGCAACCCTGTCTTTCGGCCATTTAACCTGCGTCCTGGGCAGCTCAGCTGGCTCTGCCCTGTGGTGCAGATTGGGACCATGGAGGGTGGGAGGCTGTCCCTGGCAGCCTTCACAAGGGGGCTGCAAATCAGCCGCCCCCTGCACACGCACCTGCCAGACAGCGCACATCTCTGACACGTCCACGCCTTCTCCTCTGTCCACCTGTCTGTGTGTCTACCTGTCCCTCTCCGTATCTCTCCACCGTGTCTGTCATCTGCTGTGAATCCACTTGTTATCTCTTCGTCCACCCACCCACCTGTCACCTCCGTATCTACCCACGGGTGTACTGTCCGTCTCTCCCTCGATCTGTGTATCTTTCTCTCCGTCAGTCTGTCCTGTTCGTTTCCGTTTCCCTGACTGGCTCCCACACAGCAGACCCGGGAAGATGAGGACACACCACGTCACACAGGTTCTGGCCTTTCGGAGGATGTTACACTCAGGGGTCGTGCGCACCTGCTGATGAGGCCACCACATGCGGCTGTGTACGTGCATGCTGCCCACCAAGGTGACCAGCCACCGGCCGCGTGCGATGTGGTGTTCCTTGCGTGGCTGACCTCAGGCTGTAAATGGTGGGTTTGTGAGAATCTCATTCCCGTGATGGGCTGACCTTGCCCCAAGTCCTTGGCTTGCTCTGTATCCTATTAAAGCTCCTTGCTATTACCAGTTAGAATGGAAACAATTTACTGCTTAAATAATTTATCCAGATTTCTTGCCAGCCAGTCTCTTGCAGATTCATCAGCTAATAAAGAAAATTGATTTTAGGAGCCAAAGTCAATAGGAGGTTAGGGAAACACTCGGCGATTCGCATGCCGCCGTCGTGCGAGATTCACGGTGGCTCTGCCGGGGGAGAGCATCGCGGGGGAACCGGATGGCAGGTGCTCCACATCGGTTACGCCCCAGGGACGGACGCAGCGGTCCGTCCACGGTGGACGCGGTGGTAGATGTGGCGCTCCTCTCGGCCGTCCGTCCAGGGCTTGGGCGCCAGCGCAGAGCAAGGAGCCCACGGGAGGGTCCCCCGTGCCTCCGCTCTCCTCACAAACACTGCCTTGTAATTAGAAGCCGTGAGTTGCACACAGACAATTACTGTAATAAGGTGTCGAAAAACAAATTTCCCCTCGAAGAGCTCCCTTGTAATTTTGCTCACTTAATCCATTTGCTCACCAAGTTCTTTGTTTACAGAATATGAAAAGGTGGATTTCAGCTGAACCACGAACAGCATGCTGACAACAGAGGGCTCACCGTGTGGGTGCTGGCCCATCCCCGGGGTGCAGCAGCAGGCTCGCCGTATGGGTGCTGGCCCGTCCCCGGGGTGCAGTGGGCTCGCTCTGTGGGTGCTGGCCTGTCCCTGGGGTGCAGCAGGCTCGCTGTATGGGTGCTGGCCCGTCCCTGGGGTGCAGCAGCAGGCTCGCTGTGTGGGTGCTGGCCTGTCCCTGAGGCATGGTGGCAGACAGGCTTGCTGTGTGGGTGCTGGCCCGTCCCTGAGGCATGGTGGCAGACAGGCAGCTCACTGGGTGGACAGCTGACCGCCTGCTCCCACAGCCCGGTAACCAAGGGAGATGGACCGGCAGCTAGAGGGGGTGACCCAGATAGGTCCAGGTGCAGCAGCATGGAGGGCCGCACTGGGAAACAACACACTACACCCGCACTGTGAGCAATTCGCAGGAGGAGCCAGTGTAGACACAAACTTGGGAAGGGCTGCTGGTGTAGACACATCCCCGGGAGGAACCACCAGTGTAGACACAACTGCATGAGAGGGCCAGGGAGCTCTTACACAAGCCTGAAGCCTCCAGAAGCTTCCAGCCTTGTCCCTTTGGCAAAACGAGCCCAGTGCTGCAGAGACCTGCAGGGCAAGGCGCTCACTGCGGCATCCGGTGGTGCCCACATCCCAGCCTCCGCTACGACGCGGCAGCAGCTGGTGGTGCAAAGCCAAGTGGGACAGGGCAGTCTGAGCAGTGTGGCGATGAGCAGGAGCTGCCAAACACACACGCATCGCCTCCGATGTGCCAGCGCCGTGGCCCTCTGCCTCGAGCGTGTGCCAGGGAAGCCGTGGACGTTGCCAGGCAGTTCTCTTCACTGCTTCAGCCAGCAAGCCTCATCTGCAGAGGGGGCAGAGCCCGTGGAGTTCTTTCGAACTCGCTGTCTTGGACGGGGAGTGAGACAGACGGTGAAACATCACAGCTCTTCCCATTTGCTCAACTGACTGTGTGGAGACGGGAAGGGCTGCAGGCTCCAGGCTGGCAGTGGGCACCAGGGCAGCAGCTCCCAGCGACAGGCTGTGCCCAGCAACACGAGGCCGTCCTGCAGTCAGAGCCTCGCCCAGAGGCGAGAAGCAAAGCTGCCTTGTCCAACGCACGTGGCTCTGACAGGGGAGCCAGCCGTGTGCACTGCCAGCAGCAACTTCCAGCGAGCCAGGAAGGGCTGAGGCCGAGTCCTGGTGTGTCCAAATGCTAGCTGTGGGCACACGTGCCCTGGGAGGCACTGTGAGCCTCATGGCGCCCTGCCTGTCACACAGGAGTCTCGGGCTGATGGCCTGGCACTTGGGGGTCCTGCCCCACCCCTGTGATCCTCAGGCTGCCTAGGGTGGAGGGCACTGCAGCAGCCCTGGAGGTCCCTGTTTGGCCACCTGCTGGTCCTTCCTTCCTTTCTTCGGGACATCTCCGGGAAGCCTCCCAGCTCACGCAGCGGTACCTCTCCCAGCAGCCTGGCAGGCCACACATCTGTGGGCACGTGATCGGGTGCGTCTCGGGGCATTGCTACAGCTGTGACTGAGCATCACAGAGGGGACACGGGTGTCACCGCCTTGGAGGTCCGGGAGCTCAGGCCCAGCGGGGGTCCCCGGGGCAAGGGTGGCCATTCTGTGACCTCACTTGCAGCAAGCCCACTCGACCAATCCCTTTTCAGGGAACGCTGATGCCTCCTCATGCTACAGCCCCTCCCAGCTCTGCTGTCCCGGGGTCAGCTCCCACACCTGGATTCTGGGGGTACATTCCGGTCACTGTAAGGCGAAGGGGACTTGACGACGTCCTGCAGGCGTTTGCCGGCTCACCCCAAAGCCCCTCATGGGCCCTCTGGCATAGGCGCCTTGGGAGGGCAGAAGACACGACCACGGCATCCCTCACCAGGACTGGCCAGGATGTCACGCTGCTGCCGTGCGACGGCCACTGCTCCACTGTGCGGAGGACTACAGTGCAGTGTCCTGCAGGGCAGCGTCTTCGTGTCCTGCCTGAGGGCAACTCACTCCCAAGGACGAGCACATGGCTGCCGGTGGACTGTGCTGGGCCCTGCACGGGCCTGCACACACACGGATTGGGACTGTGCGTAGGGAGGGAGGGTCAGCAACTGGTAGAGGGGAATCAGAGAGAGAGAGAGAGCACGTCAACCACGTGACTGGTGGTGATGTCACGATGATGTCACATGACCGAGGATGATGTCATACATTCCTGAGGACGAGGTGGCAGTGACATTTCATCCACATGATCTTTCCTGGAACTCCCGACATCATCCCATCAGGAGGCAACGGCACATGAGCCCAAGGGAGGAAGATTCTAGAAGATTCCTGCTGAATCCCCTACCGCAAGGTCAAGCCACCAGGTGAGCCAGGGGACCCTGAGGGAGGTCTGAGTACAGCTTGGCATCCTGTGTGGAACCTCGGGCTGTGGATGGCAAGAAGGCCTGCGGCTTGGGGAAGTGTCAGCTGCTCAGTGCCGACAAGGAGCCCCGGTTAGGGAAGATGCTAAGCAGCAGGGCCAGCGGGAGAGGCCCTGGACCACTCTGCACTCCCCCGCCTCCCTGGAAGCTGAAAAGCTTACCAAGGCAAAAATACATCAAAGAACTTCTGTGTGTTCCTTCTCTTTACAGATAAGGTGGGAGGATAAAACACAAAATCTACAAAAAAATAAAGAATCCCCCAAACGTGTGACCCGTAGGGAGAGCAGTGTAGGTTAGAGGAAGGGAAGGGGGTAGACCAGTTGTTTGCATGCACCACAGAAGCAGCTCATGTGACTCAGGGTGAATCATGAGCAGACGAGCATGTCCGCCTTGATGTCCAAGGAGCGAAGCTGGGCGCCCCGTCTCACGCCACCAGTGCGACACGCAGCCCAACCACTGTCCCCAGCACTCCAGGAAGGCGCTCAACTATGTACTGAGTTGGTCGAATAACCATGAAAAGGAACAAGTTTAAAAGACTTGGAGTCGTAGGATACAAGCAGTAAGATGCGCTCTGCGTGGACTAACGTAAGCACACACGCAGTATTTGTGCAACGTTTTTTCTCACCTCGCTCTCTCTCTGTGTTGGTTATATGTGCCTGGTGTATATTGTCGATATCACAAATCAGGATTTTTCACAGTAAGATACGAAGGAAAAGTCATAATGTTTAGTAAACACAGCATTGTGGTTGCTTTAAAGCAATCGTGTGAGGTAATGGTGACCTCATTGGAGAAGCGTCTTGGGTAGCCGCGCCCGTGCTGGCCGCCGGCGGGGCTGGGGCCGAGCGCTCGCACCTGCAACAGGTGCCTGAACATCATGGCTATGGGACCCCTGGATGAGCAGCTGAGTTCAGAGGAGGTGAGACCCGGACAAACGCGCCCAAGCCCTGTCGTATTGGAGGGAAGAGACAAGAGAACCGCCTCAGGCATCCAGGGTCACGCCTGCGAGCAGAAATTGTCATGGGAAGAGACGGAGTTGCGATTGCCATAACACAAACGTTTCTCCGGGGCCTGGCACGATGGCTTGGTGGCTAAATCCTCGCCTTGCATGTCCTGGGATCCCATATGAGTGCTGGTTTGTGTCCTGGCTGCTCCCCTTCCCATCCAGCTCCCTGCCTGTGGCCTGGGAAAGCAATGGAGGACGGCCCAAAGCCTCGTGCCCATGTGGGAGTCCCAGAAGAAGCTCCTGGCTCCTGCCTTTGGATCAGCTCAGTTCCAGCCTTTGCAGCCACTTGGGGAGTGAACCAGTGGATAGAAAAGCTCTCTGTAAAACTGCTTTACAACAGCAGCAGCAACAAACCTTTAAAAACCAAAAACAAGAACCGAGCCCAGCAGTGGCTCAGCAGCCTCTGCACCCTCTGCTACGGCCGAGCTCCTGGGGAGGGAACCTGGCTTAGATCAGCACTCGCCCGGGGCAGCAAGCCGAGGCTCCAGCTGCCTGTCACTTTTGTCAATGAAGCTTTACTGGAGCTCGGAGACAGCGACTCCTTCGCCTAGGTTGGCCAACTGAAGCCTATCAAAGTTGCAGAAATTCATAGTTTCAAAGTGACACAAAGAAGAAACAAAAAATTTAAAAGTCAACCAAGTAGTGAAACCAAAAATCTAAAACTCCTTGTCAACTTTGAAAGACAGGAGAGTCAAACATTTGAGAAGTGATGATCCAGCTGTAAGGCAGAAGGAAAGAGACCTGCATTTCCAACCCCTGGCGTGGGCGCCCCTCAGCCGCAGCCTCCCCAGCTCAGACAAGACCAGCCCTGACTGGTGTTACTGTTCTCCAGACCGAGGCACTTTTTACAAGATCTGTGGGGGACAGTACACCCTGCTCAGCGCACCAGGCAGATGTGACTGGCCACACGCAGATGGTAGCAAACGCTATGCAGCAACTCAGGTTACAATGGGAGAGGGAGAGCGCTTAGCGTGGAAGAGACAACCAGGACACACACCACTAACTGAAATGCACGACTCTCGCCTGGATTCTAATTCCAACAACCTGAAATGAGACAACAGAGAGGCTTCAACCACGGCCCTTGCTCACTCCTGTGTCTGACGGTGGGTTGTGATCACAGCTGCTGTCAGAGGAGACGCGAGCCCCCGCATCAGTGGAAGACGCTCTACGCTGCCTGGAACGAGCTCCATGCTGCAGGGCGCAGGGCACATCACCTCTAGGATTAAGAGACGCAGAGAACAGAGGCCGGGAGTGCAAGTGTGGTGCCCCCAGAGGCGCTGTGTGGGTAGGGGGAAGTGAGCTGTCAGGGCAGGGCAGGGGGAGGAGAGAGAGCCGTGGGCTGGGCTGTAGGGGGCTTCAGTCATGGGTGCAAACTGCCAGGGGCTCTCCCACAACCGCCCCCTGCTGTCAGGGACCCTGCTGTCACAGAGCTTGTGTCCGGCCGGGCGAGGGGCCAGCGTGAGCGTCATCATACAGAGGACATCGGCAGCCTGCGAGCAGACAGAGATGGGGACAGACCCAATCCGCTGGGAAGGCTTCTCTGAGGAAGGGGTGCTAGACGGACAGCGAACCCCAGGGGCACACCCTCCCTAGCCCCGCTTCCCACGTTCCTTTGGGCTCACGGGACCCGTCACTCACAGGTGTGCCGTGCTCCGGGTCGCTGACCTGCCCCTTGTCTTCCCACACAGCTGGAGGCCTCCAGCATCCCTGGCTCTGCGCCATCTCATCCGAGCAGCGTTCCCTGGAACACGCTCCCTGCTCCCTGGGCCTGGCTTCCCCACCCCCACTCCCCCAGTGGAGCGTCCGCAGTCTTTGGGCTTAGCGCGTGCCACCTGCTGATATGTCACGGTCCACCTGACCATGGGCTCCCGTGGCTGGGAGACCAGGATGGCTCTGCTTTGGAAAATGTCCCTCCAGTCTGCTGTAACAGCCCTGCCTCCAGCAAGCACTCCATCCAGATTTCTTTAGCATCATATTAGTGTTTGTACAAATGGAGAGCTCTGACAACACCAGGAAAACGAAAACCCATTTCAACATCACATATCAGCAATAAAAACCAACCGCAGCTCATTTGTGCTTTTGTTGTGTTGAAAGGGAAAACAAAAAATAATAATCATTAAAAACCCAGAAAGGCATCTAATAGAAGGCAGCTGGGACCACCGAAGCTCTGTCTTCAGATGCCACGGAATGCACAACTGGTTTGTCATGTTGTGTGAAAATGATCTTCACATGAATCTGTAATGTCACACGCTTCTAATCAAAGTCTGTCCTTTGGGAAGAGAAACCCCGTGAGCTGGTCCTACAGCCTAGATGCAAAAAGAAAACTATCAACAGGCCAGGGTGGTCCCGAGGGCCCGGAGCACAGGGAGCACGGGAGCACGGGGAGCACGGGAGCACAGGGGGAGCACGGGGAGCAGAGGAGCAGGGGGAGCAGGGGGAGCACGGGAGCAGGGGGAGCAGGGGGAGCACGGGGAGCACGGGGAGCAGGGGGAGCAGGGGAGCACGGGAGCACAGGGGGAGCAGGGGGAGCAGGGGGAGCACGGGAGCACGGGAGCAGGGGGAGCAGGGGGAGCACGGGAGCAGGGGGAGCAGGGGGAGCAGGGGGAGCAGGGGAGCACGGGGAGCACGGGGAGCAGGGGGAGCACGGGAGCACAGGGGGAGCAGGGGAGCACGGGAGCACGGGAGCAGGGGAGCACGGGAGCAGGGGGAGCAGGGGGAGCACGGGAGCACGGGAGCAGGGGGAGCACGGGGAGCACGGGGAGCAGGGGAGCAGGGGAGCACGGGAGCACAGGGGGAGCAGGGGGAGCAGGGGGAGCACGGGAGCAGGGGGAGCAGGGGGAGCAGGGGAGCACGGGAGCACGGGAGCAGGGGAGCACGGGAGCACAGGCGGCCGAGGTGAGGAGGCCGAGGTGAATAGACTGCCCTCAAAGTGTTTCCTTCTTCAGAGAGGGATGCTTTCCATCACAAAGATTAAAATGGCAAAGACCACGGAGCAAATCACTGTTAAATTAAAAACCAGGCGATCCTCATTCAGAAACAGAGAGATGGCTGCAGGCAGGGCAGTTCCTCGTGGAAGGAGGCCAGGACTGCCACGTCGGACGGCGAGAAGTGGAGGGTGCCTCCCGCTGAGGCCACGCTCGGGAGCACTGAGGACACGGCCCACTGAGGACACGGCCCACCGAGGACACGGCCACCACCCACTGAGGACACGGCCCACTGAGGACATGGCCCACTGAGGACATGGCCACCACCCACTGAGGACACGGCCCACTGAGGACACCACCCACTGAGGACACAGCCACCACCCACTCAGGACACGGCCACCACCCACTGAGGACACGGCCCATTGAGGACATGGCCACCACCCACTGAGGACACGGCCCACTGAGGACACCACCCACTGAGGACACAGCCACCACCCACTCAGGACACGGCCACCACCCACTGAGGACACGGCCCACTGAGGACACGGCCACCACCCACTGAGGACACTGCCCACTGAGGACACGGCCCACTGAGGCCACGGCCACCACCCACTGAGGACACGGCCCACTGAGGACACGGCCCACCGAGGACACGGCCACCACCCACTGAGGACACGGCCCACTGAGGACACGGCCCACTGAGGACACGGCCCACTGAGGACACAGCCACCACCCACTGAGGACACGGCCCACTGAGGCCACGGCCACCACCCACTGAGGACACGGCCCACTGAGGACACGGCCCACTGAGGACACGGCCCACTGAGGACACGCTCGGGAGCCCTGAGGACACGGCCCACTGAGGACACGGCCCACTGAGGACATGGCCCACTGAGGACACGGCCCACTGAGGACACGGCCCACTGAGGACATGGCCCACTGAGGACACGGCCCACCGAGGACACGGCCACCACCCACTGAGGACACGCTCGGGAGCGCACACATGTACACGCACTCACATACATACACAGTCAGACATGCACGCAGACGTGTGTGTGTACTCACACATCACACATAGACACACACGATATAACACAGAACACAAACACACAAGACATGCACAGACACACACAGACACACTGAATTTTCCCCAGAAAAAAGTTCCCTTATATTCAAGATGACAAAATCCCAGCTGGTCTGCAGACCGAATGTTTTCCTCTCTGAAATACCAGGGGAGTCTGGGTTTTTGTTTTTGCTTTTGTTTTTCGGTAGAGATGGACCAGATCCTGTTAAAATTCATATGGAAATGAACAGCACAGACAACTAGCAAAGCTTCAAAACTTACTGTAAAGCTACAGCGAATCGGACTGCATGGCTCGCGCTGATGACAGACACGGAGGCCCAGGCAACGCAAGCCAGAAACAGCACTGATTGCCAGGTTTCCGACACGAAGACCAAGGCTGGTCTTCCGGGCCACGTCAGTGAAGAGGCTGCGCAGGCACAGCAAGCTGCCTTCCCGGGCACTGATTTTAGCCCTGGCTGATCTGCTTCTGACTCAGCTTCCTGCTTTTGTGCCTGCGAAGGGAAGGGAGGACCGCCCAAGTCCCTGGGCCATGTCCACCCACAGGAGACAGGGGATGAAGTTCCTGGCTCCTGGCTTTGGGTGGTCCAGATCTCTCTCTCTGTTTCTCCTCCTCCTTCTCTGTCACACTCCTTTCAGATAGATATTCCTTAGAGGAGCAGCTGAGGCCAGTTGCTTCAGAGCTGACTCCCTGGTACCCTGTGGAGCTGTGGAGACAGGTGCTCAGCCGGGGAGTGGGGGGCTGTCGCTTGGCCTGAGGCGCAGCCCGGGGCCCACAGCCACCAGCATGCCCCGCTTCTTAACCTGGGTCTAAGGTGCATAAACACAGCTGGTTTAATTCTTGGCACCTTGCAGATCTTGACTATTACACGATGGAGATACGCTACAGAAGGTAATTTTGGAAATCTTTTGCTTAGAGCATCACCTTACAACGTATCTAGGGCACTCATAAAACAATGCCCGTGCAAGGACTAATGGATACGTTTAATGAGATCCCAGATGACCAATTAGACAGTTTTCTGTTTGGAAATTAAACATAGATTACTGGTATGTGATGGATAATTATTTAAGAATAACCAGGAAAATATTGGCAAAGCTGAACAAAAATGTGGGATTGGTGTTGTCACATGTCCAAGTTCATTTCAGAGCTACAGGATGAAGCATGCTGGGGCAGTTATTCCAGTGGTGAAAACACCAGGCCTCGGTTGATACATGTCTCCCAGGTCCAGGCGCCGGCCAGTGTGGGCCCCCCAGGGCCAGCGGGAACAGCTCTGGCGGTTGAGTTCCATCTCTGGGTGGAAGACGTAGACTGAGTTGCCAGCTCCCAGATTTAGCCTGGCTAAGCCCCAGCCATTGTGGGCATTCAGGGGGTCAAACGGTAGCTGGGAGAGTGTTATCTCTTTCTCTTTGTCTCAAACACTTAAAATAAGAAAAAAAAAAATCAAGGCTGCTAGGGCACTGCACCGGCCCCAGAATGGCTCCACTTCTGATCCAGCTTCCTGCTGCACGCCTGGGGAGGCAGTGGAGGACGACCCACTCCACGGCTCCTACAGCCAGGTGGGAGACCTGCGGGGAGCTCCTGGCTTGGAATAAGCTCAGCCGTGGCTGTTGTGGCCATCTGGGGAGTGACCCAGCACATAGACAAGCCGTCTCTCTCTCTCCGGCTCTCACACGCGCTCTCTTCTTTCCTCTGTAAACCTGCCTTTCTAAACCAACAGGTGGCAGGGGAGACGAACTGGCACCACACATGGGCAAAGTGACTGGAGGGTGTTTGGAGAAACGAGCAAAGAGGGAAAGAGGTTCTGGAGCAGTCACAGCACATGGCTGCAGGCTGGCATGAGCGCTGTGCAGGGTGTCCAGGCTGGCAAGAGCGCTGTGCAGGGTGCCCAGGCTGGCATGAGTGCTGTGCAGGGTGCCCAGGCTGGCATGAGCGCTGTGCAGGGTGCCCAGGCTGGCATGAGCACTGTGCAGGGTGCCCAGCGTTGCCAGGTGTTAGGGCGATGGAGCATGACCCAGGGAAATGGGTGAATTATGCTGAACCAGAAGGTTGAAGGGAGAACGGCAACTGTGGCCAGCACTGAGGAGGCCAGGCGACAGGGCAGGTCCCCGGGGAGCGGGGCTCTGTCACTGTCACCCAAGGGGCTCCCTTCGATTGCCTCTAATGCAAACGCCAGAACAATCCCATTAAATTTCCCACAAACTCCTGCAACTGCCAGTCTCAGCAGGGAGGGCATGGAACCCAGGGCAGCGGCCTCTGCCGCCCCTTCCAGCTCCTTCCCTCCCCCAGGGGACACACCCCTGCAGGAGGGAGCAAGACCATGGTGCAACATCAGACACCTGATCAACCCGGGAACACAGGAGGCTAGCCCACTCTGCCCCTGCCCACACATGAACGCAGGAGGCCAGCCCACTCTGCCCCTGCCCACACATGAACGCAGGAGGCCTGCCCACTCTGCCCCTGCCCACGCGGGAACGCAGAAGGCCAGCCCACTCTGCCCCTGCCCACGCGGGAACGCAGGAGGCCTGCCCACTCTGCCCCACCAGCCATCGGAGCTGAGCTGAGTCGCTGCAGCTCAGTGGAACACGCGGTGAGGAAGGTTTGGTGGGTCAGTGTCAACGTGGACAGGGTGTCAACACGGATCAGGCAGCGGATGTCTCCAAGGTCAGTGCAAAGAAGGGAGCCAGGTACCTGCGCATCCACTTCTGGGCCCCCAAGGGCCGTGCAGGGGTAGTCTGTGCTGTCCTCACCAACTGCACTCGCGAACCTGGTGAAGTCTTCCTGACCACTTGGGGCTTCTCTGGTCAGCCCACATATCCACTGAAGTAGGTGTCGCACTCCAGAGCTGGGAGTGTGAGCAGAGGATACGGGGTGCACTCACTGGCCATTGGGCCTGAGCCCTTCCTAGGTGCTGTGAAAACCCCTGGCAGCATGGCGGAGAGGCCTGGGCGCTGTCCTTGCTTCTGTCCAGGCGATGCCCGCCTGTCCTGGGTCCCCTCACTGGGGGCAGCATCACGTGCGGGCTCTTGGCGCCTGGTGCATCGCTGCTCTTGTCTTGGCCACAGCCACGGTCACTGTGCCAGAGCCAGCCCCCACCCCTGCGCCTGCCACGCTCCGCCCACAGTTCCCGAGCTGCGTGCTGGCCAGCAGCCATGGCCCTGCCCAGCTCACTGTGCGGTCACCCGGAGCAGCTTCCAGCGCTGCTGTGAGGCAGCTGGGAGGGAGGGGCCCCACGTTCCAGAAGGGACCAGGCTGGGCTCGCGGTGGTCAGCTGTCTGGTGTGTGAGGGGCTCAAGCCTGCCAGCGCCCATCCGCTCTCTTGTCTGCCTTCTCCAAGTTCCTTGTGGAGAGCGGCAGCTGTAAGGACGACGCGTCGCTGAGGTGCGCCGGTTTGTGTATTGCGAAGAAACAGCGGAAGGGAAAATCACTTTCAGACATGGTTCCCTCGCAGGGGCCCCGGGCAGCGAACGCCCACGGGTTTGTGCAGGGTGCTGCTGGCGCTGCTGGCGCCTGCGTCCTGAGAAGACGCTCAGCAGCCGCGACCCAGGATTCGCAGAGAATTAATCCCGCAGCCGATGTGGAAACGATAGCCTATAAAGTTAATGAGATATTACTGAAGGCTGGATAAACAATTAGCCATATTAGCTGCGAAGAGACACCAGGACCTGTGGCCGTCTCACAGAGCTGCAGCTAATTAAAACGAAAATTACGGCCCAAGTGCGTGAGCACGCGGCCAGGCGGGCGGCGAGGATTCACGGAGCTAATATCGCCAGGGCGAGGCTGTTATGAGAAACCAGAGGGAGGGCGGCGGTATTGAAGGCATCCATCTGCCCTCCCCCAGCTCGCCAGGGTCGGCTCCGGTCCTGGCCATCGCCCCCGGGGTCCCAGGGTCTGTTCTTTAGCCTCTGTACAGCCTGAGTGTGCAGCGAGCCTGGGACCTCCGGGGGTAGAAGCTGCCCCATGACCCCCTGGGCCGTGCCAGCCCCTGAACCCAGACACCCAGTTCTGTGTTTTGCAGCGCGAAGAGCCGTGGGCCTTTTCCTGGGAATATCTGGCTGCATTTCAGATCTCGGCATCTGGCGTGGGGCTGGAGACGCTGTGCCTGCCTCGTGTGGGGCGTGGAGCCGTAGTTCTTTTCTGGAGAAACCGGGCAGCTTTCCTGTGCCTGGTTCTGCCTCTCCTAACCTGGAGAGATGAGAGCGTGGTGACGACGGAGGAGGCAGAGGTGAGACCAAGGCGGAACTTGCCGTCGGGGTCGAGCCGGGGGTGGGCTGGTGGGCGTGTGCCCTGCCCCAGCTGTGGCGGAGGTGCTTGGGAGGACGAGCTGGCTCAAGTCAGGGCAGGAAGGAGGCAAGCAGGAGCTCGACCCACTCCTTCACGCTCACGCGGGCACAGAGCACTCGGCGTCGACTAGAGCTGTGCTGGTTTTCACAGTCCCTGCCCAGGCTCTGGAGGTCACAAGGTCCCCTTGATTCTGAGACAACCGGAAGCCAGCTGCAGGGTGGGGCTGGGTGGTGAGTGTGGATTCTGGCCTGTCCTACAACGCTCCCTCCTCAGCCAGGAGAGTGAACTTGGCGTTCTCTGAGCCCTGGAGCCCCGGCAGAGGCTGCCTGGCCCTGCTGTCAGTGTACTCGGTCTGACCTTGTGCGGACAGCACAGGGTTGAGGACAGACCTCGGAGCTTCCCAGGTCCACAGTGGCAGCCCTGCCGCTGGCGGCTGCTGCCTTCGGGGCCGGCGCAGCCCTGCCTCCCCCGGGGCCGGCGCTACTGCTGAAAGTGGCTTTCTGTCTTGCTCCACATTAGGTAAAGGTCAGCTATTGACAGGCTGGCTGGAGGAGCAGCATCGCAGAAGGGCCCGGCGGGCTGGGCTGCCATGTTCTCTGGAAACAGCCTGGCTGATGGATCGCAGTGTGCAGGCTGGGCTCCAGGCACCTGTCGGCATGCCGGCTGGCCCTCTGCATGGGCGGGGGATGACTGAAAGCAGCTGGGGCGGTCCCCTGGGAATGCTCGCGCTGCCCAGCGCACTCCGGAGAACTTGGTCCCATGATGAGCTGGGGGTCACTGCTGGTTGAATCCTACCCTGTCCCCCTTCACCGGTCCTCATGGAAGGGGGATGGGCACTGAGCTGTTGAGACTTCAGGGGAGCCTGCCCCGCCAGGTGCACGGCACAGCCTGAGGGCGCTCAGGAGGCCTTCCTGGTGACTTCCCAGTCACAGACACGGCCACGGGCACCTGCCCAACACAGAACTAATGGCTCCATTGACAACTCATTAGGAAGAGAGAGCTTGCTCGCCCTCTGGCTCACTCCCCCATGTCGTCAGCAGCCAGGGTGGGCTGGGCTGAAGCTGACGCCTGGGCCCTCAGCCGGGTGTCCCATTTGGGAGAAGGGACCCATACTTTTATTTACTTATTATTTGAAAGACAGATTTTACAGAAAGAGAAGAAGAGACAGAGAGAGAGAAGTCTTTCATCCACTGGCCCATTCCCCACACGCCCACAATGGTTAGTTAGAGCTGAGCTAATCTGAAGCCAAGAGCCAGGAAACCCAGCTGGGTCTCCCCAGTGTGTGCATTGTCCCAAGGACCTGGGCCATTCTCTCCAGCTCTCCTGGCCACAGTCAGGGAGCTGGATCAAAAGCAGCTGGGACATGAAGCCGTGCCCATATGGAATGCCAGCGCCCAGGGTACTGGATCAGCCTGTTGTGCCACCGCACCTGCCCCAGGAACCCAGGTTTTTGAGCTATCAGCTGCTGTTTCCCAAGGTATGCATTAGCCACAACTCCAAGCAGATGCCCTGGGAACCCATGGCAAAGGTGTGCGTGTGTGTGTGCCTGTGTGTTTGCATCTATGTGTGTGAGTGTGTGCATCTGTGTGTGTAAAGGCTTATTTCACGTCTCTGAAGGGCAGATTTATACAGAGACGGAGAGACAGAGACACAGAAAGAGACCTTGCATCCACGCTTTCATCAAACGGCTGCAACCACTAGGGCTGGCTGGGCCAAGCTGAAGCCAGGAGCTTCTCCCAGCTCTCCCACCGGAGTGGCAGGGCCCCACGCACTTGGGGCATCCCGCATTGCTTTCTCAGGGGCGTCAGCAGGGAGTGAATTGGAAGTGGAGCTGCCAGGACTCACGGGAGGCCAACTTTGCAGGTGGTGGCTTGGCCCACTGAACTGCAAGGCTGCCAGCTGCAAGGCGGCATCAAGCTGCCACCCTCACCGATTCTGCCAGCTACACAGATCTCACGGTCTCAGCGAGCTGTGGGGAGGGGCCGGACTTGGCCATCCTTGGCTCCGCCTCTCTGCACGCAAGAGGAGAGCACGGCGGGAAGATGTTCCCGTAAATACTGCCATCCCGCCGGTGATTAAACGGTCTTAACTCGACTCATTATCTTCCGCATTACATGTTAATAATTCAACTGGAAAACATTTCTTAAGTTAATTCTGAGAAGACTTAAGCACAGATAGATTTAATTAATTCCATATTTACACTAAGTGCTGTGCTGTTCACTTCAAATGATTTTCTGAGAGTCAAGGAGACAGCAGGTGTGCCCTTACACGGAGCACGAGCAATGCCGTCCTGACACTCGGCGAGGACCTCCGCGGTGCTGGGCGGGGCTGGATCAAGCCAGAGCACGCAGCTACGCGGCCCGGGCAGGGGCCCTCTGACAGGAATACCAAGAGGATTTCCCACTACCCACGCCCGGTTCACTTAACACTTGGCCAATGCATGTGGTGTTGTGGCATAGTGGCTAAAGCCGCTGCCTGCAAGGTCGGATCCCTTATGGGCACCAGTTTGTGCCCCGTCTGCCCCAGTTTGGATCCAGCTGATGGTCTATGAGAAACAGCAGAAGATGACTGAATCTGAGAGCCTGCTGTTCAACGTGGAAGACTCAGATGAAGCTCATGGCTCTGGCCTGGTCCAGCGTTGGCTGTTGTGGATGTCTGTGTGGGCGAAGTGGCAGATAGAAGATCTCTCTCTCTCTCTCTCTCTCTCTCTCTCTCCCTCTCTCTCTCTCTCTCTCCCAATCTGACTTACAAAGCAGCATCTTATATCTCTTGGTGCTTTCCTCATACGACCTGCCCCAGACACACTATGTGTTAGAACTTGCAGTTGTGTCCAAGCAACAATGATAGGGTTCAGTATAAAATGCTACAGGGAACCCCAAACCTTCCCTCTGAAAGTCACTCAAGACCCAGGCTCACATTGTCCTACTCACATTGGCCCCTCTGGGTCTGGAGGAAAAGCCAGTGCAGCTTTGGGGTCTCAAAATGCACCAGGACCTCCAGGATGGCTTCAGCACTGGCTCCTGTGGACAGCTCCCGCTGCCCGGGCGCTCCTGGCTGAGTGCCAGTGAACTCTCCCGCATGTCTGTCTTGTCTGGGTGCACCTTTCCCTTCCTTCAGCTGATGGAACAGCTGACAAGCTGGGTGCCCTGCCACCCTCACCCACGCACTGCTAAGTAGACACGTGGCTATCAGCCGTTCAGTCTCATTTCTTCCCCTCATTTGTTTTAAGACAAAGTTAGACATTGGCTCCTAATTAACCCCCTAACCCTGCAGTTTCAAATATCTTTGCTTTAGTGAATTCTGGCTCGCAGGTAAGAACGGGGAGCGTGTCTTTCAGAAGCAGTTCACGCACACAGAACATGCCCACGCTGCCAGGTCAGGGCATGGGGACGCGACTTTTATTAAAGCAACAGGAAAGGGGTTGGAGGTTGAGTCAGGTCCTCTGCTTGCTACGGATGCTATCCCGGGGCTAATTAACATTCACAGTCAGGGACAAAGCAGGGGGCGGGTGGGCGGGGTGGGGGGACACGGATACAGCAGGAAGAGACGTCTGAGCGGCTTCTCCGGTGTCCACTGGCCGGAGGCGAGCCGTGCACTCACAGAGGACTCGGCCACGGCGCTGGGGAGGACAGGGTCTTTCCCTGGGGGGCCAAGCGGGTGGAGGCCCAGAACCCCAACCACTGTCCATGGTGCCTGCCCAGCTGTGGGCATCATTTCTCGCCTGTGTTAATTTTTAATAAGTCGGCTGCACGTAATCCAATCAAGTCACAGAGGGAAGTTTTCATATTTGATAAGCACAAATAAATCCCTTCTCAATCTGCAAGCCCCTCGGTGGCAATCGGCAAGGCCTGGGGGCAGCGAGCACACCCCCTCGTCTCCTGCGGGCCTCCCTGACTTGTAAGCACCTTGCAAGATTCATTGCTGCTGAAATAATTGAATCTATTTAAAGAAATGAAGCCAATTAACTTTTCAGTTTATGACCAAGAAATAATTTCACTGTGTGTGGTCAGATTCAGTTAACTATCTGGGGGATTCAATTATTGTTTAGAGCTCAAAAAAAGTCCAGAGTCTGAACTCCGCTGGACAGTCCCTGCCACTGTGGCTTAGAGGTCGTCGTTGACCCCGGCCTCAAGAACGCTGGCTGCCACTCTGGGTGTAGCATCTACCACCTGGAGACGGCAGAGCCGACTGCCTCAGCGGCCCCTGCCAGGCAGGGCCATGTACCCCTCTGCGCCAGTGTCCCGGCTCCGCGTTCTTTTCCCGGAAGTCACCCCGTGCCCTCCAGGGTCTCTGGCCTCACATACAGCAATAAGGAGCAAATGAGGTTAAAAAAGCTACTTGCGGGAATTTACAATTTTGGTGGGAAATGTCATCTGACAGTAAAACAGAAGGCAGTATAGACAGGTGAAGGGAAGCTGGGAAGTGTGCTGGGACCGCCCAACTCTTCCACGGGTTATCAAGGGCTGTCCAGGTCCACTGTGGGTTTTGGGGGCTGGATAGTTCCCCTCTGGGTTTTGGGGGTTGTCCAGGTCTCCTGTGAGTTTCCGGTCCATCCAGATCCCCTGTAGGGTTTGGGGAGGCATCCAGTTTCCCTACAGGTTTTCGGGGCTGGCCAGTTCCCCTGTGGGTTTTGGGGTGCTGTTCAGGTCATCCGCAGGTGGAAGCCCTGCTCCATGCAGACTGAGCCATAGCTTGCTGTTCTGTCCACGGCAGCTCAGCGCACGCTCAGAGCTGCACACTCTTCAGGAGGATGTGAAGATCTTCCTGGAAGCCGAGTTCCCAACCCAGGCTTGGACACCGGCGCTCCTGCTGTGGCACTGTGAGCCTGGAAATGCTGAGGCGTGGCAAGGTTTTTGTATAGGAGCTGGGAAAGTTGTGCCTGCGGCCAAAACACTCACTCTGGTCCGCTGGCACTCACACTGCACAGCTGGTCCCTGGGTGTGCTGGGTCCCCCACCCTCTGCACAGCTGGTCCATGGGTGTGCTGGGTCCCCCGCCCTCTGCACAGCTGGTCCATGGGTGTGCTGGGTCCCCCACCCTCTGCACAGCTGGTCCATGGGTGTGCTGGGCCCTCCACCCTCTGCACAGCTGGTCCATGGGTGTGCTGGGCCCCCCAACCTCTGCACAGCTGGTCCTTGGGTGTGCTGGGTCCCCCGCCCTCTGCACAGCTGGTCCGTGGGTGTGCTGGGTCCCCCGCCCTCTGCACAGCTGGTCCGTGGGTGTGCTGGGTCCCCCACCCTCTGCACAGCTGGTCCGTGGGTGTGCTGGGCCCCCACCCTCTGCACAGCTGGTCCGTGGGTGTGCTGGGCCCCCACCCTCTGCACAGCTGGTCCGTGGGTGTGCTGGGCCCCCACCCTCTGCACAGCTGGTCCGTGGGTGTGCTGGGTCCCCCACCCTCTGCACAGCTGGTCCGTGGGTGTGCTGGGTCCCCCACCCTCTGCACAGCTGGTCCGTGGGTGTGCTGGGTCCCCCACCCTCTGCACAGCTGGTCCGTGGGTGTGCTGGGTCCCCCACCCTCTGCACAGCTGGTTCGTGGGTGTGCTGGGTCCCCCACCCTCTGCACAGCTGGTCCGTGGGTGTGCTGGGTCCCCCACCCTCTGCACAGCTGGTCCATGGGTGTGCTGGGTCCCCCGCCCTCTGCACAGCTGGTCCATGGGTGTGCTGGGTCCCCCACCCTCTGCACAGCTGGTCCAGCCCCTCGCCTCCAAGGCCTATCTTTCCGTGTCCTTGCCTGTGACCTCCCCTCTGTGTCTGGTCCAGTCCTCTTGGAGACTCTAAAAGCGCCTGCAGTTTCTGAATCGGCATCTCTACTTGTTCACTGCATTTCCTTTTCAGACCTGTGGGGCCCAGTGCGTCTCAGCCACTTTGTACCCAGTGGACAAGGGCTGCCCCCAGGCTCCCCCCTCTCTCATCTCACACATCTGATCAATTTGTTAATCAAAGGCTGGACGTCAAGGTGTAGCAGATTGAACTGCCGCGTGGGACTTGTGCATCCTGCCTCACGGGAGTGATGGTTGCAAACCCAGAACCTCCACTTCCGGTCCAGCTTTCCGTTGACACACCTGGGAGGCAGTAGAAGCCGGTCTCAGTGTTTGGGCCCCTGCTGCTCTCGTGGGAGACCTGGAAGGTGCCCCTGGCTCCTGGCTGTTGCTGGCCCAGCCCTGGCTCCTGGCTGTTGCTGGCCCAGCCCTGGCCACGGAGGCCATTCAGGGAGTGAACCAGAGGATGGAAGATCTCCCCCTCTCTCTGCAACTCTGACTTCTGAATAAGTAAATAAATTACAAAGACAAATAACCAAATGCTTCCTCGTGATCCCCAGTGGGTGGGATCCCCGCTGGGACATACCCCAAGGCTCTGCTCCCACAGGGTGAGTCTGGGGAAGTCCGGCCTGAAGCATTTTCCAGAACAAGGTGTGTGGGTGAGGGACTGGGGGCTGGGGCCAGAGGCAGCCCAGGCAGGTTTGTTTCTGCAGATGTGGAAGAGATGGGGGGGCACCCAGGCCAGGCAGGGCCCATGGGGTTCCAGCAGAGGCCCCGGGGCTCCAGCAGGGTCCATGGGGGTCCAGCAGGGTCCATGGGGGTCCAGCAGAGTCCATGGGGGTCCAGCAGGGTCCATGGGGGTCCAGCAGAACACTTCCCTGCCTTGAATCCCAGCTGTGGCAGCTCCTCCTAAGCAGACATGGCCCACGTGGTGAAATGATTTCTTGGTCATAAACTGGAAGCTAATTGGCTCTGTGTCATTAAGTGGATCTAATTATTTAAGCCCAGCAAAAGTCCTGCTGCTAGTTAGTAATGAGCGTGCTCCCAGCTGTCCGGGCCTGGGGACGTCGCGGGCACCCTAGTGGCCTGTGTGAGCTGGTGCAATGTCTGGTAGCAGCTGGGTGGCCCTGGAGGATGCCCAGTCAGGGAGGGTAGCTCAACACCGTGGCCTTGGGAGCAAATGGTCTCAATTAAGTTGAGTCTGCCACGGCTGAATCAGAAATGAGCATGGAACTTGACATGTAAACTTGACCCAAAAGTCAAGGCTCTGGAGCTGGGGGAAAAGCATTGAGACACAGGGTAGTGGGCATCTGGGTGCAGTCGGGGCTTCTGGGAGTGGCTCAGGCTGGCTGTGCGCCAAGGCAGGGCACCCAGCACACCCAGGCAGCTGCCTCTCTTTCTTCTTTGCTGTTGGAGAAGCACCTGCCAGCCTGTACGGATCGTAGCAGCAGACAGGATCCGCGGGGGACGATGGAGAATCAAGCTGCATGTGCCAATTTTTCATTTGCAGCAGAGGATTCATTTCCCGTGAGAAACGAGCAGCCGCTGCCTTTCCACCTGGAATGGTGATTGAGACCCCGGACTTGGATTTGTTGAGCCCTTCACCCCCAGGCTAATCACAGGTGCCTAGATAACAGATGTGCTTCAGGTCTTTGATTTTCCTGTCATTTGAAAGGAGCCAAGGTTGGCTACCGACCGGGAATGGAGTGTGTGTACAAATCCAACTCCGGACCACCAACCTGCTCTCCCAGGACTGGGCGGCTGCAGCGGCTCTGGTGAGGCGGACAGCAGCCATGATGTCCACACTGGAGCTGGTGGGGCCGTGGGGTGCAACCCTGGGACCTCACCCGTCCCTCCCCTAGACCCCCGTCCACCGGGCTCTGATTAAAGTTAAGAAAAGGGAGCTGGTGACACAAGGACCCTATGGTCCCCAAAGAGCCAGCCCTCGTGGTGGGGCTGAGCTGGCCGGGAGACCTTTCACCCTGAGTGATGCTTGGTGGGCAGGCAGCCGCTGCGGACACCCTCATCCCCTCGTGGAGTGCCCGTGGCTCCTGGCTGCAACGGTTGCCTGGGTGGTGCTCCAGCTCCTGGCTTTGGCCTACCTGGATTCTTCCCGAATACTCGGGCCTTTGGGGAGGGAGCCAGCAGGTCTTTGTTGATGTGTTTGAAAGTTTCAAACAAGTATCAAATAAATGCATAAATCAATACCGCTCTGATCAAATCAATGCCCCCTCTGCCCAGGGAGGTGACAGCAGGGCCAGGATCCCAATATGACCCCCTTCAGACACCAGGGACCCACGGGCCAGCAAGATTCAGGGCTGCAGCCCACGCCCTGGACCTCATGCCATGAGGCAGATGGCCAGAGACTTGTGATAAAGCCTCGAGGCTCCTGCTGTGGCACTGGCCTTTGTGTGTGCTGGGCAGCGAGTCCTGGCCGGGGGACACTGGCGTGGGTGACGCAGCCACACGAGTCTCGCCACTGCCAGTGCCAGGAAGCCTTTGCCATCCGGGGCAGAACCGCAGGACAATGGCTTCATGTTAGGAAGGTACCGCCGAGGTGTGTATCCGGCTTCCAAGGAGGAGGGGAGTGAGAGAGACGGGAGCTGGGGGAGCAGCCTCCCGCAGGACCCTGCGTCCCGTGGACAGGTGATGTGTGCTCTGTCCTAGAGAGCAGAAGGCTGTGTGGGAACAGTGGCTGCCCAGGCAGGTCACAGAGTCCGTGGGTCGTGGACAGGCCTGTGAGCAGAGGCCCCTGCGGAGCTGCCCGTCCCTGGGATGCCCCACACTCAAGCCGTCTGTGTGTGGACACGGCCCCTCTCCGCGTGGCCCTCCTCTGGGGACGGCGTTTCCCGAAGCTGGCATTGTGCGGGGCAGCAGGGCGGCCACAGAAGCAGCGGTGGTGAACAGCTGTCTGCAGTCCAACTCAAGGATGGCAAAGTTGAAAACTTCTCACTGAGCCTTTTGTCCTGTGAAATACTGCTGTTTGTGTGAAACAAAATTTATGCTTGGAACAAGAGGATTCCTTTGACTGAAATGATGAATCTTTTTGAAGATTTATTTATTTACTTGAAAGTTAGGGTCACAGGGAGAGACAGGTTGAGAGAACTTCCGCCTGCTGGTTTACTCCCCAGGTGGCTGCAGCAGCCAGGGTTGGGTCCAGGAGCCAGGAGCCAGAAGCCAGGAGCCCTAGCTGGGCCCCACTCATAAATACAGGGGCCCAACACTCAGGCTGTCCCCTGCTACTTTTCCAGGCCACAGCTGGGAGCTGGATGGGGAGTTCAGCAATTAGGACGTGAACTGGTCTCTAGACTGTCAGCATCACAGGCAATGGCTTAACCCACAACACTGCCACGTCAGCCCTGGTAAGTATTTTTAAGTGTTTGTTTCTATTTGTAATATGATAAAATCTGAATAAACAGAAAACACTTGGGAATCCTCATCTTGCTTTTAAGCACATAAGAGATCCAGAGACAAACCTCTGCATAGTGTGGGGGCGGGGGCACTTTGGGGGCCAGGAGCAAGCCAGGACCCCTCTTGGGCCATGCTGGGCTCAGGGGCCCGGGACGGCTCAGCCACCAGCCCAGCCCCAGGGCCAGGAGCAAGCCAGGACCCCTCTTGGGCCACACTTTGCTCAGGCGCCTCAGGGATGGCTTAGGTGCCGGCCCAGCCCCAGGGCCGGGGAGAGCGGAGCTGGCACTGCCCTGCTCTGTTTCTTGGGAGCTCAGGAGTATCTTACTGGACACCTTTCCTTGTTCTCTCTCAGAACAGGTCTGTGAGCTCCTGGGAAGCCGTGTCGCTGAGCCCATACATGCCCAGCACGGGGCACAAGGCACGCTTGGTGCCTTCACCTCCTGCTGTCTCCATCTGCTACCAGGAAGGAAGGAAGTTAAGATTCTGGCTTCTGTTCCCTTGGGATCTGAAGAACCAAGTCCTCAACACGTGACTCCAAAGATGGGCCACGGTCACTGCTCACCGACAGGCAACGCCGATGCAGAGGGCGGCAGGCACCGAAGGCATGGGCCAGTCACCCGAGTCCTCCCGGTGTGCCGAGGGGCCTGGGCTGGGCACCCCAAGTCCTCCCGGTGTGGCAAGCAAGACTGAGGAGAATCCAGGTATCATGGCACAGCCGAGCCCACCCCAGGATGCAAGGTCACGTTGAAAGGGCCCTATAGGATGCTGGTCTGGCCCCAGCGCTCTTGTCCCTGGGAGACAAACAGGACCACACGGCCTCCAATCACTAGCGCTGAGAGTGGTGCCTGCGAGCATCCAGGGCTGCCCGTCTGCAGGGTGCACTGCCTGCGCCCTCGGCAGGTGCATGCCCACTAGAGGCCCGGCTTGCTGGGCTCCCTCTTCTTGTCCACGCTCACAGCTTCCACCCCGACCTGGGTTCCCACTTCAGCAAGAGCGCCACTTGCTGAATCCCCTCATTTCTCTACAGGCCATCTCTAATCATCTGTGTTCTCCAGCGTCGACAGCTGCCTCGCCAATCCTTAACACATGCAGGATGCGCGAGGGACGGCCGCGGGGTGGGAGCTGACCCTCACTGAGACAGGGCTAGCCAGAGCCCACTCAGCACCGCATCCTTGTTCCGGGTGCTGGAGTGACTGCCTCCTCGCCGCCCCCCCGAGTGTCCCCTCCCGGGTCCTGGCATGTCCCCCAGCCTCACCGACACCTGTGAGACCCGCGCAGCAGAGCAGGAGGCCCTCGAAGCTGGGTTTGTCACCGATACAAGGCGCGGAGAGCTGGGATCGAGCAGTCTTCCAGGCTCTGATTTCTCTAATTGTGTGTACTCAGTGCACCTTGTCCGCGGCTTCTCCTGGAGCAACCAAGACGGCCAGATGCTGCCCTGGGGGAGGCGGGACAGCTCAGCTAAAAGCCAGGGGGTCCCAGGGTCAGGGTCCTGCTGGGAAAGCGAGTGAGAGATTTTTAAAAATCTACTGTCTGTCTGTCTGTCTGTCTATCTATCCACCCATCCATCCCTGGGATACACAGAGATTCATATCTCCCATCTGCCACTTCACTCCCCTAACGGCTCTGGTGGCCTGACTGGCCCCAGGTGAAGCTGGGAGCCAGGGACCTGACCTGGGTTTCTCTGCTGGATGCCAGGGTTTGTGTGAGTGGGAGTCGGTGCTGGGTGATCAAACCCAGCACCCTAACAGGGACACAGGTGTCCATTCTGGGCACCCATGGAGTGGGGGGACCAGCATTCCAACTGCTCAGACAGCCTTGCGAACGTGTCCCTGGGCCCGAGGCACTGCAGAGTGGACCCAGGCCACTAGCAGAAGGGGTGGGAGATGGGGTGGGAGGGAGATGGAGAGGCAGGTGACCCATGCCGTGCACAAGGACACTACTGCCCGGCCTCCAGTTCAGCTTGGCGGCTGGCTGCTCAGCGCAGGTAGTTAAGCTGCCCCCATCCCCACCTCGCCTCTACCCCACTCCCACCACCTCATTCCTGACGTTACCAGCTTGGAGGGGAAGCTGAGAAAGACATGGAGAGGCTGCAGGCGTGGCCAGGAGGGCACGGCCTTTCTCGGCCTCTCTCATCGGGCATCCCGGCCCTGCTCGGCCCACAGCTGCCCGGAAGGCGCTGTTCCACGTGAGGCCTGTTTGTCAGGAGCACGGCCGTTCTGACGGTTATGAGAGCAGAGGAAAGCAGTTTCTGGACGATATTAAACGGAGCCAAGTAGGTCAATATTGTCGGGAATAATGAGCCTGAATCTAATCAACGGATCACAAGCAAAGTTACGTGGGGAAAGCCCAGCGAGTTACTGTTGCTGCGTGTGGTTATTTAACTGCTTAGCGCTGTAGGAGAGGCACTGAATAGTAAAACGGCCTCACGTGTGTCAGGCCCGCCTCCCTGCAGTCACACCGCGCTTCTCGCAGCAGGTCATGGTGCGGCATGGCGCACTCGGGGGGCCTTATCTAGGTGGCACTGGGGGGCCTGTCTACTCAGACCATGGATGGCCGATCCTTACCCACGTGGGAGGATCTGATGCAAACGGACAGATCTCAGCTCACAGGGCCACTAGTTCTTGCTTTTTAAATATATTTATTTGAAAGGTAGAATTACAAAGAGGGTGGAGAGAGAGAGAGGAGAGAGAGAGATGGCCAGGAGCTTCATCTTGACTTCCCACATGGATACAGGGGTCTCAAAATTTGGCCCATCTTCTGCTGGGCTCACAGGTGCAGCCGCGGGGAGCTGGGTCGGAAGTGGAACAGCTGGGACTCGAATCGATGCTCATGTGGGCTGCTGGCAATGCAAGTGGAAGTTTAGCTTGCTGTGACACAGCTCCGCCCCCAGAGGGTCCATGTTTCTGGCTCAGCTCCACCTGGACCCAAGAAGGGCTTCCATGGTGTTGAGCAGCTGTCCCAGGACGTGTGACAGCCCCAAGCAGCACACTAACAAGCCCTGCTCCTCGGGCAAAGGCCATGGTCACATCTGGGGGTTCAGACCTGCAGGTCAAGGCTGGTGGGCGGGGGTGGGCTTTGGATCTGCTGGCTAGGGGTGAGGGGAGACTTTCCTAGGATTGAGCAGTAATTTTTTTAAAAAATTTATTTATTTTATTTGGAAGATAGAGTTATGGAGAAGGAAAGAGATCTTCCATGCGCTGGTGCACTCCCCAGATGGCTGCAATGGCCGGAGCTGGGCCAGGCCAGAGCCAGCAGCTTCATCCGAGTCTCCCACATTTTGGGTAGGGTACTGGGTACTCAGGCTATTTTCTGTTGGTTTCCCAGGCACATCAGCAGGAATCTAAATGGGAAGTGGAGCAGCAGGGACTTGAACCGGTGTCCATACGGGATGCTGGCGCTGCAGGTGGTAGTTTAACCAACTGTGCCACAGCACCGACCCCTGAGTAAATTCTGACTTGAATGTGGGTATTATTGTGATGGGAGCACAGTTTCGGGGCACAAACACCCTTGGAAATGAGACAAGTCGTACTCTCGAGCTCAACTCGCCTTTTCAACAATCTGGTGGCGTCAGAGTTCAAGTTCATTTGATGCCTTCTGGAGGTGCACGGCCACATGGGCTTCACTGAGCGTGGCCTGCTCTGTGCAGCCATGTGTGGGTTGGCCTGGGGTCTCCCCAGGCTGTGTTCAGATCACGGCCGTATCTGGTGACACTCTGGCTCTGGCAGGGCCGGAAAGGCATCTGCACTGGGATGGCCGTGAGGACTTGCAGCTGAGCGGGCATGCTGGGCCCCCCGCAGCCAGGCCCTGGGGTTGCTTGCATCGGCTTCTGGCGTGGCCTTATCGGGGTAGATGTCTTACTCAGCCATTGCCTTTCCAGGATGCTGCAAGTGGAAGCGGCCGGTTGGGGCCCTGCCTTCCGAGCAGCCATGATCCTTCCTGGCACGGCCACGGGAGCCTGCCCAGGCCTGAGCAGAGAGGCGAGCACTCTGCCTCACGGTGGGAGGAGAGACAGATATACCACGGGCCTCTTCGTCCTCCCTCACAGGGAGAAGTCAGGTCCACCCACAAGCAGTACCGGAAGAGCTGTCAGGGGCTTTATCGAGCCCATGCCCAGCACACGTTCCGTCAGCTCCCACGGCCTCCTCCTTGGACCCTGCGTCCTTCCTGGGGCCACTGGGAGCCGGGACTTCGCAGCAGCCCCTGGCTGCAGTGGGGCTATCTCCTCCAGTGGGCCAAGCTATGAGAAAACCCAGCTGTGGACACATGATGGTGGTGCTGGAACACACGAGACACTTTGGAAGGACACCCTGTGTTCTCCAGCCTGCTTGTCTGAAGGGGCTGCCCTGGGTGCTCATGTTCTTGGCCAAGGTCTGTTTTAACGCCAGCAATGCCAACGTTTAGTAACACCCCCTCAGGCTCCAGGGTGCAAATGTGTTCCGGTGATGGAATCCCAGTGGGTATCGGAGACCCCAGAGTGAATGTGAGCCACCCACATGTTCCGTTCCAGCAAGGCTACAGCTCAGGGTCTCCAAGGTGCGTCCAGGAGCGGCTGGGGGAGATTGCCGAGTCCTGCGAGGGGGCTTGTCCGCCTCCTCGCACCCTCCCGTGAGCACACGGGGAGCTTTGTTCCTCCGGGGATTTGACGCCCACACTCACGGAAAGAAAACGGTTACAAGAGGCCCCTTGGGAGCCGAGTGCGTTTGGCTCCCGTCAGGCCGGCGATGGCAGTGATGGGTATAAATAGCTGCTTTGAAGAAGAAACTGCTGATCAGGTGCAAACGCTGCTGGCACCTGATGGTCTCCCTGAGCCGCGTGCTTGGGGTAATTGGGGTTACGGACAGGCGCTCTTTAGCGTCAGCTGCTGAAGTGGGTGCCTCGGGCGGGTTAGGGCCTCTTCCACGCACCGGGCAACACCTGCCGGCTACCCCCTCTGGGCCGGGGCAAGCTGACGAGCCCCAGTCTGACTTCCGCAGCTTTCTCCCATTCCATGATCACCTCTCTCGCCTGCCTCGTTCAGTGTCCCGCAGGGCCGCCACACGGGGCTGCAACGCCTGGCTCAGGTGAGTCAGTGAGGCCACTGCACCCCAGGGATTTTTTTTTAAAGGTTTGTTTCGTCAACAGGCAGAGTTAGAGAGATAGAGGGAGAGACTCAGAGTGAGGAGAGAGCCCTCTGGCCACTGGCTCCGTGATGCCTACAATGGCCAGGCTGCAGCCGGGAGCCCCGAGCTTTCTCTGGGTCTCCCGCACGGGGGTAGGGGCCCAGACATGCGGCTCTGCTTCCACTGAATTTCCCAGGAGTGTTAGCAGGAAGCAGGACTGGAGATGGTTCGGTCAGGGTTTGAACCAGTGCTCCTATGGGATGCTAGTGTCACAGGCTGCAGCTTTACCCACTGCACCACAACGCCAGCCCAGGCCACAGGGTTTCTAGGACAGAAGGTCCATGGGCAGGGAGCAGTGTGCACAGCTGATCTTCATGCAGAGCCCCTTGACCTGAACCTGACTGTCCACGTTGCCTTGACCGTCAGCTCAAGCCTGACCGAGCTACTGATGCATCGGAAAGCAGGTGTGGCAGAGGAGGGAGTGGGCCTTCTCGGAGCCCGCCTCCTCCTGGGGATTGTCCGGCTGCTCTCATTCTCCCGACCGGCCCCATGCCCCGGGACCCCCTCGGCGCCTCCCAACCCTTGGCGGAACCCAGGACAGAGGCAGTCTAGTGTGAGCTGGAATCCGCACCAGCCTTTGTCACCAAGTAACCCATTTAGAGCTGTGCTTGTCTTGGTGGTTTGGGCTGTGAGCAGGTCACGCACAGCCCCCGTGGGCCGCCTGTTGCCTCCTCTGCCGTGGGGTCCGGGCTGTGAGCAGGTCACGCACAGCCCCCGTGGGCCGCCTGTTGCCTCCTCTGCCGTGGGGTCCGGGCTGTGAGCAGGTCACGCACAGTGCCCCCGTGGGCCACCTGTTGCCCCCTCTGCTGCAGGGATACAATGCTGAGAGTCGTGGGGCTGGTTGTGCGGGCTGCCTGGCCTTGGTGTCTCCTGCTGAGTTGCCTGGACCAGTAGCTGATGCTCACACAGGCATGGGGGCTGGGGATGTGAGGCCAGGAGCCTGAGGCCACCTGCCTTAGTGCTTGGCCGCCTCATGTGCCCAACGAGCTCCTGTGGGGTCCTCTTGGAAGGGCCTCCATCCCAGTATTTCTACATGAGGCCCCACTCACGCTGGGTGGGACCCTGCCTCTGTGATTCCATTGTAACATCGCAGCTGGGGACCCTGTGGGACTCCTGACATCTCTGAGGGGACGTGGCACCTCCCTGTCCTGGCTGCCGCTCGGCTGCAGGCTGCTGCTTGAGCCGGGAAGGTGAAGGGCCCTGATAATGACCTTCGCTGCTCGTGGCTCGGTTATTTAACGTGGCAGCCTCCTCTCTACCCCGGGCAGCCGTAACGAAGACAGATGGCTCCTCTTTTGAATATAGAGTAGAATCGATTTTATACATGGGAGAGGCGGCTTTCTGGGCCCACGCGCAGCACCGGGCCGCCCTGGGTGACAAGGGCCCCGGCTCAGCGATTCCTCCTCCTGGGAAGGTCGCAGTGGGGGTGGCCCCATGGAGGCGGAGCAGGGCAGACCAGAGCCCCCAGGGCCCCTATTTACCCAGGCCCCGCTGCTGCCTCTCCGTGAAACAGTTTTGCAATCAAACTACCAGCAGCTTGAAAACTCAATCACTTCCCTGTGTTTCTGCTTTGCTAAGCACCCAGAACTTTCTGTGGCTCTGAGATCCATCCCAGACTCCCATCTCGCTCTCTGTCCCGCCCCCCCCACCTCCTCAGGACCAGGCACTCTCGCTCCGTTTGTAGAGAAACTTTCCAGTGACCAGACACGCCTGTGCCCCACACGACACTCCACGTCCACCATGAGCCCTGATTGCCTCAACTCGGCCCCGGACACCCACTGCGTGGCAGCCGGGCGCAGAGGGCCAGAACGCGGCCTGCACGCCAGAGAGTGGTTTTTTGGCTCCTCTCCACCGCTCCCACAGCCAAGCTCCAACAAGAGCAGCTCCGGGCGTGGGGAGGCAGGAGCGGTGTCTCGGGCCCCACCGAGGCTTTCTGCTTTGCCCTGAGCGGTTTGGAGATCCGCAGACTGTCACACCCCGGGGAGTTTGGCTCCGGTCCCTTGGGTGCATGGATCAGTTGCTGTCACCTCTCTCCCGTGGTCCCCGGGGCAGGAGCAGGATTGGAGGTGGCCAATGGCATCCCGTCATTTCGCAGTAGATGGCGGCCTTGTGGGTAGCTTTGTGGCTTTCCCAGCAGGTTCTCTGGCTCTGCTCCTGCTGGACACTGGCAAGCAGCAGTGAGACGTGGTGGGGGTCAGGGCACGGCCTCCGGAGCCATGCAGTCTGGGATCCGACCCTGACCGTCGCTCCCTTGCTGCGTGCCTTCGAATGAGTTGTTTGGGCTCTCTAGATGTGTTATCCGGCAGCGAAAGAGAAACGGGGTGGACGGCAGCAGCCACCAGCCAGGGCCAATGGAGCCATGGAATGGGAGGCACTGACCATTCTACTGCCAGAGAATCAGGACTGGGGCAGGCACCTGGTCCGTCACCTTCTTCGTTGGCCCAGGAAACCAGGGCTTGCAAAGCCACCCTGGACCTCAGGCTGCCCGTGAGGCTGGCAGCCCCGTTCAGGATACAAGCTACCCCCGTGTTGACCAAACGGGATGAGTTTGCCCCAGGAGGGGCTGTGCTGCCGAGCCCACCCGCTCTGCCACAGGACTGCGCTGTGGGCGCGAAGGGGCAAAGATGCACTCAGGCGTGGCACCTGCTGCCTGTTAGCAGGCAACAGGGAGCCCCTGCAAGGGGCTAGGCCATCGCTTTGTACTTAGTGGGGCCAAGGACGGCCTTGCAGGTTGTCGTGACAGTGGAGGGGTGATGCAGAAGGCTCAGCGTTGGCCACAGACGGCACTCAGCCTGATGGCCAGGAGCCTCGACGGCTGCTCTAGCCAGAGCGGACGGCGTCTGTGTTCAGCTGGGAGACACTGAGAGGTGGGAGGATGTCTCTGTGCAGTAGGACTTCTCAGACTCGTTAATATGCTAACCAGAACCAGGGCTCTCCGAGAGATGAATAGTGAGCAACGTTTCCAAACTTGTTCATTTCACACATAATTATTATGCTGATATGTATGCAGAGTGCGGGCTGCAGTGTGCAGGGTCCCGTGCTTATGAACAGACCAGGCGTGCCTGCCGGGGGGTGGGGTCAGCCAGGTGTGCCTGCCGGGGGGTGGGGTCCAGCCAGGCGTGCCTGCCGGGGGGCAGGGGTCAGCCAGGTGTGCCTGCCAGGGGCCAGGGGTCCAGCCAGGCGTGCGTGCCGGGGGCGGGTGTGCGGTCCAGCCATGTATGCCTGTGGTGGGGGAGTCCAGCCAGGTGTGCCTGCCAGGGGTGGGGGGTCCAGCCTGGCAAGCCGAGAGGAGGGCAGGGGGGGAGCTGACGGGAGTGACAGAAGGAGTCATGGCCACCTCCCTCTGGTGACGCCCTGACGAAGTGACCACCCAGGGACAGCCAGGCAAGCACCCTGCAAGTGACAGAATGGCTGGAGCAAGTCCGTGTGTGAACCCTGAGTGATGCCTCCAAGGCACAGAGGGACCTGGAACGCAGTAGGGCAGCAGGCGAAGGGGAGAGCATGAGGACTCGGCAGGGCCTTCGCTGTCCGCCTGCTTCTGTAGGACACCGGGGCAGGTGGCTGCGGGAGCCGAGGGACACAGGCATGGCCGAGGGGCGTGAGGGGTGGCTGTGCCCCACCTGCGCCTTGCTGCCGGCCCCAAGGAGGGCTTCCTACACAGGAGAGCATGCAAACCCTACAGACAGAGCTGGATACACTGTGCCCAGCATCGCCCACTTCCCTAGGTTAACCAGCACCAGGAATTCACGGGGTGGCTTGCTGTTCACCTATGAATGCATCTGTCTGCAAGACATTTATTCATTAGAAAGGCAGTTACAGAAGGATGTTCCACCCACTGATTCACTCCCCAGATCGGCCCAAACTGGACCAGGCTGAGGCCAGCAGCTTCCTCCAGGTCTCCCACGTGGGTGCAGGGGCCCAAGCACCCGGGTCACTCTCTGCTGCTTTCCCAGATGCGTTAGCAGGGAGCTGGGTTGGAAATGGAGCAGTGGGCACTACAGGCCACGCCATAATGCCAGCCTGAACCTCTTTCCTTGCCGAAAGGAACACACTGTGATGAAGGAGAGACGCGGTCAGCCCCGAGGTTGGGAGCACTGTGCAGGGTGGGCTTCCGGAAGTCATTGGCGGCTCCCACAGGTAAGACCCTGGTGGCCAGTTCTGTCCAGAGGGGTTTTGTAGAGGAACTCCAGGTTGGGGGTCGAAGGTGAGCTTCCGTGCATGTAAGCTCGCTCGTCACCTCCCCCGAAGAGCCGGGCATTGCCGACTGTTCAGTGGAAGGCCGATGGTGCAGCTGGCCAAGCGCGAGCTGGGGCACAAGCTGATCACGCATGTCAGCCCCAGCTTTGGTCCGAGCAGAACCTTCGCCCCAGTGGCTTGGGGAGCCTGGGAACTGGGCAGCAGCCGCCTGGTCTGCAGTGAACACCGGCTTCTGTGCATCGGGGAGCAGACCATGTTTGGGGGTTCTACAGTGACCCCGGCTCTCTGGGGCCGCTCAGCAGTGACTTTACGGATGCTTCCTGGCCTGCTTCGCTTGCCCTTCTTCAGTGTGCACCATGAGAAGTCCAGGATTATTTATTATGGGAAAATTGTCTAATGGAGAAACGCTTGTCTGAGTGCATCTGGGCCATGATGGACACAGATCTGAAGGCCCAGGGGGCCTGGACGGGACTGCCACCTGGAACCTGTGCTTGACCAGCTGCTGAGCCACTCGGTCCCTGTAGGATCCAGGCTCCCTGGAGGGGGCTCTGTGCAGACAGCCCTTGGGAGGGAATTGGAAAACCACCTTGGGCTAGGAGAGACAGTGAGGAGCTTGGGTCCTGCCCTTCCGTGGCAGGATGCGAGGGAAAGACAGGCTCATGGACGACCAGGTCTGTGGCTGCAACCCTGGGGCCAGCGGACAGAGAGGAGGAGGCAAGCCTGAGCGTGGTGGGCACCACGGATGTGGGGTATGCAATATCCACATGGTACAGCCGCCATCTGGATGTGACAATCCGGACACAGGGAAAGACCCCAGCGGAGTCAGCAGTCAGGACTCGTGGGTCTGGACGCTGGGAAGGTCTTGCCGGGAGGGGCAGAGACAGTAATTGGCAGGTTGATGGAGATAGAGTGACTGGCAGGTGGGTGTGTGTGAGGGCCGTGACGCCCACAGTCTGTACCCCGATTGGGTTCCTGGGCTCCCTCTGCTTGAGCGGGGGAGGTGAAGGAGTGCCTTGGTGGGGTTGAGGAGGACACGGTGCCGGAGAGCTCTGAGACACGCTGATGGGTGGTGAGGACTCGGGTCACACACACAGCGCTGGGAGAAGCAACAGCTGGGCTCTGGGCCCCTCCCCCATGTAACCGTCCATCAGAGGGTGAGCGGGCAGAGACGGGAGGAAGACCAGAGAGCTGGCACAAGGTGCGGGGAGTGTGTACTGAGGAGTTGAGTCTGCGGAGCCCAATGCAATAGAAGGTTCTAGAAGACAAGAGTACAAGACACATGGCTGTCTAACCTTGACGAAGTGGGCTCCAGAAGCTGGGTGGACACTGCGCCTCCTGACGGTCCCCTTCTCGGCCTTCTGTTGCTGGCTGGGGCTTCGGCAGCCCGGCCCTCCACCTGCTGGCTTGATATCAACCTCTCCACGTGCCAGAGGTCTCGTGAGCCACAGTTCTGGTCTCTAGCTTCCTGCGGGCTCAGGAGTCTTAGGAGAAAGCCTGGTGCTGTCCTGAGTCCCATGCCACACAGCCCTCCCTGACGGCCACCCCGTGATGGCAGGCTCCATTGTGTAAGCAATGCCCTTAGTCCTTGTTAGGGACGGTGGTCTTGTTCCACTAGTCCCTGCTTGGGAGCTGTGGAGACAGCGAGCGAGTCGTGTCTGCTGCTGACGGGCTTGTCCGGTCAGGGATGCTCTGGGAGGCTGGGTTGCAGGCTAAGAAGCTTCATGTACCACCCGAGCCCAGGATCCTCCACCCCAACTGGGCCCCAGAACAACCGTGAGACCGGCCCACATCCGGCAATCCCCTGCGGACACCTGCGTGACTAAGAGGTTTTCGCTTTCTTCTAGAAGAAAACAAGGAAAAAACATCCTGCTCTCAGGGTGGGAGGTTATGCCTGGCTCCCCTCTGCAGGGTATGCAGCCAGCGATTCCCTAGAGAGCCAGGGTCTGCCGCCTCCCTCGGGCCGGGACAGGGATCGGAAGAAGGATCTGTCGGAGCTCTGCCCAGCGGGGTCCCCGGCACTGGTGACCCACCGGACCCCACCCCTGACTTCCATCCAGCAAGGTTGGAGCCCAAGGCCTAATGGCATCCACTCTGTCAACTCCTGTGGCCCCCTGGAGCAAGGAGCCCGACTCACCTGTAGCACCTCCTGGTGGCCCAGTGGGAAGGCAGTGCCCTGACGGCCCAATGGGAAGGCAGTGCCCCGGTGGCCCAGTGGGAAGGCAGTGCCCTGGCAGCCGTGCCCTGACAGCTCAGTGGGAAGGCAGTGCCCTGGCGGCTCAGTGGGAAGGCAGTGCCCTGGTGGCTCAGTAGGAAGGCAGTGCCCTGATGGCTCAGTGGGAAGGCAGTGCCCTGGCGGCTCAGTGGGAAGGCAGTGCCCTGACGGCCCAGTGGGAAGGCAGTGCCCTGGCGGCTCAGTGGGAAGGCAGTGCCCTGACGGCTCAGTGGGAAGGCAGTGCCCTGGCGGCTCAGTGGGAAGGCAGTGCCCTGGCGGCCAGTGGGAAGGCAGTGCCCTGGTGGCTCGCTGTGAGCAGCCAGGTCCCGCCCTCAGCAAGGGCTAGGATGCAGTGGGTGGACAACAGCAGCCCTGGCCCAGTATCCCACTCTGTGTTGGTTTTCTTCATGCCCAGATAGAAGAAGGCTGCACCCATTAGTATGCCTCTCTGGTGAGTGATGGGATCTGGGAATCATTTATTGATGTATTTGAGAGGCAAAGCAATAGAAATTATTCTGGTCTCCTGGTTCACTTCCCAAACGCCAAATGCCTTTCCAGTGGATAAGGCTGAGGTCATGCTCTCAGTCCGGGTCTCCCCACGGGTTCAGGGTCCAGGATGATGGAGCCACCATCACCTTTCCCTGAGTTGGCATCGGCAGGAAGATGGAGTCAGGAGGTAGACCAGATGCTCCAACATGGGACATGACACTTTAAATAGCATTTTATTTGCTGGGCCCAGTGCCCACTCTGGAGCCCCCAGTGCCCACCTTGGGCCCAGGTGGTAAATAGTAAGAGTTACTTATTTATTTGAAGGGAGACACTGAGAGAGGGTCACTTCTCAAATGTCCACATCAGCAGGAACTGGACCAGACCAAAGCCAGGAGCCGGAAGCTCCATTTGGATCCCCCCACGTGGCTGGCAGAGGCCCCAGCACTTGGGCCGTCCTCTGCTGCCCTCCCAGGTGCTGAGCAGGGAGCTGGATCAGAAGTGGATCAGCCGGGACTCCAACTGGTGCCTGCCTGGGACGATGGCTTTATGGTAGCAGCTTTAATTTGCTAGGTCACAGGGCTGGTCCTTGGGTGCAGGTTTCTCACGAGCACCCAGCACGATGTTCCAAGACCTGAACCAGCAGCTCTCATGCCCCCACATCTGGGGGTCACCAGCTGGGAGGCACCCTCTCTGCTCATGCCCTCACATCTGGGGGTCACCAGCTGGGAGACACCCTCTCTGCTCGGCCCAGCAGTGGGGTCCCCGACCTCACCCCGCGCGATCTCTATCTTTAGCTGTTCGTCATTCTGTAGACTTTTATCCAGCTTTAGTATCGTGGAAGCTGTGTGTGCTTGCCTGCAGTCCAGCCCGTCCCTGGGCCTGCACCCCCGTTTTGCCTTCAGCCCTGGACCCAGTGTGCACCTGCAGGGTTAGGGCCCCAGCACAAGGAGGCCAGGAGTCAGCTTGGCCTTTCCTCGTGGGGCTTTGGAACAGGAACGGTGGGCGCTGTGCCCCAGTGGGCGGCCAGAGGTCCTGGGGTCTCGGGGGCTCCGGCTGCTGCCACTGCCCCAGTTCCTTGATACTGCACTCTCGGACACCACCAACAGCTCCTCCCTGTCTCAGCCAGTCCTCCCTCAGCCCAGGCCGCTCACGTGACTGCTGGGATGGGGCGGTGCAGCTCCAGTGGCTGGAAGTCACTTTGCTTCCCACTAAGACTCACAAAAGGAGAGGAGACTCCGAGGGGAGGGAGAGATTGCCGTTGCCAGGCAACCCCGAGAATGACAGATGCCTGCTGTCACCCAGCGCAAACGGGATTCCTCTGTGCCCTTCCCCTCACTGGCAAAAGCGAGTTTCACATTTTAGTGGGGAAAAAAACCCAAAAGACCCTGCTTCCTTTGCTCACAGTTGTGGCGGTGAGTGCCCGAGGACGCTGGGGCGGGCGGTCCAAGGGCCTTTGATAACTGCCCACCAACTACAGTGCTGCAGGCCCCAGGGAGGTGGCTGCCCGGAAGGAAGCGTTGGCAGGCAGGATGATTCTAGAATCCTGGAGAGCAGGAAGAACTCTGAGGCTGGAATATAAGAAGGGTCCTTTTCCCAGCCCTGCACTGTCTTGTGGGACATACCAAACTCTGATGTTATTTGTTTATGTATTTGGAACCGCCTCACCCTCTTTGTTCTGGATTTTCCAGAGAAACAGAGCCATGCAAATATTCTCAGGGACTGGCTCAAGCCACCACGCAGGCCTGGCAAAGCACCCAGGGCACAGGGCACTGTGTTTGTCCGGCTGTCCTGGCTGTGCTGTCCTGGCTGGCACGCTGCTCAGCTGGGTGGGGAGGCGGGGAGGGTGCACGATGCTGTGGCCAGGCTGGCGAGGGTGGTGGGCAGGCGGACTTGTGGGAGCGTCCCCACTGAGCTTGCATTGGCCATCTGAACTCACGCAGGACATGCTGTCTGGTGTCCCATGAGACAGCTGGGGCATGGAGCTTGTCCAGGGCTATTCTGCCTGTCGGGGCATCTACAGCTGGTAGGTAGGGTCCATGTCATCCCTGGCCCGTGGGGGCATTCACAGCCAGTGGGTGGGGTCCATGTCACCCCTGGCCTGTGGGGGCATCCACAGCCGGTAGGTGGGGCCATGTCATCCCTAGCCTGTGGGGGCATCCACAGCCGGTAGGTGGGGCCATGTCATCCCTGGCCCGTGGGGGCATCCACAGCCGGTAGGTGGGACCATGTCATCCCTAGCCTGTGGGGGCATCCACAGCTGGTAGGACGGGTCCACACCATCTCTGGCCTGTGGCTGATGCTGGGGAAGCTGAGCAGGTGTATCTGACCCTGTTTACTCAGTCCCAGTGCAGGACTGGCCACGCCCAGCATGATGGCATCATTTGGTGGAGGCCTGGCCACTCTTTACACAATGGACACGGGTAGCAGCCCTGGGCTTCCTACCTCTTTAAATAAAATACTTCTTGTTTATTTTAAGGAAGAGTTACAGAAAGAAGAGAGATGAGTGGGAGAGAGGTTTTCCTTCTGTTAACTCAGTCTCTCAGTGGCCAGGCTGAAGCCAGGAGACAGGAGCTTCTTCTGGGTCTCCAACATGGATGCAGGGGCCCAAGCACTTGGACCATCTTTTCTTGCTTTCCCAGGCCATCAGCAGGGAGCTGGGTGGGAAGTGGAACAGCTGGGATTCGCGCCAATGCCCATATAGGCTGTTGGCGCCACAGCACTGGACCAGCTCTCTTGGTTAGCCAGAAGCTGGGCCTCCAGGCAGCTTCGAGAAAATCCCTCTTGAAGAAGCATTTGGGAGTGGACACACCTTCCCTACACAACCTGAAACGGACTCAGCCTGAGATGCATGGGCTCGGCATGGGAGCTGCATCCGAGCCTACCTGCTCATGAGGGCACCTGAAGTGTCCCGCTGTGTCCTGGGCAGGGCCCTCCCTCCTAGCTGAGTCTGCTCCCGCCCCGGTCTGGGGAAAGCTGCTACTGCCCTGCTGGGGGCCGTCGTGGCCGCTCCAGTGCCTCCAGCTCAGTGCCCTCTCTTCTGCTCTGGCTGCTCTGGCCTTGGCTGCTCCTGGACACCGAGCAGAGCCTCCCCTGGGGCCTCTGCCCGGCCCCGGCCCTGGCCCCCAAGCCCTCACCCTGGACGCTCTGTGCTCTTGCTTGCAGCCGCTCCCCTGGGGCCTCTGCCACCACATGTTCCCTCTGACCTCAGCCACCACATGTGAAAAGCCACTTTGGTTCCAAGGTCAGAGGTCGCAGGGGAGCAGTGTGAGGTCTTGGTCTTTCCTGGGAGCTGGACACTGGGAGAGGTGACCCAGGCTGACCCCTCGGTCTGTACTCCCATTCCAAGGCAGGTGGGGCACCCCAGATTGGGGTAAAGTTCCCATGGGATTCCAAAGACACATGCCCTCCCCCCCCAACCCTGCTGGAACTCCAGTGTGGTTCCTTTGTTAACAAAGAATGTTGGTTTTTTTTTTTTTTTCAGGTGGAGGAGTGCCTGAAGAGCTGGTATCCATATTTGAGTCCTTTTCCGAGTCCCTGCAGCTCCTCTTCAATCCAGCTCCCTACTTATTATGCTCCTGGAAAAGCAACAAAGGTTGCCCAGAGACCTTGGCCCCTGGATCTAGGTAGGAGATCCAGACACGCCTGCCCGTGTGCCTGAGCCCCCAGTGGAAACTGCTTCTGTCCGAGGGTCCCTCCTGTGCCAGCCACATGCCCCAGTCAGTGACATCGTGTGCAGGGGCTGCTAGGAGGCAAGCCTCAAAGGCTTCCTGGAGGAGGTGAGGCCTGAGCTGAGCTAACGAGGGGACAAAGGCACTGGTCCATGTTGAGAGCCTGTGGCTGAGCACCCCAGATGTGCCATCAACCATGAAGGGCCGAGCCTGACCCCAGGGTCCAGGACACTGTGGAGGTGGGGGCAGGGCTTTGATCCCCAGGAGGCCCTGGGGCAGACACTGCCGCCTCCCTGTTCCCTCATCTGGGTCCACCCACCTTGTGGCCCAGCTCCAGGGAGTAACTGGTGCTTCCCTAATCCCGGGAGGTGGTGCCTGTGCTAAGGGTGCCACCTGTGGGCCCCCGGGGTTGGGGGGATCCTGTCTGAAGTCCCCGTGGAGGCCAGGATCCACATCTCCTCTGCCACGTCCCCTCTGCCATATCCGTGTCCCCACCCCAGGGAAGCAGTGGCATTGGGCCCAGGTCGGCAGCTTGGGGTGGTGATGCAGGGAGCCCCGGGGACTGAGAAGGGGAAAAGGAGCCTGGGAAGAGGGCAGGGATGCGTCTCTGCGCTCTCAAGGGGCCCGAGTGCCTGGGCAGACAACTTCGGAGTGTTGCTGGTCTGGGAGACAGCACTGGCTGGGACCCTTGGGCCAAGCCACCTGTCCCCTGCTGGTCCAGGCAACACCTGCTCATGTGCCTGAGCCCCCGCCCCCATGGAAACTGCTCCTGTCCGAGGGTCTCTCCTGTGCCAGCCGCATGCCCCACCTTGCAGAGCAGGCCCAGGCAGGGCTGAGGGGAGCCTGCACTGCTTTCCAGGCCCCACATGGCACAGCCTGTACCTTCAGGGGGCACAGGGATTTCTTGGCCCTTTCAAGTCCCAGAAGGAAGTCCTCATACAGTTGGTTAACAAGCCGGAGAAGACTGGAACGCAGCCCATTGCTCTCGCTGCACGCCCAGGGAACAGGCCATGTTGGGGTCTGGGTCAGCCAAGACTCCCCTCAGGGGTTCCCCCCGGGAACACAGTGTGCCGTGTGCCGTGGCCTCCCACTCAAGGGACCCGTGGGCGGAGCTGATCCGCTTGTGCCGGGCAGGGACCGCCACGGGGTCTCAGCATGCCTACCAGGGCAGCAGATGCTCAGGACCTTAGGAGCCGCTCTCGTCACACTCACCAGTGTGCTTGCACCTGCAGGAAGTTACTAAATTGTTGAGAAAGTCTGGGCACCAAGCGGTTGGCTCTTGGCTCACAGGACAGAGTGGACCGACCAGTCACGCAGCACGGTTGTGGGGGTTGGTGCTGGAGGTGGACAGAGAGCCAGGCCCGCACTGTCACCCTGTTTGGGGCAGCCTGGAGCTTGGGGGCCGGCGGTGCCTCCGTGTTCCTCGCTGGGCTCCAAGAACCTGGGTCCTGAAGGCTTCAGCTCCAACTTGGTCTAGGGCTTGGGCTCCTGGCAGGCTGGAGGTCAACAGTCATTCTCAGACCCCTCCTCAGCCTGGCCGAGGTCTCTGACCTCCTCTCCCTTTCATGGGCACCTGCCCCCTCCCTGAGCACCTCTCCCCTCCCTGGGCACCTCCCCCCTCCATGGGCACCTCCACCCTCCATGGACACCACCCTTCCATGGGCACCACTGCCTCCGTGAGCACCTTCCCCCTCCATGGGCTCCTCCCCCCTCCCTGGGCACCTCCCCATTCCATGGGCATCTCCCCACTCCATGAGCACCACCCCCTCCATGGGCACCTCCTACCACAGAAGGAACCACCTAGACCACAAAGGCCTTGCTCAGCCCACACCTACGGCAGAGTACCCCCAGCCCCGCAGGACAGTAGATGAACTCTGTGGCTGTGGTCCATCAGGGCACCTGTGGGCAGGGGGCCCCCGGAGATGAGGAGGAGCTAAGCTGCCCTGGAGTCCTGGAGCCTGACCTGCCCCTGTGTGTCTGCCACATCCTGACCTGGTGTCTGCACAGTGAATGTTTGTGCTTTGTGCAGCTGGCTCTTTCGCCCGTACTTGTACAGTTTCATGTTTGTGTCCCTGTGCACGTGTGCACAAGCCTGTGGCATTCTAAAGGTATGTTAGCAGGCGTCTTTCTCCACCTCTGGCTGGTCCATGAGCACCTGCTCCCAGCCGGTGGTGTGCAGGCGCCTGGGAGTGAGCAGCCCGGCCCGCAGAGGGCATCTGGCTGAGTGACAGCACATCAGTGCTGCTTAGCAACAGTGAAGGGTCCATCAGCAGATCCCCTCTGCCATGGTCCCCAGGGACACTCCTGGAGGGGCCTTTCCCATGCGGCAGTGACTCCAGGTCTGAGCTCCGGGAAGGGCCAGGTGTGGGATTGAGCATCCTGGGCCCAGGGGGTCCTGGCCCTGTGGGAGGGAGGGGCTGGGATGGGATTGAGGCATCCTGGCCCAGGGGGTCTTGGCCCTGCAGGAGGGAAGGGCTGGGGTGGGATTGAGGCATCCTGGCCCAGGGGGTCCCGGCCCTGCAGCAGGGAGGGGCCGGGTCCACACAAGGGGCCTCAAGGGCTGGCCTTTGGGTGGTCACCTCCACTGCTGGTGTCCTGAGGGTGTCAGTGGATCTTGCGGGCAGCTCCAGCCCACCACGTGGGCATCCAGGTATGCACCTCTGAGCAGGTCTTTGCATAGCTACTGTTCAAATACCGGCTCTGCTTCCCATGTAAACTTATTAAAAACAGCACCAGGCTTTGCAGTTGAACTTCTTGGCTAGGAGCTATTTGTGCACCTGCCACATAGAGAGTAGGCACAACTCCTGCTTACATGGTGAGGATTGCAAGAGTTGCGGGTTCAATCGCCCAGTTGGTGTTTACCTGTGCAGGGCTAGCCACCTGCCACAGGCAGCAGACCCGCAGCCATCACTGGGCGCCTTGCTGTCCAGTTGGGTGCCCTGCTCAGCAGGGGCTCAACTCCCCATTCCAGTCCCTCCCGGTTGTCTCAAGTTCACAGCCCAGTGAGAGCCAGCCTGGCTGCGCCTGTGGTGTTCCTAAGCCTGTATGGTCTCAGGGAAGCGGTGCCTTCATCCATGGGGTGAAGGTGGCTTCCAGGAGGGGGAGCAGGGGTGCTGCGGGGAGGAAGGGGAGCTGTGGGCTGGAGGAAGCCTCGGACACCAGCACTGCGTTCGGCCTGACCTCCTGGGACAGCAGGACTGCGTCCCTGTGCTGTGGTGCCCTGCATGGCTGCGATGGGACAGCCGGGGGGCTTCAGGGCAGGACTGGAGGGGTCTTCACCCGGCTCAGCCTCACTTTCCACACAGGGGACAGAGCGGGTTTGCAGTTTGCCCTCGGCCCCTCCTAGGGAGGGGCGAGGACAGGTGGGGACCCCTGGGAGAGGGAGCGTCCCCCTGGAGCTGGTGTCCACTGTCTGCTTCACGGTCACCAGTGGGTGACAGGGCAGGGTCTGATGCCGGCACGAAGGGTGAGGATTAGCACATTCTAACCACGGAGATTCTAACCACAGCGGCCTCTGCTCACACAGGGAGCCCCGGGGGAGGGGCTGGGGCGGAGAGAAGGCGGGTCCTGCTCCGGATGGTGCAGGGCTGTAGGTGGTTGGTCCAGGCCCTCGGGTTGGGCTCGCCTGCTGACAGGGAGGCCTAGAGGACCCATTTGGCCATCACCTTGGATCTGATCCTCCCCCGGTATGCACTTCGCTCCCTGAAGCCCCAAGCTGCCTCCATGCCAAGCAGGTGGTGTGGCCTCCATGCCAAGCAGGTGGTGTGGCCCCCATGCGCCTCAGCAAGGCCACGTGGCCTGCCCACTGGGGCAGCCTCTGCAGAAGCAGGAATGGGGGACGCGAGGCCACCTCTGAGCTGCTGGGCACTGCCTTGGCACCTCCTACACCTCCTGGCCTTGGCCAGAATCCCCCTGCACAGGCCTGGCCCTGCGCCTCCACAGTGTCTTATTGGCAGCGGGGCCGGCCTCGGGTACACGGCTGGGGAGACCCTCAGAGGGACCAGAGCTGCCCCCAGGCATGGGGTCCAACCCTCAGCCAGACGCCTTGCCCTGCACTGCTGCCCAATGCCTCTGAGGCCACAGCACTAAAGGAGGAGAGCTGTGGAGTCCCTGCCAGTCCCTGTCAGTCAGCTGGGGTCGGGGGCAGCATGCACCAAGGCATGCTGCTGGGGCAGGACCAGGAGTGACGGAGGGGATGGCAGTGGGTCTGGGGACTCACTTGCCCTCATCGACCTGGCCATCCAGGGTTTCCATGTGAGCTGCCTGCGTGGCTGGGGCCCCTTCCTGCTGCCAGGATGTGTCTCACCTGGCCGGGACGTGCAGCCTCTGACCCTGTGTCAGTTTGAGGTGGGCACATCTGTCTGCATGTCCCAGGGCTGTCCCGTCCACTCCTGTGACGCCAGGCTCGCCAATTGTCGGCTGTCCTCACGGAGTGGTGCCACAGCTGTGGAGGTTGGCCGTGGAGGGAGGCCTTGACTGCCAGCAGGTGGCTGCCCGCTTCTCCCATGTGGCGTGACCCCACTGGGCACAGGGCAGCAGTCCAGGGGAGGGGCAAGCCAGGACCCGAGTTCTGATGAATGACCTGTCCTCTGGCCAGCTCAGTTCATTCAGAAGTTTATTTTAAGTAATTGACAGCCATTTAAGTGCCTCTTTATGAAAGGTTTATTTGAAAGGCTGAGTTAGAGAAAGATCTTTGATCTCCCCATCCCATGGGGCAGCGAGGAGCGAGTCTCAGTGAGGCTTGGAGTCAGGTGCCCCCGGGAAGTGGCAAGGAAACGCAGGGTGCTGCAGAGAGGAGCTCGGGGGTCCCGACCGAGGGCAGACCCCACATTTACTGTTCTTGTCTGTGGCCCCAGGGGCACTGCCCTGAATGCCCGGTGCACTTCTCAGCACAGGCTGGGGTGTCCCCTCTGTAGTCACTATAGTCTAGAAGCCACAAGGAAAAGCATGGAGCAGCTTCAGCCTTGACGTTAACTGCTGGTTACGGTGACACGGGGTGTCTGTATGAGGGCCAGCTGGTGCACCTGCTGGGATGCCCAGGAGAGCCCTGTGTCACGCTGGGGCCTGCAGATCCGGGGCTGGGCCTGGGGCACAGCTGGCAGAGTGGGAGGGCACCTCAGGCACCTCCAAGGTCTGTCCTGCCTTGATAGACCTGTGATGAGAAGAGGAGGCCTCTGGCTATGATAACTCCTTATAGTTTGAGTTTTTATGTATTTGAAAGGGAGGGTGGAGAGAGAGGCTTAAAGGCAGCGAGAGATTTTGCACTTGCTGGTTCACTTCCCAAAGCGTGTATCAGCCAGGACTGGGCCAGGCGAAGTGGGCAGGGGCCAGCGGGGCTAACACTGCTTAGAGGCTGAGCAGGATCAGCCTGCACATGTCCCTTAGACTTGGTGTGTTCAGCAGAGTCCAGCAGCGTCCAGTGGTGTCTGGTGGCATCCAGGGGCGTCCAGCGGTGATCAGCAGTGTTCAGTGGCATCAAGCAGTGTCCAGCTGTGTCCAGCTGTGTCCAGACAAGACCAGCAGCATCCAGCGGTGTCCAGCGGTGTCCCATGGCATTCAACAGTGTCCAGCTATATTCAGCTGCATCTAGTGATGTCCAGTGGTGTCCAGTGGCATCCAGCGGTGTCCAGCAGTACTGGGGACTCCTCTGGGTGCAGGAATGTTGGTGTTGTTGAGACTCAGCAGCCCATTCCTGGAGTCCACTCAGCCCTCTGCTAGGCCCCATGTCAGTCCCGCAGTTACTACTCCCAGGAGCAGGACATTGCTGGGCCGGCCTGTGTCCACCCTGTCCTGCGCTCTGGGCCAGCACTGAGGGCTGGTGCCTCTCAGAGCCTCGTGCTGGGTGGAGTGTCCGCTGCCCTGTGCTGCCCTGCGTTGCCCAGGGTCTTGGCCACAGGAACGGAGTGCTTCCACCAACAGGGACCCTATCACTCCAGTGGGAAAGATGCGTCGCTTAGAATCAGCATATGTCACAGGGGCTGAGGGCTGTGCTGGGCCACGAGCCTCGCAAGGCAGCAGGAGGCTTGGGCTGCCCGTGAACCCTTGTGACCTGGGCCTCTCCTGTCCACTGCGCCGTGAGCTGTGAGGGGCTCTCAGGTGGGCTGGAGGAGCCCAGGGTGTGCTCACGGCGAGGCTGGGCGCAGCTTGCCCACACCTCTACCCAGCCATGCGTCCGTCCCCTTGCTTGTCCTGGGACAGAGCGGGTCAGGTGGCTGGCTGCAGTCTCTGTGTCCTTTCCTGTCTTCCAGGACCTCCTTGCCCCCTGGTCCACTCCCATACAAGCTCACCTCCAGCTTCAATGCATGAAGCCCCCATGTCCTCTGTCCACACTGCAGGTGGCCTGACCTCTGAGAGTTGTGGCTGTTTGCCACTGCCCGCTGCAAGGCCTGATCCTGCCCGGGCACCTCTTGCTGCCTGCTGGGCTACTCCAAAGCTGGTCATATCATCTCATGCAGCTAGATGATTGGCAGGCCCTGGTCGCCGGGGCTTGTCCAGCCCTCCTGCGGGGCGAGGAGACGAGGGGCCTGCAGCCTGGGTCTGAGCCCACCCCTGCTCGCTCCTCCCTGCGGATCTGCCCTCTAAAAACCAGCACCTGACAGAACGAGCTAGGGTTCCGGCTTCCTCATCCAGCCCCGGGTTCGGACCCCGAGCTGACACTGACACCGGCGCCGGCATGACTGCACTCGGTCTTGGGCAGCAGGGAGAAACGCTGAGTCCTGGATCCCCCAGAGCGTAAAGGAGAATCAGCTGGGGCTCCAGGAGCCCGGGCTGTGGGTGCCTGGACCCCTCTGTGCCGTCTGCGTCCCTGGGGGAGCCCTCTAGGCTCACACTGCTGCACCCCATCCAGGCTGTCTCGCGGTGAGCTGCCCCTTGCCTGTCCCCACGATGTCTGTCTCCTGCCTGGGCTCCGAGGTCACTGAGGGTGTGGGTCAGATGGGCTGGCGACCCTCGCAGCCTTGGCCCAGCCTCCTGGGAGCTTCTGACAAGACAATCCCCACTCGGGGCCTGGAGTACAACATCCCGCCGGGGAGCAGCCCAGGGGACACGTGGCTCCGATGTCCCAGTGGGGCAGAGCCCGGCTGCACAGCCTACGGCCACCTGCTTAGAGAGCGACCAGAACATGTTTGCTGCTTTAGTTCCAGAGCCGTGCCGGCGGGAACTCCCGCCCTGGCTCTCAGCCATCTCCTCCGCTGTGGTGCCCCCAAAACCTGCCAGACTCTCGCACTTGGCGCCCCCTCACTTCCCTGTGTGCTGTGCAGCACCCACAGCGGGACTGGCATGCCCTAGAGGGGCTGGTCCCCCAGGCGCTCAGCAAGAGCGTGGGGGAAGGGCTGGGCGGACAGAACAGGGAGAGAGCCAGGACCACCGGACCTGACAGGCCAGGGAGGACGCGCCCCAGGGAGGGACGCCGGCCTCTGCTCGGGGAATGGACGCTTCCTGCTGTGGATCAGCAAACTGGCTGCCCACTGAGAGCCACCCCAGTGCACTCGGTGCCCAGAGACGCCACAGCGCCCCAGACAGCAGGTGCGTGTGCCAGAGCTCCCGGAACCACCTCTGGCCTTGGTGTTTGCAGCAACTCGGCTCACCTGCATGGGAGACGCAGGCGTCCCCCAGACAAGTCACCGCACGCGTGGGGTGCAGGCGAGGGGTAGCTGGCAACACATGGCACGCCGAGGCACATACGCACACACAAAGACTTAAACAGGAAGGAAGACGGGCAGCTGTGCTCAGTGTATACTGCTGTGGCTGTGCGGGGGCTTCAGGCATTTCCTGCAAAAATTAAAAGGTTAACGTACTTTGGTACAAAACATTTCGCAGTTCATGGTTTTTTCCTATAACGTGTCTCCATGAACTTTTTGAGGACCCCGGGAAATATATCCAAACACATCTTTAACTCTATTTAAGTATCATTCAATATCTTAAATATACATAAAATACACAGATACAATGTAAAATGTATGCTCGTTTGGGCTCATGTGCACGCTGGGGAACCCACTGGTGTTTCTCTAAGCATATCCAAAGCTGAGTCAATCCGAAGCCAGGAGCCAGAAGCTTCAGCCAGGTCTCCCATGTGGGTGTGGGGTCCTCTGGCCCTGGGCCATCCTCCACTGCTTTCCCAGGCCAGGTTTCCAATGGATTCTGTCCTTGTCTTTCATGAATTATCCAGCTCTGGTCTGCTTCAAAGTTGCTTCTGTTCTTAATGAACTTGAAGCTGGCTGCACTCCGACTGCTCTCTGCTGAGCTGCACCGTTTCTAACCCAGTTTTCTCTCGGCGGGAGCAGCGAGCCCTGCTCAAGGAGTGTAAGCCCTGCCACGGCGCCTTTCCGCCCTTTGCAAGGCAACGGGCACGTGGTCCCCCGACAGCCCTGAGGCTGGCTTCCTGCCTCGGCTCAGCCACTGTGGAGACACAAGCCAGGAAGGAAGTCGCCGATCTGGAATGCCCCGACATCCCGGCACTGGCCACGGGATCCTCCAGCTTGGTTTGGAGCGGGTGTTAACCGTGCTGGCGCACACAGCTTCATCGGCAGAGGCACTCTGCAAGCCGAGAAATGCCGGGACGCAATTCCGTGATTTCTAAACGGCCCCTTCCAGGCTGTCGGGACTCCATAGTGTCCCTCGCCCCGCCTCCGGTGCTGTGTGGGGACACGCCATGTGTCCCTGCTGGCCAGCTTTGTCTCCGGTAACTGCAATTGTCCGAGGCTTTAGAAACGGAGCGGCTTTGATTGCTGCTTCCGCTGCGTTCACTGGGTCGCTCCACGCAGCCACAATGTAGAGGATGTGCGTTCTGGTGGCTCGGTGGCCTCCTGGGACCCTCGCGTCGGGCCCGTGGATGGCACTGACACTCCCAGCAGGATTGTTGTCAGCTCCGTCATCCAGTGTCATGCTGTACTTCCTCCAGCTGCACACACACACACACACACACACACACTGCTCCAATCTCACAGCCGCAACGCCCACTGCTTTATACACCACGTTGTGGATTTAAACCTTTTGCGAGGCAGAGAGAAAGCAGGAGGTGGACAGAGGGCTCCCATTCGCTGGTTCACTTCCCGGACACTCACAGTAGCTGGGCTGAGCCAGCAACAGGACTTGTCAGTGACACCCAGAGACCCGGGCAGGCGTGAGGGCCAGCTCCTCAACTTTCCACTGGACGTGTGAATCCTTCGGCTTGGGCCTTGGACGACACACCACCCACTGCTTGCATCTGGGGGACCCGGGACAAGAGCCCAGCAGAAGCCAGAGGCAGGGGGTGGTGGCCAGATCGCATGCTGCCGGTCACGGTCTTACAAGAGTTCACACTGATTCCTGGAGCAAGACATGATGCAAGTGCCAGACGGAGCAGCACCAGGGCAGCAGGTGCAGGCCACAGGTGCCTGCTGGGGGATGTCGCCCAGGGGGGGACCACCTTCTGGAAGCCCAAGGAGCAGTCCCTGTGACCCGCAGCTGGGCCTCTGCCTGTGCTCCTTGGAGTCCACATGCAAGGACAGGCGGCTCCAAGAGCCAGGCCCACGGGCCCGCATTCCCGTCCTGCCCCTGGTGAGGCCAGGCTAGGCTGGCCAGGGAGCTCGGCCCCACGGGAGGTTGGTTCCTTCCTGCACTCACCGCCTCCTGAACGCAGCTCTGCCCACACCCAGCTTATTTCTGCAGAGAATACACCCACGCATGGTTCCCACTGGCCTTGGCAGACAGAGGAGCTCTGTCTGTGGAGCCTTTGCCCCTGGGGCCCGGCAGCTCTCCTGGGCCAGGACACTCACCCCAGGCCAGCAGGACGGCCGGGCCGAGGGCAGGGACTCAGGGCTGGGTCTCCTCTGTGCTGCTGATTTACCCTGTCGCAGTCTGACAGCAGGTGTATCCATGAGTGTGGGGCACTGTGGGCAGCGGTGGGCTGGGAGAGGGGCGGTGGGCAGCAGTGGGCTGGGAGAGGGGTGGTGGGCAGCGGTGGGCTGGGAGAGGGGCGGTGGGCAGCGGTGGGCTGGAGAGGGGCGGTGGGCAGTGGTGGGCTGGAGAGCGGTGGTGGGCAGTGACCTGGCCTTTGCTGAGCGTGGGGCGCTGTGGGACCAGCACAAGGGGGGAGCCAATGCTGAATCCCATCAGGGTGTCACTGCTGTGGTGGCGGCTCACGCGTGGGACTCCACGGAACACGGTGGTCCTGCAGTCAGACATTCGTGAAGCCATTCTGTTGTGGGACGCGCATCGCTAAGTAACCTCCCCCAAACCTCATGTGTTTGAAAGGCTGAGTGACACAGCAGCTAATATGCTCCTCCATGGGCTGCAAGAGCTGGGGTCAGGCCGGGCAGAGCCCAGACCTGGGTCTCCTGGAGAGGGGGCGGGGACTCCAACGCTGGGGCCGTTTCTACTGCTTTCAATATTCAAACTGGCACCCAGTGTAGGCAGTGGGCTTTGCAAGCGATGGCTTAACGTGCTGTACCGCAACAAGCACCCCTAACGGGTGAAGTGGCCCCCCGGGGATGCACAGCTGGGCTCGGCCGTGCAGGGCTGGGACCCGAGCTCAGCAGCCTGGCAGAGCTCACGCCTCGGGCGCAGGATCCTGCCTGCCTGTGAGCTTATCTGACCCTCTGGACACGAGCGGGGCAGGGCTGGCCTCACGGTGCCACTAGCTTGGCCACCCTAGCTCCTGCCTCTGCCACACTTGTGGTCCTCCCCTCTGCCACTTGTGTCCGGCAGACACGGCCATCCTCTGGGGCCTTCCGCGTGCTACTGGTCCTGTTGGGGGACCTCGCTGTTTTTCCCATCAGAGTCTGAAAGCTGCATTTTCAAAGGAGCCTCTGGAGGTACAACTGAGCAGCCATCCACTCTTGCAGCCCAGCTTTGAAATTCTGTAATGAAAGGCCCCGGGAGGGGGGGTGGAAGGGGAGGGGGGAAGCCGGCGAGGGAGGCGGGGGAGGCCAGCACAATGCAGTCACCACAAGGCAGTTCTGAAGTTGGAGGACAGCTAATTAGCACCCTCCCACTTGCTGCTAAGGGACTGAGCCGTGCCCCTCATGGGGGCAGGGGGGCCTGGCGACAGCACCTGCTGCCCCCCACCGGCCCTGGGACTCCAGGACTCCAGAGGGGCTAGCTGAAAGGGCTCCCGAGCTCCCACCCTGCCCCTGGGGCACCAAGCACGGAAATGTCAAAGTCCAGGACAAGTGTTGCACAGCCTCCCGGCCAGGCCACCTGCAAGGTCCCTGTTGCGGCCGTCTGCCCCCTCCAGATCCAGGGGCTGGCTCTGGGAGGGCTCCCCTGCCTGAGCAGTGGGAGCTCGGTCCTTCTCTCCCTCCCTCCCCCCGCCCCCAGGTCACCCTCTACATCCCTAGTCCCTAGGAAGCTGCGGGCAGGCCGTGCCGTGGACAGGAGTCACACCACCGCGCTGTCCTTGGGAACTGCAGGAAAACACACAGGGCTTGCCGGGAGGAGAGAGCCAGCTGAGGGCAGCTGGGCCGTGGGGGCTGCGGCCACAGGTGCAGGGCGCCGCTTCCCATCCTGGACGGGCAGGGACGGGTCCTCAGGCCGGAAGAAAGTAGAGCTCGGGGCTTCCTTAACTCTGCCGTAACACAGCGTGAGAAAGGAGGCATGGAATTCTAGGCAGTCAGCGACCCCTGTGGTGGGGTGCTCTTGGGGGTCCCTGCATGGACCCCAGGGGAAACACGCTGGCAGACAGAGCCCACCTTACTCCAGAGCACAGCAATGGGCCCTGGGCCCACAGGGGACCAGCCGCCCCGGGACGCTGCCTTCGGGGTTTTCTGCTTCACAAAGAAGGAGGGGAGGAGGCCCTCTTGACCCCTGGCCCCACAGCAGATCCTTCAGGAGCCCTCATGCCATGGGTGACCGGACCTCTGTCCCCCAGGAACGACACCCTGGGGCTGCTGGTGGGGACAGCTGAGTGCACCGGGGAGCCGAGGCCGGAGCCTGGGAGCCTGGGTGTGGCTGTGCGCTGGCCCGTGGCCCTCTCCTGGCCCGTGGCCCTCTCCTGGCCCCTGGCCCTCTCCTGGCCCGTGGCCCTCTCCTGGCCCTGGCCCTCGGTGATGCTGCTGTAGTGCTGGGTTTGTCCCTGCGTTGCCGGTGGCACAGGCCTGCTCTGGACTCTGCCCACGCAGCGATGCAGCCGCCCTGGGCCCGGGCCTCTGCTGTCTCCAGGACCACGCCTCCTTCTCCCAGCAGTGTGGGATCTGCAGCTGCCCACGGACGGGTTATTTCTGTTGTTTCTTGTTTGTAACGGGGTGGAGAGGCACACACAGAGATCTACCACCCACTGGTTCACTCGCCATAGAACCAGCGGCTGGGCATGGGCCGGTCGGAGCCAGGAGCCAGGAGCCGCCTCTGGATCTCCTACACTACAGGGGCCATCCTGCACTGCTCCCGCAGGCCATGAGCAGGCAGCTGGGCAGTGGAGCAGCCGGGACTAGAACCAGCAGTCACACACGACACAGGTCACCGGTGACCACTGTACTCTTAATGCTGACTATGTCAGTCCGGCTGAGATTATTGACACCTAATATTTCCTTCTGTTTAATAGCTGTATGTAAGCTTCCCATATTTGCTTTTTTTTTTCATTTATTCACGAGGTCAGGCTTTTCTTCAAATATTTATTGGCCGGGTCCATTGGTCCATTTCCTGCTGGGTATCTGACAAAGAGACAGGTTTGCTGGGGCTGGTGTTGTGGCACAGCATGCTAAGCTTCTACCTGTGGTGTTGGATGCAATGTGGGTGCCGGTTCGAGTCCCGGCAACTCCCCATCCAGCTCTCTGCTAATGTGCCTGGGAAAGCAGTGGCTGGTGGACCAAAGCCTGGGGCCCCTGGGCCCATGTGGGACAGCTAGAAGAAGCTCCTGGCTCCTGGCTTTGGTTCAGCTCAGCTCTGGCGTTGCGGCCACTTGGGGTACGAACCAGCGGATGTGAGAACTCTGTCTGTGGGTGTCGCGTTTAGCCGAGGGCTGTGGCATTGGGGGCAGGGAGTGCTGGTGGCCAGGTCACACAGGGGAAGCTGCAGGGAGGAGAGGGGCTGGCCTCCAACCCCCACTTAGCCCTGCCTCTTAAAGGCCCCAGCAACTGAGCAGTGCCATCGCAAACGTGGAGCGTGGGAGGACTCCCAGCCACTGTGAGCAACGCGTGTCCCTCAAGGAGCCTGCTCCTGCAGGCTCTCACCTTGCCGTGGGGGTCGCTCCTCGCGCTCGCTGAGCGGGAGACACACAGTACCGTTCCCACAGACTGTGGGCAATGGGATGGATGCTTAGCACCCAATGGCTTGCCCACTGCTGGTCGCATTCATACTGTGAGCAAGCCAGGGTGACCTTCCGTGTGGCGTGAAGTAGTGACTCGGGCAGGGCTGGGTCCCTCCTTTCTGGGCCAGATCCTGGTCTGGCCCACTGGCTGCAGCCTCTCAGCTTGCAAGCAGTTAAGCGGGGCCTGGGGACCCCAGTGGCCAGCGTTGGGGCTTTGCGTCAGAGCGCAGCCAGCACACAGCAGCCTGGAGCTGTGCAAGGGCCCCAAACAGCAAACAGGGTCCACCACACTTCAGAACTGCTGCCATTAAATGTGTCTTTTCAAAGTTTTCCAAAGCGTAGCCCCATTGGCAGTCTGATCTTGGCTTCCTGCCTTAGCTGCCCTGTGGGCTGGAGCCCAGGCCCCTGGGACTGAGGTGTGGGGAGCCCAGGCCCCTGGGACTGAGGTGTGGGGAGCCCAGACCCCTGGGACTGAGGTGTGGGGAGCCCAGGTGGACTTGCCCGGCTGGATCACAGCGGCCCGTCCTGCTGGAAGCTGCATGAACGTGGCAGCAGCAAGATGCAGGCCAGCACTTCCATGCCTCTGAGTCCAGCAGCAAAGCCCACTTGCTTTCTCACCAGAGCCCAGGTCAGTCCTGTGGGTCACCCTTCCAGCTGCTGTGCCCTCTGACCTGGAGACCCCGAGAGAAGTGGGAGCGACTGCCTTGGGTTTCCTCTTGTGAGCACCTGCTGGTCTCAGAGCAGGGAGAGCAGCTGTGAGCAGTGTCCGTGCTGTCCCCTCTCCCGTGTCTGTCATTCTGACTCCCCACGGGCTGGAAGGAGATGCCGCTGGCCCTGGGCGCACATCCACACGCGTGAGCCGAGAGGCAGTCCAGGCTGGGCCTTAATAACCACCTGTACCCGTGAGTGAGTGGGGAGGCTGGGGTTGCATTCCAGCAATCAAGGGGATTATCGTTTGAAAGATGTATTTATTGGGCTGGCCCTGCAGTGCAGCAAATCAAGCCACTGGTCGTAGTGTTGATATGCCATACAGGCACAGGTTCAAGTCCCAGTTATTGAACTTCCTATTCAGTTCCCTGCTGGTGTTCCTGGGAAAGCATCGGAGGGATGATGCGAGCGTTTGGAGCCCTGCACCTACAGGGGAGTCCCAAATGAAGCTCTGGCCTCCTGGCTTCAGCCTGACCCGGCCCTGGTCCAACCCTGGCCCTGGCCCAGCCCTGACCCGGCCCTGGCTTGGCCCTGACCCGGCCCTGGCCCGGCCCTGACCCAACCCTGGCCCAACCCTGGCCCATCCCTGACTCAGCCCTGGCCCGGCCCTGGCTGCTGCAGCCATTTGGAGAATGAAGCAGGGCGGGAGGCCTTTTTCTCCCTCTCTCTCTGTAACTCTGTGTTTCAAACGAATGAACGCATCTTGGCTTCTTTGCTCAGTCTGCTGCAGCCTGTCCTTCTGGGACACTTCAAATAGTTCGTGGGAAGTGGAGCAAAGGTGTGTGAAATCTGTGTGCACACAGACAAACCCTGTGAAGGCGCTGCAGGCGTGACGGGGACTCGCCATGCGCCACGCGGGTCGGGCAGCGCCCTCCCGTGCGCCACGCGGGTCGGGCAGTGCCGTGCCATGCGCCACGCGGGTCGGGCAGCACCCTGTCCGCCTTGTTCCCTAGGCCGCGGTCCCTGAGTCCTGGCTTCTTACACATCAGTGTCACCAGTCGTGGTTTCTTACGTCAGTCGCAGGACAGAGTCTGGCTCTTTCTACATTCCTTGGGGTTTCCGGCAGAGCACTCCAGTACAGGACCCTGGTAGCTTCACTGAGATTCCCGGCGGATACCGCCTGGCCCTGCCACGCACGTGGGCCGTTCAGCAGTGGCCATCGCCAGGGTCACTTGCAGACAGGCTCAGCTCTGATGGAAGCGACAGCAGTAGCGACCTGCCTGTCCCCCGCCAGCTCCTGCCTCTGGAGAGTCCTCTGTCCCGCAGCTCCTGGCTGCCTCTGCCGCAGCGTCCAGGGCTCGTCCCCCTTGGAGCACCTGTCCGACTCCGTTCCTATGACCGGGCGGGTAACAAGCCTGGTGTAACCACAGCACGCCTGTTTCCCTGTCCCTCTGGTGGCGGGCACTTGGGCTGTGCCTCCTGGGGCTGAGGGACAGGGGCACCTGTGTTTTCATCTCAACTTGGGTTGTGTCATGTGCTGTGCTCGGTGTGGGGTCCGTGATGGCCAGTCTCCCCATCTTCGGCTGGAGGTCTTCAATGCTTCAATGGGTCATTGAATGCGGCATGGCCCTAAGTGGGAGGGGCCAGCAGGAAGCGGCCCAGACAGAAGGGCCACAGGGTACCCAGCGGGAAGGGCACAGCGCTGCGAGAGAGCATGCCCAGGGTGTGTGGTGGCCTGTCGTGCCCTCTGTGGCAGGTGATGCCAGCAGTGGCCTGTCGCTGCCTTTGTGGCAGGTGACACCAGCGCCTTCGGGCCCCTCTTCCAAGCTGGGCTGTGGTTGGAGCCGGCCGTGGCTCCTGGGAAACTCACTCCCGCACACAAGCCCCTGGTGGGCTGCAGCCCGTGCTAAAATCCCTTTCTTCCTAAAACCGTGCAGGGGAGGCCAGCTGTGCGTCTCCCCATCTCAAGCGAGACTGAGCAGGTCCAGTGCGGGAAGTTGGCGAACTTCTCCCCCTAGACGCCTGGGGTTCCGGACTTGCAGAAATACCCGTCTCGGTAGTACCTCACCCCAAGAGAGGGCTGCGAAGGGTTCCTCAGAGCGCTCCAGTCTTTCGCCAACGTGTGTCGGGACTGTTACAGAACTCACTAGAAGGAAATAACCTGGCTCCAGAGAAGGAACGAAAGAGGTTAGACGAAGAAGGGGCGTGGAAGAACAGTAGTTACATTGCTGCTGGCTCTCCGGGAGCAGGTGGCTCAGCACTCGGCTCGGCCGGAACCTCTGTGTCTGTGCGGCTCCAGGCAGCTGCTTTGAGGACGGGCGGTCTCCACTTAGCTCCTGAGCAGGCCGTGGCCAAGGCTCCCCGGAGCACATGTGGACTGAGCACAGGCCTGCCGAGGTCCTCACTCCCCCACTTGGCGTCTGCCGCCGTCATCTGACGCACCCCTTGGTGGCTGGTGTGTGCTGGTAGGTTCCAGTGAGTCGAGGATCCGCGCGCCTGGCTGCTGGGCCGAGGACCTAGCCCTCTCTCTGCAGTGGGCTCCCACACCTGTCCAAGCCAAGAATGGTGGCCTGGACACTGGCAGGTTCCGGTGGGCCGAGGACCCGGCTCCCCCTCTACAGCAGGCTCCCATGCTGTCCAAGCCGAGGATGGTGGCCTGGATGTTGGTGTCATCGGAAGTGGCTTTTCTGCTCAGTCACTTCCTAGACTGGCAGCTCTGACACCCCAGCTTGGGGATGACCGGCTTGACCCCTGCTGCCCTTGAGGGAGGCCACTGGAGGACCAGCTGCTCGCCAGCCTGGGAACAGTGCTTCTCCCGGCACATCTGGCCTCCAGTAAACTTGAAAGCGTGTTGCTCACAGGATGAGGGGGTTGGTGGGAGTGAGGAGGAAGAGGGAGGTGGTGATGGGTTCGATTTTGCTGACAGGTGTCAGCGACCCTCAGGACAGAACCAGCCCCACAGATCTGTCACCTGAGCGCTCAGAGCAGAGCCAGCCTCCCCGGCCACCCGGCGGTCATGGCCAGCACGGTCTGTGTGTTTCCAGTGGACGCCGTCAGGTGTGGGTGATGGCGTCCGGTCCAGCACCCTCCCAGCGTGGAGACTCAGGAACCCGTGTCAGGGTCCCCAGGGGGAAGGAGGCATATGGAGAACACAGGGCAGCCATGTCCATTTGCAGGGTAGACCTGCACAGCTGTCACCTCAGCAGGGGACAGAGTGCAGGACCCCCAGCGCCCTGCTCCTCGTCTGCGGTATAGACACAGGCGGCTCATGTCTGTCGGCTCGGCCTCATGGCTTGCATCTGTCCAACGGAAATGGAAGCATCAAAACGCCCTGCTTCAACCAGGAGGAGCCAGGAGCGTCACACCACTCCCTGCCCTTTGCTCTGTGCTCAGAGACACCGGGGAAGCACCAGCTCCATCGTTAATTCAAAGAGCCAACAATTGAGGCTAACCTGCAGCAAGGTACCTCGAGAAGTGCCATGAGGCGGGTTTCCCCTGTCCTGGCCAGGCCCTCTCTGGGGCACAAAGTTGGAGGGACGGCAGAGACCTGGATGGCGCTGTGCTGTGGGAGCAATGCCCTGAGGTTACCTGGGGACAGACGTGTGGCTCTGTGCTCCTGTCTGCCGGCCTGTGCCTGCCCTCAACCACCTGCAGCAGGTGGCGGGGCACCGGGACCTCCTCCCTGGAGAGGAAGAGTGGTTCTGAGCTCCCCCGTGGTGCGGGGGTCCGCAGGACAGGCAGAGGGGACTGGATGGTGCAGACTCCACAGGAGTCATTTACGTGAGCATTTTCCCTTCCGTTTAAACTCACAAACTCGGCTACTTAATCAAGTGTCATGCTTAAGTCACATTTACCTCCTTGGGAGAAGAATGAACAGTGGCAGCTCAATTGGGCTGTGGACGGGATTTAAAAATAGGCAGGACCGGGCAGGCCATTAGGTAAATGGGCTTGGAGAACTTCAAGAAGGGCCTCCCGCAGGGCCTGGTGGAGGTAATGGCACAGAGAGGCAGGAGGACCAGCCCCGGGTGCGGCTTCCTGGCCGGGAGAGACCAGGGAGCTGGGCCAGGTCCCAGGGCACAGCGCTGAGGGTGTCCCTTCTGTACACACTGCAGCCTGGGTACACCTGTGTGTGTACGTGTGTACCGTGTGGGGGGCATGGGCGGGAGGATGCCGACACTCCCCCCCAGTTCCCCAGGGGAGACAAATGCCTCCTGGCCCTGGCAAGCAGCCACGTGCAAGGCGAGGTGCAGCCATGGCTTCGTGGCTTCACACGACATACACCCATCTGTGCTTGTGCCCTGAGAGAGCTGGACCAGCTGGACCTGTGTGAGAGAGAGCGACAAGAGTGATGTCGGGCAAAGCTGAGTGGATGCTCTGGTCTTGAAACTGGAACAGCGGGGGTGGCTGTGCAAGGGGCACGTCTCCCCAGGACAGGCTGGGTCCCTGCTCCTTGGGCCTTGGCTGTGGGTGCTCGGCTCCGTCCAACCCAGTGATGGCTGTCCTTGCCTGCTCATGTCTTTCATGTCTTTGCAGTCAGGACATGTTTAAAATGTTTACTTTGTCACATGTTTAAAATGTTTACTTTAAATGTATTTTTATATACTTGAAAGGCAGAGCCAGAGGGGGGGGGGGCTGAGCCAGGCTGAAGCCTGACCAGGAGCCCCCGGGCATGACGATGGATTTACAACGGCTTCAAACTCAGCGCCGGGTGGTTCCTTCTAGCACACAGGCGTCTGTGGTGCCTGCGTCTGATGGCCACAAGGCAGGCATGGCGCACACAGCCGTCCCCAGGGCCATGCGCATCTCTGTGTCAGAGCTGTGGCATTTGTGCACCTGCCACTGCCTCGTGGGTGTATTTGTGAATAGACACGGCCAGGGCTGTGGATGGCTTCGAATCAGCTTTCATGTTGTTGTCCGCGCCTGAAAACCTCCCCAGAGGGGCCGGCGGGTTTCCCAGTGGTCTGCCCCCCACCCTGTGGCCAGTGGGCAGTGCCACCCGCTGCCCCTGGCAGGGTCTCCGTCTCAGGAGGGCAGGGCGGTGCAGCACCTCCCCCTCTTCCCGCTAGGTGGTAGCAGCGCGCAGGCCTCCAGGACGGCCGGCCCCTGTGCCAGGCGGTCAGCCCAGGACTTTCCGCGCCCTGGCTCCTCTGGGGTGTCCATCTGCCCCTCATTCTCCCCACACCCCGGGGGCTACAGGGCCCTGGAAGCAGAGGACCACGAGGGCTGAGCAGGCGGCGTACTCGCTCGCCCAGGGCCCGCCTGGGTCCTGAGAGTCCACTGCGAGCGAGGCCCAGGTCTTCTGTCTTCACCAGCATCCCTGGGAGGCAGGGACCGTGAAACCCACTTCACACACAAGCAGACGGAGGGCCAGGGAGGCCAGGAACGCGCCCCAGATCCCCAAGTGAGCCAGCGGGCACATCCTGCCCAGCAGGCCCTGCCTGTCCTCTGCCCGCTCCTGGGAGTCTAGCAAACAGAGGGTTGGTCCTGGGGCCCAGGCAGGAAGGGGCTGCGCGCAGCTCTCCCCAGGGCTGTGGGGACTGGCCGCTCCAGCACCAGGCTGGGCTGGCTCCCGCCCTCCCCGTGCTTGGCCTAGTAAGGCGCAGGTGCGCAGGTGCTGGCGGGGAAGCCCATGAGGCTCAGGTGCTTGGAATTCAGCACCGAGGCCTCTGGACCGGGCCTGGCCGGGAAGCACCGCAGGTCGCCCGCCTGGGTCCAGCAACTGGGAGGTGGCTCTGTGGCCACGGCGCCAAGACAGGGGTCCGCGCACTGGCAAGGGAAGTGAAGGGAAGGGTTCCCAGGTGAGGTGAGGACCCCCGCGCGGGCCTCCCGCAGCCTCTACCGCGCAGAGCTCTGCCGCCAGCGAACTTTGGCTGCAGCCGGTGTGCTGCGCGCCCCCCGCCCGAGCCCTCCCTCGGGAACGCCTCCTCCCCCGGATCAGGACTCCGGGCCGGCCCGGCGCACCCGAGCAACCAGGACGGAACCTCGAACTGCTTCGCAAGCCACCCGGTTACCGTGGCAACACCATCCGGCGGCGCCCGGCGGTCCAATCCGAGCCCGCGGCCTCTCCGGAGCCTTTCCCAAGGTGGGGACCGGGACGAGGATGGGGATGGGCCAGGGGTAGGGGCGGACAGAGTCCCCGCCTGAGGCGTCGCCCAGGCCGGGCGCAGCCCCACGCGGCGGGCCGGGCTACAGCGAGGCGGAGCGGCGAGCGGGAGCGGGGCCGGGGGCTCAGGCTCCGGTTCGAGGGGCGGGGAAGGCGGGTGACGTGAGCCGGGGCCGGGCGGGCGGAGTTGGGACCCGTTCGAGGAGGCGGGGGCGAGCGGGCGAGAGGCAGACGCGCGGAGGGAGGCGGCCGGGCGGCGCGGGCGGCTCTGCGGAGGGCGCGGTGGGCGCGGGCGGCGGAGCCCCGGGATCCCCGCGCGCCTCCTCCGCGCGGCGCCGCCGCCGCGCGTCCCCACGCCCCGCGCTCCCCGCGCCCTCGCCCTGCGCGCCTCCAGTGCCAGCCTCCTGCCAGCCTCCTGGCCGCGGCCGTCTGCAGAGCGAGCGCTCAGACGGAGCTCCCGGGCAAGTTAAGCGGCGCCGAGTGGCAGCGGAGTCCCCAGTGGAGCTCCGGGACCCGGCGGCGCGCGGAGGAGACCCGAGCCCGCTCGTGTCGCTGCCGCCCAAAGCCCGGGACGGCATCGCCCCCTCGCCGTGGGTCTCCGGCTGGAGGCAAGAACCGCGCGCCGCCAGACACGCACCGGTGCGCGGCGGCGCCCCGGGCCTCCCTCCCCGCCGCCCCGGAGGGCGAAGCCGCAGCCCCTCGGACCCTCGCGGCGCGGCGACAGCCCCGAAGCGCGCCCCGCGCCGCCGCCGCCTCCGCTGTGTGGCTGCTGGAGGGGCCCGCCAGCCCCGCGCCCCAGCCGGAGGATGTGCGCCCCCGCGGGTCGCCCGGCTTGAGCCATGCGCCCCAACGGCGGCGGCGCGCCGGCCGGCATGGAGCCCCGCGCGGCCGCGCTCTGACTCGCTGTGCGCCCCGCGGCCGGCGGGCGGCGGGCGGCGGCGGACCGAGAGCCGGAGATCCGCGCCGCGGGACGGAAGCGAGCGGGCGCCACGCAGATGGCCGGGGCGAGCAAGGTCTGAGGCTCGGCTCCCCGAAACGTGACCATGTGGATTCAACAGCTTTTAGGACTCAGGTGAGCGACCAGGCTGGCGCCGGGTGCGTGCGGGTGCGTAGCTGCGGGGCAGCGACCTAGCAACCATTTCCTCAGTGTTGCGAATGAAGGGACCCCGTGCTCCCTGGCGCTCGCGAGCCGCCAGCGGGGTGCGCCGGGGCCGGGGCCCTCCCGGAGCTCCCGAATCCGCGATCCCGCCGGGAGCGGCGGGTTCTCCTGGGCTCCGCGCGTCCGAGATTAAGGCAGGGGCGCCCGCCCCAGCAACCGGGGCAGCGGGGCCGGCCGGGCGCGCCCGCGGCTCCCGGCGCCAGCAGCGCAGTGTCCTGGCCGGCCGCCCCAGCGCGCCTCCACCCCTGGTCCCGGGCGAGGCGAGGCGCGGGCAGTTGGGCGCGGCGGGCGCGGGGCTCCGGGATGGAGGTGGTGAGCGAGGGAAAGCCAGGACTCCTGGCTCCCAGAAAGAGCTTTGCAGGCGGACTTGGAGGACACGAGCCCCAAGCGGTCGCTCTGCCCACCCCGAGCCCTCTTCGGGGCGCCGCGGTCGAACGCCCCCCTCCCAGGTTTCCAGCCGGCGACCAGCTGTTTTCGGGTGACCTCCGGGTGGAGGAACGCGCACAGCTGGCTGGCAGCTGGGGCGGGGGAGTTGGGCTGTGGGGAGCATCGTCCGGAACCCTCCCATATACACTGGCGCGCCCAGCCGCGAGCACGCCCGGGAGCGTCTGTGCCCCGCACTTGGGGCCCCGCGGGAACGGGGTCGCGCGGCCCAGAGCCTATGGCAGGGGTGTCCACAGAGACCCTTCTCGAGGAAAACTTTGCCTGCCAGCGGCCGCCAGGGATTCTTCAACAGTGTTTTTGGGCGACCGGGGCGCAGCGTCCCGCTGGCCGCTCAGGCTTTGTCCGAGAGGCCGCGCTCTTGGCAGCGGGCTCCGCGGGTCCGGTGCCACCGTCCAGGTCCCGGGCTTGAAGGGAGAGCGACAGCGGGGAGGACATAGGTGGGGGGCGGAGGGAGCCGCGTGCGTTTCTCGAGTTTGTCCACTGGGATGCACTGCGCTCCCGCGCAGGGGAAGGAAGGGGCTGCGAGGCGCAGGGGCCGGCCGGGCTGCCCGCGCCGCCCCCACCCCCGGGTGAGGCGGGGAGGGGGCGGGGAGCGGGGCCCAGAAGGGAGGCTGATGGCGCGGCCTGATTTTGAGAAGTCGGCAGGGGACGGCTCCCAGTGTTGCCAGGCTTCGCGTGATTTATGGAGGAGTCGGCACCCAGGGGCAAATGCAGTTGAGCATGGGACTGAAAATCGGGCACCTTCGCGCTGCCCGCTACCTGGTTAGCCTGAGGGCGGGGGTGGGGGGGAGGTTCATCGCCAGCCCCGGAGTGTAGGATGAGGGGCGCTGGCTGGACCTCAGCCTCGGGAACCTAGCCTCCTCCTGCTGGCCTGGCTGTTGACCCTGGCCCCAGGTACCATCCTGCTCAGCTGCCGCGGTCCTGGGCTGGACCAAACCCCGGGGAGGGGGCAGGGCGCCTGGATGCGCTCTGGAAGGTTCCTTTGTTGTGGTTGTTGCTAAGTGGCGGTGAGATTGAAAGATGAGAACATTTTGATAAGAGGAGCTGGAGGAGGCAGATGGCCTTGCCGCTGGAGACTCGCGGCGGCCGCCCTCTCCGGCATCCCCTGGCGGCTCCTGGAACGGGCTTGGGAAGTAGTTTCCTTGGTGACTTTGGAGTTTGACCTTCTGGCTGTCCGCGCTCCGGTCAGCCTGGGAGATCTGCTGTCCCCAGCGTTTGTGGAGGTGGGGGAGGAGGAGGTGACCCAGCCCCCTGAGCGTCCCTTGGTTTTGCATTACAAAGAGCGGGCAGGAACACCCTCTGGGAGAGACCTGAGGCCTGGAGGGCTCCCGGGCGGGGAATGCACTTTAAAAGTCCGCCCGTGCTGCTGGTGTTGCGAAGGTTCACCTGGGAGGGCCAGGTGGATGCCGAGCCCGAAGCCTATCGGGGCGGCAGGCTGCAGGCTGTGCCTGGAGCGAGGTTTCTGTGAACGGGGAAGGGGCTTCTCAGCTCGGTCTCTCCAAGTCCTGAAGCCTGGAGCTTGCTGGCTTGCTTCTGCCTCGGGACCCCTTTCTTTGCAGACGGAGGACCAGCTGGGGTCTCGGGGAGCTGCTGGCGCATTTCCTGGACTGTGGTGGAGGGGAGCTCACCACAGCTTCCAGACGCTCTGAGAGCAAGGCCGCCCTTGCCGGGGACCCTGGTGCTTGGCAGGCTTGCGGGGTTCACACGTTCCCCGGGCAGGAGCAGCTGCTTACTCAGCAAGCAGCAGGGCATCCAGAGCTGGGCCGCCTGGCAGCGCGTGGTCGCCGCTGGAGCCGCAGCTCGGCTGCCCAAGCTCTTAGGGTCCTGGAGCAGCTTCCCGCACCCCCGACCAGGGCGGTGGCGAGGCTGTGCCTGGGACTGCCTGATACGGTGTCCCAGGCCCTGCTCAGGCCCTGGGTATGTAAGCCCTGCACTCACAGCCCACCTGTGCCCTCAGGAGCATGCCCGCTGCATCCAGGGCTCTTTCCGCTGAGAAGTCCCCACGCAGGTGGGACGGCCACGGAGCTTGGCCATGCATCATGTGGAATCCTGCCTCTCGGGGGCCGGGCGCCGCGGCTGCCCCTCAGCTGGCGGCGGATCCATCAGTGACACAGGGACAGGGTCACTCTGGGGTTCGCCAGCTCCTCCCCACCCCAGGCGGCCCCTGCCCTCCGGTAGGGGGTGTGCTGTGCAGGTGGAGGGGGGACCTCCCAGCTCGCCCGGGGGGGGGGGTGGCGGGGGGCAGGGCAGCTCCCCTCTCAGGTTCCAGGGCCTGGGCACGCCTGCAGCAGGGGTCAGCTCTGCTTCTGTGGGGGAAGCCTCATTCCATCCTGGCCCCCTGGACTCACCCCAGGGCCTCTAACTCAGATGCCCACAAGGTGTTTGGCCACCAGAGCTTGGCATGTTTTGTTGGAAACCCACAGGGGAGCTGGGTGGCCTGCCCCTGGGGTCATGGTGAAGTGGGCAGCCCCACCCCACCCTGCAGACCCAGGGATCCCATGGGGATTGGAAGTGGGCGTGGGCTCTTGGTGGGAGTTGTGTGAGAGTCCTCGGCCTTAAATATGTCGTCGCTAAGTCTTCTTCAAAGGGTTACAAGTCAGCAGAGACCAAGCTGATGTGCGGATGAGCAGGGCAGCCAAATATATCCTTGATCTAGATTCCATGTTTGAAGTCAGCCCTAACAGGGTTCCTCCACCCGGTGCCAGGCAGACAGGAGGGGCAGGCGGGCGAGGGGGCTGCACTGGGCCAGAGCCGGCAGCGGGGGTGCAGCCTGCTGCCCGCTTTCTTTAAGACCCCTCCCATGTGCAAGGGGCCTTGGCCCAGGAGGCCGCCAAGTGGGGAGCACCAGTTACGTAATGAGATTAGATCCCAGCTAATCTGCTTGAATACACAGGCTGGGGCTGCTCCCCAAGTCTCCCACACTAGCTGCCAGCAGGAGGACCCCTTGTCCAGGCCTGCTGCAGGCTGGGGGCATGACCAGGTCCCTGCCGAGGTCTGCCCAGCCCTGGGTCCTGCTGCTGGGGGTGGCGTTCGCGGGGGTAGCTTCCTGCTTGATTGTCTCCCAGGAGCCCCTGGACTGGATCTGAGTTAATTGGGCTGCTGGGCAAAGGGAAGGGACGGGAGAGCTGGGCCGGGGAGAGGCCTGAGACCCCCGTGTGTCTGTAAGCTGCTCGGACTGCTGGGTCTGTGTGGCAGGAGCGGGGGCCAGAGTGGAGGGGAGTGCTTGCAAGGATAAGGCCTGCGGCCAGGTCAGCAGGTGCACAAGGGAGGGGCCTGCGTCCAGGGTGTCTGTAGCCCCGCCCCCAGGACACAGTGGCCAGAGCTGTGCTGGGCTTAGCCAGGTGCCCCTGTGGCAATGCCAGCCCCCACCCCTGGCTCTGCCTGCGTTTCTTTGTCCTCTGTTTTCCCACTGTTGCCATCCCGTGCTCACACCTCCCAGCGTCCTGATGCTGCCCTGCCCACTGTCAGGCAGGGGTGGGACCAGCAGGGAAATGAGAGCTGACTATAAGGACAGAGGCCACCTGGCCTGCCAGGGGCTGCTCCTCAGCCTGCCCCTTAGTCTGTTCATGCGTCCAGGGGTCTGGGGCCTCAGAGCCCCTGTGGTAGAGCCCCTGTGGGCAGAACCCCTGTGGGCAGAGCCCCTTTGGCATCCAGCCCTCAGGAGCCTGCTGGCATGCTGAAGACGCTCTGGTTCTTCAGGGCCAGTGCCTGTGCCACGAGTTCGGTGTTGTGTGCATGCACAGCCAGGTCCTGCCACCCTCCTGGGACAGCGGCACACCTGTGCCGCCCTGCACAGAGCCGCACCCACTGTGGCCACTGCAGCCACTGCTTCCAGACTCCACACGAGACAGAAACAGCAGGGGCTGTGCCACCCCAAACACACGCGCCCTTCGCTGGGCCCACATTGCCTTCCCCAGGGCTCCATTCTACAGTTAGAATCATGTCTTAGGTTCGAGGCCTCTGTCCGAGGGGACACGCTTGGGAACGTCCCGTTGTGCTCCTCCCGCCTCCCACTCCAGCACAGGTTGGAGTGTCTGGCTTGTAGCTGTCACAGGAGCGGGAGGGTGAGAAGGCAGGGGGCAGCAGTGGCAGTGGGGGGGAGGACCATAAAGGAAGAGAGGGAGATGGGGTGGGGGCCAGGCTTGGGGCATGAGAACAGCTGTGATGGGATTGGCAGAGGGGCTGAGTTCCCCCTTTCCTCACTGTCTCGGGGGGCTGGAAGCTCTTTGCTTTGGGAAAAGCTTCTTAGAAGCAGGGCTGTGGTGTGCGAGCTCAGAAGTGGTGGGGTCAGGGTGGGGGCCCCTGTGAGGAACAGGTTTGCTGCTGTCCCAGGTGGGGGGCAGGACCCTGCCGTGCACAGACACCACACCGTGTGCCGTGTCCCCGGAGCAGAGGCCCTGACGCCCACAGCCACTCGCCCACTTTGTCCCTTGGTTTCTGGCTGCCCAGGCAGGGTTGCCCGAGCTTGCAGCCGGGTTGGGAGTGCATTCATTCGTTTCTGCCCCAGTGCCAAGCGGGGTAGGGGTGTACCCTGTCCAGGGCAGAGACCAGCACCACACCCCCTACAACTGTGTCCTAGAAATTTCCTGTAGGCATATTGAGGGGAGAGGAGACAGGTTTCAAGAACATATTTAATGTAACAGTCACCCAAAATGTGGCGGTTTCAAGGTGGCCCAGAGTAGCTGGGCGTGGTCACCATGTGTCTGCCTCCTCCGTACTCAGAAGCCCTCCGAGCTTGTACCAGTCTTGTCTCCTGTTTCTAGTGGCCAGTGGCCACGAGGGACCGGAGCCAGCACGTGTCCTGTGGGAACCTGGCCCCTTGGCAGCTGGGTGGCTGGGCTGCCCTCGGCGGGCTCCAGGGCACCCATGCCGGCAGGAGCTCCCACACCTGTTTGTAAGGACGCAGCAGGACATGGCAGAGCGAGCTCCCCGAGGCCAGGGCATGGAGGACAGCCGCCCTGAGGCTCCCAGGGTGAGGCAGGGTCGCAGGAGACTCCCGGGGCCTCTGTCCGAGGGGACATGCTTGGGAACGTCCCCCCCGACTCTGCTGGCTTGTGGTGCCCCAGAGCCGGCTGAGAAAGCTCTCCCCACCCAGGAGGCCCAGGCGCTGTGTGTGGTGTGTGTGTAAGTACGTGGTCGCGTGCAGGAGTGAGGTCGTGCAGGTGTGTGCGGGCATGTGCAAATGATTATACACATGTGTGCGTTGTGTGGCCGTGTGAGTGCATCGGATGCACATGTGTGTCATGTCTGTGAGTGGTTGTGCGCATGTCTGTTGGAGGAGGTTGGTCTTCAAGCTGAGCGTTTCAGACGCTCCTTCTCCAGGCATCGTTCCACGGCCCCTTCCTCCCAGCTGAGTCCTGCGTGGCTCACGGCCCTTGGCGTCTGGCGGGAGCGCGTGGCCCCAGCCACAGGCAGAGTGCGGCCACTGTGTCACGCAGACTGCTGGGGGAGGCCGCCTGCCACGCGGTGACTTGATGGCCTGGCCTCCAGGAGGTGCCATGGGATGCCTCAGGCTGCCCTGTGCAATGAACCGGACCTGTCCCCACAGATTCTAAATTTGCTGCCCATGCTGGGGTGCCCTGGTTGGCAGTGGGCAGCCCCTCTTCTTGGAATGCCAAGCTCTAAGGCCTGAGTGGCAGGAGAGTGCTCACACCCAAGCCTGTCCCCAACCCCCAGTCTGTGCGCCTCTGCCCGACTGTGTGCCTGCCCCCACCCCCCTCCGGGCGCCTCCCCCAGGCCTTGCTCCCGGCACCTCGGAGGCCCGCATGCCCCGGATCAAGACGCGTGCAGGCTCACTGTCGTCACCACTGTCCCATGACATGGCAGCAGGACCTCAAGCCACCACACTGCAGGAAGGAGAGGCAGGAAAAGGCACCCGGAAGGAAGAGACGAAACTTCCTGATTTGGGCTGGTGGTAGTGACGCTTTCCAGGGCAAGGCGGAGAAGCCCTGGAGTGACCGGCGGGTTCTGCACGGTCACTGCAGTGTAGGTGGCTGCACGAACGTCGGCTGCAGCCCTGTGTGCTCACAGTGGCGTGGGCACCGCGAGGGGTGAAGGACCAGGACCAGCCCCTCGAGAAACAAAGTGTTTTCATGTAAATCCTGAAGTCTGCTCAGAACTACGCAGTGCTGGTTAAAACAGAGAAGAAAGAAAAGAAAATTGAAGACGTATCTCGGGCAGATATACCATGTCCATGGATCAGAACAGTCAAAAGTCTGCAAGGTTCTTCTTCTTTTTTTTAAGATTTATTTATTTTTATTGGAAAGTCAGATATACAGAGAGAAGACAGAGAGGAAGATCTTCCGTCCTATGATTCACTCCCCAGGCAGCCGCAACAGCTGGAGCTGAGCCGATCCCAAGCCAGGAGCCAGGAGCTCTTCCAGGTCTCCCACACGGGTGCAGGGTCCCAAGGCTTTGGGCCGTCCTCGACTGCTCTCCAAGGCCACAGGCAGGGAGCTGGATGGGAAGTGGGACTGCCAGGATTAGAACCGGTGCCCATAGGGGATCCCAGGGTGTTCAAGGCAAGGACTTTAACCACTATGCTATCGCACCAGGCCCTCAAGATTCTTCTTACATGTTCATGCACAAGTTAAGTACTCCTCCAGCCCCACCACAGACAGTTTATTTAAAAGGCAGAGGGTCAGAAGCTGGGGCTGGGTAGCCTGGGTGACGCCCATGTGTACCTGCAGACCATCACCAGCAGCTTACCGGAGAGGGTCAGAAGCAGAGGCTGGGTTCAGTCGCACGCCCCGAAGTGCGCCACCCTCATGCCGTTTTTGTCAGACCCCTTTGCAACAGTTTTGGGAGCAGTGGCTGTTCTAAAATCTACATGCAAGGGCAGAGCAATAGACTAGCCGAGTGTGAAACTTTTTCCCTAGCCACAGTCACGGGGGTGCGTGGGAATGGGGTAGGAGTCATACGGACCAATGGGAGAGCAGACACTGCAGCAAGACCCCCGAAAGTGTCCCGTTAAGGACGGGGGGCTGTGGTGCAGCAGGCTAAGACTGACGGAGGCACCAGGAACCCATGTGGCTGTCAGTTCGAGTCCTGGCAGCTTTGCTTCCGATCCAGCTCTCTGCTAATGGCCTTGCATTCCTACATATGGGAGACGTCCCCCCCGCTTCAGCTCGGCCCGTGTTGACTGTTGTGCTATGTGGGGAGTGAACCAGCGCATGGAAGTATCTCTCTCTGTCCTTCTCTCTTTGTAACTCTGCCTTTCAAATAAAAAATAAAGCTTTAAGAAAGGGTACTCAGCTGCCTTGGGACAAGGTGCCCTGCTGCTGGGCCTGCACAGCCCGCTCCCTCCAAAAGCCATCCCAGAATCCAGGGGAGGGCGGGGAACTCATGCAAAATGCAGGCTCTGGTGGATCTAGGTCCAGGCAGAGTCTTGGGAAATGGGCTCTCCAGTCGTGACACAGCAACAGAAAAACCAAACACTTTACAACCTGCTCCACGAACGACCCTCCCAAGAGGAAGGGGAGGCCAGCTGCGGTGTGGGCGGCAATGTTTGCAAGTCAAAATCTGGCCCGGGATTAGTACCTAGAATATGTGAATAACTCAGGAAAGTCGACAATAAAAACAGCCAAGTCCAGTTTTGCATGGACAGTGGTGCGAGGGACTCCGCCAGCAAGGGTGTCTTGGGGGAGAGGTGTCTGTCCCTGTGGTCAGGCTGCCAGCTGGAACACCCACTTCCCCTCGTGGAGGGTCTGGGGGTGAGTCCTGAGTGTGCGCCCGGCTTCAGCTCCCCACGGGGGCAGCTGTGACGGCTCAAGCCCGTGGATCCCTGTGGCCCACGGGGGCAGCTGGAGCCGATGTTCCTGCCGTTTGGAGAGTGAGCTGCAGATGGAAGCTGGCTCTCTTTTTTTTTAATTGAAAAAATACTTTTTAAAGCTGCATGGACGGATGTCCCCCATCATTGGTCATTTGAGAAACACCCATTGGGGCGAGACAACACTGCCCACCTGTCAGAACAGCTCAGATCGAAACCCTGCACCCCAGACGTTGGGTGTGCGGGAACTAGCGCGGCCGCACGCTGCCCGGGAAGGCGCATTGCCGGCAAAGGCGCAGCACTCGAGTTTTCCCAAACATTACTTAGGGAATTCCACAGGTGACTGCCACCTGAGTGTTTCCATCTCTGAAATTCGTGACAGAGAAATGAGGATTTTCATTGGGACAGAAGCTGCTCCCTGAAAGGTGACAGGTGTTCAGCACAGCCCCTGGTGCCCTGAACAGGCGGAGGGGACGAGCACCTGGCGTGTCCCTTCCCAGGAGCAGCCACAAAGGCCAAGGCTTGGCTTCCTCCTGTGTGCGACTCTGCGGAGTGGGAGGAAAGGAGACGGGGGGGAGATGGACGGGGCTGCTGGTAAGAGGACCCCTCTGGGGCTGGAGCGGTTCCATTTTCACCCTGTGAGCGTCTGTGATTAAGCCCTGGCCCTGCGGCCGTGCACACGGTGCCATGTGTGGGGAGGGCACACAGCATGCCTGTTACAGCTCACAGTGTGTGGCACTCTGAGTTAATACAGAAGGGCACACTTGGGGCCAGTGTTATGATAGAGTGGGTAAAAGTGCTGTGTGTGGTGCCGGCATCCGACAGGGGCACTGGCTCATGTCCTGGATGCTCCACTTACGTGCAGCCCCCACTGATGGCCCTGGAGAGTAGCGGAAGGTGGCTAGTGCTTGTGCCCATGTGGGAGACCTGCAGGAGGCTCGTAGCTGTGGCCTGGCCCCGTCCTGACTGATGGGGCCGTCTTGGGAAGTGAACCAGTGGTTGGAAGATCTCTCTCTCTCTCTGTGGATGCTTTTGTGTCTCCCCCGCTCTCTGTTTTTCAAGTAAATAGATTGTTTATGAAGGAGGCGAAGGAGGCTTGCCTCCCTGGTCAGCAGAGGTTTCTGGCGTGGAACTTGCTGCATGGTGCGCCTGCCAGTGTCCCAGGGTGCTGGCAGCCACCATGTGCACTCGTGAGGCGTGGCTGCGTGAGGCGTGGCTGATGCTGTGGGAGCACCTTATGTGGCTGGCCCACACTCGTGAGGCGTGGCTGCGTGAGGCGTGGCTGCGTGAGGCGTGGCTGATGCCATGGGAGCACCGTGCATGGTCAGCACGGAGCTGCTGGCCGCGCCGTGGGCCGCGGGAGCTGTCCAGCGTCTGACGTGAATCAGGTCAGCTCTGAAAATAGAGCATCCCTTTTGGGGTCAGCCCGCTTGGCTGCGCTGGCTTGTGGGGTGGCCTCGGAGTGTGGAGGGCTGGGAGCCGCACACAGAGGCCTGCCTGTTTCTAGAGCAGTGGGCCACGGCCGGAGCACGGGAAGGTGCCACGACGCTCCCCGCCCGGGGCTGTGACTGCTCCTGTCTGTCCTGTGGGCAGCGCCCTGCAGCTTCAGGTTCACACACAGAACCACCGAGGCTCGGAGAGGAGAAGGGCAGCTTCTTCTCGGGTAGCTGGGACTCGAACCTGGGTTTGGGGGATCCCAAGGTCTCTCCTTACTTTGCCATGGTTTTCCGGAACTCCCTTGCCGTGTTTGAAATCTGGTGAGCAATGTCTTCATTAAATTCCATGTTGCCCTCTTGGGAGAGATAAAACAAAATGTAAGAAAACGGACAGGGGTCGGTAAGGTGGCACTGTAAGTTAAGGTAACATCTGAGACCCTGGCATCCCTGTGGGTACCGGCTCAAGTCCAGGCTGCTCCACTTTATTTTTTTCTGAATATATTGTTCACAACTGATAGAACTGAGGCAATCCGAAGCCTGGAGTGTCTTCCTGGTTGCCCACTCGGGTACAGGGTCCCAAGACTTTGAACACCCCCCCCACCACACACACTGTGCTTCCAAGCCACACACTGGAAGCTGCATGGGAAGTGGAGCAGCCAGGACGTGAACCAGCCCCCATATGGGATGCAGTGCTTGCAAGGTGAGGATTTAGCCATTGAGCCATTTAGCCATCGTGCTGGGTCCTGGCTGCTCCACTTCCAATCCTGCTCCCTGTTAAAGCACCCGGGAAAGCAGTGGGGGACGACCCAAGTGCTTGGGGCCTTGAAACCTTGTGGGAGACCCCAAGAAGCGCTTGGCTTCCGGGGGTCAGACTCGCCCCTCCCTGGCCCCACCTTGGCCCATCTTGGCCCCGCCCTGGCCCTGCTCTGGCCCCGCCCTGGCCCTGCCCTGGCCCTGCTCTGGCCCATCTTGGCCCTGCTCTGGCCCCACCTTGGCCCCGCCCTGGCCCTGCTCTGGCCCTGCCCTGGCCCCACCTTGGCCCTGCCCTGGCCCCACCTTGGCCCCGCCCTGGCCCTGCTCTGGCCCATCTTGGCCCTGCTCTGGCCCCACCTTGGCCCCGCCCTGGCCCCACCTTGGTCCCGCCCTGGCCCTGCCCTGGCCCCACCTTGGCCCCGCCCTGGCCCCACCTTGGCTCCACCCTGGCCCTGCTCTGGCCCATCTTGGCCCTGCTCTGGCCCCGCCTTGGCCCCACCCTGGCCCTGCCCTGGCCCCACCTTGGCTCCGCCCTGGCCCTGCACTGGCCCATCTTGGCCCTGCTCTGGCCCCACTTGGCTCCGCCCTGGCCCCACCTTGGCTCCGCCCTGGCCCTGCCCTGGTCCCTTTGGGAAGTGAAGTCACACTCTCCAGGGTCTCTGTGACTCTGCCTTTCAAATTAAATAAACATGACCAGAACACACAAGCAGGATGAAGATGCTGCAGGGGGTGTGACGTGGGCAGTGCCCGTGCCCAGCCCATGTCTGTTCCTGGGATTTCAAGCCAGAGGTCAGACCGGGAAAGGCTGTTGTGCAGCAAGTGTTCCAGGGAGACTAAGACATGTCGGTGACGCGGTCAGCATCGGTCAGGCTTGTCCTCAATTAGAAAGAAGTGTGTCTCTGAGCCTAGGAGGCCCATCGGGGCGCGCTGGCTGCCTTGCTGAGGCTGGCCGTGGTAGGAGGAGGCTTGGCCCCAGGGTGGACTCTGGGGGGGACATGGGAAATGCACCCATCAAGTGCTGCCTGTGGGCAGGGGCTCCAGGCCATTCCCATGCTGCTGTGGAGTGGGCACGACTCAGGCGTACATCCAGGCCCCACAGTGGACGAGGAGGAGGCCGGCTGCAGGTGGGGTCCAGCTGGGGTCTGGGAGGTGGGGGCCCAGCGAAGGTCCTTGTCGGGTGTGGTCCTGGGTGTGCCCAGCTGCTTGTCTTGGCTCCGGATGCTACCAGGAACACACGTGGCCAGCGCTGTCCCCGGGTGGATCACAGAACCCACTCCTGAGAGTGCCCCGGCCCACAGGTGCCACGGGGGAAGCTACAGCAGCGACACACGCTGGTGATGTCTCGGCCGATTTGCCTGTCCTGGGCTCTCCAGGACGTGGAAATATCAGTGTGGGTTCATCCTATCTGCCATGCCGGAGTCATGCAGCATGGCGCCCTGTGGCTGGGCTGCGAGGCGGTCCTTGGCTGCCCTCCTCCGTGACGCGGCTGCCCTGTGGTTGGCTGGTGCTGTTGCCTGCTCAGGCACGCGAGGCTGCATGTTGTTTGGGCTAATCAAGGAGGCCACAGCAAGTGTCTTCCGGCTCTGTGGCCACAGCATTGATGCTCCAGGGGCCTCACGAGCCCCCGTGAGCATTGAGCCCTGTGGAACAGCGGGGGCCAGGGGTCCTGCCCCCCAGCCCCTAGAGGAGCTGACCACACCAGTCAGCTTGCTCACTTCCTGTTCAGTAAACACCGCATGTCTGGTAGATACTGTTGTGTCTTGGTGACATAAAGGCTCCCTTCTGGGCACTGCCAGCTGTGAAGGGACCTCACCCTGTGCCCAAGGGCTCCTTGGCAGACACGAGCGTACGGCAGGGCTGGGCGTGGCAGATGTACTTTCCCAGGACTCTGACCGGGGTTGTGAAGGTCTGTTGGGATGGCTGCTGTGTCCCTGGGGCTGGTGTAGGGGCGTGCATGCTCTGGGGGCCACGTGCTAGCCAGGGCTGCTGGGTGCCAGAGAAGGAGACCACAGCCGGTTCCAGGAAGTGCAGGGCTGGGTGGGGTGTAGACGTCTACACCACATGTGTTCCTGGGGGAATATGGACTCTGACCCGCTGTGTCCACCCAAGGGATTGAGGCCACCAGTGCTGACTGGCCTGGGGGCCACCATGCCGTTGGTGGCCTGTGCACGTGTCTCCCTGCTTTGTCCCGGGCCGCTCCTGTTGCACGGCCCGGCCAGTCCTCCTGGGCATCGCCGGGCTCCCCGAGAAGTCTCTGGGTGGGAAGGTGCCCACGCCATTGACCACGAGGACAGTTTGCTAGTAGGGGAAGCAGTCAGGGTTTTTGGTGCTTTGAGAGGGAGAAACGCCATGGGCTGTGGGCTGGGTAGGGGATGCGAGCATCGCTGCCCCAGGGCACAGTGCCTTGTCCTTGCAGTGGGCTGCCCCGAGACCCCAGCACCTTGTCCTTGCAGTGGGCTGCTCTGGGATCCCAGTGTCTTGTCCTTGCAGTGGGCTGCCCCGGAACCCGGCGTCTCGTCCTTGCAGTGGGCTGCCCCGGGACCTGGTGTCTTGTCCTTGCAGTGGGCTGCCCCGGAACCCGGCGTCTCGTCCTTGCAGTGGGCTGCCCCGGGACCTGGTGTCTTGTCCTTGCAGTGGGCTGTCCTGGGATCCCAGCGTCTCGTCCTTGCAGTGGGCTGCCCTGGGACCCGGTGTCTTGTCCTTGCAGTGGGCTGTCCTGGGATCCCAGCGTCTCGTCCTTGCAGTGGGCTGCCCTGGGACCCGGCGTCTCGCCCTTGCAGTGGGCTGTCCTGGGACCCCAGCATCTCGACCTTGCAGTGGGCTGTCCTGGGATCCCGGTGTCTCGTCCTTGCAGTGGGCTGCCCCGGGACCTGGCGTCTCGTCCTTGCAGTGGGCTGCCCCGGGACCTGGTGTCTCGCCCTTGCAGTGGGCTGCCTTGTGGCCCCAGCGCCTTGTCCTTGCAGTGGGCTGTCCTGGGACCTGGTGTCTTGTCCTTGCAGTGGGCTGTCCTGGGATCCCAGCGTCTCGTCCTTGCAGTGGGCTGTCCCAGGGCCCGGAGTCTTGTCTCCTTGCAGTGGGCTGTCCCGGGACCCCAGTGTCTCGTCCTTGCAGTGGGCTGCCTTGTGGCCCCAGCGCCTTGTCCTTGCAGTGGGCTGCCCCGGGACCCGGCGTCTCGTCCTTGCAGTGAGCTGTCCTGAGACCCCAGCGTCTTGCTCCCCTGCAGTGCAGTGCAATACAGTGGTGTGTGCAGGCCTCGTGGGAGCTTTGGGTGGGCACCCTCATGAAGGCGCGTGTGGTGCAGACTGGGCACCATGCTGGGCTGGCTGTGTACCAGACACAGTTCTTAGTGCTGGCCTGTTTGGCTTGTCCCCTACTGTGCTCCTTTGGCCTGGACGCTGTCACTGTCTCCAGTTTCCAGTAAGGACACAAAGAGGGCAAGCCACCTGCTCCAGGCCACACGGTAAGCAAGCCTAGGCTGTGTGCCCTGGTACCTGACCCCGCTGGCACCCTGCCCTTCCTAGTCTGAAAGGCGGCACCTTGGGTTGGCATGCGTTTGAGGGGCAGGGTGTCCACCAGGAGACACGGCACTGGCTCCCAGCTCCCACGTGGAGGAAGGGGCAATACTGCCCTCGTGGGTGGCTGTGGACCCGCCGTGGGGCCAGGCAGGCAGCACCCAGGCGTGCTAGCCGTGCAGGGGCGACTGTGCCTGAAGTCAGCTTCCTGGAGGGGCCCCCTAGAGCTGCTCGTGCTCAGGGCACCCTGGCTGTGTCTTACAGCTTAGGAAGGAGACTGCAGAAGTCCCCTGCCCTGGGGAGGGAGCCATCTCCACTCACGCCCCTCCCCCCACCTTGTGAAGTGCAAGCTCCATCCTGCACCCAGATGCTGGGCAGCCGGCTTCCTGCGGAGGGACGCGCGGCCTGCACAGCGCTGGGGCTCTTTGGGGAGCCAATTATGCAAGACAAGAGTAAGCATGTTTATTTTTCTGACAGTGCGTCTCAAAATCGCAGAAAATGTTGATGGAGTGGCCCCCTGAGGCCCAGCGTCCCCAATGCCTAATGCTGCTTCTGCTTTAGGCTGCTGGCTTCTCAGGAGGCCCTGGCACAGTGCTGCTGACCTGTCACCTCCTCGCCCAAGGGCTGCTCCAAGCTCCAGGGCCCAGGTGACTGCTCCTGCTCAGGGCTGCTGGCCTGCCCACCTCCACACCCAAGCTCTCAGGGCCCAGGTGCCTGCCCCGGCTCAGGGCTGCTGGCCTGCCCACCTCCACACCCAAGTTCCCGGGGTCCAGGTGCCTGCCCCGGCTCAGGGCTGCTGGCCTGCCCACCTCCACACCCAAGTTCCCGGGGTCCAGGTGCCCACCCTCGGCAATGTTTGCCCACCAACTTGATCTCTCCAGAGCTTGCTGTGTTGGGAAAGCTCGCTGGGGGCTGACTCAGCCAGAGTCCGTGTCTTCATTTCGTGCTCCTGGGGTCCCTGGAGAGCTCACAGCCCTGGTTTCAGAGCCCCACTCACCAGGTGGGGTCTCAGGGGTCTGCCAGTCCCTTGCAGGAGGGCCTGACGCCCAGATCCAACGTGAGTGAGGCAGGCACGGTGCTGGGCTCAGGTGTACACAGTCCTCTTTGGGGATGACAGGAGCTCAGAGCCGGGACAGGAAAGCTGAGGGCAGAGGCAGGGGTCTGCTGAGAGCAGCAGGAAGGCTTCCTGGAGGAGGTGGTGCTTGATAGGGCTCATGTGATGGGGAGAAGGAAGCCAGGTCCAAGCAGAGGCTCTGGCTTTAGGCAGCTCCTGGCCTTGGACCACAGGCATTGGCCCAGCCCCTGGGGAGCACAGGTGTGAGGGTAGGGTGGGGTGGTCAGGCAGGTGCTCTGTATCAGCCCCAGGAGCTGGCAGTGATGGCTATGAAGGCCTGTGGGGGCTGGGACCCATACCCTGTCTCATGTCCAGCCTCTGTGTCTGCCAGGAAGGCAAACCCTGGGGAGGAACCTGGGGAGGGGCATGAAGGAGGAGGAGCCTGGAGGGGGAGGGGCATGGGGAGGAGGAGCCTGGGGGAGGGGCATAGGGAGGAGCCTGGAGAGGAGGGGAGGGGTGGGGCTGGAGTGGGAGGAGCCTGAAGGGGGAAGGTGCCCAGGGAGCTGGAGCTGGGGGGAGGGTCCTGACAAAGGAGGAGCCTTGAAGGGGAGGAGCCTGGAGGGGGAGGGGCATGGGGAGGAGCCTGGAGAGGAGGGGAGGGGCTGGAGGGGGAGTGGCCTGAGGGAAGGGGCTGGAGTGGGAGTGCCCCGAGGAAGGAGGAGCCTGGGGGAGGAGCCAGAGGGGGAGGAGCCTGGCCACGCCTCTGGGAGCAGCCCCATTTTCCGGCTGGTCCTGTAGGGGAGCTGTTGTCCTCCCCTCCTTGCTGTCCCATCTTCAGTGTGGGTGTGTATGGAAGTGAATGTATGCACAGGGTGTGAGTAGGGGGGATGTGTAACAGGAGTGTGTGCACAGATCATGTGTCAGTGTGTGGGTGTGCATGTGGGTGCATGCATGCACGGGTTGTAGGTGGGGGTCTGTCAGGGTTGTGCGAGGGAGGGACACCCACGAGTCTTCCTTGCCTGTCTTGCTCTGGCTGCCAAACAACTTGAAATCTCTCCATGGTCAGGAAGCGTCATTGGCCTGAGTTCACAGATGGGCAAACGGAGGCAGAACGAGGAAAGTGCTTTATCCAGGGTCCTGGGAAGTCAGCGGGGCAGTGCTTGAAGACCCCAGGAGGACCTTGTCCATGGCAGAGGCCTCAGTCAGGTAGATCTGAATTTCACCAGAGGGACTTGGACCCAGCAGAAGGGAGGAACCCAGGCTCAGTTGGCAGGGGGACCCAGGCTCAGCCACCGGGGAGGGGGCAGCCCAGGCCCACTCAACAGGGTGGACCCAGGCTCAGCCAACAGGGAGACCCTCCCTCCCCCTTGCAGTGCAGGGCTGCCTACCCTCACAGGACAGAGGCAGCGCCTGGCCACCTGTGCACACTTTGGTGTGGGGCAGGGCGCCGAGCAGCTGCTGCTTTCTGTCCCACTCACAGCCCGGTAGGGCTCGAGTGGGAACTAGTACCGAGGCCGGGCTCCACATGGCAGAGGGCTTCCAAGCCGCACTGGGCCGTGTCTCACTTCCCCGTCTTCCTGGAGCTTGGAGCAGTGTCCTGTGGCCCTGAGGGTGACCTGAGCCAGCACTTTGCATGTCCAGTAACCTGTGAGCTGTGAGCAGGGTGTCTGGGCCTTCCTCGGCCTGTCAAGTTTCATTCCCATGTCTTCATCCATGACGCCCACTTGGGTGGCAGGCACCTCTGGGTGCATTGGCAGGGAGCTGGATCAGAGTAGCTGGGACTCGACCCAGCACTTTTGCATGGGGTGTCAATGCCCCAAACAATGCTGTAACCCCTGCACCGTGGCGTCCACCCCTGCTTTGCGTCCTTGTGGGCTCAGAGGGGCACTGCCCAGCATGCTGCCCATGTGAAAGCTGCCAGGCACCCAGGTCTCACTTGTCTGCAGTGTGCTCTTGCAGGAACTCTCCTGGTACCAGGTACAGGAGAATGTTGACAGCAAGAAGAGCAGATCAGAATGTTCTGGGGTGCTTTGGAATGTTCCAGAATGTTCCAGAATGTACTGGAACTT